>NC_143485.1:26796413-27996413 GCF_027475165.1 Benincasa hispida
CCTTTCCCATTGCCTCTGAACTGCCCATTATACCTTAGAAAGGGACTGAATTGAAGCTCATTCTCCAGTGCGTTTCGATGGGTTTCAAAATCCTTCAGCGTGTGGCCAATCAAACCACATGCATAGCAAAAGTCCCCTAGCTTTTCATAGGTTATCAGAATCACCGATCCTTCACCCATAGCTCCCGTTCTGACCCTAACAAACCTTGTCAACATTTTTGAAATGTCATTCCTCACCCGGACGCTCTTTTCTTTTCCCTTTCTGAGGCGAAGTAGCACTCGACCTGTTGCGTCCAACGTTCTCCAGTCTAACATAATCCTTAGGCATCAACAATTTGAAAGTTTCAACATGGATAACTTTTTGGGCTTGAATCTTGCACGCCAGGGTATCCACCAATTTCTTATTGGTGATATCAATCCCATCATCTTCGATGTCTGCCACATCTTCCTCCTCCGGTAATTTGAGCTTCTCCCGACAAGAGTTGATGTTCTCCTTCTCCATAATCAAGAATGCAGCCAACCTCTCAAACCGGAACACCTATAATGAATTGATTCACATAAGACATTTTCTTAAATATCAGGTTAATCCTATATCCAAATTGAGATTATTAAATGTTTCAAAGAGTAAGATTTAATGTGACATTATTCAAATTAAATTTGGACATTTAATTTATTGTCTCCCTTTTCTTTTCAATTTAATTTCTAAAACAAAAAACAAAACTTGACAATAAATTTTACATAAAATTGACTAAAAGTACTATTTCTGTCTAGGAAGAGTATTATTTAAGTTGATTGTAAAGGAATATCTCTACCGGACAACTATTCAATAGTCATATTCTATTTAATTTCATTAATAATTTTTTGAATAAACATTTTTTTTTTTACAAATAAGGACAATTTTTTATAAAATAAATTGGATAACAAAAAACTATTTTCAAACTGGTGTTGTAAGGTGCTAACTGCTAATACATTCTCTAGGTGATCAATCACATCCAAAATGGTTGGCGGGGACTCTAAATCTTTCACATCGAAAGAGATCTTAGGGAAGGATGTTGGCCGCTCTTTCGATTACTTTGCAACAAATTTCTCAAGCTTCTTCCTTCTAGTACTCTATTTCCTCTACTGTCCAAGTTAGGCATTTTAAATCTTTTTGGGAGGGGGAGTATTTGAGTATTTAGTTTGTTATTCAATAACAATATCTTGTTAGTATTTTATTATAACAGTATTTAGTTAGGCATCCCCTTAGTTTGTGTATAAATATAGAGATATTGGTGAACAATAAAATAAGAACCATTTTTTCTCTGTCAATATGAATAATCCACTAAGTTTCTGGGCTAAATTTAAAATACTCATTAAGATTTGGCCTCAAATGTGTCGCTTTTGGTGTTTCGGGATCAAATTTGAAGTGTGGAGGAGTTTGAGGTTGCTGTCTAACAAGGATAACAATTTTTAGTGACATATCAGTAAGTGTCTTGGCACTGAATTCTTCGTTAATCTTGATGTGGTTGCTGAAATTTTGATTTACGAACATTTAGTTTTGACTTTGTGCTTAATTTCAAGTTGGAGGGATTGAATTCTGGATAGAAACGCGTGAACGTGTGTGTTTTTAATTTACGTTTCGAATTTACAGAGAAATACAAAGAACTTAAACATATTTCATTAAGTATGCTTTAAATAATAAAGTAATTCAAGAAGAAAAGGTTACCTTTGAAGACTACTTCAATCTTCTCCAAATCCTTGTTGTGAACACGATCGCTAAGATCTTTCCTGCTATTCTCTAACAAGGAAAAGATGTGTGAGAGCCCTTTTGGAAGGTTAAGGAAAGAAATCTACAAACATTTTCTTTATGAGTTTTTAGTGATGAGAGATTGTAAGAAGTTGAGAGAGAATTCTAACGAGAGTGTTCTTCTCTTTGAAGAACTCTTCTTCTACGTTGCCCAGAATCACAGAACTACTCCTGCAAAACCAAGTGAGTGGGGAGATAAATCCCCACACTCTCACGTTAACTCCTTGTAACGGCAAGGGAATTAATATTTAATTAAATTAAATCATATTTAATTTATATACAAATTAATTAATCCAACGAGTTAATATTAATTAATTAAATATCATATATTTTATTATTACATTTGAATCATATTCAAATGCATTTTCCTCTCATAAACTATAGTTTTAATATGAATTTCATTCATATTATTTAGCATTTGAATCATGTTCAAATACATTATTATCTAATATTACATAGTTTAATTTTGAATCTCATTCAAATTTAACTTTATAATATAATGTATCTATATATATTATATTAATTACATCATATACAATTAACTTAAATTCTCTTATAATTTGAATAATTTGAACAATTCAAATTCTTTCAAAACTAAATATTCCTTATTTTACCCTTAGTAAGCTAGCAGGGGACCTAATGGACATACATATTAGAATCTCCAATTATACGAGATTAATTAATTAAACTTTTTAATTAAATTAATCAACATTTTTTAACTATGAGTCATTTCATTAAAGACTCACAACTGCACACTCTTCGCATTGTTCTACCCTGTAGTTACCTCTTAATTGTTTATGGTCCTACCATAAACAAAATCCTCTTGAGCTAGTAATTGAAGATTGAAACAAGCAAGATCCGTAGCAGAAATCTGGACTGGAGCTACTGCGATGCTATTCATCACAGCCCAAATAGCACGCGTGATGGAACCAATTTGCAAAAAGAAGTCGGTTTGATCGGTTCGGTGACTTGTTGACCGATTCAACCCATTTTGGTACGGTTAAGTCCGGAACATGTAGTGGAAGTAATGGATAGTCTGAGGTTCTTCAACTCGACCTAGATGGAGAAATACTGCTAAACATCAAGCAAAGATTAGTCTGAGGTTCTCCAATTATACCATATGTTTTGATGATAATAAAGATTTATTTATTAATGCATTTTGTGTTTTTAAAGTATTAATAATATAGAGCTTAGAGAGACAATTTAAATGCACTTTGAATCACTTAAATTGGACATCAAACAAAGAAGATATGATCAAAAGAATATTTAAAAGACAAATTTGACGTGACCGATGATATGGAAGTGACGTGTAAGCATAGACCAAACCCTAAAATAAAAGGTGACAGATTGTTGAAGAGATGAAAAAAAAAAAGAAAATTAAGAAGAGGAGAAATAATAATTCACAACCATTCATGCACAATGGAAGAAAGATTCCACGCAAATCAACTATAAAATTCCCTCATTTATTTAATTTGTTACAACGAAAAAGACAAACTATAATTATTTTGATGTAGTCAAAGAATTATAAAACATTACAAGGAGAGACAATTAAAATAGATAAAAGCTATAATTAATACAATTATCTCATTAGAGTATCTTTTTTCCATAAACTTCTAGACCCCCATTTTTCTTATTTGTGAATTTAAATGAGGATGACTTCAAATATAGGCACAACTTTATATTAATTGAGATTGATGAGATACTCATAATGGCACAACACTTGTAACAGTAATAAGAACTCTAAATTAATCGGAGATTGGGATGTAAAATGGGGTTGATGAGGTACTCATAATGGCACTTTTCTAGTTGAAGCAGATATTGGAATATTTGCTCTAGGATACATCCTAAAATTAAACTTATATTCCTTCTTTAAAATAACGAAAGGAGGATAATGATGTGGTAGATAAGATGGATAGTCGTCTTAGGTTCTTTGACTCGGTCCAGACGGAGGAATATGCACACCTTTTGGTAATATTCCATAGTTGATCGTAGATTCTTTTGATAAATCGATGGATTTGACATGCAGTGGGGGAGGCGGATTGTCTGAAGTTCTTTGACTCGGCCCAGACGAAGGAGTACGTACGTCTTTTGATAGTATTCCCAAGCTGAAAGGTGGAGCTAAGTCAGGTATTCTCTTGGGTTCTCCGAGTGAGAAATGGAAAAGAAGCCTTTTTGGATGATTTATAATATGATCCCTCAATTCATTTTGTAGTACAGAGTCGTCTGCATCATCCAAAAAAATTCTTTTTGCATCCATTTGGTAGATTCCAAAGTGCAACACAAGGAGTATAAGAGTCCAAGCTCCAAACGATACATTAGAACTAATCGACACCATTTCTCCTTTTTGCTTTCCCATCTTCTTCTATTACCTCCCTTTTATATCTCTTTTTTCTCTTGTTGAAATGAAGACTTATTCGACATAAAACAAAAATAGAACGTTTTAGTTTTAGGCAAACAAAATAAAACAAAATTCGACATAAAACAAAGAATTTGTTAGAAAATATTTTTGGTAAGAAGTTTTTTCAATAAAACTAACATCCAAAAATTGACATTTTGTTTTCGTTGTTTATAAATGATGTCTTCAAAGTTTTCCAACCCAACATCTTTCCACTTTATTTTCTTTTCTTTATTTAAATAAACAAAATGTTTAACCACTTGTCGAACACTCATGTGACTGATTTTAAACAGTGTGAGAATCAACGTGTGTTAAAAAAGTGATTTTGAATAGATTTGTCCATAACCAACTTCATCCAACACATAAAGCGGTGAATTCTTTTTTTTTGAATCGCTTATTGTGCTTTCATAAGAAATAAAAAAATGCAAACTAAAAAAAGTCCATTATATTTGGTTTTGTTGACGGCTTAGAACTGCCATTAAAGGTTCCTTTTGATGACAATTTAAAGTCATCATGGTTTATCCTTTATCCATAAACTTTTACAATTTACTTTCAAAATAGGCACGCTTTCTCCAAACCCTCGTCATTTTTCCTTTTGCAACTGGTTATAGCATTTTATCATACATATTTGTTTGTTGTATAATTTGGGCAATAATTGATGCCAACTTGGTGATTTGGTTTATAATATGTTAAAAGACTCTTTCAGTCCTTGTACTTTTATATTTGTTCTATTATAATTCTCATACTATTAAATATCTAATTTTAGTCCATTCTACAAAAGCTCAAAAAGAGTCCCCTAGTTAGATTTAGGCTAGTTTAACGTTAAAATAGGCCTATGCTAATTTTTTTCCTCTCTCCTCAAGTTTTTTTTTTTTTTTTTTTTTTTTCTCTTTTCTTCTCATTCTTTTAATTTTATCTCTCCTCTTGCATTTTTTCTTCCATTCCCTTCTTTCGTTGGAACAACTCAATAGTTTATCATTAATCTTATTCATTTAAAGAAAATAGAAAATGTGAAGGATTTGTCCAATGAAGTTTAATTCAATTGAACTATTCCAAACAACATCCTATCTTTGATTGAAAAGCTGATCGTAGAATTTAGAATTTACGTCCAAAAAAACACAACTGAGACTGAAACTTATTAGTGCCATTAATTATTTAAAAACCTCTTTGTTGAAGAAATAGAGAAGATCAGTACCAAGCCAGAGGTTGGCCCTAACCTCAGGTGTTCCCTTACAATGGCGACCATGGCCGTCGGCTTCATCAAAACCTCAAATACTTTCCTCTAGTCTCCCATAACCTTCACCGAATTCTTCTCAGTGCCGGTTATGAAGGATCTTACTGAAGAGTTCCATGAGCACGTCCAGATCGTTTCGATCTCACAGTGACCGAAATACAACAATATACATTGAACATACAGTTATGCACACACATCTTAATTAACGGTATGTATGAACAACAAAATAACAAGGGAAAGAGTGCCATACCAGTTGAAGACGTTCTTCACACTCTATCACTCAAAGCAGCAGAACCCTCCACGCGATCTTCCAACGCCCAGCAGCAGCGTCAACAACAACAGCACGAAAAACCGCACAAACACGAACGCCGCGGGGAGACACCACTAGTAAAGAGCCCCGGGTATTCTCAGAGTGAAAACCCAAAGGGTGGTCTTTGGTGAATTTGGTAGAGGAAGGAGGAAACACGAATCGTGTAGGCGATAAGCAAGTGGGAGGGAAAAAGGCGATATCGCATAACACACTGATTATCGTTTAGGAGAAGCTACACGATCGTGTAGATTTTACTAAACAATCGTTTAGGAAAAGGTATACGATCGTTTAGCAAAATCGACACACTATACGATCGTTTAGAGAAGCTATGCGATCGTGTAGGAAATAGCGTGCGATCGTTTAAGAACGAGGTAGACGATCGTTTAGGCGGAGAGTGCTATCGTATAGGCTCTCAAAAAAACTTAAGCGATCGTTTTATATTTTCACCAACGTGCGCTTACGAATTCTTTTGGGTGGTCAATCAAAATGAAAACTATTTTCATTTTAATTCATCGGTTATAATAATTGAAGCTCCCCACTAACCCACGTTCGAACGTGAATTTTGGATTAATTATCATATAATTAACCAACTAATTAATTAATAAATATAATCATATTAGATTTTTATCCTATAGTTCGATATCACATATCTACTATAGTATTTTCTCCTCTACTTGATATAAATCATATTTATATATAATTTCCTCCAAAATAATGTATCTCATACATTTAGCCAATTATATCATATATAATTAACCAATCCAATTATATCATATATAATCGAACTTCCTCTTGTCAATTCGAACATTTCAAATTAACCCAAACACTGGTTCTCAACTTTATCCAAGCTACCCAGGGGACCTAATGGACCTGTGGCTCAAAGCTCCAACGGTCCGTGAATAACTAAACTCTTTAGCCACGAGATCTACCATCCGTTAACTGTCAGGCATTCCACTAAAGACCAACAGTTGAACTCTTCTTACCACATATATATTTCTGTATCCATTGGATATAACCAATCATGAGTACAATGACCTTTCACAGATGCTCTAAGTACATCTGGGCCAAATTACCGTTTTGCCCCTCCAGTTACATCTAACTTCTTAAGTACCACTGATTCCTCTAATGAACAATACAACATAGTTCAACTATGTGCGAACACCTCTCGAGCCAAGAGAAGGTGTGTGGCGTCACATCATTCAAGCCCCGAAATCAGCCCTTAAGGGAGCTTTCTATCTACTTACCCTGCCTCGGGGAAGGAGTGAATTCCATCTTGTAGTTGAGTTCCCAGCTCCAAAATCAGACAAATCCCCAAAATGGTAGGTTTGAATCGACGAACTGGCCATTCACACCCATACAAATCAAAGGACCGCCCTCAATGGCAGGAGTTTCCAACTCACTCAGGATTGAGGTCATGTTACCTATGGTCATCCTAGTGAAGTGAAGTCTCTGTCATAAACAATGTTATATAACGAGACGTTAACACTTCGTGGTCAGGTCTTATACAAACTCTTTGTATAGGACGCCCCTGCTCACATGTCCCCAACATAAATGATCAAGATCAGACCATCTGTGACAAGTCACAACACTTTTGACCATTCCACAAAGCGGGCCGCATCTGTAGCGTTACTAGGATAAGGTTTCCCTCCTATATCCATATACTACAGACCATTTTGATTATCACTCAAGACACGATCCACTTGTATATCACCACATACATGCTTGAGTCACTGATGCGTTATTTTTATGAATGAAAATATGAATGATATGCGTTAATGGATTGCGTTGTGCACTCAAGTTTCCCCAGCGGAATTCAAGTGTAAATTCCTCTAAGTTTCTTGGTAAGTCTAGGGTCGAACACAGGGACTTGTGAAAATAGTTGCGTTAGTAATGTTTATGAAAACTTTGTGGTAACCAAGTAAATAAATAAAGTGTTGGGTGTGTTATTTCATTGATGAAAAAGAAGTAAATAAAGGCAGCGGATTTAAGAAAGATAGTTGTGTTGATAGATGCAATGAGTATGTGATGAATGGGTTGAGAAGATCTTTAGCTAGCGTTACTCTCAAATGCGTCAAACTTTGCGATCATGTTACAACCATGCACAGCAAGTCATTTCTAAATGTAAATGCGATGTTCCTAAGTCTAGGACGCATGTGTTGAATGCAAAATGTCCATAGAGCTTATTCCAAAGACTCTACTCTTGTCCTATGTGTTGATGCAAAATGCATGAAAGCAAGGTGACCGCATACAATCGTATCTTATCGCTAAGATGCATGCGATGCGTTAATAACAAATAGTGCTCATTCCTAAGCGCCTATCTCTCGTTTGTGCGTTCTAATCTGGTTCTTCCAAACCTAGATTTTGACCTGACCTTCCCAAGTCTAGATCCTATCCTTAGACTACCCTCCCGAGTATCTCTAATAGACGAATGGAGCATACATAAACAAGATAACTGCAAAGAATGAAGATTCCTTAGTTGTGCTAGCTAAATGCTTCTCAGCTCATTCAACTAATTTAGCTACTCATGCATGAATTACAGAGAGTGAACAGATATAGAGAAAGACATTCCATTCTTATAACTGAGTTGAGTACAAAATGATAATGGAAAATAAAGGTAGAGAGTCTGGTAGCAATAATTACTAATCGAGGCTTTTTACACTGAATCTCTATTATGATCTACAAATATTCCCGCTTCCACAGGCATCGGCCCTCTCTCTGTGTTGGAGCTTCCAGTGTTTTCCCAAGCTTGCCAGAACGATCTATCGGCACACCTTCTTCCTCGCGTCCGCTTTAAAATGAAAGAAGACTATGGATAAAGACGTGAACTTGTAAAGTGATGAAGTAATCGACTGCTTAACCCCTTCTCTGAAGAATGCACTTGGTATTTATAGAGTTTCCATGGTGAAAGGCGGCTTCTCTCTTCTGGTTGTATAGATGGGACAACTTTAATTCCTAACTGATGCGCCAGATAATTTTCACCGATAAAATTGAATGTACTTCGTGACCGTTATTGGCTGTCAACCTAATTTGCATCCGACTGGAGAGTCACTGATGTGGGCACGAGTTGCCCCACATTTAATTATCTAAAGATTGACAGCGGTATCAAATTTATGTTGGCTCCCAAGTCACACAGGGCCTACCCAATATAGAGTCCTCCTATGGAGCAAGGAATAGTGAAGCTCCCAAGATCGCTCATCTTTGGTGGAATAATTGATTTGAATCTTTGTGTTAATGCCACCGTGGAAAATTTTCCAGTGCCTCTTTTCTTAGTTACCTGTCCTTCAGAAGCTTGGCATAGGCAGATCTTTCCTCAATCGCTTCACTGAAAGGAATGTTAACATGTAATTGCTTTAACATCGATAAGAAACGTTGATACTGTACCTCTTCATTTTTCTTCTTTCTTAGCCTCTGAGGTTAGGTGATAACTGGACTTTCACGGTTTCTGTTTCATTTGACTTTGAGGTCGACGCAATCTCAGGTTCCACTGCTTCATTTTCTCTTTCTTCTTCTTGCGTTACCGCAATCTAGGCTTGGTTGCGATGGAAGTTGTTCTACTCTGATTCTTCTTTTCACCCTCCACAGCCTTTCCACTACGCAATGTCACAACCTGACATTGCTCCTTACCTGATCCCCCTGGGTTGCGTGGAAGCTCGGTAGAACTTGGCAATGCCCCTTGCGGTCTACTTTTTAGTTCATTCGCAATCTGGCCCATTTGCAATTCAAGGTTGCGAATGGACGTAGTCTGTCTTTGAAGCATTTTCTCGTTTTTCTCTATATATTGCTTCAATAGGCTCTCTAGAGAAGAAGATTGCATTGGTTGTTGTGAGCTACTTGCTTGGTTGCTCTGCTAACCGTTGTTGCGTTGGAAGAACCCTGGTGGCCCTTCTTTTTGCGCCGCAGATTGAAATTTTGTTGTTGATTCTTCCAAGCAAAATTGGGGTGGTTTCTCCACCCGGGGTTGTAAGTGTTTGAAAAGGGATTATTCTTTACAAAATATACAGACTGTGGATTTTGCAGGCAATCTTCCATTGCATGCCCATCACCAAAAGTGTCACACCTTGAGGTGTTTTGATTTATTGCGTTAATTTGCCCACCTTGCGGTGTTGGGCTGTTGATTGCCATTCTTGAATCAAATTCATCATTGCGGTCATTTGGTTTTGTAACGAAACAATGGCACCGTTATTTGCATCAGAATCTTTGAGTCTCAATCTCTGGTCACTCTCCCTCCAGTCTTATTGGTTATTGGAGATGCAGTCCAGAATATTCTCCGCCTCCTCATAAGTTTTGTCAAGCAGACCACCAGCGGCTGCTGCATTGGCAGCAGTCTGCGAAGCAGGGTTCAAACCGTGATAGAAAATTTCGATTTGAAGGCAGTCTGGTAGCCTATTATGTGGACAATCTCGAACCAACCTTTTAAACCTCGCCTAAGCATCACTGAGCGATTTGTCCATATCTTGTTCAAAATTAGTAATAAGCTTTCTTCGTCTTGCGTTCTCGGTAGGTGGAAAATACTTTTTCATGAATTTCTCCACTACCTACTCCCAATAAGTAATCTCTCCTGGTTCGAATGAATAAGCCCATTTCCTAGCCTGATCATAGAGAGAAAATGGGAACAACATTAGTCGAACTTCTTCAGCAGAGATGTTCGGGAACACAAAAGTATTGTAGATTTCAATAAAACTTCGGAGGTGGGCGTGCGGATCCTCGCCACGCCTTCCTCCGAATTGACCTACAGTCTGGATCATCTGCAACATCACTAGTTTCGTCTCGAATCTACTTTTGTCGAGGGCAGGCTTCATGATTCCCGGAAAGAAATCATAGAGGTTCGGCGATGCATAGTCTCTAATGGGCCTATTGCGATCGTTTGCCAACAGAATCGGATTCACCATGACATTATTATCATTTGGTGCTCCATCTCCAGGCTGTTTTGCCATCTCTTCTTTATCGGATTGTGGTTGCTGTTGGCGGTCTTGTAGTCTCCTTCGAAATGTTCTCTCAATCTCTGGGTCGTAGTTCGCCAGAGATTGAGAGTTCTACAAAGAAATCACAAAAATTACCGTTAAGAACTATTTTGTTGAAGTCCCCAACAACAGCGCCAAAAAACTTGATGCGTTATTTTTATGAATGAAAATATGAATGATATGCGTTGATGGATTGCATTGTGCAGTCAAGTTTTCCAACCGGAATTCAAATGTAAATTCCTCTGAGTTTCCTGGTAAGTCAAGGGTCGAACACAGGGAGTGAACAAATATAGAGAAAGACATTCCATTTTTATAACTGAGTTGAGTACAAAATGATAATAGAAAATAAAGGTAGAGAGTCTGGTAGCAATTCCTTGCTGATCGAGGCTTTTTACACTGAATCTCTATTATGATCTACAAATATTCCCGCTTCTGTAGGCGTCGGCCCTCTCTCTGTCTTGGAGCTTTTGGTGCTTTTCCAAGCTTACTGGAACGATCTATCGACACACCTTCTTCCTCGCATTCGCTTTAAAATGAAAGAAGACTATGGACAGAGATGTGAACTTGTAAAGTGATGAAGTATCGACTGCTTAACCCCTTCTTTGAAGAATGCACTTTAGCCTGGGCTACACGATATGACCAACGCTTGGTCTTCTACTTCCTCGATGAGAACAAAATCTCCATGCTTCTTTGAAACTTCATCACGAATGGCTCAAGACAATTCAAACACTTTGAATACATACTCGATAGCAAGTTAATTATGCCAAAAAATGCAGTGGCCCTTAAAAATTAACTTTAATAATGTAAAGAAAGCTTTAAAACAGAGGCCATCATCCGGAAACATCTATAAAACTATCCACAAACACATTTAACTCTTAAACGCATTGTAGAACACTTAAAACCCACCAAGACTATAAAATAAAGTTCAATACAACAATGAATTTGGAATATCAGAACAACCTGGCTCGATACTAATTGAAGGGAATCTAATATTAGATATCCAGTGAATGGAAGCGGATCATTCCAAATCCCATTGAGAAAGAACACAACAATTATAGTCTACACGATTATGCATATAATATAATCACATCATGCTTCTTTTAAAAGAATAAACAAGGGATAGAGTATGCAAACCTTTGATTGTTTGGCATAGACGCTTAGGTCATTTTTCCCTTAAAACTTTACGTTATTTACTCAAGAGCTGTAATGTTGATACAATATCTAATGAAGAATCCTTGTTTTGTGAATCCTATTAACTAGGAAACTCTCACTCTCTTCCCTACTCAAAATTTGATTCTCATGCCTCTTTTGCCTTTGATATTATTCACTTTGATGTGTGGGGTCCAACACCAATTACATCCTCTAACAGTTATTAGTATTATATATCATTCATTGATGACTTCAGCAAGTTTCTGTGGATCTATCCTCTTAAGTTAAAAAGTGAGGATGTGAATGCATTCAACCACTTTCTTAAGATGGTGAAGAATCAATTCAACAAAACAATCAAGACTATACAAACTGATAATAGTAGTGAATACATTAAAATCTTTTACATCTGTGAATCTGAAGGAATTATAACAAGAAGGTCATGTCCTTATTCTTCTGCTCAAAATAGAAGGGCTGAAAGGAAGCACAAGCATGTGGTTGAGATTGGTTTAACACTTCTTTCACAGGCATCCATGCCTTTATCATTTTGGTGGGATGCACTCTTTACAGCCTCCACCTTGATCAATGGGCTGCCTACCCCAGTTCTCAAGGTAAAGCTCCTATTGAATTACTTTTTCACACTAATATGGATCTCTCTGCTCTTAGGATCTTTGGCTGTGCGTCCTACCCCTGCCTACGTCCCTACCAAGGCAACAAGTTTCAACTGCACTCTGAACAGTGTGTTTATCTAGGCCAAGTCCAATTCATAAAGGCTATCACTGCTTAAGCTCGTTCGGAAGGAATAATGTTTCAAGAAATGTCAAGTTTAATGAACCTGTCTTCCCGTTTGCCTCCAATCCTCAAGTGAAACCTGATAACAATCACGCATATCAGTCAGCACAACCCAACTTGCAACCTCTATTACACAATATCCCATTTCCAATGCCTATTTCCCTACAATCAACCCTCCAACCTCAACTCCACCTAGCCCACATGCCTCTCCTACTAATACAAGTTTAATCCCATTGTCGAATCAACATCACCCTCCCCCTCCTTACCAGATTCATCTCAAGAACTTAATTTATATATTTCAAGTATCTTAAATCCTTCTCGGATTCTTATATAAATATTATTATCAAGAAATCCATATATATTGTGACAACATTGATGACATGCAAAAATGCATGTCATCTTAGGCTTTTTATTTAGAATTATGAGGGTTGTTAACCAGAATACGCGACAATTATGTTAAGAATTCATAAGAAATTGAGCTTGCGGCGTTCAGCATTAAGAATCTCAGCTAACCCATTATCATGCATTATTATGTGTTCAATTGTCTATTTTTGTAGCTAACGTAAGAAGTGGACGAAAACGCGGAAACCAGACTACCGTATAGACGACCGCATGCGGAGAAACTTTCCATCGCAAAGGCAAACGTGTTCGATCAACGCATGGGTGTTGCGGTAATCAGCCGCATGCGTCCATCGCATGAGAGTTGCGCTTGTCAAGCGATTGCGGTCATCGCGTAGAAGTTGCGGTATTAAGCGAATGTGGTCATTGAATGATTGTGGCTACATGATAACGCATATTATTGGGATCAAAGTAAGATTGGTGGAATGAACGCATCAACGCATCTACCTTGGAAAAATCAAAAGATGATGTTAACATCTCACCTACCACGCCGTTAGCAGTAGAGATTCAGAAAGGACTAAATGCGCCGAATGTCAGAATTAGAGCAGTCCATTAATGCTATTGGCGATCCAAGCTCTATATAAAGAAGTTAATGAGCAGAACTTCAACTTTTCCGGGGATTTTCGCATGAGGTTCGCCTAGGGCGGATCCTCGTGATCGAGACAAATGCATGAGAAGAAGCTTGAGAGTTCTTCACCTACTTCATCCATTTCGAGTGACGACCGGAGCCTTTGACCGGAGCTAGATCTCGAGAGAGTCAGCTCCACCGCCTATCCATGGCACCACTAGTAGCCTTGACGCACATCCGCTAGAAGCGAGTCTTTGCTTCCAGCTGGTCATTTCATTTTTCTTTCTTTTCTTATATTGTATTGTATGACATTTTGTGATTAAGGAATTAATACATTTTGTTTTCAATGCATTTCTATATTTCCTTCGATTCCATCTCTATCTTCTTTACTTAGCATCTCCAACTTTTATTGCATCACTTAGCGAGATGGCTTGAGTATAGCATACTTAGTCATGTGGATTAGGGATATAAAGCATGTAGCAAACCACCGAGAGGTGTGCATTACGTGAGTGTGTGTGTGAGTAAACCTTATTTGCTTAGTGTGAAGCTGTAGCAATGCCTGTCTATAGGCCAACGCAATGCTTGTCTATGAGTAAAGTCAGCAACAACCAACTGCCCGGGAGGGTAAGTGGTTGGTCGCATTAAACAATGTATGCATTGTTCACTAGAGATAGGAATAATCTTATGTCAGCAAAGTTCATGCGGTTACCTTATCCTATGAGCGCATCATTCATCATTTAGGCATACTTGAGAGATTAGTCTAAAACCCAAATCTAAGACTCGAGAGAGCGGATTGGAACGCATATGTAAGAATGGGGAACTTAGAGATAAGCTCTGTTTGCTATCACACAACGTATGCACCCTGCGGATAGGATATTACATGCGTCCAGGAAGTAGGATAAGGTGGTAGGCGGCTATCACGCTCATGCGGCGAGAGCTCGTGAGCGGGTTATGGAGGTTTAGGCAGGCATAGGCTTCCTGACAATATCATAGATACACCGCATACGTCATAGAGTTAGGCTCAAGTGTGTGTAGCATGATCGCATGGCTTGCGTTGTCTAAGGTTGCCTTGCGGTCACTCTTAAGGGTTGCAATGAAATCATCTACACATTTTATCTATTTTCCCATTCATTTGTTTCATGTCATGAGTTGTTGTGTATCTACCTCTCTTTCATATTCTCATTGCGTTGTCTGTTAGTTAGGAGTAGGAGTAGTGTTAGCTTAGAAACCTCCCATCCATTCTTTTATTCAACCGCCGCATGCACATTACCGCATTCATATAGTTACAGGTTCTTGAGTTCGACCTCGGATCACCCGAGAAACTTTCGTTCGTGTTATACTTGTCGTGAGCACAAGAAAACTTGTGACAGGACGCATGGTCATTGCATACATTCGTTAACGCATATTCATTCCAACGCATGACCATCGACGCATGACTATCAACGCATACCTTAAGAACATGCATTGCATATTGTGTCCACGGAGTTTTAGTTGTCGAGTAATTGACATCTAATTTCCCGTCATTAAACATCCATAAGATTCATGTCCAAGCACAATCAAACTAATTAAAAGACTTAATGTAATTGTATCCACTATCAAAGAATATGTTGCCTTGTGATCAATATTAGGTCTTTATGAAAACCTTGTGTAACTAGTCTTGCTTTATATTTTGTGACTCTTTTTTTTTCTTACAAATACCCATTTGTATTCTACAAGCTTAATATCTTCTAATGTTCGGACTATTGATCCAAAAACTGATGTTTTTTAAAGTGAGTTCAATTTTACCTCAATTGTTTCCTTCCACTGAAGTCAATCTTTTTTATGTTAACATTTTTCAATAGTTTTTTGTTCAGGATCCCCATTTTTAGATATAATATCAAGAACAATATTATATGCCAAAATTTTGTCAATAATTACCTTAGTTCGGTTTCATCTTTTTCCTGTCATGACATAGTTTATTGAATTTTAATTATTATTTTTAGGTATTTCACCTTCCTCACTAATCATGTCCAAGATTTCTTCATGAGTATTTTTATCATCAACAATGTCTTTTTGACTATTGATTATTATTCTTTTTTGAGGATTTTTATCTTTGGAACCCATTAGTTTACCATGCTTCTGTCGTGTTCCAGATTCATTAGTGAAATCTTGCTTTGTTAGGATATCAATTTCAATGTAGTTGGTTTATGTGAATTACTTTCTTAGCATCTATAAGTGCATCTAGTAATTGAATTATATTTTGAACTTCAAGTTCACATTGATCTGTACGGGGTTCTAAATAAGATAATCATGATACATTCAATGTAATTTATTTTTCTAACTTTTTAATTCCTCCGCTTAGTGTTGGAAAATTTGTCTCATTAAAATGAAATCAGCAAATCGTGCAGTAAATACATCACTCATTAGAGGTTCAAGATATTTAATAATTGATGGGGAATCAAATCAACATATATTCTTAACTTCCTTTGAGGACCCATCTTAGTACATTGTGGTGGAGCAATTGAAACATATGTTACAAATCCAAAAATTCTCAGATGGAAAATATTTGGCTCGAAGCTGTAAGATAATTGTAATGGAGAGTATTTATGATGGTCTAATGCGCATGAGTGACACAACATGCAAAATAACATGACCTCATACAGATGTAGGAAGCTTAGTTCTCATAAATAATGTTCTAGTAATGAACTTCAAATGTTTTATAAATGATTATGCTAAACCATTTTGTGTATGAACATGAGTCAAAGGATATTCAACACTTATCCTAAATGACATACAATAATTATCAAAAGTTTCGGATGTTAATGAAAGAATTAAATTCCTCGCAGAAAGATGTGAACGTTGTGCATTTGACAATCAATTTGAAAAACAAAAAATAATAGAAAAGAATGTTAGAACCTACAAACATGCTTTTCTACAAAGAGAAAGAGGAAGAGAAGACTCACCCTTAAAGGATTTCTCTTCTTCACGAATTTCCTCTCCTAGATTATGAACAACATTCTGCACGAACACGAGTATTCTTCCATCACATAACACACCACCACACAACAATCTTGCTATTCTCCGGTAAGGAATAAGGATGTGTGAGCTCCTTAGAGTTCTTGGGAGAAGGGAAGGAAGATTACTGAGAATTTTAGAAAGGAAATTTTCAGAGAGGTTTTCTTCCGTGTTTTCACGTTAACCATTTCACTTTCATTCCTTTTCTGTATTCTCAATACAGATAAAATATGAAGAGGAAGAGTGAGGGAGTTACTCTAACTCCCACCCACGTGTTGAAGAATAACTCCCCTATAATGGGGAGTTATCAGTTAATTATATTATTTAATATAAAATAAATGATTAATTAACTAACTTGGTTAATAATATAATATGCATTTTAATCACATTAAAATGCACACCACTCTTATAACTTATAGTTTTAATCTCATTCATATAAACAATATTTGAATCTCATTCAACTATTTATCTCTCACATATTATATAGTTGTAATTATAAATCATATTTATAATTAACTATATATTATAATGTATCAATATACATTAAACTTTATATTAATCACATTAATATAACTAATACCTTTAATCCCTTTAAATAATTTGAGGAATTCAAATTATTCCAAAAACAATTATTCATTGTTTTTATCCTTAGTGAGCTAACAAGGAGACCTTAAGAACCTACGATTAGAAGCTTAATAATACGAGATTGATTAATTAAATTCTTTAATTAAGTTAATAACATTCATTAACTATCGGTCACTCTACTAAAGATTGACAACTGCACTCTTTGCACTATAGACATATTTCTGTGTCCATAGATATAACCAATCAACAGTAGGTTGAACCTTCATGAATTGCTCATAACTACAGTTGAATCAAATTACAATTTTACCCTTGTAGTTACATCTAACTCCTTAAGTACCACTAATCCCTCTAATGAACAGTTAGTTATAGTCCATCTATAACCTAAATCTTTCTTTGGCTAGTGAGAAAGTGAGGCGCCTCATTGTTCAAGACTCAAAATTATCTCTTAAGGGAGAAATTCATCTACTTACCCTCAAGACGAAAAGAAGTGAATTTCATCTTTTGTAGTTGTGTTTCCAGCTCCCCACTCAGACAAATTCTTAAAATGGTAGGTTTATTAAGTCGATGAATCTGGCCATTCTCACCCATACGGATCAAAGGACCGCCCTTATAGATAGGAGTTCACAACTAACTCATGATTATGGTCAAGTAACCTATAGTCATTCTAACGAAATGTTAATCTCTTCAAGAAATGGGGTTATAAAAAAAGACTAATCATTTCACGGTCCGATCTTATACAAACTCTTGGTATAGGATAGCCTCATTCACATGTCTCCACATGAACGATAGAATCATATCCTTTGTAACACTTTACAAAAATTGTAAAAATTATAAAGTGGGTCGTATCAGTAGTATCACCAAGATAGATACCCAACCTTATCTATATACCATAAACCATTTAGGTTATTAGTTAACATGATCCACTTGTATGTTAACCACATACATGTTTAAGTCACATAAAATAAACTTGGAACTTAATTTTTTGCATTGGCTTAATGAACATTAATTGTCAAATAAAATGAAATCTTATTGTGGTATATAAATAACTCGTATGCAAAATTTACAAACTATGAAACCCACGAGATTTAGGGTATCAACCCTAACAATCTCCTACTTTACCTAAAGTTAGTGAGGTGTCCAATATAAAGTGTAAAACAAAGTAAAGTACACAATAAAATAAACTAGGGTATACGTTATACCAGTAACATCTCCCATTTGCCCTAGACAAGATGGTTCATGTCCCGTAGATCCAGACTCTCTAGGTGACCCTAAAAAACATTAGTCATGAAAACCTTTGTAAATGGATTAGCAACATTATGCTCTGAAGTGATCTTCTTGACGATCACGTCTCACTGGTGCAGAATCTTTCGCACGAGATGATATTTGTGCTCAATATGCCTTCCACTTTTATAGCTCCTAGGCCCCCTGGAATTTACCACAACACCACTATTATCACAATAAAGGGTGATGAGCTTTGACACGTCAGGAACAACTTCCAGGTCTGTCAACAACTTCCTGAGCCGTATAGCCTCCTTGTCAGCTTCATAAGCAGCTACATACTTTGCTTCCATGGTAGTGTCAGCAATGCAACCTTTCTTTGTACTTCGCTAGACTACAACTCCTCCGTTAAGAGTGAATATTGATCATGATGTGGATTTTCTAGAATCCCTATCAATCTGAAAATCAGAGCCAGTATATCCTATAAAGATCAAATCCTTAGCTCCATATACAAGCATGTAGTCTCTTGTTCTCTGAAGATACTTGAGGATGATCTTAACTGCATTCTAGTGATCAAATCCTAGATAGGACTGTCTATTGACAATTTTAACTGCATAGCAAATGTCAGATTTGTACACAACATGGCATACATTAGGCTGCCAACAACTGATGCATAAAGAATCTGTCTTATTTCCTAAACCTCTTGAGGAGTCTTAGGACACTATTCCTTAGACAAGACAATTTCATGCCTAAAAGGTAATAAACCCCTCTTGGAATTGTGTATCGAATATTTGACAAGCATTTTGTCAATATACAATGCTTGAGACAAGGCCAACATTTTTTTTATTGTGATCCTTGATGATCTGGATCCCTAGAAAAAACTGTACCTCACCTAAATATTTCATTTGGAATTGGTCGGCTAGCTATTTCTTACAATTTTCAATTGACTTACATCATTCCCAGTGAGTAGGATATTATCCACATACAACACTAAGAAAGCTACTAAATTGTTGATGATTTATTGTAGACACTGAAGGAACTCTTATTCAAGAGAACCAGTGAGTGGAAGCAAGATCTTTCCAAGCCCATTGTGAAAGAATAAAGGCATTCACAAATATACAAAATAGTTATGCATCTTAGAACAAATTACAGCATGCTTTAGTAATCAAATACAACAGGGAATGAGAGACATACCTTTGAAGAACACTTCTTCTATCAATCTCTCACTCTTATGAAGAACTGGACAATAACCTCTCGCTATCGTTCGGGTCACCTAGCCAATTGTCTAGTACTCACGAATAGTCTTCTCCTCGAACAAGCACCTTTCGACACAACCATTTGACAACCTTGGTATTCTTGGAGTGAGAATCCAGGAGGTGTAGGCTCTATGTGAATTTGGTAAAGGGATGGAGGAAGGAAATGATCTAGCTACATGATCAAGCAAGTGGGAGGAGGTTCTGTCTATCTCATAGACTGGGTTGCTTGATTGTTTAGTAAATCCCGCTAGTACATGATCGTTTAATAAAACATGATGTATCATTCACACGATCGTTTAGTAAGTGTCGCTCTATCACTGGATCATTTACATGATCGTTTAATAAAAGTCGCTTTACACGATCGTTTAGTCTCTCGCTTGAAGGCTATCATGTAGTCTCTCGTGAGCTAAACGATTAGTAATGCAACTAATGAAGCGATCTCTTACAAAATAAAAATTCTTTTCATTTTATCCTTCAGTTATTCAAAACTAAAAATAACCTCCTACTTTCATGGTTAATGGAGAAAATAACCAACCACAATTATCACATAATTGTTTTTAATTATAAATAAATATAATAACTAACTTATCATATTATATTTATAACCTATAGTTTTAATATCACATCATATATAATATTTAAACCATAATTCTTTTCTCCTTAATTTAATATAAATCATATTTATATCAAATTCCTCCAATTAATGTATCTCATACATCATATCAATTATATCACATATAATTGAACCAATTTAATTATATCATATATAATCAAATTCCTTCTTGTTAATTTGAACACTTCAAACTAACCCAAAAACTAATTCTCAACTTGAATCCATTAACCTACCAAGGAGATCTTATGAACCTGTAGCTTGAAGCTCCAACTATACGTGAATAACTAACTAAACTCTTTAATCACGAAATCCACCATCCGTTAACTACCGGACACTCCACTAAAGATTGACAACTACACTCTTCTCACTACAGATATATTTCTGTGTCCATTGGATATAACCAATCAACAGTACGATAACCCTTCACAGATCGCTCGTAAGTACAGCTGAGCCAATTATGAGTGAACACCTCTTGGGCCATGAGAAAATGTATAGTGCCACATCGTTCAAGCCCCAGAATTAGCCCTTAAGGGAGCAATATATCTACTTAAGTCTACTTAAATCTATCTACCTAATGAGCAAGCCTTAGAATCAGCCTCGGAATCAGCCCTTAAGGTTATTCAATATTTTTGTCAAAGCCATAAGACTTGATCGTAGTATTAAATCTTGTATTTTAAGATCGAGATGCCTTTTAATACATAAATGGACTAGTTAAGCTTGCAAACCATTTTCTCTTGACCTTGTTTAATGAATCCTTTTGATTGCTGCATGTAAATGGTCCCTTCAAGATTACCATTCAAAAAGGCAGTCTTGACGTCTATTTGTCATATCTCATAGTAATAATATATGGCAATGGACAAAAGAATTTGGATAGACTTAAGCACGACAACAGGTGAGAAATTTTCTTCATAATCCATTCCCTCAACTTGGGCATAACACTGTGCCCCTAGTCTAGCCTTAAAGCTTTGTCCTTTACCATCTACACCTTTTTTCCTCTTGTAGATCTATTTGCAATCTATAGGTTTTACCTTATTAGGTTGATGTACAAGATCCCAGACAGAATTGAAGTATGTAGACTCCATTTTGAGATCCATAACTTTGACTGATTCACCTTTGTCCTTATCATACATTACCTATTTATTGGACAATGGATCCTCAACATCTTCATATGATATGATGGCTAAGGTTTCAATTAAACCCATATAACGAGTAGGTTGGTTCAAAACTGTCCCACTACATCGAGGCATCCTCAACTTTTGAGGTGGATGTGCTTGACTAGATGAAGCGACATTAACAACTCTTATTGATGTAGTAGTAGTAGTTTCATTGGAAAGCTCATTCAACATAATTTTACTATGCGATTTATGCTCCTTGATGCGGCCCTTTTCAAAAAATGTAGCATTTGTTGATACAAATACTTTATTTTCTTTAGGATCATAGAAACAACCATCTCTCATTTCCTTGGGATAGCCTACAAATAGGCATAATTTTGAAAATGGTTCCAATTTCTTTGCATTTGCCTCAAGCATATATGCTAGACAACCCCAAATCCTGAAGTATCATAAACTACCTTTACAATCTCTCCATAATTACAAAATATTTTCAGAAACACTTTTGGACAGAACATTGTTCAAAATATAAGCTGCAGTCATTGTTGCATAACCCCAAAATGCATCAAGTAACTGAGCGTAACTGATCATAAATCGAACCATGTTCAACAAGGTTTTATTTCTCCTTTCCAATAAACTATTTTGTTGAGGTGTACCAGGTCCTGAGAGTTAGGATGTGAATCCATGTTCTATCATATAATTTTAGAATCTTAAATTCATATGCTCTCCACCTCGATTAGTCTTACCTAATGAATTCTCAACTTCAACCTTATGCTCTTTTAACTTTTCAAAGGTTTCAGACTTGTGTTGCATTAGATAAAGATACCCATATCTTTAATAATCATCTATGAAAGGGATGAAATATTTAAATCCTTCTATTGCCTTAACATTCATAGGACCAAACGGTTTAAATGTACAAGTTTTAAGGGCTTTTTTACTCTATAATCTTTTCCAGTAAAATGTCTTTTTGTCATTTTACCTTCAAGGCACAACTCACATACAGGTAAAGAGTTTTCCTCTAACTTGCTTAGATGTCCACTCTTAACCAATCTCTCAATCCTATTGAGATTTATGTGACCTAATCTTATATGTTAAAGAGGGACATTTTCTTTAGGAGAAATCTTTTGTCTTTTATGTTAAGTTGTTGCAGTTCTTAACATTTCAGTATTTAGAAGCACTTTAGATGCTAATAACTTTAGCACATATAAATTACTCTCTAAGTTTGCATACCAAATATGAACACCATTTTTTTTTTTTTTTTTTTATAAATAAACACTTTATTTATATCAAATGAAATAGAGTACTATTTTCAAGCAAACACTTTACAGAAATTAAGTTCCTTTTTAAACCAGAAACTACATAAACATTGTTCAATAACAAGTAAGGTTTCTGAAAAAGTAATTTAATGTCTCTCGCTACAATCGTTGACGCGACCTGCCCTGTTCTAACCTAGATGGTCATCTCATAAGTTCTGAGCTACTGCCATGAATTAATTCCCTAAAAAGAAGAACAAACGTGATTAGTGGTCTCTAAATCAATTATCTAGACCGAATCATCATTCTCCACTAAACAAGTCTCCAAAACCAGTAAATCATGTTTAACATGTTTGGCTTTCTTATTATCTGCAAAATACTTGGGACAACTTCATTTTTAGTATCACTTTTGGTTGCAGTTGAAATAGTTTCATTTGGCAACCTTGGCCTTCTTGCCTTTCTGGGTTGCAATGGGGTTAGGTTTATTCCTTTGACCTCCCCTCTTCTTCTTCCACTTTTTGGTGCCAGATGAAGAAGGCACAGACTTAATGCCAGAGGTCGAGTCTCTGTAGAACTTTCTTGAAGAAGTGGTAACATTTGCTTCTCCTTTTTGTCCCTTGACTTTCATTAGAGACTCGAAAGTCTGTAACTCGTTAAGAAGAGTAGGGATCTAGTCTAGCTTGCTTATAACACCATTACTTCAGAATTGCATGAAATTCTCTGGCAGGGATTCCAGAATAAAGCTAACTTGACTGGCCTCATCAATGACGACCCTATTCATTTCAGCCACGTTGAAAAATACCATCATATTGAAGACATGTTCTTGCATCAAGGTCCCCTCGTTCATACGGGCGTTGAAAATGAACTTTAGAGCATCATGCTTGATCGATGTGGATGGTTGTACAAACATCACTCATAATGAATCCATAATCTCACCTTCAATGACCATGGATTCATGTTTCTTTTCCAAAACTTGAGTCAAGCTAGTAAGAATATGCTCTATGGTCTTCTCATTCACCTTTATCCACCTCTCGTATGTATCCTGAACATTTCGAGGTGCACTAGTAGTGGGAACCTGAAGACACTCCTCAAGTAGGACAAATTTAAGGTCATCAACGATAAGTACAGTGTTAATCCTATTTTTCCATGTAGTGTAGTTATCACCAGTTAATTTATAGCACTTAGCAAATTGATTGTAGCGCTATTCACTATGAAGTTTGCTGAAATCATAAAAATTATTTTATTAGTTACATGCATAACCCTTTAAAACCAATAAAGTTTAAAAAATTTTAGTGTACCCCATGTGACAACTAATTTAGCAATAATGCTTCAGTGATTTAGAATAAAAGCCACCGAAGGGTGGTCAATTACTCCTTCACTCTTATTCCTATAATAATTAATCACCATTTCGGTCAAGAAATTATTAATTTGCTTAAAAATTTCTTGTAAGTGTGACCCTTCATTTTAGACCTTAGAGGTCCGCCGCAATGAGCCAACCGAAAGGAAAACAGATTGGGACAAAAACTAAAGTGATCCTATCCATTTCTGAAGTTTGGAATCAATTTCATGCAAACACTTTTGAAGGGAGACATAAGCAAACGGTGCCATGAAGTCGAGCATGTAATCTCACTACAAACCAATGAAAGAGACCGTGGGATGTGTTGACATACATTCTTCTCCCACTTACTATAAATCCTTTCTTCATTCACCTTGATATTGTGTATTCAAACATCCTCCGAAAAGGGACACAAGTAAAACGATGCCACAAGACCGAGCATAGATCTCACGGTGTGAACTTTTGGGGAGAACGTGAAAAGAAATTGACATATCATATATATCTTTTTCCTCCCACTAAGTGTCCTAAATTTAGGATTTATTATTTAAGTAAATTCAGCTAATAATTTATCTAAGTCCATTGATAAATTGGCCCAATATAACTCTAATGTTAGATAGTTTAATAATAAATTATACAACTTATTAAACACTTTAATAAATTTAATCATGTATTGCATGCTTATAAAGTACTTGTCTAATTCACCTTCCAGGTTGATTCCCAGTTAAGGGAGTTCCGTTTCGTCAGCTTAAATACCTCAGTTCTTAGACAGAACCTTCCTTAAACAAAGGACCTTAGACAATTATTTTTTAAATTTAATCTTTTATTGCATTCATTTTAATCCTCTTAAAACAAATATAAAAGAATAACCTATTTCTAATCATATTAGAAATATTTTTAACATAAGCCTAGGTGAATTGATAAACCATTTAAAATTAATTAAGACTCATGTTGGCATGCAACTCTTGATTATAGATTTTAATCTACATCATTCAACTTGTAACATTTATAAATTAATGAAACATTAAAACCTATAACATGCATCTAATGACATTAATTAAATATAACATTTATATTTATTAAGTAATGTCATGCTCAATGCATTACCATTTTCATCATATAATATAACATTATATTAATCACTGATGAAAATAAAGTATACCCATCATACAATATAACAATTATATTACAGTATGATGCAATGATATGTTTAATGAAACATGCAACCATATAATATAACACTTATATTAAATATGATTGCATGTGCATGCTTATAAGATCATTCAACTATATAATATAACACTTATATCAAATATAATGCATGATCAATGTTTATATTAAGGTGGGATTTTAAAATTATATGGCATGCATTATGCAACACATAATATTTAACCATACATCAAATGCATAAATTAAATAAACAGCAAAATATATTGAATTTTGGCACCCTTAAAAAAGATTAATTAAATCAATATAATCAAATTATATCAATTTAGTTAATTAAAAAATAAAATACATAAAATTAAATTTTTTTAAAAAAAACTACTGCCAAAACGGTCTAGGAGGTTCGAATCTATGAACAGCCAACCATCTGCACACGCACGCAACCAGTCAGAGCATAGCAACACTACTATCGAGCACAGTAAAGCTCCTATTGGTGGGTTGCAAAGTTGTCGTAGTGTAACGCTACACTCGGCCTCAACTTCGCAACATTGTTGCCGAGCATAGCTACGCTAGGCTTTTTGTGCCGCATAGTAAAGCATAGTGTCGCAAAGTTGTGCCTTACGCTCCAACATAGAATGCAACTCTCTACTTCGATCTTCATCCATCTTGCTCCGTCCTTGCTCGCCTTCTTCAGCAACACTTGCCAAAGGAAAGGACACAGACTTACAAACTCGATAGCATAATTTAAATGCCTAAAACAACAGACCTTTACAACTTTGATCACATTAGAGCAGTAAATCTAAGTGCCAAAATTCTAAACCATCTATTTTGCAAACCAACATTCAAAATGCAAAAAAAATTCACCTTTTCTTTTATTTTCGTTTCAAAAGTAAAACTCAAATCCATGATTCGACACTGATATCAATTGAAGGAATCGAACTCCTTGCGGAAGCATGTGAACATCATGTATTTTACAATCAATTTGAAAAACACAAAATAATAGAGAAAAACGTATACATAAATTCACATAATAAACATATTAAAACCTATGAGAATGGTTTTCTATGGAGAGGAAGAGGAAGAGAAGACTCACCCTTATAGAATTTCTCTTCTTCACGAATTTTCTCTTCAAGATCATGAACAACACCTCTCCACGAACACAGGTTTTCTTCCAACACATAGGACACCACAATGCAGCAACCTTGCTATTCTCCGGCAAGGAATAAGGATGTGTGGGCTCCTTAGAGTTTTTGGAATAATAGAGAGGGAATTTTCAGAGAGGTTTTCTTTTGTGTTTTAATGTTAACCACTTCACTCTCACTCATTTTTTGTACTCTCAATACAGATCAAATATGAAGAGGAAGAGGGAGAGAGTTACTCTAATTGCCACCCACATGTTGAAGAATAACGGCCATGTAATGGGGAGTTATCAATTAATTATATTATATAATATAATAGAAATGATTAATTATCTAACTTAATTAATCATATAATATGCATTTTGTCGAAAAACGTTGCTTTGCCCTAGGGGCTTTTTTTGTAATTTTCTTATGGGCCTAGGGTTTCCTATCTGTCTATTTTTTGAGCAAGTCTTTCTGTATTTTGTATCACTTTAATAATAAAAAATAAGTCTCTATCGTGGTTTTTTCTCCCTAGTTCTAGGGTTTTTCACATAAATATCTGTGTTTCTCTTCTTCTTCATCTTTTATCTTCATAATGGTATCAGAGCTAGGCGACAAAACCCTAGCTGGCATTGATAAGTCCCCTTCGACGACGAACTCCGAAATAGTTGCCACGATTAAGGAGGTTGTCCAACAGTACCTAGAGGCTACCGTACCGCGTCTTCTTCAAAAAATGAGTGCAACCCGACAGACAACCCAACCTGTCCACGGACAGATCAGGTTGCGTCCAACTGTATAGGACCGCGTTCAGCAGATTGACGGCGCCTAGGTTGAGCGCGGTAAGGAACCTATCGACAACGGCACCTAGACCTTCAGTAGCGTCCGATCGGTCAAAGCCTAGCCCTCAGTGTAGAAAACCCATACTGCTTTGAACCCTCGGGTGCAAACAGGAAGTCGCGCTGATCTTCTCGACTCGACCAGCCGCAACTTTTTTATTGAACAGCAGCCGCCACTAGTTGGTCCAACCCTGTCGCACTGCAGTAACACGGCACACAGCTCCTTTCCAGCAGGTTCTTTGGCAGCCTTGAATGGTATTTTCCCTGGTGAGATTAAAAAATGATTTGCTTCTCTTCAGCAACAGCTCGCGGATCTTGGGACGGTTCTTGGCACAAACTCACAAAGTGCTCAACCAGATCCATCCAGTCTTCAGTTGTATTTCGAAAACCCAGTAAATTCTTTCTATACTTTACCTACTGCAATTTTGTTGTCTGGATTAATTTGGATTAATTGGAACATTCTGCAGAAATTATTATTGGAGAAAAGCTGAATGGCCAAAATTATTTCTCCTGATCATAATCCATCAGAATGGCTCTAGAAGGAAGACAAAAGTTTGGGTTTCTAACTGTAGAGACACCAAAACCTGAACCTGGGAACCTCTAAGAACGCATCTGGAGAGCAGAAGATTCATTGCTACGGTCAGTTATGGTGAGTAGCATGGAACCTCAAATAGGCAGACCGTTGCTCTATATAGCGTCTGCCAAAGATATTTGGTATGCAGTGAAGCGGTTGTATTCAAAGAAGCAGAATGCATCCAGTCTACATACCTTACGCAAGCAAGTCAATGAATGCAAGCAAGGGACTATGGACGTGACATCATATTTCAACAAATTATCCCTGTTATGGCAAGAAATGGACTTATGCCATGAAATTATCTGGAAGTGTACACATGACGGGACATTATTCCAAAATTAAGGAAGCTGATCGAGTGTATGATTTTCTAGCTCGGCTAAATCCAAAGTTTGACAATTTTCGTAGAGAGATATTGGGCCAACGTCCCACACTGTCGCTTATGGAGGTGTGTTTTGAAATACGCTTGGAAGAAGACAGATCTAGTGCGATGAATAATCTAATAGTCACATCTAATGACGCTGCTGCTTTTGCCACAAAATCCTCTGGGTCTGACAGTGATAAGAAACCTCCACCTGTTTATAAGCAATGCATAAAGCCATGGCACACAAAAGGCCAGTGCTGGAAGATGCATGGGAAACCTCCAAATAATAGGCGATGTCAGTCATAGGATAAGTCCGGCCCTGGACAAGCTCTGGTGAGCGACTCGACGAATGACAAAACCCAGGCTCAACCTCAAATAGATGGTCAAAATAACTTAAGTGCTATTTGGGTTAATGCTTGCACACTCAGGCACAGCTCAGTCCTTCGATCTTATTAGCATTAATGGTAAAAAGCCCTAGATTGTGGATTCAAGAGCAACAGATCACCTAACCGGTTCTTCTGATCATTTTCTATCATACCACCCGAACGCCGACAATGAAAAAATTAGAATCACAAATGGGTTCTTTTCCCCTGTTGCAGGAAAAAGGACATTTCTCTCTTTTTTAGGGTCTAATATTGTGTGATGTGTTGCATGTTCCTAAGATTTCATACAACTTATTATCTGTTAGTAAAATTACAAGAGAGACTTGAACTGTCAAATTTTCTTCTCCCGACATTGTTTTGTTTCAGGATCTGAGCTCGGGGACGACGATTGGCACTGCCCGGCACAATAAGGGGCTCTATTTCCTAACTGATGATACTTCTTCTAGGGATGCTTATAGGACTAGTTTTATTTCATTAAATTTTTCTACTGCTGAAACTGATTTTATGTTATGGCATTACTGTCATGGACATTCTAATTTTCAATCCATGAAGTATCTTTTTCTGTATTTATTTCATAATATTAATATATCGTCCTTATATTACGATGTGTGTATTCAGGCCAAACAAAGTCGTGTCCCCTTTCATTCTCAACCTTACAAACCATCTAGACCTTTTAATCTTATCCACAGTGATGTCTGGGGTCCCTCACCAACCACCACTTCTACAGGCAAGCGTTGGTCAGTCACCTTTATTGATGACCATACCAGACTTACGTGGGTTTTCCTTTTGGCCGATAAGTCTGAGGTGTAATCTTTATTCCAACAATTCTATGGTACTGTAGAAACCCAGTTCAACACAAAAATTGCCATTTTGTGAAGTGAGAATGGGCATGAGTTTGTTAATAACTCTTTTCGGGACTTCCTAGCTTCTAAAGGGATTGTCCATCAAAGCTCTTGTGCCTACACTCCTCAGAAAAATGGAGTAGCCAAGAGAAAAAATAGGAATCTGGTAGAAGTCGTTCGATCCCTTATGATATCTACCTTTCTTCCTTCCTAGGGAGATGCTATCCAAACTGCAGCCCACCTCATCAACCGCATGTCTACCCGTGTTTTAGCCTTTTACACTCCTCTTGACATCTTCAAAAAGTCGTGCCCCAACACCCAGGTAATCTCTAACGTACCTCTCCGAGTGTTTGGTTGTATTGTCTTTGTCCATGCCCACGATCCCAATTGTATAAAATTTACCCCTCATGCCCAGAGATGTGTCTTTGTTGGTTACCCTTTCCATCAACGTGGGTATATATGTTATCATCCCTCGTCTCGAAAATACTTTGTTTCTATGGATGTCATCTTTTTTGAAGATCAACCTTTATTTCTCATTAGTCCTCTTCAAAGGGAGAGTCCTAGTGAAGAGGCTAATTGGTCCATGTATTCTGTTCCCTTAGAGATATCGGCTGAACCTAAACATGTTGATCCTGTTCTTCCTACCAATCATTCCTTGGATAATATACTATAGGAAGAATCTCAGGAAGGAAATAGTGTCACCTGCCGTTTCTCCGACTCCAGTTTATGAGTCTAACTCGATCTCAGCTCCAGGTATGAGCATTTCTGTTTTTGATACTAATGATTGTGTTGAGACTAATACTTGTAGAATGGATAAAGATATAGAAAATGGTGACAGTGCTAAGAAAATAGAAGGGATTGAGGAGGATGAAGAAACTGATGGAAAGAACTGAAGGAAATCGATCACGAGGATTCCCATGAGCAGCAAAAAGATCATTCTAAATTACAATCATGTATGAACATTAAAATTACAGTCAAAACAGATGCATTCAATATAGAAATTACAGCATGATAATACAAAGAATCAAGGAGAAACTCTATACACATTTCTAGACTCATCTCCACACTTCTTGATCACAAACACTCGAACACAGCAACCTCGAACGCTCGAACAACACAACCGCTATGCAGCACGAGCACCGCACACTCGAACTCAGAAATCGCCTAAGTCATGAACACCCCAACAGCATGAACAGCCTCCACAGAACCTTGATGGCGTCGAGTTGAGTATGACACCACCAAGAAGGCTACCTTGGTATTCTCAGTGTGAAAATCCAGAGGATAGGCTCTATGTGGACTTGGTTTGAGGCAGAAGATGGAGGATACAACAATCATGTAAACGATTGAGCAAGTGGGAGATGGCTGAAACCTATCGTATAGGTCTATACCCAATCGTTTAGCTCATCGCTTAGTTCCATGTCTGTCTCTTACAAAACACTACACTATGTCAAGTTGTCGCTTAGTAAGTCTTATTTACTTGACAACTTTCGTGAGATACTTTTCCAAGAGATAAAATCTCAAGTTCAATTTTGACAAAGACTTCTTAAAATTAGGAAAACAATTTTGCTTTTATCTCACGGTTACCATGAAAACCACCAATAACCTCCCACTCAATTGGTTATTAGAGAAAAATATTTAATTATCCAATAATTAACATTATTATAAATATAAACGATAATCAACTTATCATACTATATTTATAACCTATAGTTTTAATATTTCATCTCATGAAACATATAAACCATAGTTCTTTTTATATTCCATGGTACTTAATGTAAATCTCATTTACATTAATCCTCTATTAGATGTATCTCATACATCATACCGATCATATCATATATAATCGAATTACCTCTTGTCAATTTGAACATTTCAAATAAACACCAAGAATTGATCCTTGACTGAATCCATTGAGCTACCAAGGGGACCTTATGAACCTGTAGCTCGAAGTTCCAACGGTACGTAAATAACTGACTAAACTCTTTAGTCATGTGATCCACCATCTGTAACTGTCAGGCACTCCACTAAAGACCGACAACTGAACTCTCTTTACAACAGATGTATTTTGTGTCCATCTTAACCAATCAACAGTGCAACAACCCTTCACAGATAACTCGTAATACAGCTAGGTCAATAACCGTTATGCCCCTATAGTTACATCTAACTCCATAAGTACCACTAATCCCTCTAATAAACATAAGTCATAATCCTACTATGACTGAGTCCTCTCTTCCAAAGAGAAGCTGTGGCCACTATGTTCAAGCCCCGGAATCAGCCCTTAAGGGAGGAATCTCTCTATTTATCCCTGCTTCGGAAAAGAAGTGAATTCCATCTTGTGGATTGAATTCCCAGCTCCCAGATCAGACAAATCCTCAAAAAGGTAGGCATATTGAGTTGACAACCTGGCCACTCTCACCCATACTAATCAAATGACCGCTCTCAAAGGCATGAGTTCCCAAAACACTCAGGATTGAGGTCGTGTCACCTATGGTCGTTTAGGTGAGATGTAAGTCTCTAGTATCAACGACGTTATATACAGAGTCTAGTCATCTCGTGGTCCGGTCTTATACAAACTCTTTGTATAGGACACCCCCGCTCACATGTCTCCACATGATGGTCAGGATCTACCTCTATAGTAGTTTACAACACTTGCAAACCTCTACAAAGCAGGCCGTATCCGTAGTGTCACCAGGATCAGGTATCCAACCTTAATCCTTATACTACAAAACTATTTAGATTATCACTTAAGGCATGATTCACTTGTATATCACACATACATGCTTAGGTTTACATAAGATAACCAACGAGCTTTGTTTATTGGATATGAGTAAATGCCAGAATGAAATAACAATTATTTTATTTGTCAAACAATGTGTCTCAATACGAACAACGAGACCCCAAAAGAATTAGGACACCAATCCCAACAAGAACAACATTAAGGAAATAGCTCCAGAAAACGAGAATAGTGCAAGGGAAGGTGATTGTGTGGAAAGTCCTTTTAAAGAAAGGCCCATGGATCAAACGACTGGTTGTAGTAAGAAACTTGGAGAGGATGAAAGTCGTGATGTATCTCTCGATCTTCCCATTGCTTTGGGAAAAGGGGCTAGATCATGTACGATATCCCTATGCATAGTTACATGACGTATAGTAACTTATCTCCCGAGTTCAAGGCTCTCACTACCAGCCTAGGTATAGTGGTGGTTCCAAATAGTATACATGTTGCCATTGGAGCTCCTGAGTGGAAGGTTGTAGTTATGGAAGAAATGAGAGCTCTAGAAAAAAATGAGACATGGGAATAGGTTGCTCTTCCTAAGGAGCACAAGACGGTTGGATGTAAATGGGTGTTTACTGTTAAGTACAAGTCCGATGGCACGATTGACAGATACAAGGCGAGACTAGTTGCCAAAGGCTTTACTCAAACCTTTAATATCGATTACTCTGAGACATTCTCCCAAGTAGCCAAACTCAATACGATCCGGGTGTTGTTATCTGTTGTTGTTAATAAAGATTAGCCTCTTTATCAATTGGATGTGAAGAATGTGTTTCTTAATGGAGAGCTTGAAGAAGAAGTCTATATGAGCCCTCCATCTGGCTTCGAGAACCAGTTTAAGCACCAGGTTTATAGATTAAAGAAGTCTTTGTATGGGTTGAAATAGTCTCCAAGAGCCTGGTTTGACAGATTCACCACGTTTGTTAAAGCATAGGGGTATGATCAGTGCTTATTGTTTATGTTGCTTAAGCACCCAGTTTAAGCACTCAGACCATACGTTGTTTACAAAGAAGTCTGGTTCGGGAAAGATCTCAGTGCTTATTGTTTATGTACATGACATTGTGTTAACCGGTGATGATACTGTTGAAATTATGAGACATAAAACAAAGATGGACAAAGAATTTGAAATTAAAGATCTGGAAAAATTGTGGTACTTTCTTAGGATTGAGGTGGCTCGGTCGAAGGAGGGTGTCTCAGTTTCACAACGAAAGTATACTATGGATCTTCTTAAGGAAACAAGAATGATTGGGTGTAAACCAGTGGACACCTCTGCGGAGTATAATGCAAAGTTGAGCAATATTAACAATGGAGCTCATGTCAGTAAAGAGAGATATCAGCGATTAGTTGGGAAATTGATATATTTATCTCACACGAGACCTGATATATCATATGTAATGAGTGTTGTCAGTCAGTTCATGCAAGCTCCCTAAGAAGAACATATGACAACCGTTGAACGCATTTTATGATATCTGAAGGGCACTCCTAGTAAGGCCTACTGTTCAGGAAGTCAAGTAAACGTTGCATAGAAGCATATACTGATTCGGACTAGGCTGGGTCTGCTATTGATAGAAAGTCAATGTCTGGGTATTGCACTTTTGTCTAGGGCAATCTGGTCACTTGGAGAAGTAAAAAACATGGGGTGGTTGCTAGAAGTAGTGCAAAAGCCGAGTACAGGGCCACGAGTTTAGGGATATGTGAAGAAATTTGGTTGAAGAAAGTATTGACAGGTTTTCATCAAGACAGTGAGCTTCCGATGAATTTTTTATAATTTTTTTATGGGCCTAGAGCTTCTTGTCTATCTATTTATTTGAGCAAGTCTTCCTGTATTTTGTATCATTTCAATAATAAAAAATAAGTCTCTATCGTGGTTTTTTCTCCCTGGTTCTATGGTTTTCCACGTAACTATTTGTGTTTCTCTTATTCTTCATCTTTTATTTTCATCAAATTTTAACTGCAATAAAATGCACATCTCTCTTACAATTTGTAGTTTTAATATGAATTATATTCACATTAAATTTTAACCTACAGTATTTATATAAATAATTTTTTAATCTCATTCAAATATTTATTTCTCACATATTATATAGTTGTAATTATAAATCATATTTATAATTAACTATATATTATAATGTATCAATATACATTAAACTTTATATTAATCACATTAATATAAGTAATACCTTTAATTCCCTTAAATAATTTGAACAATTTAAATTATTCCAAAAACAATTAATTCTTGTTTTTATCCTTAGTGAGCTAGCAAAGAGATCTTATGGACCTACATATTTGAAGCTCCAATGGTATGAGATTAATTTATTAAAGTCTTTAATAAATTAATCAACGTTCATTAATTTTCGGTCACTCCACTAAAGATTGTCAACTGCATTCTTCGCACTGTAGATATATTTCTGTATCCATTGATATAACCAATCAATAGTAAGTTGACTTTTCACGAATTGCTCATAACTACAGCTGAGTCAAATTATCGTTTTACCCATATAGTTACATCTAACTTCTTAAGTACCACTGATCCCTCTAATGAATAATTAGTTATACTCCAACTATAAACTAAACCCTTTCATGGCCAGTGAGAGGGTAAGATGTCTCATTGTTCAAGATCCGGAATCAGCCCTTAAGAGAAAATTCATCTACTTATCCTCAAGATGGGAAGGAGTAAATTTCATGTTGTGTAGTTGTGTTCCCAATTCCCCGCTCGAACAAATTCCCAAAATAGTAGGCTTATTGAGTCAATGAATCTGGACATTCTCACCCAAACAAATCAAAGAATCGCCCTGATATACAGAAGTTCATAACTCACTCAAGATTAAGGACAAGTCACCTATAGTCATCTAGTGAAATGTTAATCTCTTCGAGCAATAGCGTTATAAAGAGAGATTAATCATTTTGTGGTCCGGTCTTATACAAACTCTTTATATAGGATACCCTTACTCACATGTCTCCACATGAACGATCAGGATCAGATCGTTTGTAATACTTTACACCTATTGTAACAATTACAAAGTAGGCTGATTCGTGGTGTCACCAGGATAAGGTACCCAACCTTATCCATATACAACAGACAATTTAGGTTATTGCTTAAGCATGATTCACCTATATATCGAACATACATGTTTAAGTTACATAAAATAAGCTTGGAACTTTGTCTATTAGATTGAGTTAATGCATACTAAATGTCAAATAAAATAACATCTTATTTTATTAAATAAATAATTTGTATGCAAAATTTAAAAACTATGAAACTCACGAGATTTAAGGCATCAACCTCAACAATAAATTTATCAACATTATCAAGACGAATGAATTTAATTGTAAAATTAGAAAATTGTGCTCTGAACTTAATTAATTGAGCAAGTAATCTTGCAAATGCAAAGTTTCGAGTTGATAATAAGCATATGTGTGACCATCTACTGGATGCATCTATTAATACCATAAAATATCTAAATGGTCCACTTGGTGGGTTAATAAATCCACATATAGTCACTCAACATATGAAAAATATCCATGATTCTTCATTAAACAAAATAATTACAATAAGAGAAATAAAAATATAAAAATTCATCTTTAATTAAAAAAAATGGAAGATAGATTCTAAAAAAAAACAACATTAATTCTAGATATTCTCAAAATCAAAAGAAGCATTTGCTATGCCATCAATTGTGGCAATTTTCTCTTCAGGAAATTCAAAGACGTCTACCACACCTAAATTTGTCAAATTGGATCGATGAATCAAATATATTATTATCCTGATAGGAAAAATTTGCTTCCATATTTTTTTTCATCTTTTCTTCAGAGAAGCTTGATAAAGATCAACTACATGTTTAATGTACCACATATACGTATCCAATGCCTAGTGATACCACATCGGAAGTATTTCGATTGAATATTTTTTTAACTCTTATCTTATGAAGGTTTTCCTTTATAATCATCATTTCATGTGGTTCTTTGAAATTTGGATGATTATAATGACCATCACGGAAAGAATAATTATTTCTTCCTTTGTCCTGATCACAACCTCGACCACGATCATTAAAATTCACAACATTCACTTCAGGGAATAATGTTGTTCTAGTTGGTCGAAATTCATGATTTTTCATCAATAACTTATTATTTTATTCGGCCACAAGAAGGTATGAAATGAGTTCAAATATTATTTAAAAAATTTCTCTCGATATTGTTGCAAGAGCATATCTCAGACATGAAATGTAGAAAATGTCTTCTCTGACATATCCACATCAACAATTTTCTCTCCGCTTGACAACAATTTTGAACTGATTTTAAATAATGTGAAGTTGTAATAATTTCTTGATTTAAAATCTTGGAGCCTCAAATGCATCCATTCCTAATGAGCTTTAAGAAAAATAATCGTTTTTTGGTGACCGTATCTTCCTTTCAAATTCTTCCACAAGATGCGGGGATCTTTTACTATTAGATATTTCATCTTTAATCCCTCATAGAGATGATGACGAATAAAATCATATCTTTTGCCTTTTTTTGATCGGAAGTTGTATTCCTTTCTTTAATTATTTCTCCAAGGTTCATGGAATCTAGGTATATTTCGGCATCAAGCACCCATGATAAATAATGATTATAATTAATGTCAAGGGTTGCAAATTCTAGTTTTGTAAGATTTTTCATGATAACACTATCACAAAACATTGTATTTATATTAGAAATTTGAAACATGCAAAACAACATTTAATTTATTAATTATAATAAAGAGAAAAAAAATAGCCTACCTTTAGGATTTACCTTCAGTGAGAAAAATGCCAAGAGCTCATACTAATAACATGTTATAAAAGTGAGGAGCAGAATGGGAACAAAATATCGAGAATTGTAATATTTAAAAGAAATAAATAAATAATAAAATATAAATAAAATAACAAGGGAAATTATAGAAAATAGAAAATTATGAAAATCTCTTAAATCTCTTCAATTTCTCACCAATGTGTGCTCTCCTCCGGGATCTATAAAATTCTACTATCCATAAGCAATTTCACAAGTATGAGATGAAATTACATGGACACTAAGTGTGTAATTATAAGACGCATGAACAACATGTAGAATGACATATGGGGTGATGGGAGAGTGACAAATGGTCTTTTAGGACACTAAGCATGAACATCTATACTATGCATATATTATAATATTTATAATATAAACACAATAGTTTTAGATACAAAATCTTAGTGTTAAAAGATTTGAATATTCATAAAAGAAAAAAGCATATGGAATAAGAGAAATCACCTAATTTTAATTTAAAACAAAAAAAAAAAATCAATTTAAAAAGAAACAATATGACCAAATCATCACTTATGTGTTTTTTCTTCTTAAAATCTAATATATGTATATATATAATCCTTAATTCAAAATCTTGTTTCTATTGAAAAAAATTGAAGGCTCATGAAATGTTATGAAATAAGTAATATGTAGTTTTTTAGAAGGAAAAGCTCAAAATACTTTATTGAATTTACATACATTCTAACGTATCAATTTGGGGGGAAATATGACTATGTTTTTTAGTTATATTTACATTATTTTCAAATAAAATTATCGATAGATAATTGTATCTCCTAGAGAGCAAAATACACTTTTAGTCCTTAAGATTTAAGATAGTATTTATTTGATTCTTGAAGTTTCAGAAGATACATTTTCAACTCTTTGAAATTAAAAAAATATGTTTAAAATATGTTTAATGATCCTTTAGCTTGTTTGACGGTTAATTGACTAATGAAAAGATGATATGAATGACTTGGAAATTTTGTTATTTTTTATATTTAATTTTGGTTTATTTAGTCAATTTTAGGGTTATCTTTCCTCTTCTTTGGCTTCTTCTCTATTTTTTCCTTCCCCCTCCTTTCCCTGTCCTTTTATGTCCATCGACACGCCACTGAATATGCAGCTAGAAACTATCTGCTTTTATGGATTTCTTAGGAAAAAGTCAATATGAACAAACCAAGCATTGTGGTTTCTAACTGCATATTCAATGAAAAATATATAATTGTTTAGATACACCATATCTTTTTTCGAAGTTTTGAACGTTCATAAAATCTAAAATCTAACAAAATGAAGAACCTGTAAGTATTTAGTACTGAACATAAAAGTCTTAATTTAGATTCAGTATCAACATTCTTTACAAAATCTTGTTTATATTAGTAAAATGACAAGGTTCATAAAAAGTTATCAAATAAGTTGAGTTTTTTAAATAAATATTTATATGCATTCTGGAATCCGTAATCAGAAAACAATTATGTTATATATTCTTGAATTTAAAAGAATAAAACAAAAGGGAATGATTTAGACACACAATTTATTTCGTTTGAAAAAAAGTTGTACATTCATAAAATGAGGACGAACTCCAAATAACTTTAGAGTTATATTTACATGCATTTTCAAATAGATTATTGATAAATGATTAAACATTAAAATAACTCAAATTATTAGATACATACACTTGTTTTCAAGATGTAAAAATAATAAACCTGCTGAACTGAAAATTTTAATAAAATATAGAAAAATGAACTAAAATATATTTACAAAATATAATACAACTTTAGTACTATCAATGATAGACGTTAGTAGACACTAATAGATTTTTATCAATGTCTGTCAATGACATTGATAGATATTGATAGTAGTCTATCGGTGTTTATCATTGATAGTTCTAAAATTTTATTATATCTTATAAATATTTTCGAACAGTTTTACCATTTGAAATAATTTCACTTTCTTAATCTATCAATAAATAGTTGAATCTCCTTAAAATATAAAAAATATATAATTGTTTATTACACACAATACGGTGTTTTCAAGTTTTGTTAGTTCATAAAATCTAAAAATAGTACACATATTCAACAAAATCACTGCCTATTTGTATTGAGTACTAAAATCTATCAATAATGTGCTTTGTTTTTAGAATAGTATTCTCTAGAGGAAAACATTCTTATAAAATATTACAGAACGATTAAACGTATCACCTAAACTAAAAATATATATAATATTTTTTATCAAATAAAATAGCTTTTTTTATTAAAAAAGAAAAAAAAGGACTCATTCTGATTATTTATTTCACTGTCAAATCTTGAAAAGAAAAAAAGGCCTAGTGATTTATAAACAAACGTATATCAAAATAAAATGAGTTTTGGGAAAAAATAGAAATTTTTAAATATAAAATCTTGTTTCCAAAATTTTAACGTTCAAAAAAATGTTAAGAAATACTCAAAATTTAATTTTATATTGATTTGAACACTAAATAATTGATTAACTCTTAAACTTTGTACAAAGTGTACCATGTACACCACATTATTTAAAAAAATAATAATAAAAAATTTTGGGGACTTGAATGGAGGAATGTGGCTGCACGAGGATTGCAAGAGTGGCAGTATGGAGGAGTAGACTCTATTTAGCAGCCGCTTATCCAATTAAGAATAAGAAAAACTAATATGCTTTTTATGTGCATTTCTGTATTTCCTTCCAAGTTTAGAAGTTAATTAAATATGTATAGTTGAATCAATACAAAATTAAACCAAACTTCATAAATTAGGTTGGCACATGCAATAACTAAAGCATTTTCATCATTTGGTGGAATCTATGGTGACTACTTACATAATATATAACCTACATGGATTAATAAACGGAATAAATTTGGTTTACAAATCAAGCTCAATCCAAACCTGAACTTTAGAATATATTATAAGTCCATTCCATTTTTCGAGCCCCCAAACAACCCCAGAATGAATATCAACCAATAAACAACAAAAACAAAGTCCAAATTCGAAAATGATAATGAGAAAAGAACAAGATATTTCAAATATTTTGAAATAAGGGTAAAAAATGTTAAATTGGTCCAAAACTAAAGTGAAAAGCTCTTAACAAAATAATTTAAAATTTTAGGACATTTATGAAATATATGGTATACAAAAGATTTTCCGTGTAAAAATCTTTTGATATAATTATTAATTTCGATTTTCAATTGATATAGCTTCTAAAGGATGGTTGTCCTAATATTTTATACAATAAAAAACAAAATAAAGTTAGAACTATGATGTGACAAAGACGTAGTGACTTAAATTAAACGAATCTTATTAAATTGATAAGATAATTCTTTATAAGAGCTCAGTAGTGAACTAAAATCATTTTTTCATTGGCATCCATTGCATAATATTAGAAATTTGAACCCTATATAATTGGTAAAACCACTGCATTTACAAAGATAGACGAAATGTCACCTTTTATAAGATAAGATCATCAAATAACCTATATATGGACCTTACATCTTTTCTTCTGTATGAATGTGACAGATATTTACTATGTAGGAATCTAGTGAATTTACAATTTCTTTCTATGTATGCATATATATCATAGCTTTTATTTTACCTGAGGGGAAGAAGTAACGGTTTTCTTTATACAGTCTACGATGCCTTCACAATCTGCTTCAGCAAGGTCACAGGGTGGCTCGTCATCTTCGGGACAACTCTCTGAATAAGAATGTGGCGATCGGAGATTCCCGTGCGATTGACAAGCCCTCATGGTCTTGCAATGCTCGCCTTCGTCATCTCTGATGTTCACAAACACGTCGTACAAGCTCTCTATGAAAAAGATGTCACACATTCAAACGTGCAAGAATTAGAAATATGCCCACAATTGAAAACAAATATACAACGGTATTATTGTCTCAAGAAAAAGTATATATATAACAGTATTACGAAATAAAGGGAGAACATCCATAATGTAAATCAAGTGCTGTCATGTATTATACAGTTTCTTTAGAGCAAATTTCTGAATGCTTGAAGTCAATCAAGCGACTAAGGTCTGAGATACAATGATCTTCAGTTGCTAGGACAATATCTTAGAACTCAAGGACTACAACCTATAGAACAGATGCCAACTTGTGCATTGCTAGACAATATCAATATGCTATCTTGCTACTTCACCGAACGAAACTGTGTATATTGAAGAAAAGCAAAGGAGGAAGAGGGAGATCAAGTCGGTGCAGAAAAGAGGGAATCAAAACCCTGTTTTACAATTGAAGAGTTGTAAAACTTTTGATGTTTTCACAATCAATTCTAATTTTAAGTTCAAATCTGGAAATGAAGCCATGAAGGTATCAAACTTTCTAACGCAAAGAACGCCAATACAACAAACCATCTACCATCAGTATCAACCATTACGTATTAAATTATAAGCCAGTTAAATTTAAATGTCCATTTAATTTGAGGGAGCTTAAAACTTCAAATAACAAGAATAGAAAAAGAGTCACATACACGTGCTCGGTGCTTCTACTCTTATCCTCCTATTTTTGTCAACCATTCTTTTCAATAATAAACATTTTCTTGTTTAAGACATGGCTTCATGATGGCAGTATTATATTATGATACACTGGGTGATGAACTACAGTAACTAGCCCAGATTTCGAAATGTACCTATTTTTGGTCTTCGTGATTTGGGAGCTCTGGAAGTTTGAAATTCATCTGAATGAAAGCAATCTGTTAGTGTCAGTTTGAAGAAAAGAGAACTATGCATGTGGTAAGAAAGCTAGAACTTACCAAATAAGTACAAATCTCCTTCAGTGTAATATTTCACAGCAACCTCGGGAGCAGGCAATTTTTTCAACTCCTCTATAGATAAACACAGGGAATGGAACACATCACAATGATATTCTTGTTTGAGAATTATTGTTAACTAGATGAAAATAAGATCATTATCATATAGTGAACCGACATACCTCCTTGGGCCTTTAGAAACTTATCATAAGTTGAATACGCATGGCTTTCAACACATTCAGAAAGATGGTCTGCACTAATCAAATATCAATATAGATCGGATGTCACTAAAACTAAAAGTAATGCAAAAAACTTGAAGATGTTAAAGTGCATCAAAGTAGACAGGTGGCCCAAAGTATCTAGCCACTTCGTATTGTTTTACACCAAAATTGATGCCAAACTGCAATTTACATTTTAATTCCTTTGTAAGTTTTATTAAGAAGGAAAGCCATGCCAATTTTCTGTTTCTTGGTAATTATTACAGTGTAAAAACTGAACAGGCCCATAGAAGGATGCTGGAAAAGGAGTGTAAGCAGGTGTGAATTTATCAGCTCCAACAACACTTACATGCCATTCTTGGGCTAATCATGTACATAACTACCGTCATAAAATAATAAGCAACAGCTATATGTTGAGCAAGAAAACGATCGAACCACCAATCATTACCCCCCAATTCCTGCACTCAAGTCAGAAACAGAGACAATTAATCCAGTAATGCAATATCGAGATGATTTAGAAGGAAAATATATTGTAAGAAATAGGCAAGTCTTATGCAGCCACCATTATGATCAATAAGGTCTGATAGAACTCCAAATATATTGGAATATAAATGGTAACCAAACTACAAGAGGTATTTGGATCCTCCCAATCTTGGGATCTCTCTCAAGTGCTAAACCACATTGCCTACCTTCCTCCTCAGCTCACTGTATTTATAACCAAACTCCCCTAACAAACTCCTTAACCAATTATTAATATGCCCTTAATACTCCCATTATTGACCATAGTCCTACAATATACTAGGACAACTGAAAAAAAGGAAATACTTCCAACTATAACCAAGACGAAATCATGGGGTTTCCGAGGGGGAACATAGGAAAGGATATTACGTGCCATTTAAAGGAAGCCCCAGATAATAAGTACCTCCATGACCAGCAAGTGATGCATCTCATTCCAGCTCTCAGCAAAGTGAACTTTCAGATAATCAGCTCTTCTCCACCAGCCAAAACTTTCATACAAATGCAGAACTGACAGAAACGCTACAATTTGAAAGGGAGAATTATTAGAAACAATTACAAACGAGATACTACTGTTCTCATCCTGAAATAACATCCACAGGAGCTGTACAATCTGGCTCCAGAAGTAATTAGTTCCAGAATCAATTCTATGAAATAAACAACTATTTGCATATTTATTAAAGAACTTAATTTCACGTGAATGAAAATGCTTTTCATTAGATGTCATAAAATCGTTTGTATAACCTTCAAAACTTCACCGAAAAGGAAAAAAAAGTGTCACCCATATTAAGATTATTACAGATTAGCTCTGTTTCAAGGAGGAAGAAAAAAAACTCACCAAAATAGGGAACCCTTGCAATAGTTTCCAAGACAAAGAACCTAGCGTAGTGTCTATCGTGGTAAAATGTATCAAGAATCCTTATTACTGAATCCTGAAAAGATTAGTAAAGCAGAGTCATGATTCAACATATCAAGTAGTATAGAACCAATTGTGCACAAATGAAGAGCAGTGATCAGTTTGAAGTGAGATTACCGTGAGAAGAACATTAACAGATTGTTCAAGCTTAATGATCCATTTATCAAAGCCATTGGAGGGTGAATTTTCGGGTCCTTGGTTACTACCCCCTTCCCCGTGTAGAACAGGAGAAGCCTTAGGAGGGAATGAATCCTCCACAGCCACTTTTTCCTCATCTTCCCTAACAACTGTTGCCCTCACCCGACATGATTTTCTACATAAATAAAGAAAATGAAAGTTCGTAATAAGAAATCAATCCCGAAACTCAGTCCTGGGAAAACCCTTCAGGATATGGCGATGAAGGAAGCAGATGAAATCCAAAAGTGTGAGTGTTAAAGAAGGATTTAGAAAAACTGTTACCTGGAAATGAAAGGGCGTGCAAAGAAGGAAGTGGGGATTCTGAAGGAGGCGAGGTTGTTGGAGTTGATTGGCTTCCATTGGACGGAGGAGATGGCGCAAGCAGTAGCCATAGCTTTGGGAAATGAAGGTTGGGATGGAGGAAGAAGAGAAAGTGAGGGGAAGGAGGATGAACTCGGTGGAAGAATTTTCAATCGGCAGTTGCCAGTTTCCCGTGGCCATTTCCGTTGTTTGCCACTGCCACCTTCCAATCAAGTTCTTCTATTTTTGTTTTTTTCAATGGTGTTATTAAATAAGTTTCCATCAGATTTGTAACAGGTGGCGTTAAGATATCCCTATTATATGTGAGATTAGGGATCCTTTATTGTTTGATTTACCTTTTACGATGGATACATCACATATGTTCTCGTAGAATCTTGAGATACAAAACTCATTTCTAAAGGTATTCAAAAAATCCAATCACGTTAAAAATATTGAATTATTAATTCATTTGAGTTAAGTTGAGTTTAAATAAATTTTCATAGGTTCACTTAAAATAATTCAAATTTATTGTTAATTTTAATATATATATATATATATATATATATATATATATATATGTACGTATGATACAATTGTAGGAACTCTTATACAAGAGTACCTCTGAGTGGAAGCGGATCTTTCCAAAGATATTGTGACAGACTTACCACATTTGCATTCAAACAAATAGATATGCATCATACTAAAAATTTACCGACATGCTAAAAAATAAACAACAAAGAGAACAAGGAAACTAACCAATTGAAGACTCTTTCTTCTCGGCAAATCTCGCTCTCTCCACGAACGGACGCTCTCGCTCTCGTTGAAACGGGAAACTATCCTTCACCAAAAGTCCGGTCGTCTACCATGAACGGCCTCTACATGAACATCAGGAAGAAGGGGACGACACCACTACTTGGAACCCTTAGTATTCTCGATGTGAGAATCCAAATAGTGGGCTCTATTCGGATTTGGTAGAGGGGAGGAGGAAAATAGATCGTAGACAATGATCAAGCAAGTGGGAGAAAGTTAAGTCTATCATATAGACAAATTGCTTGATCGTTTAGATGAAGTACACGATCGTGTAGGAAAAGGTAGGTGATCATCTATACGATCGTTTAGTAAAAGCTCAACATTAGACGACCGTTTGGGGAAAAGTAAGCAATTGTTTAGAAGATAGTGCGAGACAGTGCGCATGTGTCAGCGATCGTGTAGTAAACTCAAGCTATCGTATAGTCTCTGATTTACTAAGCGATAGGCAACCAACACCTTTGTGAGCAATTATCCGTGTGTGCTGTGTTTTCTTTGCAAAATGAAAACAATTTTCATTTTATTCTTCAGTTACGAAAACCGAATGGAACTTCCCACTAATGCACATTTACGGAGAAAACGACGGCCAACTATCCTATAATTGTCCAATTAAAAATTAATAAATATAATCATATTATATTCATTAACCTATAGTTTAATATCATATATCAACTATCGTGTTTATATCAATTTTCCTTCAATTAATGTATCTCATACATAAAGTCAATCATAACATATACAATCAACCAATTCAATTATATCATATATAATCGAACTTCCTCTTATCAATTTGAACATTTCAAATTGATCCAAAAATTTATTCTCAACTTGAATCCATTAAGCTACCAAGGGGACCTTATGGGCTTATGGCTCGAAGCTCCAACGATACATGAATAGCTGACTAAACTTTTTAGCCACGAGATCCACCATCTGTTAATTGTCAGGCATTCCACTAAAGACCGATAGCTGAACTCTCCTTACCACAGATATATTTATGTGTCCATCAGATATAACCAATCAACAGTGTGATAGTCCTTCACAGATGCTCGTAAGTACAGCTGAGCCAATTTACCGTTTTGCCCTTGTAGTTACATCTAACTCCTTAAGTACTACTGATCCTTCTAATGAACAATACAACATAGTTCTACTATGTGTGGACACCTCTTGGGCCATGATAAGGTGTGTGGCACCATATCGTTCAAGCCCTGGGATCAGCCCTTAAGGGAGCAATCTATCTACTTACCCCTGCTTCGAGGAATGAGTGAACTCCATCTTGTGTAGCTGAGTTCCCAACTCCCAAATCAGACGAATCTTCAAAGTGATAGGTTTGAGTCGGTGAACTGGCCACTCGCACCCATGCAAATCAAAGGACTGCCCTCAATAGCAGGAGTTCCTAACTTACTTAGGATTGAGGTCATGTTACCTATGGTCATCCTAGTGAAGTGAAGTCTCTGTCATGAACGACGTTATATAACGAGACGTTAACATTTCATGGTCAGGTCTTATACAAACTCTTTGTATAGGACACCCCTGCTCACATATTCCCACATGAATGATCAGAACCAGACCATTTGTAACAAGTCACAACACTTGTAACTTGTTCTACAAAGCGGGCCGCATCCATAGCGTTACCAGGATAAGGTTTCCCTCCTATATCCATATACTACAGACCATTTTGGTTATCACTTAAGACATGATCCACTTGTATATCATCACATACATGCTTAAGTTACATAATGACAGGACCTTTAATATTAATATTGTTGTTTTCAAAACTTATTAGAGAAATATTGTTGTTTTGAAACTTATTAGAGAAATATTGTTGTTTTGGGAATTCGAGGCTAGAGGTTGAACGTTGAGAACTCGACTAATGTGGAGGTCGAACGTTGAGAACTCGATGAACAAAGAAAAACTTGGAAACAATACATAAGCCGAAACTTCAACCTTCGAAAAGGGAAATCTCGCGAATCTCACTTAGGTTGTCGAAGGTTGAAGTTTTGACACACATCCGCCCTCGAGATTGCAGGTTTATTACTTTTATTTTTCTCTCATAGAGGAAATAAAGTAATGAGATGGTATACTATATGTATCTGTGTACTCGAGCTGCTTCTAACAACCTATGCATTTTGTTATCATTTCGAATTAGACGAAGGCTTGTGGGATTAACGTGAGGGGGTGGGGATGACTATATTTTTGGGAGCGAACTCCAGGCAAACATAAAGTGCATGGATACAAGTTATGCCTTGGAATGAAAGACAATTCCGAATTAGCTTTGTCTACGAACAAAAAAGTAGATCCATAATAATAAAAAAAAAAAAGTGTTTGTGATTGTTCCAGAAGAAATGAAAGCTAGTAATCATTAATGAAAAAATAACAACAATAACAGAGAGAGCGAGATATTGAGAGAAAGCGAGAGTGAGAGAGCGAGATCTTAGGAGAGAGCAAGATCTTAGGAGAGAACGAGATTGAGAGAGCGAGATCGAGAGAGCGAGATCTTAGGAGAGAGCGAGAGTCTTCACTTTATTTGAATTTTCCATAGAAATATATATAAAGAAAAAAGAGCTAATAATCATACTATAATTGAATAATCATTAGACTATAATTGAATATATTAGATTATTATACTATAATTGAATAATCATTAGACAATAAATTGAATATATTAGATTATTATACTATAATTGAATAATCATTAGACAACAAATTGAATATATTAGATTATTATACTATAATTGAATAATCATTAGACAACAAATTGAATATATTAGATTATTATTCTATAATTGAATAATCATTAGACAATAAATTGAATATATTAGATTATTATACTATAAATTGAATATATTAGATTATTATAATGTAAAACTTTATTGATTACAAAAAAAAAATTGAATATACAGTAGATTATTATAAAAAAAAATTGAATACACAATAAATTATAATAAAAAAATTGAATATACAATAAAATGAATATATAATAATAAAAAAATTATTTATTATTCAATCCCTAACTATCTGGAGCCCGTCTTAGTAACGAACGACACTTCCTTCGATTATGTCCTAACTGGTTACAAAATCCACATCGTTGTCGAGTAGCTGGTTCTGTCCAATTCATCTCGTTGTGATAACGTGAACTTTTCGGGTGTCAGTTTATGTTTATCGTGTCAGGTGTCAGTTTCAAATTCAAAAGTTCAACAAAGCAATTGAAGATATCAAAGGAATAAATCGAAGTTGTCTAAGTTTTTTTGACAACATTAGTTTAGAGCAATGGACTTGCACATGATGAAGGATTCAAATATCGGTGGATGACGACAAATCTATCAGAGTGCATAAATGGAGTTCTCAAATGAGCTCGAATGTTGCCTATAAATGCTCTTGTTCAGATAACATTATTCAAATGCGTGAACTATTTCGAGAAAAGAAGAATAGAAATAAGGGATGCATTGGAGCGTCAAGATAAACCCAGGACTTGTTGCTCCCGATGTTTTGTACGACCAATCCATTCATCGATCATATGTTGTATGGCGAAATCGTACTACTGGAGAAATATCTTGCAGACATCGAGAGGCAGGATTTATTCAGTTGGACTGGCATCTGATCACAGCCTTGGTCGAGAGATGGAGGCCTGAGACGCATACATTCCATATGTTTGTTGGAGAGTGCACTATCACTCTACAAGACATAGAAGTGTTGTTGGGGTTACCTGTTGACGGTGAGCCGGTCACCGGAGTGATGTATGATGACTAGTTAGAAGTTTGTCAACTGTACCTCGGTGCGACCCTACCTGCCAACAAGATTAAAGGATCGAGGTTAAGTTTAATATGGTTAGGAACACAATTTCGTGAGCTCACAGATGATGCAGACGAGGAAACCATCATAAGATATGTGCGAGCATATATACTACAAATGATGGGTGGAAGTTTGTTTTCAGATAAATCAAGTCATTTTATTCATTTGATGTTTCTGCCACTGTTAGCTAACCTCCATGATGTGGGGCGGTATTCGTGGGGTGGAGCATGCTTGGCATGGTTGTATAGACAACTATGCAAAGCAATAAGACCTGAGATTCGAGAGATAACTGGGCCTCTCATACTTTTGCAACTATGGGCTTGGGAGCGATTTCCAACAATAGCTCCACAGCTACATCATGTTAATGACGCTCAGTTAGTTGGACGAGCATACGGTTCTTGATATGTTGATTTAATTTTTATATCACTGATCTAGTTAATTTAAATTCTAAATTATCAATTTAAAAATTTAGGTGGAGAGACAAAATTTGTGTGACTAGGATAGCCACACATGTAGTCAACCAGTATAGATACATGTTTGATCTGCTTCAACCTAAACAGGTAAATTACACTAAACCTAATTGATTATTTTATTCACATTTTTATTGTATTTTTCTTTAATATTCTCTAATATAATATTTTGTATTTCAGATTATTTGGGAGCCGTACAAAATTATTGTGCATACTTTGCCTACTTTTTGTAGGAATGGTTAAAACATATGGCGGACGATGAGTCCTCTCATATGTTTTCACATTGGTGAATGGCATCTTCCTGACAGAGTGATAAGACAATTCGGTTTTCAGCAGGATATCCCATCGCCTTGTAATACTGAACCCGTACTGCATGATATTGACCTAAGGACTGGAGATTGGTCCGAAAAAGTTGCACATTTGGTAGTGCGATGGCACTATTGTGCAAGGTTTATTGCAATAGGGATTTCTCTTGAACAGTTTTGACACAGATATCACTCCAGAATATATTCATCGGTATAATAATATCACAAGGCGCTACGTCACTCGTTTGGGAGCAGCTGTGGGTCATCTGGTAAATGAATGAATATTATCTAATTTTTTTAATTTAAATTTATTTTAAATATTGTCTAATTGTTTTATAATTCACAGAGATCGAATAACAATAGACTCAGTGAGGTTGCGAATGATCCGAACCAGGTTCTTGCTATATGTAGTGACAACCAAAGCTATATAGAGGAAATTCATTATATGTACGATATACCTATTGTTCCTCCACCAGCTCCTAGACGTAGAGGGCCTGTTCGGGAAGAGGATGAGTTTGATGAGGTTGCACATAATGTGGAAGAGTTGCCCCCTATGACGCAGACGTAGAGTCAAACTGATTATGTTAGTCCGATGATGATGATGCCAGCATTTGGTTCAGGACATTATGACTCAGAGATGGTCCTTCGTCTTCATATGTGCATGGACATGGTCGGGGTCGTAGAGAGTATAATGAATATTTATATTGTGAAGCGCCTGCAGAGAGCAACATCAAGAAGAACCCGAGCAACCTCAAGTTCTAAGTCGATGATGACAACTAGCTCGAAATCGACGACATCCGCCTTATGGGACACATTGATTTTTATAATTATTTTTATATAAATGAGATATTTAATTTACATTTTTTTTATTTTTATGAGTTATTATTTTTTTTTAATTTATTCTTTTTAGAGTTTAAATAAAATAATAAATATTTTAGAATTTTTTTTATAAAATGGAAAATTAAAAAAAAAAAGGAATGATTAGAAAGAAGAAGGTGGAATGTGTAATAATTAAAAAGGAAAAAAAAGAAAATTTGTACGGTATTCTCGCTCTATATCAAAATCTCGCTCACGCTCTGGCTTTCGCTCTTGCTCATACTCAAACTCTCGCTCTCTCAAACTCTCGCTATCTCTCATAATCTCGCTCTCGAATTTGATTGGGAAGTTCAGTGGCAAAAAGAAGGAGATTCATTAGCTCGTTATTTAGTCAGACTTGCTGAGATGACAGAATCCGTTTGAAAACAACAATATTTTCCTAAAAAAAAAAAGAAGGTCGAGGGTTCAAAATTCGACTTATCTAGGTCGAATTTTCAACTCTTGACTTATTTAAAATAACAATATTTTTACAAATAGTTTGAAAACAACAATATTTTCCTAAATAGTTTCTAAAAGTACAATATCCTTTTAATTTTCCCCATAATGACAACCAGGGATTTTAGTTTATTGGTTTGTGATAAAACAAATAAAGCATCCAATGTACAAAGTAAGTAGTGAAGAAAATATCATATATTATACATCACAAAAGTTCGTACAAAACTATGTTTACAAACTACAGGACATGAGACTTTAGGACATCATCCCCAACAACAATTACATATATATATAGGAAAATTCTTATAAATAGAAAATTCCAAAAATATTTACACTTTATAACAAAAAATTCTAAAAGTGTTTTGTACTTTTGGAACTTATTGCTATAAAGTGTAAATATTTTTTTTTATATTTAAAAATGCCCTATACACATATTTATTTAAGTTTTATTTTATTTTTTTTTGGATAATTTATTCTCTAACAACTTCTAAAAATAGTTTTTTTAATACTTTGGAAAGAAAGAATTTATTATATAAATTGAAATTGAGTTGTTTATCTGAATTCACTATATGAAAATAATTAACTTCTTACTTCTTTTTAAAACAAAAGTTTAGATAAATAACCTGATTAACCTGAACCAATCCAATCTAAATGTTTCATGGTTAGGGTGAGTTCATTTTTTAATAAGGATTATTTGGGTTAAAGAATTAATAACTCAAACAATTGGGTTGGGTCTAAAAAGTCCTTCAACTCAACCCAACCCAACCCACAAGCACCACTACTCATTTGAATCTATCATTTTAGTGTGAGTAAACGGTTGAGGCATTTGTGTCCATGGAGCTACCGTAGGATGGTTAGTTAGGTTTACGATATGAGGTCTGAGGTATTTCTTTGTTGTTCGTAGTGATGTGGGGCTTCTACTAAGGGGACTGAAGTTGGTTATCCTCCTTTGGACCTTTTTATCTTGAGTTGTGTTTGTCTTTTCTTTGATATTGGTGTTCTTATTTCTCTTATTCCCTTTGGTTGTATTTTTTGTTTTGTTTGTGCCTTGACCTTGGGTTGTGACTTGTGAGGTCCTCTTCACTTTTTTCCCCTTTCTTTGCAATTTAATGTCATTGCAACAAATCATTGAGATTAAGGTCCAACCATTTGATTTTTAGCTTTTGAATTTTGAAAATCAATATTTTCTCTCAATTTTTTATAATAGTTTTCGTCTTTCTTAAATAAATTAATTGAATTCTTAGCTAAAGTTCAAAAACAATAACAAAAAATTTTAAAGCCACATTTAGTAATAATTTGGTTTTTTGAAAGTTAAATATATTTTCTTTCAATATTTAACAATGATTTGCATCTTTCTTGAATACCAGGGTTGAATTCTTAACCAAAGTCCACAAATAAAAACAAGTTTTTAAAAAGTACTCTTTTAGTGTTTTTTTAAAAAAAATGTTATAAAATAGATAACATATCAAGAATTTTAAAGATTTGATGTTCTATAGGTTTAATATTTAAAAAAAAAAAGTAAAAATAAAAAACGAAATGGTTATCACATGGTTTTAAATTTTTTAGGTTTGTAATTTGTGTCAAATAACGTATCAAATTAGTTTATACTATATCAAGGGAAATTCTTATAAATAAAAAAAATCCAAAAATATTTAAACTTAATAGCAAAAAATTCTAAAAATGCTATGTAGTTTTGGAACTTTTTGTAAATATTTGTAAATATTTTTTGTATTTAAAAGAATCCTACTATCAAGTCCCCAACATAAACAAAATAAAAAAATAAAAAAATAAACAATAAACAATAAATCTACTAAATAATTTATGCAAGTTGACGTAACCATTTTCAAAATAAAAATTAATGACTAAAATAAACAAACAAGAATAAGAATAATATTTTAAAAAATAAATAAAAATCTCTCTCACATTTCCATTTTCCCCTACCCTCTACCTCCTTTGTTTATTTATTATTAATTTGTCTAATTTTTTATTTTCAAAATTGTCACATCAACTTCCGTTAATTATTTAATGCATTCTATTAATTCAAGAATTAAAAATAAACATTTTAAACGTTAAAACTTCATTGTTCAATTTTAAAATTCATGGATTAAATTGACATGAATTCCAAACTTCAAAAGATCAAAAATGTAATTCAAAGTTTTCTTGGATTAAAATAATAGATTGAAAATAGATGTGAAACTTATGAGTAAATCAAGTTGGCAATGACATTATTTACAACATTATTCAAATAAATTATCGTGCAATATGTAAAAATTATTTCATTTTTTAACAAATATGTGAGGTGAGGAAATAGAACTTTTGACTTCGAGATTGATATATAATAATTGACTAAAGAATGAGTCAAAATAACAGGTACTAATAATTTTAATTTTATATAATGTTAAATTATAGTAACAAATGATGTTATATGTGCCTTCCTAATTACAAGCTTCCATGTCAATTTTGGTGTGACATTTTAATAGTCAAAACAATTTTGAAATTTAAGAGTTCTAATGAAACATTTCAAAGTATAGGCTATTGTTGAAACCTATCCATAATTTAAGAATATATTTTTTTTATATCTTACTGATTGATCTAGATTTTCAAAGAAATTTGATACATAAAATGAACTTGAATTTTATTGATTTTGTATGTAAGTGTGATGTATTCTCTGATGTTTATTCTTTGATTCTCTCTCTCATATGTCACTACAAGAAATTTGACTTTTTTCGACGAATTTTTTCCAAACGCCACCACGGTTTTCTGACGTAGGAAAAAATGGGTTTTTCCAAGGGTAGTTTAAATGTCGTCAGGAAAACAAGTATTCCTTACAATATTTTTTTTACTGTCGACATAAAAAATGGTGAAAAAAAATTTGTAGACCTCTTCCGACGGTATGGTCTAGGCGTTGGGAGAAATTACTTATCTCGACGGTGGAAGGAAGCCCGTGGAAGTTTTAAAAAAATTGATATTATTTTTTAAGGCTATCCTAATGGTAGTTTACATTACGGTCACGAGAGACCAACTTTTCTCGACGCCATGTAAGGCATCACGATAGGGTGATTTAAAACCCTAATATCCAACTCCATATTTTTTTTTTCATCTTTGGCTGCCTAACCTAATATTTTTCCCTCTTTCTTCCACAGACCGCACAATCGAGAAGGTTTACTCCTCCAACCTGTCGAGAAGCCACACCCCTAGCGTCGGTGCTTCACGTCACTGTCGCTGATGTTTCACAGCATTACCATTGGTATTTTAAAGTTCGGTATTTTTAAAGTTCAGTATTTTTAAGATTCAGTTATTTAAAATTCAAGATACTTAAGCTGAATCTTCAGTATTTTTAAAGTTCGGATGTTCTTTTTTTGTATGCTAGACTTTCCCTAATCTAATAACGTTTAATTGTTATTTAATTTCTTTCACGGGTCTTCTTGATGCTTTTTGTTTAACCTTTTGATTTGATCTACGAAGAGTCTGTGACTGTAACTTTTAATTTCTAGTTTAGGTATCTAGTTTACCTACTAGAATTGTTCACCGAAGAATGTGATTATGTGCATTGGATTGTTGATAATGATAATCTTCATCAAATAAGAATGAATTTGTTAGTATTGACTAGTTATTTTCAGCATTATCTAATTCCCCATATATCATTTGGATTGACTTAATCTATTGTTGAATGCACCTTCTTTTCATGTCTAGATCTCGGTTCATAAGTTGACTTTAATTGTCATACCCCCTCCCAAATTATCCTTCAAACCTGAGAAGGGATGTGAAGACAACAGTCGCCAACCCTTTTATGACAACTACTATCCAACCTGCTCCTGTGAATTTGTCTCCTTAGCACCTATTAAACCTGATTAGTAGTTTATAATCTTTACATGCACCATAAACTCGTCATCAAATCACTGCATATATATACATACTGCTAGTCAGCTACCAAACTAACGTACATTAATAGATTCTGGAAACTTAAGTTTAATACAACAATAATTTGATATAAATTCTACTCTTTCCCCCATGACATGTATAGACAAAAACTAGGGTCTAAACATAACAAAATGGACACCTAAACTTCAAAATGCTTGGATGATCCTGAGTAGTGACTGACTAGTAGATCTGTTAGGCTTCGAGACATCGAGCACTACCAATGGAGGAAAACATTTGAAAGTATGAGCTCAAAATGCTCAGTGAGTGACTACTTTTAAGAAACATGCTTTCATACATATATAACATAAACATGCTTATCATAAAATATTTACATTCTCGTTTTCAAGGTTTGAAAATAAAAACTGAAAACATGAAATTATAGCATATGAAAACTTTGAATTAAAACTCATAATTAATTCCTGTAAAACACCTCTACTCCTCTGCCTGAACATGAGAGAAAACTCTTTTACTCAATCCCTTTCAACCTTAGTTGAGAGAGAGCCTATTGCTCGTTCTCATCAACGTCGAGAACATAAGTCATACGTGTACGTAGAACTGAATAGGATCCTGACTACCTTATCATATCTTCGATTTCAGGGATTTCTAACATAACTGGAAATCTAGGTACCTAACGATTCCTTCGGTATCAAACATTCAGAGTAGATTTTTTGTACAAGGCACAAAAAATTTTAAACATTTTATGAACATAAAACAACATATACATGGTAAAATGATTAAACTTTAAAATTTTTATGTCATCGCATAGTGCCTTGTATATATAAACATGCTTATAAATTCTTTGTAGAAACTTATCATATTTTATAAATTGACATAAGCGTACTGAAAACGCATGCCAAATTTACATATAAAATTTAATTATTTTAAATTATGGATCACATGATCAACATATATTTTGAGCATGCATCGAGGAAATCATGATAAAAAACAGCAAGTCAAATTGATTATTCACTGAAAATCATTTATAAAACTACTCATTAGAAATTATTGTGAGAACTTGTCACTCACTGTCTTAAGCTACTCCCAAAAAGGTTTGTACGTCTCCCCTATTTACATTGCTATGTTATAAGAATAAATCCCTTGGTTAATGTCATTAGCTCCCTTTTGAGCTCAACTTAAACATTTAGTTTAACATCTTACTCAGGGATTTTTCTTTTAATTTATTGATCGCATAACTTAACCCATCACATCATTACTAATTTTATCGCATCGTGACTGAACTCATCGCATCACTTATACTTAGCTAATTTACCTTTTACTTGGCTGAAGAATAGCAACCCACGCTTACGGGTGCTCAAAAAGTCACGAAGACAGGATTCCGTGCCTATGCGACGAGCGTCTAATGTGCGTTTCACTTAGTGTGCCTCGGCTGCTAACACACTTCTTCATGCAGTCTCACACCTTACCCTGCGCGTGCACCTTACCCGACGACTACCTTCATTTGCATGAATCCTTACTAATTGCTTACGTGCTTGTCGCATAACCTATCCGATCAACTGCTTGCTTATCCTTTGGATGCAACTGCCTACTTATTCATCCATAACATTAATCTAGATTTCAACTTCCAGATTTAATTGTAAACCAACCATTATTTAACTAAACGTCCTTTTAAGAATTTTCTCATAAACATCTTAACTTTCTTACCTTAGGATTTGAGTATCAAATTTCGTTGGCTAAGCTAGAAATCCTCTACTCTTATCGAGCTTGCCTAAAATTCCCTCAATACAACTGAGTTTCAAGTGGCAGTAATACTTCCTCTTAGGAGTCTAAAAATTTTGGCAAAATAATTCCCTTCTTTACAAGATATATTTATAATTGAGCTTTCATGTAAGCTTGCCTTAACTAAACGCCACCTGGCATGCTAATCATCAATTCACATTTTTAAAGGTGCTACTAGCCATCTTACTATTTGATTAAGCTTAACTTTTCAGTTTAACTTCATCGCATAGGGCTTGCGATCACTTAAATCTTCTCCTAGTCATCACATACTTCTATTCATCATCACATCAATTGAACGAGACCATCACCACGTCAATCCACGAAAGCCTCATTTGTTAACTTCTAAACCTCTCAATCGACACTTACTTCGCAACCCTCCTAACACACTACCTTTGCATCCTCTTGGAGTGCTTGCTTAGGGAATTTGGTTGCTTGCACACTGCCTATATTAACCTTCAAAAACCTCATATGAATTTGGTCGCATACCTCTTTACCAATCTTAGCCAACTCTGACTCACACAAGAGCCAATTTAGCTTCTTCTATAGCCTTCTCCATATTTCATGGACCATACCTAGCCATAATGTTCTCTTTTCAGACTTCTGGTCACATATTCAACAAGACTGACCGCATAGTGTAACATGACTTCATCGCATACAATAATCATACACACACATTAAACTTTTCATCCATTTCAACTAATTCAATAATCATACACACATACTTATAAAAACTTAAATTCATAATTAAGAGGACTTAACCAAAAACAAGGTTGGGGTTTACATTAATGTTGTTCCAGGTCGGTTATTTTTATATCGTCTAGTTTGATTACCAAGTGCAAGCATATACTAGTTCATACTCTCTTCTCTCTACCTCTTCCCCATTTTCTCTACTGAGAAATGGGATTTCTTATCATCTCATAGTGATATATAAAGGTTGCTATGTTAATGTAGTTAAAAGGGAAGGTTTAAGATTGAATTCATAACCTGAATTATATCAATGAACTGCTTTGTTTACTCAACAACTTAAGTTCTGTATATAATCTCTCAACAACTAATCCTCTTGATTTGATAGTGGTAATGAAAAACTATATGTTTTACGTACCTTACTTGATACTTCCTTGGTCTTTTGACAACTTATCCAATGAGTTGTTCTACTTCCGCCTTCTTGTTGAAGTTGAAATTGTCACTTTCCTTCCCCATTTTCACATAGTTAAATATTGATTCCTAAAAGTGATGATGATTCAAGCCTCTTCCAGACATTGAGATTCTTCCTCATGTATTATGCCAATTCCCCTTTCTAGTTTTTTTTTTCTTCTCAGTATCAAGTTTAAATTTTCAATAAGTTTTAAGATTAAATTTCATATTTATATGCTTCTAAAAGTTTTAGATTTAAATGTCATTATTTTGAATTTCATATTTTATATATAAAATAAACCAAAGTTGAAATTTTAGATAAGTTTTAGATTGAATTGGTTTATTTTGTATGTTGACTAAGTTGATTTGTTTTGTATGTTGAATTAATTTGTGTTAATTGGTTTATCTGACATAAAATCATGTAGACTCAACTTTCATATGCATGCAATTATATGACATATAAAGGTGCCTCATAAGCATTTACATAGTTTAAATTTATTATGTTTAAAAATGGATGTAAGAAGGTATAGAAAATAGAATCATAATTAAATTTTTACGATTCTGGTTATTTTAATAGAATATAATACATAAATTTTGGATTTGTTTGTTCTGTTTCAAGTTGTATTTTCTTTCTTTGTTAATAAGTTTTCTTGCACGGGTTTAGTAGAACATATTGGCAGTTATTATGACGTCATTATTTATTAAACCCATCAAGTTTTTTAGTTTCTAAAACTGAGAAAATCAAAGCTCTTTACCCAATCTTCTCTCTTGTATAATTTAGTTTGAGGTATATCGTCTTCTATTTTATTTTATTTTATTTGTTTTTTATTTTGTGTTCCTTGATTTAGTTTCAACCGTGAATGTGATTTTGTATATGTTTTACTTGTTTAGATTGTTTATTCCAGAAATATAAAATGATTTAGATGGATTTAAAGTATTGCACTCTTGTCCCAAACATGAATGATTTCTAGTTTTCGAGAAGAAAAAAATACTATAATTACTTCGTTTATTGGAGAAGTTAAAATTTATGTAGTGCGCGCTCTTTAATTGTATACAAAAGCACAAAGTTTATCACAATGGTTTGAAGTAATGTACAATAATTTTATGTGTCTTTCATCCATTGAATATGTTTGTGATGTATAGAGTTGAATTTTAAATTCTATATTGAGTCGGATATTGAGGTTGAAATATATAAATATGAGTTGGTTTGTTTCAATTTGTAAATAGGGGATTGTATAAAGTTCATTTGAATTTATTAAGTTTGAGATTAATTTTGAGATGAGAATATGCTATATTAATTTTGAGGTTAAAGTGGTTGGGGAAGAGAGATTGCATAAAGTTTACTTATATTTGTTAATGTTCTTATATCGGATCCAAAGTTGGTATAGCGGTAAATGTATAATTATGCTTAAGTTTAAATTGAGTTTTAAGTTCTATATTGAGTTTGAAATTGAAATATGTAAATATGAGTTGGTTTGTTTCAATATGTATAATTATATTGGATATTATTGTTGGGTTTTATGTTCTAAAATTTGTAGATAGTAAATGTAAATAACTGACTATCATTAATAAAGAGTTATTGATTGTGTTGTATGTGTTTTGTCTTAATAACCTTCAATCCAATAAATTAACATCCTAGGTTGTCTTATGAGTTATAAACCGTATGTGGAGACATATAGGGATCAACGTTCAAGATAAAGTCTAAAGGGTTTATAGTATAGGGATAAGGCTGAGTACCTTATCCTTGTGACATTATGGATATAACTCACTTTATATTTGATACAAACGCAATGATCCAACATGTTTGTGTCGGTGTCATGCGAGAGGGTTATTCTATATAATGAGTTTGAATAAGATCGGACCGCGAAATAGTAGATGTAACACCGTTGGCTAGTTAGATTTCTTATAAATAGGACCTTCAGGGTCAGGTTTGAAGGCAGCTACTACACATTCGAGATTAAGCCCAAATAAAGAGAAATTTGAGAGGTTTTGTCCAGTTTTTGAGTGATTTGAGTCAATTTGCTGAGAAATTGTTGGTATAGTCAACCTCGATTCTTTTTTTTTTTTTTTTTTTTATCATTGTAGTCTGAATATGCTTTTTATAGGCTAAATTATTTTCTTGGGATAACTTGTATGCCTTAATTCTTGAAGGCCATCTAGTTTATTTTATTCCATTGTTGTGAACCCTTTTGGGGGATTTGTTTTTATTTTTAATTGAACTCAATAAATTTTTCTGACAAATTGATTTGTTAAATTTCATGTTTCCAAAATCTTTCTAGCCTATGCATTGTTGATCGATTAAGTTGCAAATATTAGGATCGCATGGTTGAGGTCTAGACTTTTTCTGGCCAAGTTCATATGGTTCCTAATATAATCTTTCCCAAATAAATCATGCAACAAGATATGGCTTTTCGGCTTGTTGAATGTCTCGACAATTAAACTCTTTTTTAATGTTTTTCAGTTTTAACTTGGCATCGCTAAGAAGAAATTTTTTTAACTAAATTATGGCTGATTTAGATTTTTATCAAAAATTGACTAATTGGGCTATTAGAATTTCTAATAGGTCTAGAGATTTACATAATTGGAAAAAAAAAATTGTACCTAATGATAGAAAATAAAAAGCATACAAACTAATCCCAAGATTTTCCCTGAATTTGATTCAAAACTTTTTCTACACTTGCTCTTGTTTCTTTTTGTTTAATTTCTCTCATCAAAACCAAAACAATCAAAATCCTTTTTTTGGAATTCATAAATTGTCCTAGATTGATTCAGTCTCCCTGTGGATTCGACCCTGATCTTACTGCTTTGTTACGTTTGTGGTATAAGTTTTAGATCGGTGAAAATAAATAAATTTTTGTTCCATTTTGGGGTTGAGTAACGACATCGATCCTGAATCCGAACATTCGCTAACTCAACAAGCCTACCATTTTGGAGACACGACCGAGTGGAGATCTGGGAACATAATAATACAAGATGGGTTTCACTCCTTCCCGACTTTTGGGTAAGTAGATGAATGTTCCCTTAAGTGGTGTCTTCGAGACTTGAACAAAGGGTCATACTCTCTCACGGCCCCAAGAGGAGTTTTTGTTTAATGGTTGGACTATGAACAGGTTATTCATTAAGGGAGCATTGATACTTAGAAACATAAGTAACTCAAGGGTAAAACGATAATTTGACCCATCTAGTATTACGAACTCTCGTGAAGATAATTTGACCCATCTAGTGTTATGAACTCTCGTGAAGGACTAATTTTGTTGTTATTGGTCTATATTCGTGTACACAGAAATATATCTGCAACGAGAAGAGTATAGTTGTAGATCTTTAGTGGAGTGTGTTAGACGTATTTAAATAATAATATGTTTAGTTAAAATATGGGCTATGCATGTAGATTAATAATTTATCACATTGGATTATTTTATTAGATTGGGTCATATTATGTGATCTAATTAATTAAAGCCTTAGATTCCTAATTAAATATAAACTTAATAGGTAGAAGTCTATTCCTAGTTAATTAGAGTTTGATGGGAATTCTAATTGAACTAGTATATAAAGATACTTGGGGTTATGGTCCCCGATATACCAAAACATTAACCACTCAATCTTTCTTGAACCCATCTAGAGAAAGATCTCAGTTAAGGCATTAGGAAGTTGGTTGAGGAAGACAATCGTTGTCTTATAATTGCCGTCAATTTTGCAATGGAATCCAGTATGTTATTATTGACAATTTAGTATGAATGATCCTATAGTTATATCACTTTCCATTGAACCATAACCAATTTCTATTCCATTCTTGAAAATAAACACTTTATTCTAAAAAAAAGAGACGGTATACCCTATTCATGATTTAATATTTTAAATAATATTTAAATATTAATTGATTCTCCAATTCCGTTAATTATAACGCATATAATTATTGATTCTCTAATTTTTCGTGATTCCAAAGGATTTCATTGAAATCTCCACCTAAAAGTCAAGGAAATTTATCAAAGTTATAGAGATTTTTTAAAATATTCCACGTTAGATGCTTTTTATGAGTTTCAGAATGCCCATATAAACCCATAAATCTCTAATTAAGACCATTACATTCAAAAGTAGAATCTATGTAATTGTTTGAATATGATAGAATATTAACAGAAACGTTCCTTTACCATAATAAACAAAGATTTCTCTTAGCACCTCTAATCACTAAAGTATTTGTGTGCTAGCACAGTATATCCACAGTTAACAAATATTGATTAATTTGGTTAATTAGTTTAGTCAATTAATCTCATATCATTGTAGCTTCTTATCGTAGTTTCATGAGGTCCCCTTCCTAGCTTGTAAAGGGAATTGAGATAATTATGTCTTGAATTGAGTTCCAAATGCTCAAATTCACTTAGGAACATAATATAATGTATAATGATACATTTTAATATAAAATTTATATTTTAATTAAATTTTATAATATAAATTTAATTTTGGGTATGATCCAAAATTAATTTATGAAGAATTAAATATTTTGAAAGAGTTCAATTAATTTAATATGAATTAGACTCATATTAGAACTACAGATTAAAATTAATGTGTATTCGATGCATATTAAAATTATAGGTTATGAGAAAAATACAATTGAAAATGATTCAAATGTAGGCTAAATTAAAATTTTGATTTTTAGTTTGGTAATTATTTAATTGGAGAATTAGATCATTATTTAATTTAATTAATTTAATTAAATTTGATCTAATTGAATTAATTGAATTAAAACTATAGATGATGTGAAAGATGTTTGATTTAGTATGATTTAAATGAAATCATTAATTAAATTAGATTTAGTTAATTATTAATTAATTTAATTAATCAAATAACTCCCATGTAGGGGAGTTATCTGAAACATGGGATACGTTCTTTTCATCTCTCTCCTGTTAGTTATGTTTTGCAAATGAATTGCGATCGAAAACACAGAAATGTTCTGTGAATTTTTTTCCTCTCCATAAACAAGTTCCCTCATTCTCTTCCCGTAATTCTGGTTCCCACAGACCACACCTCATACATTCTTAGAGAATAGGAAGATAGTCTTGTTGGTAGTGTTCTTGATTTCAATCCAATTGGAGAATTGGCGAAGTTATTCTATTCTACAAAAGTAAGTATTCTTTCCTTTTTCTCTATAGAATTATATAATAGCATGCTTAACCTAGATTAATTTTTATAATAGCCTGTTGTTATTTGTTGTCTCTATAATTTTTCTGGAATTTCCCAGTGTGAGTATTTTATATTTCCTAAATAATTTCAAATTTAATCATGTATTCTTCCGCTGCATTAGGACTTTAATCCCTACAACTATTTAATATTGTAGACATCTAATTAATTTTATATGTTTTTATTTTAGTTTATTTGATATTTGTAAGATTCAAACAAGTATGATATTTGTAAAAAAAAAATAGATTTAATAGTTGTAAATAAAGAAAAAAAAGGTATTCTTGATATCTAAATATATAATCATGACGGTACAAGCGTCGAGCTTTTTTCCGATGCTAAAATAGGCCACCGTCGACAAAGATAACTTCTTTCAACATTAAAAAGAACTTTTCTGATGCTAAAATAATCTTTCTCGACGATTGAGTGTCAGGATAAGTAACTATCTTCTGATGCTAAAAAGAATTGTCGATAGAAGTTAAATTATCCCGACAGTGAAAAAATTTTTACTATCAGGAGAAATATCTTTTTATCAACGGTTCCTTTTAGAGTCAACAGAAATCTTTCATCCTTGTTCCGTCACAAAATCTATTTTTCTCGTGGACAAGACTTTTTTGAGTTGAGGAAGGCTTTTCCAATAATAATGTTGATGGTCAAAATTTTGTCGGGAAAGATTTTCCCAATGATCTTTTTACTTTTTCCGATGGTTTCGTTTATCGAAAAAAATCGAATTTCTTGTAGTGTGTATATTTGATTGAGGGTTGGAGAGCTTATTCTTGGCAAACTTGATAAAGAAATAAATTTATCCCTGATTAATTTATTCTCTTTAAGAATCTACCAAATCAAGTAAGGAATTACATTGTAAGCTTAAAGAAAAGAAGGGGAAAAAACATACTAACAAATGTCTAACTTGAGAGAGAAAGAAGTAATAAGAAAAAACGAGGTATTTAATGAGTCACGATATGGATGATGCTCAACTTGGTTAATTCAACATACGAAAAAGAAGTTCATCGGATAACTTGAATAAGAAACTCTTTTACCTGGCGATGTTCTTTGGTTCTGCGTAATTCTTCCTCATTTTTTTTTTCTTTAAAATGACTACTTTTGCATCTAATGTCATTTGGGAGGAAAAATCATCCAAACCTCTCTGTTATTCCATAATCCTTTTAAGCAATAGATTACAATTCTGCTTCTGACATGATTGAGAAGTAGAAGGAAATAGTGATAAAAGAGACTCAAAAGAATAAGAAAAATGGTTTCTCCTTGTGCAAAGTTTGTTAAGGTAGAGAAGTTTCAAAAACCATCTTCCATGACGGTTGAGAATTTCCAAGGTTTAGCAATTCAATAGGAATGATGCCACAATTCCTATAAAATATTCCAGATTAAAACCCTTTCCAAAATTCTCAAACTCTATCTCCATCTCCACACACTTCCCTTTGTTTATCTATCAAATGCACGTAGATACATTAAAATTTGAAATTCAAATCTAACTAAAGAGAAAAATATATGGAACATTGTCATTCAAATCCGTTAACTTATGTTGGGGGTACTTTTGAAACCCATTAAGGGCAATCTTGGAATAAAGGAAGATGGAACACATGTTGTACAGTTGGTTTGCTAAAATTCTTATTGTTCTTGATTTTTGCTATATATCCAAATGAATCCTCAAATTTTGCTACATTATCTAGTTTCCCTATTGATCTTGTACACTAGATCGACTATTGAGCTTCTTGATCTTGTATGCTAGATGGTCCCTTGGCTTGTTGATCTCCTATATACTAGATCGATCTTTGGACTTATTGATAGAAAAATTGTATTGGGTAGCAATACAAAAACAAGGTTTAGCAATTATGGCTCCCACTTTATAAACTTTTCAAATATGGCAAATATCAAATACGTTTGAGATATTTTCTATTTTGAATTTTTTATTATTCTTAAACTACCCAAGTTCTTTTTTCTTCACGAACGTGTTCTTTCTCTTTCTTTCTTAGTTTCTTTCTTTTCTCTCTCTGAAACACATTTGAATCTAAGTTTTTTGTGTTTATGCATGTAGTTCGATTTCTAATTTTGATTTCATCCTAAATGGTTACTGATTTTGATTTCGTTCTTGCGATTTTTAGAGTTCAATTTTTCTTGTTTTCAACTATTTAGGATTCGATTGTTTTGTTTTATTTTCTCTGGTTTTGAAGTTAAAGTATTGAGATTAGCCATCCACAATTTCTTGTTCTTGTTCTTCTTATTCTTGTTCTTATTCTTCTTCTTCTTGTGTAGGAATCGTTCGTGTTTATATGAAGTTGGATTTCTGATTTTGTCTTAAATCGTTTGCATTTAATTGAAAGTTGAGATATATATATATTTCTTTTCATATAATGGGTGGTGATCTGAGGAACTCAACTGAGTGTTTGGTTGTTCTTTTTTTTTTCTCCATGTGAATTTTAGAGTTGATTTTGATTTCAGATGTTTTTAACATTGATTTTGTTCTATTTTTTACATTGGTTTTGTTTCATTTTTATATAGTATTTTAGGGGCATGCTATATTTATATTACATGTATTAGTGAACTGATATATTTATTTTCAAATTTTTAGTTATAACCGATTTTAATTTTTATATTTTTTGCAATTTGTTGTACTTATGATTAATCTTCCAGTAATTGTTTTTCATAGTGGTCAATGGGATGATAGAATGTGTTTTGTGGATTATAAAACTAATTATCTTTTGATTGATGGTGGGATGATATTTGATTCTTTTGTTACCTTGATACATAAAGAACTTTAAATTGAGTCATCTATTGAACTTTCAGTTTTGTTGGATATAGATAGTAATGATGTTCAACATGTCCTTAAGATTGTTGAAGATAAAAATGTTTCTTGATTTTTGACATTGATTAAGGATCAATGTACCAAATATCCTTTAGTCACTCATGCTATAACGGTTTTGGATGTTTCAATTGGTGGTTCTTCTTTTTATTCCATAGTTGAGGTTGATTTGGGAGATGAATTATCAATTTTTAGAGATATTCATATTACCAATATTAAAGATGAGTTGACTTTTAAGGTAGAGGATTTGTTTTGTAGTAAAGAAATTTTGTTGAAGTCATTTCTTTCTATAGTTGTCAAGTCTAATTTTGAGTTTAGGACTTTGAGATCCAATTCAAGATCTATTGAGTTGGAATATACTCAAGATGGTTGTCATTGGTTTGTTAGAGCATCATGTTATAAAAGTACTGAATTATAGATGATTTAGAAGTACATTAGTGATCATAATTGCTTCATAATTGTCCGTTCTTCTCATAAACAAGCATCTTTATAATTTATTAGCTAATGTATGGTTGATAATTTAAGATATAGTTATGAGCACTCAACACCAAAAAATGTTAAAAAAAATGTATTAAATCCATCGAGTGTATCGGTGAACTATGACAAGTGTACCAGCATCACATCAAGTATATCAAACATATAAACATATCAAGTGATTAAGTTTATCATTACAATACTTGACTCGTTATTCAAAATAGCAAGTGTATCAGTGAACCATAGCAAGTGTATCAGTGAACCATAGCAAGTGTATCAGCATCACATCAAGTGTATCAGTGAACCATAGCAAGTGTATCAGCATCACATCAAGTGTATCAAACATATAAAACGTATAAAGTGGATTAAGTGTATCGGTACAGTACTTACCTCGTTACCTTTGTTTTCTTTCTAGTTTTTGAACTTTCACCTATTTTGAAGTTTATCTTCCTCTTTGTTGTCTTGACTTTTTTAATATTTCCCATATTTTGTTTATATTCAACCAAAAAAAATAAAAGATTAGTGTCAATAAATTATAAGATAAAGGAAAAAAAAAACAGCAATCAAGAATAATAAAATAATAGAAAAATTAGGAAATTAAAAAAAAATCAATAAATGTTAAAAAGTATGAACTACCTAGCAATTTTGATTGATATGTATAAACACAGCGGTAGCGCGAAGAAGATGAACGTACAACTGAAAGAAATGTTGAGTAAGAGGAATAAAATGTAGACAGAAAGATGAATAGACAGTGGATAATAAAAAAACATAAGGGAAGAAGACGAAATGATACACTGATGGTCGATGAAGATGAATGGGCGATCGGAAGATGAAAGGCTGTGTAAGGGAGAAAAATGTTGACCGAAAGATGAACAGACGATGAATGGTGAATAGTGATCGACAATTTTTTGAGTATAGGAAGTTGAACAGTGAGTGAGGAAACTGAAAGGTAAAGTTGAAAAGTGAAGAAAATAAGGTGAAAAGGTGAAACCCTAAAATGTAGGGTGGTGGAAGTTGAAACGTGAGGGTAGAAAGGTAATTTTACATTTTCAAATGGGCTTGGCTTTTGACCTTTTTGAAAAACTAAAACTTGTATAATTTGTTAAACTTATTATGATAAATCTATACGAAGCCCTTATTGATATTGTATGTTGGATTACCCTTAGCTTGTTGATCTATTGAATGAAATCGCTAATCAAGCATACTTCTTAACTTCTCTAAAACAACAAAGCTAAAATATAATAAATACTCTTGACCATTTCTATTTGTTTTTTTTTAAAAAAAAAAAAATACCCACATATTTTCAAAAACTAAAACATTACTCTTGAACTTTCATAAATCTCTCAAATTTACTATTGGATAGAAACTCTTTATAATTTGAATAAAAGTTGAGATATAGAACTGTATGAAATGTCTTAAATCGATGTAGTGATTGAAATTTTTGTAGTTCACCGTAACACCATTTCATATCTCAATTTTCATCTAAAATTTTAAAGAATTTTTATAGTTCAAAGATATTGAAACATGCATTATTCAAAGATAATATTGTTACTTTTAGAAAAATATAAGAATAATTTTTCTTAAAAAAGTATGAGTATATTTAAAGTAAAGGGCAAATTTCGAGCACATGTTTTATAATTTAACTAGAAAAAATAAAAATAGTCATGATAGAAGTGAAGGTCACGTCCACAATTAGATTAAAAATAGTATAGCCGACCAATCGCCACGTGGAGATTACGGTGCACCTTCAAGCAGAGAATGAAAAGCAATAAATAAAATAAAATAAAATAATACGTGGCAACTCTACTGTGGACATTGCTCCCACTGGGCCCCCCTTCTTTGTTTCCCTTGTCTAATTGTCCCCTCTCCCAAATAATCTATACTCCAAAGATTATCTTAAACCTAAACCCAAAAAGATGACACACTTGAAAGGGTAAATTATATAATTGTTTTTTAATCCCTAGATTTTTCATAAAAACAACACTTTAATCTCAAAACCTTCGTTTCTAATGATTTAGGCTATATATGTATATTATTTTCTAACCATTTAATCTATAAATATTATTTGCAACAATTTAATTCTCGTACTTTAAAAGTTGTAACGATTTAATTCTTATAGAATTTAATGCTAAGATCTATAAATTAATTAAAGATCCAATATTTTAATAAAATACAAACTCTAAATCATAAAATAGTAAAAATTGACATCTGATGATTTTTTTTCCTTTTACATTGAGGACTAAATTGTTATAAATTTCAAGGTATTAAAGTTCAAAGGAATTTTCACAAATAGAAAAAATGTCAAATTATTTATAGAAATAACAAAAAGAAATGCTAATAGACACTAATATACTTCTATCAGCGTCTATCACATAGTATCGATGATAGACTTGTACTAGTTTCTATTATTGATAAATATTGATAGACTTCATTAGCCTCTATTAAATAAGATTAAATTTTACTATTTTGTGTAAATAGTTTCTCTTATTTTTCTATTTTTGAAAATCTCTCTTTAGTAAATAAAATTTTTCAAAATTGAAAGTATTGTTACAAATCAAAATTTATAGACTAAATTGTTAATTACACAAAAGTTTAGGATAAAAAAATGGGTGTCTTCTGTGTGAGGAGGTGTGGAGCCACGGATTATTTATTTTTTGAGTGTGGATTTGGGAGAGAGGTATAATCTAGTGTGTTGCATCAGTTGGGTTTGACGCATCGGGTGGCTGGTTGGGATGTAGAGTTGAGTTGGTTGTGCCGAGTGGGGTCGGGTAAGGAGGTGCGTAGTAAGTTGTTTCGTGTTTTCTGGTGTGCTTCTCTATATTATATCTGGCAGGAGCGTAATCGGCAGCTGCATGGAGGTTGACCGAGGTCGGTGTCTACGCTGGTTCACCTTATGGTCTATACGATTCGTGCTTGTGCTATTTCTTAGCGGGTTGACCTTCTTGGTCTTATCTAGTGTGTACATGTTTTTTCTTTTGAACTTCATGATGTTCTCTGTTTTGCTGTAGCCCCTAGTTTGTGGGGTTTTGGGTTCTTTTCTCTACCTTTCTCCCGGATGTTTTGCATTTTTGTGTTGGTTTTGTTCTGGTTTTATCTTGTTGGCTCTGTTTTGGTTTTGTTGCCCAGTCTTTGCTCGTGCTTTGTTGCTTTGATGCCTTAATCCCTTGTTGTTGTATAATAATATCACCTATTTTTTTTTTAAAAAAAAAAAAATAACTAAAATAGAAATTCTAATTACATAAATAAATTAAAAATCACAAATATAGTAATAATAATCCATAAAACTACTCAAAAAAGAAACCCATAAATATAGTAATAAGAAAAATACATAAATATCGCTCTCTCTCCTCTCTCTTTCTGTGTCTCTAATTTTTTCTTGTCGAAGCACCAAAATTCCCGCTCCTCTGTTCCTCGAAGAAGCCATGGAAACAGAGGAGAAGAAATCTCAACCTCAAATTGATTCACAGAAACTAGAATCAGAACCCGAATCAGAACCCGAATCAGAAGCAGCGGAATTGAGAAGGTTCAAATCAATCCTGAAATGGATTTGCATAACGGATCACTCGAATCCGTATCGCGCTTCGCTTTCCTGCATCGTCTTCTTCGTGTTTGCAATCGCCGTCCCTGTCGCATCGCACTTTGCTCTTTCTTGCTCTGATTGCGATGAAGATCACCAAAGGCCTTTCCATGTCGTCGTTCAGCTCTCTCTCTCCGCCGTTGCTACGCTCTCTTTTCTCTGTCTCTCTCTCTGGCTTCGTTTCTTCGGATTGAATCGATTTCTCTTTCTCGATAAGCTCTCTGAAGCAAGTCCTAGGGTTCGGGCTGAGTATTTCAGGCAATTACAGGTATTTTTTTTTTCCTTTTCTTTTCTCTTCTTTACATAATTTCAATTTCCCCTGTAGATGGAGGAACTCCACTTTTTCTTTTTCTGTTTTTTTTTTCTTTTTTATAATAATAATATATTTTTTTTAAAAAATTATCTTATTGTTTTTATGAGTCAATATTTTGTGCCTGAACTGCAAATTGTTGCCAAATTGATGTCAAATTAATATGTTTATTTTTTTAATTTTATTTGAAAAATGGAAAATTAATAATTGATGTTGATGTAATATACATTTGTTCAATCTATCACTTTCAGTTTTAAGTTGATGTATATTTCGATTTTAGTTTTTATAATTTTAAATGTTCAATTTCCGCTACTTCTAATAAATCTTAAGTTTTAATCATATATATTTAAAATTGACTAAATAATAATGATAATTTTAATATAAAAAATATAATATGTTAATATATTTTTTAAAATTGATATTAAAATTTTAATAGATAATAAAAAGTTTTTGAAAAAATCAACAATAGACTAGAGTTATGGCTCCATTTAAAATTTATTGAAATAACATGGATTAAAATTTAATAAACTTTAACATATACGATCAAGATAATATTTTAAACTTTTTTCTTGTAAGAGATCAAATAACTTTTTATTTATTTTTTATTTTGTGTCGAATTTTAATAAGTTTTAACACATCTAATTAATAAAATGTCCATATTTAAGAATTTTAGAAATGAAACAATTTATCATATAAAAGCTTGAATATACATTTTATCCTAAGCTTATATAATTTTTCAAAAGAAAAAAAAATGATAAATGGCATAAAATCGAAAAATTAAAAATTTAATAAAATTTTTAAAATTTGACTAAATAGATACGAATTACAAAATTTAAAATTTTATTTGTGTCATAAAATAATATATTATATGTATGCACAAAATTAAAAATGATTAGATGTACAATTGTAGCTTCGTTGAAAGAAGCTTGATTAAATTAAGTGCACTAAATGCCAAATTTATCATTGTTATTGCTATTATTGTTACTTTTAATTTGGGTTAATGTATTTATAAAAATAGACAGGTTTGGACTATTTCAGACTCTGACTGTTTTCAATTTTATTATCACTTCTCATTCTAAAAGAAAGTTGTTTTTTTCTTTTTCCCTAAAGAAATTAGCTGCACGTTTTATAAATATAGTAGAGTGAAAGTGAATTCGATTTTGACGATTTTATCGCCAATCAAGAAATTCAACCAATCAATTTTATAAAGAAGAGATCCAAATCAATATTCAATAAAAAAAACAAAACCAATAGATTGATTTTTATTTTGTTCAATTTATATGGATTGACTCTCGATTTTTGACATTTTATTTTTTTATTTCTACTTTTATTTTGGGTCATTTTTTTTAATAAATTGAAGTTGAACATTCTTATTATTTTCTTGACCTTTTTTTTATATGAACAACGAACTATTTTCAAATATTGAAAAATGAACAAACTTATTTATAAATATAGCAAAATATAATTAACTATCATTGATGACATATATCAGTATTTAATGACATTTTATTATATTTGAAAATATTTTCAACAGTTTTGCTATTTAAATCAATTACCTTATAACAAACATACATGCTCCATAATAATTATTTTTTTTACAATAAATATACATGCATCATGATAATTGAAATACTAAAAGATACATGAAGTTAGAGTTTATTTTTAAGATATACCCTTGATTTGGTTCGATTTTAATTGGTTTTCTTAATAAAAAATTGATTAGAACCAATTTTTGTGTTTTTCAAATATAAATCAAGATGTCCTATATTTATACTAAAAGAAATCAAATCAAACCAATTCACTTTTTAATTTTGTGTTGCACTCCTAATATGTAGTAGCACGTGCAAGCCTGCAATTTTGTTTCCTTTGTTTTTTTATAAATAAATTAAAAATTAATAGAAAGTTATTTTAAAAATAATATACTATATATGTTTGCAATTTTATCTTTCAAATAATAAATCAGCGTTTCAAATATTGTTAAAGAAAAGGTTTTATATATGTGTTTAATGAATTATAGGACATACGTATGATACAAAATTGATGAAACTTAAAAGCTAAATTTTTATATGAAAATTTTAAAAATTGGCAACATTATTCCATGGTTAGTTTTTATATTGATTAGTTATTATTATTATTTATGCAAAGTTTGATTTCATTGAAATTAATAAGTACATGAAGTAATTTTACACTGCTTTGTGTTAAAGTAGTGGACGAATAAGAAAAAAATGAACGGGGTTAAAAATAATTGTTATAAGTTGACAAATATAGAAGTAAAAGTTGATTTCTTTTTTAAACAATAATAATAATAATAAAAAATAAATAAATAACTATGTATATAGATAAATTTATTTAAAAAAAAAAACCCCTTCATATTTTTCCTCTATATCTTTTAAAATTATGAAGTTAATGATTCCTTCATAATGTTATATGTCAAATACCATACCTCCTCTCATTTCTAATTTTTCTATTCAAATTTATTTCAAGTGGCCAATTTTCTTTAATAAAATTATTTGTGAATGTTGTAGGTTAGTTTTGTGATGTGAAATAATATAGCACTAGAGCAGTTAAGTTTCACCGACCATTCTGTTCAAGGAATATGAAAAGTCATATTAATGGGAAAAATATGGAATGGTGCAAGATCGTGGGATTAACTTTCTAAGTGTTTAAATAAATATTTATAAATGTAAAAAAGTGTTTATGTATTTAAAAAATTAATCCAAATGAGCCTATAGTGTCTATAGAATTACATTTTAAACAAATATTTTTTTAAATAAACAATTTTGGAAAAATTATTAATTTAGTGTACATTTAGTATAGTTTCTTGAATGATTTTCTATGATATATTTTTTTTTCTTTTTAAATCCTATTAAATTAAAGAGCATTAAAAACTTAGATTAATTTAAAAGCAAAATTTGAAGAAACTCTCAAACTATAGATTATTTGATTAACTATAGAGATTGTGGTCGGTAAGGTTTAATCAAATATAGAGTATATATAATTGGAAAAATTACCTTTTTAGTTTATGAATTTTGAAAAATATGTATGTTTGGTTTTTAAGTTTTTAAAATATACTTTTCATTTTTTTTTTTAATAAAAGGTGCGTCTCTAAATTTTCAATATATATTTTTCTAATTCGAGTTTTCAAGATAGATTTAAAAGGTCTCATAAATAATTTCTTTACTTATTTTAAATAATTATATTACATTTTAAATTAGAAAAATAATTTTATTTTAGAAAAGATTTCTCTACTCTAAAATTATTTTTTTAATTTAAAATGTCATATAATTATGTAAAATAATAATAAAAAAAAATACTTTAAGACCTTTCAAACTTATCCTTAAAAGGCTAAATAAAACGGTGCATTCTAAAACCTCTAAAACTAAAAAGACACAATTTGAAAACCCAGGGACCAAGTATATCTATTCTTAAAAAATTCACGACTAAAAAGATATATTTTGAAAACTCATTAATCAAATATACCTATTCTTCAAAACTCGGAACTAAAAAGTGATTCAAACACAAATTCTTGAAGAGATTTAATGAATGAAAAACAACCCAACATTTAGCAAGTGTTAATTAATATGTTGATGAATGTATAATTGCAGAGATCAATGGTGCTGATGTCCTTCTTCCTATTGCCATGCTTCATGGCAGAAGCAGGTTACAAAATCTGGTGGTACATTTCAGCAGCTAAGGAAATCCCATATTACACTAATAACATATACATCAGCTACATTATTTCTTGCACATTGGAGCTCTGTTCATGGCTTTACAGAACTTCCATCTTCTTCTTTGTTTGCATTCTCTTCCGCCTCATCTGCCACCTCCAAATGATCAGACTCGAAGATTTCGCTTCTATCTTTCATCGGGAAGCCGAGGTCGGCACCATCTTGATGCAGCATTTGGTCCTTAGAAGAACCTTCACCATCATTAGCCATCGCTTCAGAGCCTTCATATTGCTGTCTTTGATTTTGGTCACTGCTAGTCAGTTTATCTCTTTATTGATGACTACAAGATCAAAAGCTCATGTTAACCTCTCCAAGGCTGGACAACTTGCGGTAATAATCTACTTTCTTAACCTTCTCGTACTAGTTAAATTACTATATGTCTTTCTTGTCTCGAGCAATTTGATTGATTTATGCAAATTGTTATAGAGCTAAATATTTCATTATCGGTTAAATTACAAGTTTAGTAACTTTCAACTTTATGCCTTAAAAGTTCTTGAAATTTGAAAAGTCATGTCTAAGTAAATTTTTAATTTTTATTTTCTTGTCTGTTAGATCCTTGGATTTTAGAATGTTTGATAGGTTCCCGATGTTTTAATTTTGTGTATAGTAAGTTGTCCCTAAAATATTTGAAAGATTTAAAAATTAACTAATCTATTAGATATAAATATAATTTTATGTAATACAACCCTAAATTTTAAATTTTGTATTTAGTAGAGGGCCATAAATTATAAAAAAATGTTGAATGGGTCAAGCAACTATTAGATGTGAAATTGAAAATTTAGAGACCTAGTAGGACATGAAATCGAAAGTTTATGAATTTATTATAAACTTTTTTAAAGTTTCAGAGAGCAATTAGTATTAAACTAAAAGTTGAGTCATATTAGATACTTCTTAAACTTTAATATACGCAAACTTGAAAGTCTATTTGGTAACGGTTTTGTTTTTAAAATTTATGCTTGTTTTCTTCTCATTTTCTTACCATTAGAGAAACATTTGATTTTTCACTTATGTTTGAATCAGAAGTAATTCCAAGCATGGTATTATCATGCTCTTAATTCTAATGTACTGAATGTTTTTACCTGATGGAAATTTATTTGAATATATATAAATTAGTAAAAGCTATGAGTTTTGAGAACAATGCAGCTATGCTCCATAAGCCTGGTGACAGGCTTGTTCATATGCCTCCGCAGTGCTGCAAAGATCACCCACAAAGCACAGTCCATTACATGCCTTGCTGCAAAATGGCACGTTTCCGCCGTCATAAACACCTTCGACGACCTGGACAGTGAGACGCCCCCAACAGCATCTCTGATTTCGAACATTGTTGAATCCAACTCTGATGAGGAAAGCGACGAGGACGACTTGGATGATGCCAAACTGATGCCAGTTTTTGCCCACACAATCTCATTCCAGAAGAGGCAGGCACTTGGTAAGTAATAATTAAAAACATGTTTAAAATCCATCAATCATTTTTTTTTCAAGTCACAAAAGGAGGATATTTATAAAGAAATCGACAATCAAATATATATATATATATAAATAAAGAAAAACATAAATCGACATAAAAATCTAAGTGGTTCATAGTGTTTAGCTACATCCAAGAGTAGAGGAAGAAAATATTATATTATAAAGTCAGAGGCATTTGTAGAGTTAAAAAGTTAGTTAATATAGTACACTTTTCTGAACTTAGGACCAAAATCGTAGATAATGTAAATAGGATAAATACGAATATAACTTAGGTTTTGGGCATATTGCCTCTGGGTCATTCAAAGCGTTAGACAACAGATTTAAGGTAATCCAACCATATTTGTTTGTTTTGTTTTGTGCAGTGACATATTTGAGGAATAACAAAGCAGGAATTACAGTGTATGGATTCGAGGTGGACAGAACATGGCTGAAATCCATTTTTGCTATTGAACTTGCACTTTTCTTGTGGCTGCTCAACAAGACTGTTGGTGTTTCTTGAAGCTCTTGCCTTTTTTCTTTTTAGATGGATTTTGTAGAGGAAAATTGTGATATTTCTTAAATTGTAGTGTTCTGTATTCATATTGAGCAATATAAATGTATTAGAAACAAACAATTTATCTTTAGAATAATGTAATATAAGTCTAATATATAGAGTTCAGTTCATGAGAGATGACTTATATTTGGAAATGAGTTGAGTTGTTCTCTTCATGAATATGTTTTCTTTCAGTTAAATAATTAAAACAATAAAAGATTAACTGTATTAAAATTTTTCTATCAAGTTTCCATTGGGAAAAAAGAAAGTTAAAAAATGAGTAGAGGACATGTTTATAAGATAATTCCAATGCAACTGAAATGAGTATGGTTCAATTGGCATATAAATGTAATAGCGATCAAGAAATCCGTGGTTTGAATTCCTTTATTACTGAGGATCTCATATTGGAAAAATCAAGGGATTTCACACTTTTCATAAGATAGATGAGACACTCCTCTCATTGCCAATTGTTTTTAGATGGAACCTCATGTTATATCTAATATGATATCAAATCCCATAAATTTCAGATAGTTGTTCAGTCTATAATAAAAAGAAAAATTGTGATTTGATCCAGAAAGAAAAAATAGTATGTGATTAAGTTTGTAAAGTTTATAATGAAAAATATAAACTTTGCAAACATAATATTCACAGCACATCCAACAGCCTCCTAGGAAATCAAGAACTTATACAACCCTTGCATAGTTATTTACAGAAAAATACATACCAACAGTTCATCTCTCATTCCTTGCTATTATGAGTACATGTCAAACTGACCAAAACTCATTACATACAAAGATTTAAGAAAACTTGAGCTAACTGACGACTTGAAGTTGTGGCAGGCTCTAGGAAGCCTAGTAAGTGACGAGTTTAAAACTAGTATCGTTTGTAAACGTTTATACATTCTATTTATTAATAATAATGACTTGCTGATTTTGCATCTTATTATGGAAATCCAATAAATGCATCCTTGACTATAGTCTGAATGCTGTAACTTTATGTAGTGACATAAACAGGATTAAGTTGACAGTATATAGCCTAAATGGTCTAATAAGTATATGGATGAAATTGGATATCTCATCTTGATAACACTATTGGATGCGGCCCACTCTGTAGTTGTTACAAGAAGTTGTAAGGTGCTACAAATGATGTGATCCACAAATCTTTCATATTGAGACATGTGAGTGGGGGCATCCTATGCAATGAGTTTGCATATAGACTGGACCATGAAAATAGTCACTTTTCTTTATAACGACCATTTACTGTTAAAACTGACTATTTCATTTATTATGTAACCTAGGTTAACTCGATCTTAATCTTGAGCTAGCTATGAAATCCTGTTTGTTCAAGATTATCTTTTGATCTGCAAACAGTGAGAAGTCTAACAGCACCGCTCAATAAGCTTACCATTTTGGGGATAAGACCGGATGAATAGCTGGGGACATAGTCTTGCAAGATGGAATTCACTCCTACCCTATTTAGGGTTAGTAGATAGGTTGTTCTCTTAAGTATTGATTTCAGATCTTGAACAATCGGGGCCCCGCCTTTTCATGATAGAGAAATGATTTGATTCATAGAGATTATGAATCAGAATAACATTAGAGGGTCAGTAGGAACTTAAGGAACAAGATGTATTCACAGGGGTAAAATGATATTTTTGACCTAGCTGTGATTACGAACAACCTGTGAAGGATCGAGTTACTGATTATGGTTATTAAGTAGACATAATATATCTACAGTGAGGGGAGTTCAACTATGGGCTATAATGGAGTGTCCCATTAGTTAATAAATAGGGTTAGATCGGACTTATGAGTTTAGCTGATTAATCTCAAATTGTTGGAGCCTATGATCTGTAGATCCGCAAGGTTCCCCTATTAGCTTGTAAATGGATAAGCTTTAGAGTAGCTTGAGAAATTAATTTGAAACGTTCAAATTAAACGGAATAGAAGAATATATATTTAAAGATGATTTAAATATATGAAGATGATTATTGTGCAAAAATTAATTTAATATTTGATATTAAATTAATTAATATTTTAAATTAATTTATAAAATTAATTTTAGAAAATCTTTTTTCAGTTTTATCAAATCAAAAATGGTTTTTGAAATCAATTCTTATTTTAAAAGAAAATTGGAAAAACGGTTTTTGCATGTCTTCAAAATGGAAAATGTTGTTTTTCCATTATAATCTTCATCATGCTCACATAAAGCCCATCTCCTTCTCTTCATTAATACTCCAAGCATGAGCTGCAAGCCATGCAATTCACTTCTTTGCATGTTCATCTGCAATAAATAAAGAAGTTTGGAGTGATTTGAAGAGGGCTAATACAGAAATTTTGATAGAAAATCTCTGTGAGAAAAAAGAGTTCTTCTAATTGGGCTGCTGTGAGTTCTTCACTGTTCTTCATCGATTCAAGCTGTTCTTGAGTCCCACAACTCTGTCTAAAGCTCCAAGAGGATAGTGGGGAAGACCTTAAGGTGGTTCACGGTGATCTTTGGTGAAGACTGCTGCTATACAATTAAGTTCTTGGAGAGTTCTTCAAAGGTAAGATCTTAAAACCCTCTTTTTAGAAAAGCATGCTTTAGTTTCTGCTAAAATGAGTGAATTTGAATACTTATGGATCATGATACTTCCGCTGCATGTTATTTAACTCTTACAATTGGTATCAGAGCATCTCTTAAGCATTCAATTCGGTTTAATTTTTGTGTGGTGGGTGTTTTTCATGAGATATATGAAACTGATTCACTGGTATGGTTTTCTGAGTTTTGGTATCGTGATTCTCTTTAATTTCTCAATTAAATTTGTAATTGGCTCTTATTTGATGAGCTTTTATGTGTTAGCAAGAGTCTGTAATTTATTTGGAGTCATTAGAGTTGAAATTAAGATATAATTGAAGAAACAAATGAAGGAGGCCGAGCTTTTGTTCCAGTTTTTCCAGCTTCTGCTCAAATTTGTTGCTGAGGTTTAATTGCTAAGCGATCGTTTAGTTCCAGACATTACATAATGTGAATAAAAGCTAGATGATCGTTTAGCAATGGGCACTAGTCGTTGTGATGTTGAACGCTAAACGATCGTATACCTGCGAGAGCTAAGCGATGCATTTATTTGCTATATGATAACACTACACGATCGTTTAACTTTGACGTGGGAACTAAACGATACGTTGGATATGCTAAACGATGGCACTATACGATCGTTTAGCTACGATGCACACTAAGCGATGCGAGGAAGTGCTACGCGATAGCACTTAGCGATCGAGATGCAAAGCTAAGCGATTGTGTAGACAAATGCTAAGCGACGCGATGATGTTCTATACGATGGTGCTAAGCGATAGCAAGGCGATGGAACTAAGCGATCATGTAGTTCTATATGATAGAGCTAAACGATTGTTTAGATTCAGTAAACACTAAGAGATCGTGTACTTCTTCTCAGACATAAGGCGATGACACTAGATGATTGCCTTCAGCGCTACACAATCAGCCTTAGCAACATTTTGAGGTTGGACCAAGAGCAGCCGGTTCGATTGGTTTTCTCAAGGTCCAATCCGGTTCAGCCTCAAAGGGTTTTGGCTGGTTTGATTCAGACTTTGTTGGTCTGGTTCAGACTCATCCAGTCCGGTTCAAGTTGCTTGGGGTCGGTTTTGGAGCGGTTCGAGCAGTTCAAAGATAGTTTTGAAGCTGTTTGTAATAGTTAGGCATTTGTTTGCTTGTTTATGCCAAAATGGAAACCATAACAATTAGTATTTAATTGTTATGCATGAGATGTATGTAATAATTAAATAATTCATGTATATATATACAGTATGCCATGTATTTAAAACCCCATCGTAGAAAGCATGTTACATGCATTGAAAGTATGTTATAATTGTTATAATATATAGTATGTATGTTAGGGTTGTGTTTAATATAATGGTTATATTAGATACCTTTGTCGAATGTTGTAGATGTTAAGCATGTCTAAATTTTGTAAATTGTTATAAAATTGGTTAGATGTTTAAAATCCATAACAAAGAACAGCTGCATGCTCACTTAGGTTAACAACTAATTTTAAAACATTAAAATAGATTGTTACCTTATAAAATACGGTTACAAACTCATATCGGTTCATAAACCTGTCTAAGGCTGGGGGTACTTAAGTTGAAGGTTTACGGAACACCTCTTACCTGAGGATTATGATCGAACTATTGAGAGTTGTTAACTGATTTTACGAGCTTGTGTGAGTGATGTGAGGTAATAAAATGGTTTATCACCTAGACATCGTAGGTTAAGTCCAATTATAAGAGTTATATTTGGATAAACCACTTAGACTTAGGTTGTACGAAATTAGCCGTCATGCTTAAGTAAATTATCCAAACATTTAGAACACTTCAGTAGGAGATTAACAATATATTTGATATATAGTTATTAGCTCTCACGTCCTCAAGAGTTCACACCGTGAGATCTATGCTCGGCTTCGTGTCAATTTTACCTCGACTGCTCCATACGGAAAGTGTTTTCATGGGTCAATAACAAGGTGAATGAGGGAGGTGGTTCATAGTAAGTGGGTGAAGGAAATGTGTCAACATTGATCTACGGTCTCCTCCATTAGTTTGAACCGTGAGATTCTATGTTGCGCCTGCTGTCATTTTTATGTGGCACTAGCTAGTCGTTAACTGTGGCGATCCCTACGGAGGGTTGTAACATAGGATTCACAACCCAGGCTTTAGTAAAATAAATAGGGTCTTATAGTTCCGTCTTGGATATTGTCTTCTATCTCGAAGGCATATTCATACCATCCTATAAGATCTGAAAATGGTGAGTCACACTTACGAGAATTACTAATTATTAGTAAAGATCTTGACCGAAAACGATAACCAAAAGAACTATTGGAATATGAATTATTCTAGATAATAGTATTTGGTCAAGACTTGTCTTGCATCTGTGAAGGAATTTTTTACTGCCCCACGGTAGTATTTGTTCTAAATTACTTAAGTATCGATGCAAATAAATAAAGATTTATTAGGTACTTTATTAGTTTTTGCTAAAAATGGATTTGGATGCATATTTAATAGAGTTTGTTTAAAATGTTTCAGCAATGTCGAACTCAATTATACAATTACTTGCTTCTGACAAATTTAATGGATAAGGTTATTCGAATTGGAAGTTAAACATTAATACAATATTAGTAGTAGACGATTTGAGGCTTGTCTTGACGGAGGAGTGTCCTCCAGTTTCCAGTTCAACCGCTACCCAAAATGTTCGGGACGTCTATGATAGGTGGGTGAGGGCGAACGAGAAAGCCCGGGCCTATATCTTGGTGAATATATTCTGATGTACTCAACAAGAAACATGAGATCATGCCCACAGTCCGTGAGATTATGGCATCATTACAAGAGATGTTCGGGCAACGATCATCATCTGTTAGACATGAAGCCATCAAATATGTGTATGTGTCTCGCATGAAAGATGGGACCAACATAAGAGAACATGTTCTCGACATGATGGTCCATTTTAACATTGCAAAGGCTCACGGGGATATGATAGACGAGACAAGTCAAGTGAGTATGATACTAGAATCTTTTTCTGAGAGCTATCTGCCATTTAGGACAAATGCTGTCATGAACAAAATCACTTATAACTTAACGAAGCCATTGAATGAGTTATAAACTTATCAATCTATGATGAAATGAAGGAAAAAGAAATAAATGTTATTTCGAAACTGAAGAAGTTTTACAAGGGGTCCACATCTGGTACGAAACCCATTGATGATAAGAAAGCTGGTCCTTCTTCTTTTAAGGATAAAACCATACAAATGAAGAAGAAAGGAAAAGGAAAAAAGAAATCCACTGCAAAGAAATACAAAAACAAAAATCCCAAGGGAAAATGTTTCCATTGTGGTGATGTTGGGCATTGGAAACGAAACCTGCCCAAAATATCTGGCTAAAAAGAAAGCAGAAAAGGCTAAACAAGGTAAATATGATTTACTAGTTGTTGAAACATGTATAGTGGAAAATTCTCACCTTACCTGGATATTGGATTCAGGCGTCGCTAATCATGTTTGTACTTTTCTATAGGAAACTAGTTCTTGAAGAAGACTTTCTGAATATGAGATGACTTTTAAGGTGGAAATAGATGAAGTCATTTAAGCAGAAGTAGTGGGAGATGTGAAGTTGTTTTTTGGAGATTCTTTTATCTTGCTCAAGAATGTGTTCTTTGTACCTAAGATGAAAAGAAATCTAATCTCCATTTCCTGTCTTTTAAAGAATATGTACAATGTATCTTTTGAATGTAATAAAGTGTTTGTTTATTCAAGAGGTGTTCATATTTGTTCTGCTAGACTTGAAAATAACTTATACATATTACAACCAACTGAAGCAAGAGTCATTTTAAATATAGAGATATTTAAAACGGTTGAGACTCATAACAAAAAACGAAAAATTTCTCTTCATGCCTATCTTTGGCACCTCAGACTTGGTCACATTAATCTCAATAGGATTGAGAAATTGGTAAAACGGTCATCTAAATCAGTTAGAAGACAGTTCCCTACCTCCATGTGAATCATGTCTTGAGGGAAAAATGACAAAAATGTCTTTTTCTGACAAAGGTCTTTGTGCCAAAGAACCTCTTGAATTTATACATTTAGACCTATGTGGTCTGATGAATATTAAAGCTCGCGGAGGATATTAGTACTTTGTTAGTTTTATTGATGATTACTCTCGATATGACTATATTTACTTAATCAGTCACAAATCTGAAACTCTTGAAAAGTTCAAAGAATTTAAGACAGAGACTGAAAATCAATTAAGTAAAAGAATTAAAACACTTCGATCTGATCGAAGTGGTGAGTATATGGATTTGCAATTCTAGAATTATTTAGTAGATCATGGAATTCAATCCCAACTCATAGCACCTGGAACACCACAACAAAATGGTGTTGCAGAAAGGAGAAATCGAACCTTGTTAGACATGGTTCGGTCTATGATGAGTTATACTCAATTACCTCAATCCTTTTGGGGGTATGTAGTACAGACTGTAGTTTATATTCTGAACGTTGTTCCGTCCAAAATTGTTTCAGAAACACCATATGAATTGTGGAAAGGACGTAAAGCGAGTTTACGTCATTTTCGTATCAGGGGTTGTCCAGCATATGTATTGGTATAGAATCTTAAGAAATTGGAAACACGTTCGAAATTATGTCTATTTGTAGGATATCCCATTGAAATAAAAGGAGGATACTTTTATGATCCTTAAGAAGATAAAATGTTTGTATCAACAAATGCAACATTCTTGGAAGAGGATCATATTAAAAATAATCTACCTCATAGTAAACTAATATTGCAAGAACTATCTAAAGATACTATAGAAAGATCAACAAGAGTTGTTGATCAAGCTAGTCTATCAACAACGGTTGTTATCCCGCCATGTCCATCCCAAAAGTTGGGAATGCCTTGCCGTAGTGGGAGGGTTATTTAACAACTTGAACGCTACATGGGTTTAACAAAAACTCAAAACATCATACAAGATGATAGTTTATAGGATCCATTAACCTTTAAGAAGATAATGGAAGATGTCGACAGGGAATAATGGATAAAATCCATGGACAGAAATGGAGTCTATGTACTTCAACTTAGTCTGGGAACTTGTAGATCAACCACACAGTGTTACACCTATAGGTTGTAAGTGGATCTTCAAGAGAAAACGAGACCAAACTGACAAGGTATAGACCTATAAAGCGAGACTCGTGGCAAAGGGTTTTATCCAAAAAGATGGAATTGATTATGAAAAAACTTTTTCTCCTGTTGCCATGATCAAATCAATAAGAATACTTCTTGCCATTGCCACATATTATGACTATAAGATATGACAAATGGATGTCAAGACAACTTTTCTGAATGACTATCTTGATGAAAGTATTTATATGTCTCAACCAGAAGGTCTCGTCGAAAAAGGATAGGAATAGAAAGTTAAGCTTAATCGATCCATTTATGGATTGAAACAAGCATCCAGATCCTGGAATATAAGATTTGACACTGCGATCAAATCTTATGGCTTTGAACAGAACATTGACGAACCTTGTATATACAAGAAAATAGTCAACAAAATTGTAGCATTCTTAGTTCTATATGTTGATGATATCTTGCTCGTTGGGAATGAGACAAGTTTTCTTGCTGACGTAAAGAGATGGTTAGCAACACAGTTCCAAATGAAAAATTTGGGTGATGCTCAGTATGTTCTAGGAATACAGATCTTTCGGAACCGAAAGAATAGAACGTTGACACTATCTCAGGCATCTTATATTGACAATATGTTGTCAAGATATAATATGCAAAATTCCAAGAAAGGTTTATTACCTTTCAGGCATGGGATTCATTTGTCCAAGGAACAATGTCCTAAGACACCTCAAGAAGTTGAGGAGATGAAAGAATTCCATATGCATCTATAACTCGCAGTTCGTGTTAAACATAGAAAATCATGCTTATATCTGTTGGGAATGTCATAGAACTCACAGTTCGTGTTAAACATTCTATTTATTAATAATAATGACCTATTGATTTTGCATCTTATTATGGAAATCCAATAAATGCATCCTTAGCTATAGTCTGAATGCTGTAACTTTATGTAGTGACATAAACAGGATCAAGTTGACAGTATATAGCCTAAATTGTTTAATAAGTATATGGATGAAATTGGGTATCTCATCTTGGTAACACTATTGGATGCGGCCCACTCTGTAGTTGTTACAAGAAGTTGTAAGGTACTACAAACGATGTGATCCACAAATCTTTCATGTTAAGACATGTGAGTGAGGGCATCCTATGCAATGAGTTTGCATATAAACTGGACCACGAAAATAGTCACTTTTCTTTATAACGACCGTTTACTGTTAAAAATGACTATTTCATTTATTATGTAACCTAGGTTAACTCAATCTTAATCCTGAGCTAGCTATGAAATCCTGTTTGTTCGGCATTATCATTTGATCTGCAAACGGTGAGAGTATTTTGAAGTTAGATCACAAAAACTATCAAAGCTCACTTTAAGTAAACCATGCTCAAAACATTGCATTTTGGAGTTTGATAATAAAAACTCATAAATAGTAAGTCATGCTTAAACATGTCTGTTTAGTTAAACAACTCATTTGTTAAGAAATCCTTATCATAAATCATAAAATAATTTATTTTCTGAATAATTGTCACTCATAGTCAATGACTGGCTTCTAGTGGTTTATAGGCTATTTCGATCTATGTTTGACCTGAAACTTAGATCATAACCCTAGGTTATTCTCTAGACTATCCCTTAATTCCCATATCCTTCAAATATATAATTAGACCTCTCTTAGATTATATTTAACTCTTAAGATCTCTTTAGAGTCCATACATAGTCATTTTAAAGCCAAAATTTCAAGTAAACAATGAATGAACTCATAATAGCTCACCAAAATACTGAATTACCAAGACAAGACCCTTAAGTAGATTGATGAGTAGCTGGGCACATGGCAAGGTTGGGTGTGGGCACTAGGACATGCACACAGGAAAACTGATGAGCGACAACTTGTGTATGCTGCATCGAGTGTGTGTGCGAGGCTGGGCGTGCTGTCGTTGGATGCTTGACGTTGGGCATTGAGTGAGTTATGGTGGGCAAGGTGTGTATGCTAAGTGTCGAGTGGGAAAGAGGGTGCAACGTTGGATGCACACACACGTTGTGTGTGCTACGGACGTACACGAGGTATCGAGGCTGGCCTAATGATACGTCCGACTACCTGGCATAAGTTATCTTCTTTAACCCTCAGCCGACAACCCATACCTCATTGTGTCGAAACTAACCTAACTTCTTTTGCATAGCATTCAGCCAAAATTCATCATTCAAAGCCTCATTTACATTCTTAGGTTTGATAGAAGAAGTGAAACACACATTCCTGATTAGTTTGAGATAGTCCACTTTCTCTTTTTTCATGAGTAGATACATGCATTAATGTAAGTAGGAATAGTACTTACATTAATTATATTGCTTGAGGGATGATTCTTTTGAATTCAACTTGATGTCTGAATGATCTCACCTACAGTTTCTTCAGAGTTAGAGTTACTGCTTTTACATGAGATTTAGGACATCAACCCCAACAAAAGGTCTATAGTATATGGATAAGGTTGGGTGCCTTATCCTGGTGACACTATGGATACAACCCACTTTGTAAGTGTTACAAGTGTTGTAAGTGTAACAAACAATTTGATCCAAATCGTTAATGTCAAGACATGTAGTGGGGGTATCCTATACAATGAGTTTGTATATGACCGGATCACGAAATATACAATCTCTCTTTATAACGCCGTTAAATGAAGAGATTGACATTTCAAACGATAACCATATAACTTGGTCTTAATCCTTAGTGAGTTATGAACTCTTGCTTATGAAGGTCATTCTTTGATTTATATGGGTGATAGTGGATTTAGTTGTCGACTAAATATGCCTATCATCTTGGGATGCGACCGAGTAGGAAGCTAGGAACATAGCATCAGAAGATGAAATTCACTTTTTTCTTCCTTTAGGGAAAGTAGATAGGATGTTCCCTTAAGTGCTGACTTTGGAACTTGAAAAATGAGACCTCATCCTCTCATTGGCCTGAAAAGGACTTTGTTTATGGTTGAACCATAAATAGATTATTCATTAGAGGATTGGTGGTACTTAAGGAGCAAGAGATAACTTCAGGGGTAAAACGGTAATTTGACCCAACTATAGTTACAAACAACCTGTGAAGGATTGATTTACATAAAACGATTAAATCAATGGACACATAAATATACTATAGTTCATAAGAGTGCATCTGTGGGTCTTTAGTGGAGTGTCCTATAGTTAATGTATTAGATAATGTTGATTAATGTTGTAACAACTGTAGTGCCCTATAGTTAATGTTGATTAATTTAATAAAAAAGTTTAATTAATTACTATTGTATCATTAGAACTTATAATTGCAGGTCTATTAGGTTCACCTGCTAGCTCATAATGGGATTAAACAAGTATTAGGTGTTGAAAAATTTGAAGTGTTCAAATAAATATATAAGTGAATAAATTATATATAATACAATTTCATATAATGCATATTGATACATTATAATATAACGTTAATTTGAATTAAATTAAAATTTAAACTTCACAATAGGAGAGTATTAATGCTTGAATAAGATTCATATATTAATTAATATGAATTGGATTCATATTGAAACTAAAGGTTATGAAACTATATTAATATTAAAATTAATGGGAATGAGATTTATATTAATTCTATAGGTTATGAGAGATATGTATGTTAGAATATGATTCAAATATAAATTAAATTAAATATAAGATATTTAATAAATATATTAATTAAATTTTGATTTAATTAATTTAATTTAATTTAATTAATTAACTCCCTTAAAGTTACAGGGGAGTGAGTGGTGGGGTGAGGGGAGACGTAAATATTATATGTTAGTTTCTCTTTTGGATATAAAAGGGGATCACATGAGGAAAAAATGATAACTCTAATCTCTCTAGCAATATTCTCTCTAGAAAAATAGATCAGAGAAAAGTTCTTCGTGAGTTAATTCATTTCCCTTAGAAACATAGAAAGCTCCCACAAGCTTCCTTGTTCTAAGATAATAGTAAAGAAGATGTATTGGTCAGGTTTTGCTCGTGATTCTTATTCTTGCTGTTAATTAACAAGATTGAGAGATGTCCTCGAAGAAATTGTTCTACAAAGGTATTGTTCTTCTTCCTAATTAGTCTTATAGAAAAGAATTCTTAGCCTATTTATTTTTTGTTTCTATTATGTATGAAGTTTTTGTAAAAAGAAATAAAATGGGCAAAAAAACATTCCGCAAAAGGAATTCGATTCCTTTAGGAGGAACGTAGTTGCCTTGGGAGCCTGAGCGTCTGTCTCAACATCTAAGAGCTTTGTCAAACTATTTTTCCATATGAGATATTAACTCAGCTAAATTTTCATCAAACTCTTTTCTTTTGCCCATAGAACTATCCTCACTCACAGAGGACTAAAATGCAAGAATGTCATTTCAAATGTTCGAAGTGAACCAAATAGCTTATCTATCTTCATGGTGCTAATGTCTTGGACCTCTTCAATAGTTGTAACCTTCATGTTAAATCTTTTAGATAACGAATGTAACACCTTACGAATAAGTTTTTCTTCTGAGATTTTTTTTCTCATAGAGTAACTGATTCATTTACAATATCTAGAAGATGCACATTGAATTATGCAATAGTCTCATCATCACGCATTTTAGGAGATTTAAATTGAGTTGTCTGATGCTACAATCTCGACATCTTTACTTTAGAGGTTCCTTCATGGGCAGCAACAAGTATGTCCCATGCCTCCTTAGCTGAAACACAAATATTGATCAATCTAAATATGTTTTGATGTACTCCATTGAAAATAACATTTAAGGCTCGGGAGGTCCCTAGTAACGCTTCATCTTCAGCCTCCAGTCCTTTTCTGGTTTTTAATTGACAACTCTATTTTTGTCAGTAACTTGTGGAAAAGACCACACATTAACAACAACCTTTCATGATTTATTGTCAATAGATTTGGGAAAAGTAGTCATTCGAGCTTTCCAGTGTGAGTAATTGGTTCTGTCCAAGACGGGAGGACGGATAGTAGATCTACCTTCATTGATCAACTCCATTGAAGACTTAATGAACTAGAAGTCAACTCGCTCTTACCAATTGAAAAATAGATGGATTACAAAATAGCTACAATATTATTGACAATCATAAAGACAAGAGTAAACCCAATAAGTAAGGAAAAGAGAGAGACACAAAGAGTTGTTAACCCAGTTCAATGTAAACCTAAGTCTAACGCCTGGGCCAAAAGAGATTCACTAGAATGAAAAATATTTATAAAATATAAATCAACTATGATATAACATTATCAGTTTTATACATAGTTGAATGTTAGCGAGCAAGTTAGGCTTCCTCAAAATTTGATACTGCTATAAATGAGTCTGTAGCTTCAGGCTCCCCCTTAATCTAATGCTGCTAGCAACAACTTCACCTCACTTTTCACCAACTAGTTGAATGCTCCCTCAACCAATTTTTCACTGTTATAGATTAAACTAATGATTTGGACAGATCAAGCTTTACAAACTAAAATCTTCTTTTCTGTTATTCTTTTTCACCACAACGATACACTGTTTGTTGTCTTTTTCATAGTACTTTCAGTCAAGCAAAACAAATAGACGACATGGCCCTAATTCATGAGAAGACCTGCAACTAAATATGAAACCAAAAAGGAAAGAATCCACCGTGACAAAAAAGAATCATACAAGGAAAAAATACCCATGTAAATATGCAACCAGAAAGGCAAGAGAACCAGAGCCAAACATCTACACATAAAGTCAGAGACATAATATTCAACAAGAGATATAAAAGAAAATATTATCTGAAAACCAAAACATATTAGGAAGATTTGCTAAAGAGTGAGTTATGCACATTTAAGTTCCTTGAGGCTAGGATTTGGTTCATTAAAATTCCAAAATGCTTTTTAGGCATATTTATGGTATTATGTAGTTTGATGTTTAAAGTGCTAATTTTAACTAGTTTAGAAGTGGGCTAGGGCACGTCTAGTCCCTAATTTTGACATTAGTTTTGTTGCTTGAGATCAAAATTAAATTCATACCATCTCGGTAAGGAAAGCTTCTACCTACTAAAATTTGTCGATGAGATGTTTTTTTTAATCGAGAATATAGAAAGAAAATTATTTCAAATGGTAAAACTATTCAAAATATTTATAAAATATAACAAAATTTTAGAACTATCAATGATAGATTTTGAGATACTGATAGACTTCTATCAGTGTCTATCAATGTCACCTATCAACATCTATCATTGATAGTTCTAAAATTTTGTTATATTTTGTAAATATTTTGATTCATTTTTCTATATTTAAAAACAACCCAATATAGAAACTAGAACTACTAAAATTCTTAATTTTTTCAACGGTGATGAACTTTGCCATCAATAAAAAAAAAAAAAAAAGATGTTGTACTGAGCTAAATAAAAAAAAAGGTTAAAATATCATTTTGGTTTCTATATACTTTGGTAAAGAAAGATGTTGTAATAAGCTAAATAAAAAAGGTTAAAATATCATTTTAGTTCCTATACACTTTGGAAGTTATTCACTATTAGTCCTCGTACTTTCAGATATTCAATATTTAGTCATGTACTTTTAATAAATCTTAAATTTAGCTTATTGTTAGTTTATTGTTGAGTTTTTTCAAAAACTTTTTATTATCTATTAACATTTTCACTATAAATTTTGGCTGCATATTATATTTCTTGCATGAAAGATTATTATTATTATTTAAATACATTTGTTGAAAATTAACTTTGAAGGACTCATTTAGAGATTTATTGAAAGTACTTGGACTAAAATTAGGCATTTAAAAATATAGAGACTAAGAGCTAGATTAAAGTACAAAGTATAAGGACAAAAATGGTATTTTAACCTAAAAGAAAAAGACTTATAAAAAATATCCCTAAACTTTTTATTGTGTAAAAAATACTTATGGACTTTCAAAAGTTTCAATAAGAATTGTTTTGGTATATAGCGAAATGACAACTTGTTTACAAATATGGCAAAATAGTAAAAAATTTCCCTAGTCTATTGGAAAAACTTTTTATTTTTCTTTTTGTCATATTTGAAAATATTTCTAATAGATTGACATTTAAAATAACTAGTTAAAAGACACGTGCAGCACATGTGGTTAAATTTTATTAAAATTTAATTTTTTGTGGTAGAATTTAATATTTATGAATATATATATAATTTAGCTTGAATATTAAGCATTTGATATAAATTTAGGAATAATAGAAATAGTTGCTAAAACTATATGTATTTTGTTTTAGGTTAACTTACCAAATACTGGTTTGTTTTTTAAATAATCTTTTCTAGGAAAACATTCTAAAAAAAGTAATGATCGATTAAATTTATCGCATGAACAAACGAAATAGATAATATTTTCGATGGAATAAATAGATTTTGGTGAAAAAATTGAAAAACTTCTTTTGATATTTTTTTCACTATCAAATCTTAAAAGAAAAAAAAAAATTCCTAGCGGTTAAAAATAATATCAAAATAAAATGATTTTTTATTTAAAAAATTATAATTATTTAGATATAGAATCTTGATTTCAAGATTTGAACGTTCAAAAAAGGTAAAAAATAAAAAATAAAAATAATAAACATATTCAAGCAAATCAATTAGAATTTGAATACGGTACTAAAAATAAAATCCTTTGATTAAAAGTTGTTCACTCAAATCTTCAAAATTATTAAAGAAAGGCCTATATAGGGTTCCAAAATCGAACACAAACAAATCTATATCAAAATAAAACAAATTTATACTACACCTTAGATAATAAAACTGTACCAAAAAAATAAAAAGAAATACAAGAAATACCTTATTCGATGATACGATTGACCCTTGGAAAAAAAAAAACCTTCTGGTTAAAGAGAAACACAAAAAATATAAACTTATTGGGTGTTCCAAGATGTATATGAAAATAAAATAAAATTTTAAAATTATTGATTGTATTTAAAAATGTTTTGATTAGAAAATATATACACATCATAAAATTCAGAAAGATTACCAACAATACTTAAAAAGAGAAAAATAGATGAAATACCTTATTTGATAAATATTGTTGTTTTCTCTTGGGAAAAAAAATCCTAATGATTAAAGAGAGATACACCAAATCACAATATATATATATATATATAAACTTATTAGATGTTCCAAAATGTATATGAAAAGTAAAAAAATAAAATAAAATTATTGAATGTATTTCGAAATGTCCCAAGAAACAAATTTAGACACATCATATTCAAGAAAGAGAAAAAAATAGATGAAATACTTTAGTTGATAATAAGTTTTCCACTATTAAAAAAACTCTTAAAAAAATCACAGTGATTAAAAAGAGGCAAATATAAAGTACACAAAAGCTACCATCATTATATGTTTTATGGAAAGAAATAGATAACACATTTTTTCTTCTTTGATGATACATTTTTCATTGTAGATTTTGACGAAAAGATGGATTTGTTGTAGAAAAAGATATCGTACATTGCCCCTTAAATAAGGGTCAATCATCAAATGATAGTTTTATATGTAGAGGTGCTTTAAAAAGAAATGTTTTAATATAGGTGGAGGGTAAAATGAGGCAAAATGGGGAGAAAGATTCTCCCTCATTGTCCATTTTAATATAACTAGTTAAAAACACGTAAGATGCACGCTATCAAAAGTTTTTAAACATATTTGAGGATGAAAATTGAATATTGAATAAAATATATATATATATATATTTTTTATTTTAGATAGTAAACATTTAACATGATTTTACAAAATAAGAAAAGAAATAGGGGATAAAATGATACATAATATATAGGGTTCAAACAAAATCCTATGTTTAGGCTTTTCTCCTGTATTACTATTATGACAACTATATATTACCAAACTCTTTCGATATTAAACTCAACATGGTACGATAACCTAAATGTAGTTAGTTTAGATTAACAATTAACAAAAAATAAAAATAAACCAAACGAATACTAAGTGTTGAGAGCAAAGTAAAGAGGGAACAAATGGGGCTTTCACTACAAGAAATAATAGATAAGATAGCTAACGAAAAGACCAAAATAGACATCTTATAGCTTTTTTCGAAGGTCGTGGCAACCTATATTATTAAAAGTCTAGAACTTTTGATAGCCTTTTTTCTTGGCTATGTCAAATACTATTAAAAACCTAAAAAATATAGTATATTTACCTTGGTATTGAAATATATTATAGCTAAGTTTACATATCTAATAAAATAAGCTATTATAACTTTGTAATAGCATTTTTTATGCCATTATGTGTTTGTAAGCCTTTTGTATGCACTATTGCAAGAATTTTATAATTTTTTCATTACATTATTAAAAATTTTTATAGCATTTTCTTGTTAACTATATATTACCAAATGTCATAATAGCCATTTTAGTCATTTTAGCAAATTTTTATTATTTGTAATGGAGTAATAAGTTATTTCACTAATATTCATTAATTTAAAATATCACAAATCTCATCTCATAATTGAAATTTTGTAATTCATTACATAACACATTTAATTAATGTCTAATACAATAAAAAAAAATCACAAAGCAATTTTTATAAAGTGAGTAGACAAAATACAAGATTCACCATAGTCTTGAATAATAGTTACAAGTACAAAGTTCCAGGGTGAAGTGAGTCGTCATTTCCATCCATAGAAAAGTCTCATTCCATCCACCTACAAAAGTAATTACAAGAAAGATTATACATATAAACAAATCTAATTTTGAATAAAGTAAATAAATTATTCCATCCTCTTAAGCTTATAAACAGTTTTAAAACTCAAAGAGAAAATTAATATAAATACCTTTGCAAGCATCCACCTCTCCCTTAGCAATTAAAACAATCAAACCCCCTAAACTTTAACCTATTTAAAACTTATGAACTATCAAACTTTGCTCACTCAAAATATGATATCTTAAAATTTAAAAACACAATTGGCTCAAACTCACATTTTAATAACATGACAAGCTTCAAACCAAATTTAATCACTTGCATTCAAATTGAACTTAAATCTCTTGAATAGCCTTCAACTTGAAGCTCTATACCATGTAATTTGGAGAGAATAAAGGAAGAGAAAGAAAAAGAAAGGATTAAAAGGGATTCAAAACAATTAAAATATAACAACATTGAGCACATGAACAAATACATTACAAGTCCATATTTTGTTGGTCAAGCATAAGCACATGAAGAACAAATCATTAAAACAATTAGAATCCATTACATTTCAGCACCCAATTTGACAAACTATAGTACTTTTACAAAACTGAACCACCAAAAACCATATAGAATATGAAAATAAAATCTCAATACCTATATCTCAGTTTTGTTGGGTTGAGAAATATGACAACCATTATTCCAATTCCTCTATATCTTTGTTCTGTGGGAAACTAAATTAGAAACTTCAATAAATAACCACGAAACCCTCTCCGACATATATTACCAATCAAGCATGAGAAGAAAATATAAGTTTTATGATTCTCCAATTTAGTGGGGGATAAGAGAAGGATGAGAAGAAGAAGAAGAGGAAAAAGGAGAATAAACATTTTGCACAGAGATGGTGGAAACCAGTGGGAAGATTTGGAATTTTGGGATGAAGAAGATAGAACTCTAAAATCAAAATAGGTCGATTTGGAACAATCACTCCAAATTAGTCCGAAACTACAACCAACAACCATATTCATAAATCAAAGACTGATCTAAAACACTTTAATCGAGTCCAAACTAGTCTAGAAGGTATTCAACTTTGCTGGAACTTTATCAAATAAATAGAAATTTATCCAACCATAACAACAAAAAAATTCCAAGAATTCAAAATATCATTCGAACACTTAAATCCAATTCGAAATAAGAATTAAAGCAACAAGCCTTTCCGAATCTTACCAAAAAGTCTCTAAATAATGTTAGATGGTGTTTGAAAGCGTCCGAATGTTGGTTTTGGAAAAGGGAGAGGAATATAAATATGCAACTTATGTTATGCGTTAATCTCCATGCGTTGATGGTCATGCGTTGAATTAGAAAAATATACAATATGCGTTTAAGCATGTATGCGATGACCATGCATTCCTGTTACAAGTTTTCTTGCTTTCTCGCCAAGTATAACTAGAACGCAAGTTTCTCGGAGTGATCTGAACTCAGGGACTTGTAACTCAATGTTTGTGCAGTAATGTGTTTGAGGCAATGAATAAAACTAAAAAGACAAAAGTAAAGGATTATGCGCTACTCCTACTCCTAACTAGACAGACTGAGCAATGGAAGTTTAACTATAAGAATTGATAGAGATGCAACAGTCGTTAACACATACAAATGTTCATTATGTTAGGCTGCCCAAGTAATCCTAACGCATCGCGGTGGCTAGCCGCATGCTTATATCTCTATAATGCATGGTTGTGTCGAGCATAAGATCGTGAATATCTCTAGGAACAACGCATACTTTGCTTTGGTGTGTTCCACCACTCACCCTCTCAGACGGTTAGTTGTGGCTAATCAGCTCATAGACAAGTATTGTGACGGCTCATAGATGAGCATTGCAACCGCCTCACACCTAAGCGAAGAAGATTATCTCACTATATTCGCACTACGCATACCTCTCGGTGGGCTGCTACATGCGTCCTTTCTCTAGGCTACACGATTGAGTATGCGACCGTCTTTGATAACTAAACGATGACAAAGATGAAGAAGATGAAGAAGATGGCGTTGAAGGAATTAAGATATCCATTGATTACAAAATGTATTAATGTCTTAAGCCAAAATGTAATACAATACAAAGACAAGAGGAGAAATAGAAGGCTGGATGAAAACAATCTCTTGCTTTTCATCAGAAATTCGTCAAGGCTACTGGTGGCGTCATGGATGGATGATGGAGAAGTCTCTCTCGAGCTCTATCTCCAGCGAAAACTCCGGTCGTCACTCGGAATGGTTGTGGAGGTGAAGAATCCTCAAAGAAAATCTCGCTCATGCTCTCATCTATGATTGCAAACATCTGCCTTAAGGCAGCAGCTCGGATGCCTAGGTCCAAGGTGCTATTTGTAGAGCTTAAATATCGACAACGTTCATGATTGCGTTCTGCCTCACTGCTACCTTTGTCGCGGTATAGGCAATGTCAACATCATCTTATCTTGTAACTCCCAAGGTATGCGTTCATGCTTGTTTCTCCTAAGGTGCCAATGCGTTCCATCTACCTTGCGAACAAACTTCTATCATGATTATCACTTTGTGGATGTAACATTCCATGCGGCGAACTAATCTTTATGACAATCAGCTCATGCGGTCAACCTTACGGCAGTCTGAGACCGACGCATGCGATCAATTCCTGTAATATCTGCAAAAATGGACACTTCGACCTAGAATAACGCATGGTATAGGGTTAGTGAGGATTTTGGATGCTGCTTGACGCAAGCTCATTTTTTACATGAATTCTTAGTATTATTAACACATATTCTGCTCATTAGCCCTCATAATTCTAAGTAAAAGGCTATAATAGCTTGCATTTCTACGAGCTATCACACCCCAAACTTAGAATCATGCTTGTCCTCAAGCATGTCCTATACTTAGGAAATTAAAAAATTCACCTACTGGCTTTTCCTTTATGATGACCAGCTTTTCAAAATATAATTCACTCATACCTCTAACCTTGGCAGCAACCCTCCCCTCAACTTTGGCTATTTCTTCAAAGAGATATTTTCTAAGTTTAAATCTGGTAAGCCTCTGCTCAAAAGCCTTTTTACCCATTTCTGGCAACTTTGCATTTAACTTTGTACAATATATTCATTTAAAGTGATTCAAAGCTTTGCGATACATTATTAGCTTGAGGCGTTGAACCTGGTTACACTCTTCGTTTTGGCTTGCCCCCACGGGTGTCATGCGGACATCCAACTTCAGTTGCGTGCCATATTCAATTCAACTCTTGCCTTAGCTTATTTGGGTTGCACCAGACAAAGGAGCTGTTATTATGCGTTGATTCTGGTCACCTACTTTCGTTTTGGCTTACCTGCATGGGTGTCATGCGAAGTATCCAACTACGGGTAAGTGCCTTTCATAACTTCAACTCTTATCAGCTTGGGTTTCCCCTTTGCACTGATAGTGGATTTTTTTTTTTTTTTTTTTTAAATGAAGTAAACATCGCAATGCTTAGACTGGACGCATTTTCCCGGACCACTGCCTCCTCCAAACTTAGAGAGTGGTAGGGATATTTGCCAAAAAGATAAAAAAAAAAACTTATTCCAAAATGCGGTAAAAGATGTTTTAGCAGAGGTTTACACATAATAAAACTTAGACTGTCAAACTTTGAAGAAGCTACTAAAGTGGGGTCAGCTGTGCAATTTCTAGTTAGTGGATGTGGTGAATTATAAGTATCATGGGTGCTGATTTATCAACGCATAAGAAAGCAAGCGGACAAAGAAGAATCTCAGAAGGATAACGCATAAAAGTTAACAAGAAAAGACCTATGAGTAGAATATCAAATTCGTCAATACTTAGAATTCATGTGGGGAAATAGCCATGCGTTGAATGATGGAGAAGATTCTTCTTTCGAACCATCGCACTGAGTGAAATTATTAACGTACCTATAAGGAGCGAACGCACATCTCATCCAAGAAAGCAGCCGTAAATCCAAAATGACAATAATCAAATGAATAAACTAAAGTTAACTAGGAAAGCAAAGTAAAGATAGGGCAGAAGATGTCCCTGAAGAAATTGGAGTGAAACCGCCGCAAGGAGTCTTCCATGCAGGAGATTGATCTCAACTGCTAAGGTCAAGGAACTCGTTGTCCTGACCATTGGAGCTTCCAACAATTGTTGGATGCATGTTGGTTAACATGCTTCTAAGACTACTTCCAGCTCATGCGACAAATAGCCTTTCTACCTCGGGGTCAATATTGATTTTCAGAGCATCGCCTTCATTCAAATATTGTTTGCAACTTGGTCGCATAAGCTACAATACGCCCATGATTAAAAGGGTGCCTGCGAAAACACAAAACTTAACAAACGATTAGATGCCAAGTCCCCGGCAACGGCGCCAAAAACTTGTTGGTTTTGGAAAAGGGAGAGGAAAATAAATATGCAACTTATGTTATACGTTAACCTCCATGCATCGATGGTCATGCATTAAACTAGAAAAATATACAATATACGTTTAAGCATATATGCGATGACTATGTGTTCCTGTCACAAGTTTTCTTGTTTTCTCGCCAAGTATAACTAGAACGCAAGTTTCTCGGGATGATCCGAGGTTGAACTCAAGGACTTGTAACTCAATGTTTGTGCAGTAATGCGTTTGAGGCAATGAATAAAACTAAAAAGATAAAAGTAAAGGATTATGTGTTACTCCTACTTCGAACTAGACAGATTGAGCAATGGAAGTTTAACTATGAGAATTGATAGAGATGCAACAGTCGTTAACGCATACTAATGTTCATTATGTTAGCCCCCCCGCGTAATCCCAACTCGCCACACTAACGTATCGCGCACCTCTCGGGGGCTAGCCGCATGCTTATATCTCTATAATGCATAGTTGCGTCGAGCATAAGATCGTAAATATCTCTAGGAATAATGCATACTTTGCTTTGGTGTGTTCCACCACTCACCTTCTCAGGTGGTTAGTTGCGACTAATCAGCTCGTAGACAAGCATTGCGACGACTCATAGATGAGCGTTGCTACCGCCTCACACCTAAGCGAAGAAGATTATCTCACTATACTCGCACAACGCACACCTCTCGGTGGGCTGCTACATGCAACTAGGCTACACGATTGAGTATGCGACCGCCTTTGATAACTAAACGATGACAAAGATGAAGAAGATGGTGTTGAAGGAATTAAGATATGCATTGATTACAAAATGTATAATGTATTAAGCCAAAATGTAATACAATACAGAGACAAGAGGAGAAATGGAAGGCTGGATGAAAACAATCTCTTGCTTTTCATCCAAAATGCGTTAAGGCTGTTGGTGGTGCCATGGATAGATGATGGAGAAGTCTCTCTCGAGCTCTATCTCCAGCGAAGACTCCGGTCGTCACTCGGAATGGGTTGTGGAGGTGAAGAATCCTCAAAGAAAATCTCGCTCATGCTCTCATCTGTGATCGCAAACATCTGTCTTAAGGCAGGAGCTCGGATGCCTTGAAGTGAAGGTATAAGGTGCTATTTATAGAGCTTAAACGCTGACAGCGTTCATGATTGCGTTCTGCCTCACTACTATCTTTGTCGTGGTATGGACAATGTCAACATCATCTTATCTTGTTGATACTCCCAAGGTATGCATTTATGCTTGTTTCTCCTGAAGTGCCAACACATTCCATCTACCTTGCGAGTAGACTTCTATCATGATTATCATTCTGTGGACGCAACATTCCATGCGGCGAACTAATCTTTATGACAATCAACCCATGCGGTCAACCTTGCGGCAGTCTGGGACCGACGCATGTGATCAATTCTTGTAATATCTGCAAAAAGGGAAACTTTGACCCGAAATAACGTATGGTATAGGGTTGGTGAGGATTTTTGGTGCTGCTTGACGCAAGCTCACTTTTGACATGAATTCTTAGTATTATCAACGCATATTCTGCTTATTAGCTCTCATAATTCTAAGTAAAAGGCTACAATAACATGCATTTCTACGAGCTATCACCGAAATTATAGATCTAGACCTTAAATGTTATGGGTAAATTGATTATAGCTTTAATAGCTGATCATGTTATCAATTCGAATATTGCTTGGTAAATAAAGAATTCAAAAAAGAAAAAAGAATGAAGTTAGATTACCTATGTTGCCCCAGATAACTATATTTCTCTTGTTTTGAGGTCTAAACTACTAAGCATTAACGGTCAACTTCACTTCAAGATTCAGGGAAGACAGTATCCTTCAAGCTTCAAAACTCTTCAATCGTTTACCTGAATGCAGCTTAATCCTGTAGACGAAGCTCTGAGGAACTAGACGATAGTTCAATTATATAAACGATATTACGAAGCACTAGACGATCGTGCAGCCGATAGTTGAATGGAACTAAACAATCGTATGGACGACAGCTGAGGAACTATACGATTGTATAGACGATGCAATGCGGAGCTAGACGATCGTGTAAACAATGCAAGAGGAACTAAACTATCGTGTACACGATAATTAAGTAAAAGCTAGATGATCGTAGAGAAAGAAAGAAAGAACACAAGTATTTAAGTGGTTCAGCCAAAGGCCTACATCCACTGTACAAATCGGGAGGGTCTCTTTTTATTACTTCTTCTTTAAACTTCCTTACAAAATGAATGCCTTGTTCTCTCTCATTTTCATTATTCTCTCATTCATTTTCTTTTTATACAAGCGCTCATTTTCAATGAAGAAGCTCTGATAGTTACAACAAACAAAACATAAAAAGATGACAACAATCAACTGCCTGCAACTTCATTTCATTTTGTCTCGGTTCTTTCTGTAACAGCCTAGAAGAAAAAAAGATTAAGTCTTGATTTTTTCATAATCCTCAATCCATCATGATTCAAGAAAGAGATAACTCAAGATCCTCCAATTCTTACATGCCAACTAGCAATAGCTTTGCATATATAAAAAAGTGAATTTACTGCTCTGAAGGATTTGGTTTAGCCTGAAAGCAATAAAGACATTAATAATTATCACTCAGAAACATATGTTATACTTGCTACTACAAACTGGAGACTTACTAGAGAACAAAAACCTAAGAAAGCATCCTCCTTTTATATGTCATAACGTGTCCTGCATGTAAAATAAAAGCAGCAACCATGTTAGAAAATACAATGGATTGAAAATTAAAAATAAATAAACAAAATTGCTTTTCTTTTTCTTAGTGATAGAGAGACATGATTCGAATAAAAACAATAGTCAACCTTGCCATCCATTATGGATCAAGAATCTTTGAAGACCTCATGCCTCAAAACTTGAATACTAGCAGACAATTATATCAGAATAAGAAAAACTGGATCAATTGAATAGTGTAGCTTCCAATAAAGCCAAGCTTGCTTGTACACATCATTTAAAGTGTTAGCATTCTCAAACAATTGTTTTTAACTTATCAGGTAAACTAGCAGGTACCCTCTTAGTGGCTTGAAGCAGCTGAAAGACCTGTGGGACTTAAAATTTTTAAAAACCAAATTTCTAGAAATATAATTACAAAGCAGGAGACAAGTACATATAAGTAAAAGATCTAATCATAACAAACAAAATAGTCCAATGTTGTTTTTTATTCATTCATGAAAGTTTATGACTGTTCTTGAAAGCACTTAAAGAGGACTTAGATTCAATGCTTTGATAACAAATCATAACAAATTTTGAACCTTGTAGACCAAGAATGCCTAAAAATGAAAAGACAAAAACATATGCAGTTAAGAAATATAGGGAATGATAGATAACTTTGAAGCGCCCATTGGATGGAAGGAAAAGAAAATTTTTCCAAGATTTGAATTTACATACCACCTGTATATCAAAATGACCAAACTGATAAAAATATATATAAAAAGTTACCATTACAGAAAGACTGTTTTTAAATATAGAAAAATGAATCAAAATATTTACAAAGTATAGCAAAATTTTAGACCAATGATAGATGCTAATAGACACTGATAGACTTTTATCAGTATCTATTGGTGACATTGATAGACATTGATAGAAGTCCATCGGTGTCTATCAACGTCTATTATTAATAGTTTTAAAATTTTGCTATATCTTATAAATATTTTTCAACAGTTTGACCTCCCTACATAGAACCAAATTGGTTGAGAGGAGGCCAAAAATGATGCTTCAAAGGGGTTTACCAGGTAATTTTGGCACTGAGAAACAATTTTGGATCGAGAGAATAGTAGCTGTGGATGACTGGCCACAATTCTAGAAATTAGAATTTTGATGTGAGAGCATCAACTTTGGGAGATGCATGCATATCGACAACAAATTCTGCAAAACAGTCAAAATTCTCTATAAAAGCTCATACAATTAACCAAAACCTATAAAAGCCTACTTTAAATAATAAAATGACCTTCACATGACTAATTTATCCATTTAAGATCACAAGTTGGGGTAAAACACATGTAAATGACTATTTTCACTAAGTAGAAGCATCAAAATATTACTCAAAAACATGCATTTCATGACATGTATCAACTACTTCATTATATACCTATAGTTATACTCTTATGTATTATAGGAAAAGTTGTGTTCATAGATATAATCATTATAAGTAAGTCGACTCTTCTTGAGTTGTTAGTAATTACAATGTATCAAATGTCTGTTTTACCTCCATAATTACCTTTTTCATCTTAAGTACCATTGTCTCTCTAATGAACAATATGTTTTCAACCATAAACCAAGTCCTTCTCGAGCCAATGAGCGAGCAGACCCTATTCTTCAAGTCCCAAAATCAACACTTAAGAGAACTACTTATCTACTTACCCTATATAGGAAAAAGTGAATTTCATATTGTGAAATTACGTTTCCAACTCCCTATTTGGTCAGGTCCCTAAAATGATAGGTTTATGAATCGACTACAAGACTAAATATTTTACGGTCTAGTCTTATAAATTCATTGGATAAGATACTCTCACTCGCATGTTGAAACGCACTCTAGAGGTGCTTTCTTCGGCTTAGTGCTGTTTTTAATTATGTAATTAGTTATGTTATTGATGCTTTTATTTATCGGTTTTGTTGGGAGCCTTAGGGAGGTCAAATTGACCTAAGGCTTAAAAAGAGATAAAAATATGAAGAAAATTCTATGTAAAAGGCATTGTAGCGCTCAAATGAGTGTTGCTCGATGCTCTAAACCCGAAGAGCCTAAAACCAAACAGTGTCGCGATACTATGCCCTAACATTGTAATGCTTCGAACATCATCTACGCATAGCGTTGCTCCATGCTACTGGGAATTGAGGCCCATGTTGAGTACTGTCGTGATGCTACTTACCAGCATCACAACGCTACCACGAATTCCAACATAAAAAAAGTAGCTTATCTTAGGATTAGAGGATTTTGATTTTGGACTTTTATAAAGGCCATGAGGGGTCTGTAAAGAGGAGTCCTAGAGGGTTGGTACTGAAATTGATCAAAGTGAGATCAAGAGGTTGACATTTAATGCAGTGCCATCAATGGAACAAATGGAAGCTTACAAAATCATTAAGCACTCTAATTACATTAATTTGAGTAACAAGTATGCTAAAAACTAAGTTTTTCAAATAATAGGGTTTTAGCTTGGATACCTTTGATGATTTCCACTTGCTCCTTGCTATATCCACGAAATTGACCTTCAATTTCTTCAGTAGGCCACCAAGAGTATCTTCTTTACTATTCTCAGTTGTGGATTGAGTGGTGGAACTCTAAATTGAGAAGGAATTGGAAGTAATTTGGAGGGTTTGAGAGAAATAAAAAACCAGCAGAATTTTCTCTGAAAAAATCAGTTGCATGCATTCAATCTGATCAAATTAGAAGTATTTAATCAACCTAAACATGCAAACACTCATTTAATAAGCTATTTGACACTTCAAATAGCACTATATGAGTGGGCTAGATGTTAATTTAGGGAAAAATTCACTATGAAAGTGAATTTTGGACAAATCCACTAATACAATTAATTTCTAATTTTAAAATCAAATTTAATTTAATACTAAATTAAATCTAATTTAAATTCAATTTCTAAAATTGAACTTCTTCTTTTAAATTGAAATTTAATTTAATTAATTAAATACTAATTTAATATCAAATATTAAATTAATAAAATACCTAATTCAAACATGAATCCTATTTATGTAATCAATATTTAAATCAAAATTTAAACATATTAAACTTTTCAAATACGTTTAATTTCAATAAATTTAAATTTTTAATTATATCGAACATTTCAAATTCACTCAATATTCTAATCCAAGGTTTATCTTTTACGAGCTAGTAGAGGAACTTTATGGACCTACAAATCATGAACTCCGACAATTTGAGATTAATTAGTTAAACTCTTTAATCCAAATTAATCAATATTCCTTAACTACCAAGACATACCACTATAGCTCGATAGTTGCACTCTCCTCACTGTAGATATATTTCTGTCCACTTGATTTAATCAGTCAAAATTACTATTTTACCCCTATAAATACATCTTACTCCTTAAGTCAGTACTATCCTCTATTGAACAATTGGTTTATAGTCCAACTAATAAACCATGCCCATCTCTATCACGAGAGGGTGAGGTCTCTTTGTTTAAGACCAGAAATAGTACTTAAGAGAACAACCTATCTGCTAACCCTAGATTGAGTAGGAGTGAATTTCATCTTGCAAGACTATGTCCCCAGCTATCTATCTAGTTTTATCCCCAAAATGGGAGGCTTGTTGAACAATACTGTTGAACTACTCTCACCTATGCAGATCAAAGGATAATCCTGAATAAAAGTTCATAGTTAACTTAGTATTAAGATAGAGTTACCCTAGGTCATCGAATTGAAATAGTCAGTTTTAACAGTAAACGATCATTATAAAAAAAAAGTGACTATTTCGTGGTCTGGTCTTATGAAAATGTCTTTTGCATAGGATGCACCCACTCACATATCTCCACAGGAACGATTTTTGGATCATATTGGTTGTATCAGTATACAATGTGGGCCACATCCATAGTGTCCCCAGGATGAGGTACCCAATCTCATCCATCTACTTATAGACCTTTTAGACTATATACTATAACTTGATCCTCATTTATGTCTCTATATAAAGTTAAAGTATTTATTCTATAGCCATGAGTTCGTTTATTAGATTTTATAATAGAGTGCAATTTCAATAATACTTTTATTGAAAAATAGAATATATTTCATATATCATGAACGGCGAGTTTTAAGACATTCCCAACACCTTATTCTTTTCCTTTAGAATTTTGTGTTATAGTGATTTTATGTATTCCATTATAATGAGTGGTTTATTTTCTTGAGTTCTAAGCTGTAGATGGATTTCTTATGATTATGGATGATTATCATGGAATAGTTGGATTCAATTAATATCATTGATTTTGTAATATAATTATACTTAATTTGTTGAATACTCGATCACCATTTGACTAATGTTAGAGGGTTTTAAGCCTTCACATATTAGAATGTGGTTGGATTATGCACGAGTTGGTAGGAACACAATTGAGGTCAATTGTGAAGGGTCTTAGTGTTATGCATGATTAATTATTTGCAAGAGATTGGATTAATGATGATATGTTAGTAAGGGTTGAGATTGAGAGAGGAAACATTGATATTAGACTTTTAGGCCTATGTCAATGAATTAATTGGTCTAACAAGTGTATGTTGATTCTACATACCTAATAAATGAAGTTGACACCTTACGTTCTTAGCTAAGTGTTTTTCCTAGTCAATTATTTATCTTTCTCCTAGTCAATTACTCATCTACTTTTCTTAGTTTTAGAAAAATTCATCATTAATGTTTTGATTCCTAAACAAAATTAGAAGAATTTTCTGATAGCCAAAAAGATTAACTACCTATTTTCCTGAGGATGATACTCAATCTTTTGACTGTTGATTATATTATTCCTCGATGGGTACACTTTTGTGTATCACATATCTTCACATGAACAATTTGGATCAAATCGTTTGTAACAATTAGAAATTGGGTTGTACTCATACTGTCACTTGAATAACTTACTCAACCTTATCCATATACCATAGATTTTTTAGGTTATTTCTTCAACATGATTTATCCGTGTGTCAACCACATACTATTTAAAACTACACTTAATAATCTTGGATTTTTACTGTAATGGATAATTTATTATTAAAAATAAAATAATTAAAAAAAAAAGTAAATAACCTATTAATTATGAGGTTTTAGGGAAAAAATAGCAACGTAAGATCCTTTGGTGGTTTTATTATTATTTTTTTTCTTCTTATTACAGTCTATACACCTTAATTGAATGGGGTTGAGTTTTTTTTTTTTTTTTAAAATAATTTTTCTATATTTAAACCAAGGTCTAACAATTAACATGAAGCAATAAAATTAGTAACGAGAAGATACTCAAGGGACAAAAGAAATAAAGAAGGGGAGTAAGAGACTATTAAAGAAGGAGGCGAAAAAGGAAAAAAAAATGTTAGGTCATAAATTGAAGCATCAAAGAGAGAAAAAATAGAAGAAGGAAGTTGTGATCGGGTATAGAAAAAACAACAATGACATTTATTTTAAACTTTCTTTAAAAAAAAAAAAGTTAAGGCAAATTTTAAAAGTTGCAATGAAGTACTAATGGTTTGTATTCATATACTGTTGTTTGTTATTCTTTTATAAGTTTAAGAGTATCTTTCCGTAAGAGTATTTTTTAAAAACTTTTTTGAAAGTTTTTAAGGATATTTTTAAAATTTTTAAAAATTCAAAAATATTTTTTTTAACTTGAAGTACAAAGTTCAGAAGTATTTTCGTAGTTCAATCAAAATAGAATTACCAATGTTTTTAATAGCCGTTCACACAGTTAAAATAAACTAAATAATAGTTTTCATCGATAATCAAAAGGAATGTTTACAAGTTTATTCCGTAATTTGTATTATATAAAAGAATGAAGAAAATGTTGAGAAGATCATGCCAAAATTCTCATCCTTTCTTCCTCTTCTTAATCTCATTATGCAAAAAGCCAACATTTTTATATTACATTATGTCCTAATAAACCAACCTAATATTCTTGCCGGCCTCAAATTTTGTTATCATTATATGTATTTCATCAATTAATTATAAACTTTGTTAGCGAATCTGAAAAGAAAAACAAAAACCAGTGATTAGGCTATACCTAATCCTCTTTTTTAGACAAAAAAAATTTAAATAATCCAATTTTCTAAAAAATATTGTCACGTGGCAGAATTTAATTGGCCAATTCTTTCGGGTACACCAAGATAGGCGCATCGAAGGAAGCACCCAAAATTTCCTCTAAATTAAATTAGTATGAAAATAGATATGGATGAAGCTTCAGCAGATTTGAAAACAAGTTTAAAATTTTATGTTTTTAGTTAGGTCTATATATAATTTATGTTTTAATAAAAGTAGACTTGTTAATCACAGGAAACGTTTTATTCTTATTATATATGCTTAAAAATAGCATCTTTGCTTCATAAATAAATTAATAAACTTTATGTTCTTATCCCAAGTTTACGTTTAGTCTTTGAAATTACTAGAAGAGGTTTTTTTTTCCCCCTCCTTTGAATAGATCAAAAGGTTTAAGGTAAAATATGAGAAGATTTAGAGAAGTTTGGAGATGTTAATCTTGTTGTTTGAGAGAAGGATAAAAGAGTTATTCATAGGCAACTTTAAATCTAGATATTTGATACAAGTAATTAAAGTTAGATCATCTTCTAACTTTTGTTATAATTACGTTTCTTCTCTATAAGATGAAGAAAAACTCAAAAAATTAATGCAACATTTAATCTCTAGAACTCATATTTAAAAAATGGTTAAATATTAAGAATGTTACAACATTTCATTATTTTTTCGTCGCTATAAAAATAAATTTTAAAATTTCACTTCAAAATTATTTTAAATTAATTAATAGACATAGTGTAAAAAGGCTAACATGAATATTTAGTAAAAATACAATTGAGGTTAGCAATGTGAATCATGAAGCTTAGTGGCTAAAATTTGAAACAAAACTCAAATTTTAAGGGTAAAATTGTAACATTTTGAAACTTAAAGATTAGATTGAAATCAAATTCAAAATTTGAATACTAAAAGTATAAGATTTTAAAATTCTGGAGACTAAATGAAATAAACCCAAAACTTGAGAACCAAAGAGTGATTTTTTTTTTCGACCACATCCTCTTAATATTTGTTGATACCCAATTTGGATAAGATAGATTAGGTTGATCTCAACAAGGCTTCAACATTAAATTTGTAGTTTGAGGGAAGAAATCATTGCCTGCTATGAAGCTCAGACACATATAGGTTACACGATATGGATACGATTGGATACGATGATTCGTCAATATGTAAAAAACAAAGATACGGATACGCCTAAGGATACGTCATTTTTATATATATTTTTTAATATATATATTTCTAAAAAACGAGGAAACTGATACATTAAAAATACATTTTCTTTTTCTTAAAAAAATCTAGGATATAGATAAATTTAGCATACAAGTTAATAACAATAGCATAAAATAGAAACACTGAAATACAATACAAAAAAGTAACATCTAAAATGTTGAAGTACAATAGTTAATAAAATGCAATAGAAAAGTGACTCATATTACAAAGAAGAAGAAGAAGATTAGAGGGAGAAGTATGAAAAACGAAGAACTTCTTCATTGAATTGTTGAAAATATCCAAATAGTTTATATTTTGGTGGACTTTGTGGGGACTCAGATGTGAAGATGAAGATTAAATGATTTTAGGGTTTGGTCTTTTATTTATTTTTTTCTTTTAGTTTTGGACTTGAGTAGTGAACTTTTTAAATAGGTTGCCTAGTTTTAGATTGGGAAAGATTATATGAATTGCTTGTCTTTTTTTCTATAAAAAAAAAGGTATACGTAGAAATAGATACATCAAATCACGTGTCAGATATGTATCTGAGAAGTATCTGAAAGTATTGGTATCTGATACGTGTCTGATACAGATTCTTTGCCTCACATGGAGTATCTGTGCTTCATAGCTTGCCTGCAAAACAAAGAAGCTACCCACTAGTGTGGTGTAGGTCACGTATGTAAACCCCAAACCCTATTTTTTCTACTTAAGTATATTAATTAGTATGTTAAGTAAGAATAAATTTATGATAATATTATGTTATAGGGAAAAAGCTTGAGAGCGATAAAAGAAGAAGGAAAATATTCTAAGTGTTGAATATTTAGGCTCTCGGATGTTAAATGTAAGTGAGTATGGTTAAAAGAAGAAAATTTGGCTAAGTGACAAAGCCAAGATGCATTGGAGGTGTGTGGCAGTTGTATGCACTCATTGAGATTAGGATGACTACCAACCAGACGTTGAAGTAAGAAGTAGGTGGCTAAGTGTTAGTCGAAGGAGATGTCATGCTTTGGGCATGAGCCATGCGATGGTCGAGCATAGAGTTGAGGTTAAAAAGGGTATTAACACGTGTGGCTACAGCAAAGATGTCTTAAGCAGTGTGGCTGTGCATGCGTGCAATGGCCAGGCGAGGTGTGCATTAAGTGAGGCCCTAACGTTGGGCATTGGCTAATGCATTGGTTGAAAAGGAAATGGCACACACGATTGAGGTTAGTTGGCTGTGAAGAGACAAGGCAAGGCCATGCGATAGCCACAATGCTAGGCGATGGTACAAGGAGGTGTTGAGGTATGTGCGGGCTAAGAAAGATGCATGCATCCAACTGCTACCATGTGTGGTGAGAATGTGAAGAGCCTTACGTCGGTGATTAGGAAAAGCATTCAGCTTAATCACCAATTGTAGTGGTTAGCTGTCAAGATTAGAAGGTTTAATTTTACTTAGTGGGCTAGCTGACACTTTGGCCTTATGCTGAAGCATGCAGATTTTACTATAAAAAGAAGGCCTCAGTTCAAAAGCTCGGTTTGAGAAGTCTACTCATGCAAAAGAGGTGATTCTAGAGCCATTTGAACTGTTGATGAATATAGTTAAAGCCTTTGGGTTGCCAAAAGAAATCTTCTGAGGATTCGTGTTGAAATTTTAAGGATTTCTCAAGAAGATCTAGTTCTCAGAGGAATTGGAGCCAGAGATGAAGATTGAAGAATTTTGGCTAGACCGTGAAGAATTTGAGGCTCAAATTTAAAGGTAAGCAAGTTAAGACTTTTCTGCACATGTTTGTAGAAGGAAATTTCCTAAATTAATTTCTGAAAAAATAAGTAATTTAAGCTTGAAATTGAATCTGGATTCTTCTGATGAACAAGCAAGTAGCTGCTTAGGATGAGTAACCAAGTGGCTTGAAAGGCCAAGTGGAGGCACTGGTAAACATGCACATTAGGACAAGGCTGGGCATCAGACATTACACCAAGAGTGCGGGCAAGGGTTGTGTTGAGGGGGGCGAGGCGTTGTGGTATGCGAGGAGACAAGCACAGCTGTACAGGGCAGTGAGCGATAACACATTTGTGAGGCACGACGCATGGGCATGAGCATGGTTGGTGCAAGAAGTGAGCACTTGAGCGCATAGCCTAGCAACTTGATCCAAGGTATTTTACTAAGTGTTGTATGCGTTGGTGAGTGATGCATTGGTGGGCATGCGTTGGTTGATGTTTTAGGTTTAATGTTAAGCTTGTTCACTAATAGCATTAACCAAGCATGTTTGTCATTTCCACAGGGTTAACGCCCATAGGAGAATCTTACCAACCACAAGGAGAATGCCCAAGGTTGTGAGTGAAAAAACTAAGTGTTTACCAAATGCTTTAGTAAACGCATGATTTACTTAAAAGACTAGTTTTCATACTTGCTTCCATTTTAAGTGTGAATATAATAGTTTTCCAAGCAAACTAGTTTTCCAAGAGTTTTCTCAACACATTCTTAACTTAAAGTTCCATCAAAGCATGATTTAAGTATTTCTATTCTTTATGTTTTCAAACCAAGTGTTAGTAGTTTCATGATTATATGATAAAGATGTTCAAAGCATATGATTTATGCAACTTATGCTCTCAAATATGCTTATTTCAATAAGTAAGTTTTAATGATGATTATGATGAACCGATACTGAAGGACTCTGAGAAGATATTTGGGCTATAGTACCTAAGGTATGATGGTACTTAGTTATTACCACATGCACGTAGGCAGATTTGACATTGATAGTGAAGGATCTCATACTGAGAGTTCCATGAGCGGGCTTAGATCGCTTCGATTTCACAGTAACCGAAACATAAATGATATACATTCCATACAAACATTTATGCATATTGAACTCATTATTGGCATGCTTAGAATACAATAAAACACAAGGAAATGGTTCATACCAGATGAAGATACTTTTTGAACGATTGAACCCTAAGCAGCAGAAAACCTCCCACCGATCTACCATCATCCGATGAGTCTGTCGACTGCAACAACACGATCCAAACGTACACGAATAATGCCACGGGGACGACACCACCACAAGAGAAACCCGAGTATCCTCGACATCAAAAACCCAAAGAGTGGGCTCTGGTGAGTTTGGTAGAGGACGGAGGAGAAGACGTCGTGTAGACGATCAGCAAGTGGGAGATGAACTCTACTATCGTATAGTGGATATGCTTATCGTATAGTAGAGCTACACGATCGTTTAGGAAAAACTGAACGATCATTTAGAAAAGATGTATATGATCGTTTAGAGAATGTGTGAAGTAGATGATCGTTTAGACGAACGAGCTTCTATCGTATAGGCTCTTGCGATCTCTCTTTCACGGATTCTTTTTGAGCGCAGGCGATATGAATGCACAATTGAATAATAAAATGAAAACGATTTTCATAGCTTTAACTCGCTGGTTACCATAACCTTCGCAACCCCACTTCTTACGTCCGAACGTGGATTAATCGGTTAATTATCAAATAATTAATCAATTAATTTAATTAATAAATATAATCATATTATATTTATATTCTATAGTTTGATATCATATATCTACTATAGTATTTTCTTCTCTACTTGATATAAATCATATTCATATCTAATTTCCTCCAAAATAATGTATCTCATACATTTAGCCAATTATAATTAACCAGTCCGATTATATCATATATAATTAAACTTTCTCTTGTCAATTTGAACATTTCAAATTAACCCAAACACTAGTTCTCGACTTTATCCAAGCTACCCAGGTGACCTAATGAACCTGTGGCTGAAGTTCCAAGGTACGTGAATAGCTGACTAAACTCTTTAGCCATGAGATTCACCATCCGTTAACTGTCAGTGATTCCACTAAAGACCAGCAGCTGAACTTTTCTTACCACATATATATTTCTGTGTCCATCGATATAACCAATCATGAGTATGATGACCTTTCACAGATGCTCGTAAGTACAGTTAGGCCAATTTACCGTTTTCCTCTATAGTTGCATCTCACTTCTTAAGTACCACTGATTCCTCTAATGAACAATATAATATAGTCCAACTATGTGTGAACACTTCTTGGGCCAAGAAAAGGTATGTGGCGCCACATCGTTCAAGCCCCAGAATCAGCCCTTAAGGGAGCCATCTATCTATTTACCCTACGTTGGGAAAGGAGTGAATTCCTTCTTGTGTAGCTGAGTTCTCAGTTCCCAAATCAGACGTATCCCTAAAATGATATGTTTGAATCGGCAACTTGGCCACTCGCACCTAGACAAATCAAAGGACCGCCCTCAATGGCAGGAGTTCCCAACTCACTCAGGATTGAGGTCGTGTTACTTATGGTCATTCTAGTGAAGTGAAGTCTCTGTTATGAACGATGTTATATAACGAGACATTAACACTTCGTGGTCAGGTCTTATATAAACTCTTTGTATAGGACGTCCCTGCTCGCTTGTCCCCAATACAAATGATCAGGATTAGACCATCTGTGGCAAATCACAACACTTGTGACCATTCCTCAAAGCGGGCCACGTCCGTAGCATTATCAGGATAAGGTTTCCCTCCTATATCCATATACTACAGACCATTTTGGTCATCACTCAATACATGATCCACTTGTATGTCACCACATACATGCTTGAGTCACATACAGATAACCAGGGATTTTATGTTTATTGGTTTGTGGTAAAGCACATAAAACAAATAGCCGAGCAAAACAACAAGATGTGAAATAAATATCATATATTAACAATCACTGGTGTTCGTATACATTGTTTACAAACTACAGGACACGAGACTTTAGGGCATCAACCCCAACAGGTAGTGTTGAGACTACTCCACACCAACTAAGGATTGACGTTGAGGGATTGAGCAAAAGGGTTCTCTCTCAACTAAGGATTCAGATGCTTAATGATTTCGAGTAGTTCCATATTTTAAAGTTTCAAGTATGAGTTTGCTTCGCAGTTTTCAGCATAATTTCATATGTTTTTATAGTCACTCACTGGGCTAGTAGCTCATTCTTTTCAAATGTTTTCCTTTTCCCTAGTAGTGGTTATCTCCCCAAAGGTTAGTTGGCCTGTTGTTTTACCACTCAAGAACTCAAGGTAAACTCAAAGATTGAAGTGATGTTCTAGGTGTCTACTTCGTCTATGTCTGTATATATGTGTTGTTCATGTTAGGGACTAGTTAAGAGTATTAGGACCCACTAGACTTGTATCTATTAATATGGTGTAAATATGATGTGTGTTGAACCTTTGGTTATGTTAAGTTTGGTTGACTTTTCTGAGTATGATGTATGTTGTACATGAGTTACAGGGTTCTTTAAGTAGGATAAGAATATAATTTAGGCAGTGGATGCCACCAAAGGGTTGGTAACTACTACCGTCACATTCTCTTATGGATTAAGAGGGTAATTTGGGAGGGGGGTGTGAGAATGCACACTCCGATGCCTAAGCCAGATGGCCTGGAAATTGTGATTATAGGATGTATTGATGGAGAATTTGCTTACCTTAGACTTCAACCTTTCTCCCTATTTATAGGTTTTAGTTGTATGTCCTTTCCTTTTGGGTTTCCTAAATCAACTCCTCTTTCCTTTTTCTCCTAGGATTTTCATCTACCAATGGGATTTGGGCTTATGGTCTCTAAACCAACCGAGGTTGAGGCCCACAATCGCCTCTCCGTGATCGGACCCTTTTCCCTTTCAGAAGAAACCTTAGTGGGCTTAAGGCCAGATCCATTCAGGTTGTCCGGTGGGATCGACCTCAGTGTTATGGCCAGCCCGACCCATTTGGCCCAATCCATGGCCCGTTGACTTTCTTGTCCATTTCTACTTTCGCCCATCGTTTCTCTTGCAATGTCCATTATGTCCCTTAATGCTAATTTCACCCATAACATTAGCCCTCACTCTCAAGTTTAGGTTCATGTTTCAAAAATATTCTTCAAATTATGAACTTAAGAAGTTAGCTTGGGAGTACAATCTCCCCTTCTATTGCCATCCTTCCTCGTTGTAGGCCCCATCTCGAATTTTTGGGGGTGTTGGGCCTATCAAGCCAAACCTATTTGAGTTCTACCTGATTTTCAACACCTTCTTCACCTCATGATGAAATTCTATGCCAAATTGCGTCAGTAGATTTGAACGTGGGGATAGCTCCATGAGTTGTGCCGCACACATGGAGAAGCATGTTGAAAAGCTCGATAGTTTGCAAACGAACATACTAAAGTTGTTCAATGACCTGACTGACGACTTTAAAGCAGTAGTAGATGCCATCAAGCTGAGATGGCCAAGACGAAGACACAGGTGAATTTGACAATGCGGGCGGTAGGGAACCAGACCCCGAACCATACATGCATTGTGTCAAGCAAGTTCAAGATCCCGAAGCCTAAAGCTTTCAATGGTAACCGTGATGCTAAGGAACTTGAGAATTTCATCTTTGACATGAAGTATTATTTCAAAGCAAGTGGACCAGTCATTGAAGAAACAAAGGTGACATTGGTCTTTATGCATCTATCTGATGATGCATAGTTGTGGTGGGGATCTAAAGTGAATGATATTTAGAATGGTTTGTGCAACATCGATAAATGAGAAGATCTCAAGAAAGACCTAAAAGCTCAGTTCTTCCCCGAGAATGCGAGTTTATTGCAAGAAGAAGACTATGAGAACTTTGTTGGGAATGTCCTAGAACTCGCAGTTTATAAATTTCGTATTAAACTTTCTATTTATCAATAAAATATCATTGAGTATTTGATTCAATAATGTTTTTGATATTTCATTCTATTATGAAAATCCAATAAACAAATTCATGGTTATAGTATGAATACTTTAACTTTATGTAGTGACATAAATAGAATCAAGTTATAATATATAGCCTAAATGGTCTATAAGTATATGAATGAAATTGGGTATCTCATCCTGGTAACACTATTGGATGCGGACTGTTTTGTATGCTGATACAAATGATGTGATCCTCAGATCATTCATGTAGACACATGTAAGTGGGGGTATCCTATGCAATGAGTTTGCATAATACTGGACCTCGAAATAGTCATTTTTCTTTATAACGACCGTTTACTATTAAAACTGACTATTTCATACTAAAATAACCTAGGATAACTCGATTTTAATCCTAAGCTAACTATGAACTCCTATTTATTCAGGATTATCAATTGATCTACATAGGTGACAGTAGTCCAACAACACTGCTCAATAAGCCTCCCATTTTGGGTATAAGACCAGATAGATAGCTGGGGACATAGCTTTGCAAGATGGAATTCATTCCTACCCATCGTGGAGTTAGCAGATAGGTTGTTCTCTTAAGTGCTAATTCCTGGTTTTGAACAATAGACAGAAATACATCTACAATGAGGAAAGTGCAACTATCGAGTTATAGTGGTATATCTTGATAGTTAACGAATAGTAATCAATTCGGTTTAAATGTTTAACCATTTGATTACAAATTGTTGGAGCTCATGATCTATATGTGCATTAAGTCCCTCTACTAGCTCATAAATTGGATTAATAAATTGAGTATTGTTTGATGAAATTTGAAATTTGGGTTAAGAATTTGAAATGTTCAAATTCAATTTAGGTTTTTTAGTTGATTGTATACGATACAATTAAAACGTTTAATTTAGTCGAAATTAAATGAAATTGGAGAACCAATTAATATTTAAATTATGATTTAAATATCAATTATATTAAATTGAATCATATTGGTGGAAATGGTATTTTATTAATTTAATATTAAGATATTAAATTAATAATTTAATTAAAAAGTTTAATTAAAATTGAAGTTAGTTTTATTTGAAATTAATATGAATTAATTTATAAAACTAAAAAATTTAAATAAATAGTTTATTTAAATATAAAATCATACTTTAATCAAATGGATTAAGATATGATTGTATTAAGATTGAGTGGATTTTTTCCAATTTTGGAAAAATCTACTATGTAATTTAATGGTTAATCGCCAAATTTCACTTGAATCACATTAAATAGGTGAAGCTGGAGCTGGCCTCCATGCAAACACCATCTCCATGTAGCTTTTAAGCTTATAAATCAGAGGTCCATGCTGAGAATTTGAGAGAGAAGCTGTGTTCTTTAACCTGAAATATTGCTGCTGTAAAAACCGACAAAACCCCCCAAAGTTCATCCAAAATTCAACTCAATTTGAGTGTTTCCACCACACATTCCTCCTTTAGATTAGTTGAGAAGATCTTGGTGGTAGTCTATTTGAAGGTTCAAGCTCAAATTTTTTATTTACTTGTTAAATTCATGGAGTTTACTTCAAAGGTAATGTGTAGCTCAAACCCTCTTGTGAATTTCCAATGAGTAGCATGTTTAAAACTCAAATTAAGTGTAGTTAGAGTGCTTATTGATTCTAAATTCTTCCGTTGCGTGTTATCTAACTCCTTCAATTGGAATCAGACCATTATTTAAGCACTCAATTATCGTTAATTTGAGTTTGGTGGGTGAATTTATAAGCATGTTTGAGTTTATCATTGATATGGTATAAATTCAATTTCGGCATTAGTTTTCTCTTCGATTCATTTGCTAAATTTGTAATTGGCTCTTGATTGATGAGCTTATATGTATGCTCTAGAGTCTGTAATTTATTTGGAGTCATTAGAGAAAGAATTAGGCTGTAATTTGCAGATTGAAGCAAGCAAGGTCGAGCAACAAAACAGAGTTGAGGTTTCTGTCCAGGCAGCATTGCGACACTATTCATCGAGCGTTGCAATGCCACAGGCTCGCTGATGAACAACATCACAACGCTAGGGTGCAGCGTCACAACGCTGTTCATCATAGATCAGAATGGTTCGCGTGCTGCTAGTCTAGTTCATGGGTTAAAGGTATCTGGTCCAATCAGTTCTCCTCAAACGAGTCCGGTTCAACCCCTTAAGAAGCCTTGGTGGTAAAGTTCAGGCTGTTTGGGTCGGTTCGGGTCGATTCGAGCGGTTCTTCCTCAAATTGAAGTTGTTTTTATACAATTTTGTAATAATTTAGTTTTTTTTTTATTACTTAGAATGCCAAAGTTGAACCATATTAGTTTTATTTAATTATTTTATGCATGTGTTATGTATTATTTTTTAATTAAACATGTTTGTGCATATAGTATGCCATTTTAGATTTAAAATCTCACCATAGGTAAACATGATATATGCATTATTGTATGTTATAATGAGTTATAATATATAGTATGTTATTCGGTTGTAAAGTATGTGTTGTTTGTTGTATCTAACCCGAAACAAACAATATTTATTAAACTCGAACAACAACCTAACTAACTCGTAGTTAAAGTGGAAGTAAGAGGTTGATCCACAGGGAAGGTTTTAATTCTTATCCTTTCTTAACTAACCTTGACTGTGAAAGCAATAAAACGGGGGTTTATAAAATTGGAAAAATACTATAAATCAAAAGATAAAAGATGAATGTAAACAAGTAAGGAATGATCTTGCTTCTAGTTCAAGTTAGACATTCAATGCAATTCCTATCATCGAATTCTAAAAGTTAATTGACAATCGGATTATGCTCGTAACTACTCGCTTAACTCAATCAAGCTAGTCTCTACAAAGGCCGACAACTAGCAATAACCTAGTCGAGAGAGTGCCCTAATCATTGATTAAGGTTGGATAGGCCAAACCCTAATCAACCTATAAGCTCCTACTTCTATTGGGTTCGATAGCGGCCATACAAAATAGAAAACATGCGCATTAGGTTCTAGGATTCAATTGCGTTGATTAATTGTTAAGATAGCTTACTCAATTAACCAAAATTTCTCTGAATCTAGTAATTAGTGCATCCTAGGATAATCATCAACAAAGAATTACTAATGCCTCTTAAAGATCTTGGCTAGACATTCCATCGAACACATTGAAAGTAACATATTCAATAATGATTGTGACAAAACCAAGCATCTAGACTATACATTTTTAAGATATAGATCATTCAACATGTTTCAAGAATTAAAACCAGATTCAAGAATGCAAAATTCAGATTGCAATTTATAAAGAAAAAGTAGAAAACTCAAAAGACTTGCAAATTAGAAACCAGATTCAATCAAACTTCGCAAATTTATTGACAAATTGTATGAAGAATTACAAGAAATTTGTTTACATTTCAACAAAAATATAAAATCTAACCTAAATTGGAACAAGAATTACCAAAGAAGTGAAAGAACTCAGAGAGAAGTCCCAAACTCCATGGATTTTCTTCCTCTTTTTCTTGCAAAAATGCAAGAAAAACCTTTTATAGTCTATAGGCTAGCGTCACGATGCTGGGGTAGCGTTGCAATGCTAAATCGATGAAAAGGCCAAGGAGTGTTGGGCTTGCATTGCAAAGCTACCCCCAATCAATCGTCAACGCAAGGCACGCACGCACATGGTGCTTTGCGTCAAAGTCCGGAGTGTTGCAACGTTGTGGGGAGCGTTGCAACGCTACCCTATTTTGTAGCAAAATGAAGCATTATGTCTTCAAGCATTACGCAACACCTCTCCTAGGGTCGTGACACTGCAACTCAATGGTGAAACTCGATTCTCGATGGCATTTTGATAATTTACTTTGTTCTCTTCAATTTTGTACATTTTCTTGGTTAATTTGGATCCTTCTTGGCCCGATCTTCTCTTAATGACTCCTAAATGCATCGGGGACCGCTTTACTACAAAATTAGCATTTAAAACAAATAATCAATAAAATTTTGGGAGAACTAACATAGAAAATATACATCCTTTAAAAACCTAACAAATGCATGTTTTAAGGTTTGTTAAAATTGATGTAATCGTTATATTAATTTTGAATACCTTTGAAGCATGTTATGGTTTGGTAAAGCATGTTTATTTTATAAGTTAGTTATAAAATGAAATTAGACATTAAAATCCATAACAAAGATAAACAACATGCTCACTTAGGTTAACAACTTATTTTAATAGTTAAAATAGATTGTTACCATATAAAATTTGGTTACAAATTCAAAATGGTTCATAAACCTATCTAAGGCTGGGGGTACTTAAGTTGACGATTTACTTAACACCACCTACCTGGGGATTGTGACCGAAGTGTTGAGCGTTGTTAAACTAATTTTATGAGCTTGGGTGAGCGGTGTGAGGTTTAAAACTGGTTTAAACACTTAGACATTATAGGTTAATATCCTAATATAAACGTTGTACTTGGATAAAAATCATATAGATTTAGGTTGTTTAAAGTTAGCCATATTAAACCTAAGTAAATAAATACCCAAACATTTAGAACACTTCAGTGAGAGATTAATAATATATTCGATATATAGTTAATAGCCCTCACGTTCCCAAGAGTTCACATTGTGAAATCCATGCTCGGCTTAGTGTCGCTTTTACCACGACCACCATTTGGAAAGTGTTTGCATGGGTCAATAACAAGGTGAATGGAGGAAGTAGTTCATATAAGTGGGTGAAGGAAATTTGTCAACATTATCCTACGGTCTCCTCCATTAGTTTGAACCATGAGATTCCTATGTGGCGTCTGCTATCATTTTTAGGCGACATTAGCTAGTCATTAACCACGACGATCCCTACAGAGGGTTGTAACATAGGATTCAGAACAATCCAAGCTTCAGAAATTAATAGGGTCTTATAGTTCCGTCTTGAATATCATCTTCCAACTTGGGGGCATATTCATACCATTCCATAAGATTTGAAAATGGCGGGTCACACTTACAAAAATTACTAATAGTTAGTAAAGATCTTGAAAAAAAGGGTAATCGAATGAACTATAAGAATAAGAGCTATTTTGGATATAATATTTGGTTAAGATTGTATTGCTTCGGTGAAGGATTTTTTTTACTGCCCTACAGTAGCAACTATTCTAAATCCCTAAAGTACCATTGCAAAATAAATAAAGAAAAATGATTACTTTATTTCTTTGCTAAAATTGGATTTAGATGCTTAAAGTTTAATAGAATTTGTTTAATTTTTCAGCAATGTCGAATTCAATAATAAAACTGTTCACTTTTGATAAGTTTAATGGAGAAGGATATTCCAACTGGAAATCCAACATAAATACAATATTAGTTGTAGATGATATGAGGTTTGTGTTAACAGAGGAATGTCCTCCGATTCCCAGTTCAACAGTGAACCGAAATGTTTGGGACACCTATGATCGGTGGGTTAGGGCTAAAGAAAAAGTCATGGCTTATATCTTAACAAGTATATCTGATGTAGTTAATAAGAAACATTAAGTAATGCCCACTACCCATGAGATAATGGCGTCACTCCAGGAGATGTTTGGGCAACCGTCATCCTCTGTTTGATATGAAGCTATTAAATATGTTTATAATACATGTATGAAAGATGGTACCAACGTTAGAGTACATGTTCTCGATATGATGGTACATTTTAATATTGTTGAGGCTTACGGAGCGACCATAGATGAAATCAGTCAAGTCAGTATGATATTAGAATCTCTTCTAAAGAGTTATTAACTGTCCGTACTAATGTTGTGATGAACAGGATTGGTTACAATTTGACAACACTGTTGAATGAATTATAGACTTACCAGTCTATGATGAAACTTAAAGAAAGTGAAGTAAACGTTATTTCACGACCAAAAAAGTTCTTCAAGGGTTCTTCATCAGGAACAAAATCCACTAATAAGAAGAAGTTTATTCCCTCATCTTCAGAAGACAAAAGTGTACAAATGAAGAAGAAGGGTAAAATGAATACAAAATCCACTGCAAATAAAAATAAGGCTCCCAAAGGGAAATGTTTCTATTGCGAAGAGGATGGGCACTAGAAACGTGACTGCCCAAAGTATTTAGTTTAATCTTACTTAAGAATGTATATTATGTATCTAAGATGATAAGAAACTTAATCTCTATTTCCTGCCTGCTAAAAAATATGTACAGAGTATCCTTTGAATTTAAGGAAGTGTTTGTTTTTTTATGAGGTGTTCATATTTATTCTGCAAGACTCAGGAATAACTTGTACATATTAAAACTAACTGAAGCAAAGACCATTCTAAATATAGAAATGTTTAAAACGACTGAGACTCAAAATAAAAGACGAAAAAATTCTCCTAACACCTAACTTTGGCACCTCAAACTTGATCACATTGATCTCAACAGGATTGAAAGATTGGTTAAAAACGATCATCTAAGTCAGTTAGAAGATAGTTCTTTACTTCCATGTGAATCATGTCTTGAGGGAAAAATGACTAAAAAATCTTTTTCTGAAAAAGGTCTTCGTGCCAAAGTACCTCCCGATCTTATACGTTCAAACCTCTATGGTCCCATGAATGTAAAAGCTCGAGGTAGATATCAGTATTTTGTCAATTTTATTGATGATTACTCTAGATATGGCTATATTTACTTAATAAGTCACAAGTCTGAAACTCTTGAAAAGTTCAAAGAATCTAAGACCAAGACAGAAAACTTGTTAGGTAAAAGAATTAAAACACTTCGATCTAATCAAGGTGGTGAGTATATGGACTTACAATTCGAGAACTATTTAGTAGTTCATGAAATTTAGTCCTAACTCACAGCACCCGGGACACCTCAACAAAACGGTATTGCAGATAGAAGAAATCAAACCTTGCTGGACATAGTCCGATCAATGATGAATTACGCTCAATTACCTCAATCCTTTTGAGGGTATGCAGTATAGGCTGCGGTATATATTCTGAACGTCATTACCTCAAAAAGTGTTTCAGAAACATTGCATGAGTTATGGAAAGGACGCAAAAGTAGTTTACGTCATTTCTGAATCTGGGGATGTCCAGCACACATGTTGGTACAAAATCCTAAGAAACTAGAAACACGTTCAAAATTATGCCTCTTTATAGGATATGCAAAAGAAACAAAAGGAGGATTGTTTTATGATCTCCGAGAAGATAAAGTGTTTGTATCGATAAATGCTACATTCTTGAAGGAAGATCATATTAAAAATCATCAACCTCACAGTAAACTAATATTACAAGAAATAACCAAAGATACTACAGATAAATCAATAAGAGTTGTTCATCAAGTTGGTCCATCAACAACTGTTGTTGCCTTGTCACGTCCTTCTCAAGAGTTAAGTATGCCTCAACGTAGTGGAAGGATTGTTCAGCAACCTGAACGCTATATGGGTTTAACAGAAACTTAAAACATCATACATGATGATGGATTAGAGGATCCATTGACCTTTAAACAGGCAATGGAAAATGTTGATAGGGAATAGTGGATAAAAGCCATGAACGTAGAAATTGAGTCAATGTACTTCAATTCTTTCTAGAAACTTGTAGATCAACCACATGGGGTTAAACCTATAGGTTACAAATGGATCTACAAAAGAAAACGAGACTAAATTGGCAAGGTGCAAACCTACAAAGCCAGACTCGTGGCAAAAGGTTTTACCCAAAGAGAGGGGGTTGATTATGAAGAAACCTTTTCTCCTGTTGCCATGATAAAATCTATAAGAATACTTCTATCCATTGCCACATATTATGACTATAAAATATGGAAAATGGATGTCAAGAAAACTTTTCTGAATGGTCATCTTGATGAAAGTATTTTTATGTCTCAACCAGAAGGTTCATTGAACAGGGAGAGGAACCGAAATTCTGTAAACTTAACGATCCATTTATGGATTGAAACAAGCTTCTAGATCCTGGAATATAAGATTTGACACTGCGATCAAATCTTATGGCTTTGAACAGAATGTTGACGAACTTTGTGTATACAAGAAAATAGTCAACAAAACTGTAGCATTCTTAGTGCTTTATGTTGATGATATCTTGCTCATTGCGAATGAGACAAGCTTCCTGTAAAGAGATGGTTAGCATCACAGTTCCAAATGAAATATTGCGGTGATGCTCAATACGTTATAGGGATTCAAATTTTTTGAAATCGAAAGAATAGAACCCTAGCACTATCTCAAACATATTATATTGACAAGATGTCGTCAAGGTATAATATGCAAAATTCCAAAAAAAGTATGTTACCTTTTAGACATGGAATTCATTTATCAAAGAAATAGTGTCTTAAGACTCCTCAAGAAGTTGAGAAGATGAAAAGACTTCCATATGCATCTGCAGTTGGGAGTTTGATATACGCAATGTTATGTACACGACCTGACATATGCTTTGTAGTTGGAATCGTTAGTAGGTTCCAATCCGATCCAGGAGACAGTCATTTATCAATAAAATATCATTCAATATTTTATTCAATAAAGTTGTTGATATTGCATTCTGTTATAAAAATCCAATAAAAAAAATCCATGGCTATATTATGAATACTTTAACTTTTTTTAGTGACATAAATAGGATCAAGTTATAGTATATAGCCTAAATAGTCTATAAGTATATGGATGAAATTAGGTATCTTATCCGGGTAACACTATTGGATGCAACCCATTTTGTATGCTGATACAAAAGATGTGATCCACAGATCATTCATGTAGAGACATGTGAGTGGAGGCATCCTATGTAATGAGTTTTCATAAGGCTGGACTTCGAAATAGTCATTTTTCTTTATAACGACCGTTTACTGTTAAAATTGACTATTTCATACTAAAATAACCTAGGATAACTTGATCTTAATCCTCGGCTAACTATGAACTCCTATTTATTTGGCATTATCCTTTGATCTGCATAGGTGAGAGTAGTCCAACAGCACTACTCAATAAGCCTCCCATTTTAAGGATAAGACCGGATAGATAGCTGAGGACATAGCCTTGCAAGATGGAATTCACTCCTACCCATCATAGAGTTAGCAGATAGGTTGTTCTCTTAAGTGCTGATTCCTAGTCATGAACAACGAGGCCCCGCCCTCTCTTGGTAGAGTGGGACATGATTCATAAGTGGTATTATGAATCAGTATATTCAATAGAGGGTAAGTGGGAGCTTAAGGAGCAAGATGTATTCGCAAGTGTAAAATGGTAATTTTTACCCAGCTGTAAATACGAATGACCTGTGAATGATTGACTTACCAATTATAGTTACAATGGATAGAAATACATCTATAGTGAGGATAGTGCAACTATCAAGCTATAGTGGTATGTCTTGATAGTTAACGAATAGTAATCAATATGATTTAAAGAGTTTAACCAATTGATTACAAATCATTGGAGCTCATGATCTGTAGGTCCATTAGGTTCCTCTACTGGCTCATAAATTGAATATTGTTGGATGAAATTTGAAATTTTGGTTATGAATTTGAAATGTTCAAATTCAATTTAGGGTTTTCAATTGATTTTATAGGATACAATTAAAACGTTTAATTTAGTCGAAATTAAACAAAATTGAAGAATCAATTAATATTTAAATGACGATTGAAATATCAATTATATGAAATTGAATCATATTAGTGGAATTGGTATTTTATTAATTTAATATTAAGATATTAAATTAGTAGTTTAATTGAAAATTGAAGTTAGTTTTATTTGAAATTAATATGAATTAATTTTCTAAACAATTTAAACAAATAATTTATTTAAATATAAAATTATAATTTAATCATATATATTAAAATATGATTATATTAAGATTGAGTGGATTTTTCCCAATTTTTGAAAAATCCACTATGTAATTTAATGGTTAATCACCAAATTCCACTTGACTCACATTAAATAGGTGAAGTTGGAATTGACCGTCAAGCAAACACTATCTCCATGCAGCTTTTCAGCTTATAAATCAGAGGTCCATGCTGAGAATTTGAGAGAGAAGCTGTGTTCTTTAACCTGAAATGCTGCTACTGTAAAAACCACAAAATCCACTAAAGTTCATCCAAAATTCAACTCAAATTTAGTGTTTCCACCACGCATTCCTCCTTGAGATTAGTAGAGAAGATCTTTGTGGTAGTCTAATTAAAGGTTTAAGCTCAAATTTCTGAATTACTTGTTGAATTCGTGGAGTTTACTTCAAAGGTAATGTGTAGCTCAAACCCTCTTGTGTATTTCCAATGAGTACCATGTTTAAAACTCGAATTAAGTGAAGTTAGAGTGCTTATTGATTTTGAATTCTTCCGTTGCATGTTATTTAACTCCTTCAAACTTAAACACATAGGGACCATTAGGGACTACGTGAAACTCGATTATCATGTTAGACATCAGGGACATGTCTGAGAAGGATAAAGTGTTTTGCTTTGTTGAAGGACTAAAGTCATAGGTGAGAACTAAATTATACGAGTAGAAAATTCAGGATCTTGCTTCTACCCTAGCCACAATGGAAAGATAACTTGACTATGGTGGTGAACAAACTCCCCAAAATAAAAATTTACAACTGTCTAATTAAGGGAATAAGGCTCTCAAGCCTAATCCCCCGAAGAACTTTGTAAATGACAAGAAACCACAACCATAGGTATAGGCTCCTCCAGGGGTACTATCAAGCAGATCCAAATCAACAAAGGCTCATTTCTTGCTTTCTGTGCAAGGGTCCTCATCGAGTAGCCGAGTGCTCTCACCGAGCTGTCTTGACCGCCTTACAAGCCTTAGTACAATATAGTAATGAAACGGAGGCATAAACTGAAGTTGAAAAAGAAGAAGATGAGGAAACTCCTCGAGTGGGAGCGTTAAAATTCTTGTCAGCAATCCAAAAGAAAGCCTCATGTCATGAGGATGCTTCAGAAAAGGGACTTATGTTTATTGATGCAGTCATCAACTCCAAATTGCAAAAGGCACCATGGTAGACTCAGGGGCAACTCATAACTTCATTTCGGAGTAGGAGGCCCGATGCCTGGGATTGAAGGTCAAAAGAGACACGAGCAAGATGAAGGTCATTAACTCTGAAACCCTACCCATTGTGGGGATATCAAAAAAGGTATCTCTGAAAACAGACGAATGGACTGAAAATGTTGATTTTGTTGTTCTGCTCGGAATGGAGTTCCTTTTGGAACATAAAGTCATCTCTATGACCTTGGCCAAGTGTGATGGAGTTGACATTCAACTAACGGAAGCTATTAGGATCCTAAGCACTCTAACTACAACAATTTTAGTGAATTTGCATGCATATTCATGATTTTTCCAGATTTTATGATTTCTAGAGAATACCTTTATAGATTCCTCCAAATTGCTCCTATCAAACTATGAATTCTCTTCATGAACTTGTTGTAGACTTCTACAAGGATTCTCTCTACTAAACTCAGGCCTTAGATTGGATTATGGGATCCAAATTGAGAAAGATTTGAGGTGAATTATTGGAGAGTTGGGGAGAAAAACTTTTTACAGAAAGTTTTCCTTCAAAATCATTTTGCATGGCCAAATTTTTTAAAAATAAAATTGCATTTATTCATTTAAAACATAAAATCTCACTAATTTTAGTGGATTAGGGTTATAGAAAATGGAAAAAGTGGGAAAATCTCACTTTCCTCTTTTAAATCATTTTTCGTTTTAAATTTAATTTAACTTTATAATAAAATCAACTTAAATGAAAAGATATTTAATACTAAATTTTATAATTTCAAATTCAAATTAATTTTAAACCATTTATTTTAAATAATTAATTATTTTAATATTAAATTAATAAAACACCTAATCCGAACATGAATCTCTATTCATGTAATTAATATTTAAATATTTGTAACTCTACAAAACCGTTTAATTTGTTAATTAGACGTTAATTATATTGAATATAATAATCCAAACCCTTAATCGAATTTGAACATTTCAAATTCTCTCAACACTCTATTCTAAGGTTTAATCCATTTTCGAGCTAGTAGAATGACCTAATAGACCTATAGATCATGAGCTCCAACAATTTAAGATTAATTGGCTAAACTCTTTTTACAGAATTAATCAATATTCTTTGACTACCGAGACACTCAAGTATAGCTCGGTAGTTACACTCTCCTCACTGTAGATATATTCAGTCCACTTGATTTAACCATAATCAGTAAGTTGATCCTTCACAGGTCGTTCGTATTTATAACTAGGTCAAAATTATCGTTTTATCCTTGTAATACATCTTACTCCTTAAGTCTCTACTGATCCACTAATGAACAATTTATCTATGGTCCTACAAATAAACTGAGTCCCTCTTAGTCATAGAGAGGGCAGAGTCTCTTATTCAAGCCTATGAGTCTGTATTTAAGAGAACAACCTATCTACTAACCCTAGAATCAGATAGGAGTGAATTCTATTTTGCAGGACTATGTCCTCAGCTATCTACTCGGTCTTACCCCTAAAATGAGAGTCTTATTGAGCGACACTATTGAGTCACTCTCACCCATGTAGATTAAATATAATCTCGAATAAACAGGAATTCATAGTTAGCTCAGGACTGAGATCGAGTAACTTTAGGTCATCGAATTGAAATAGTTAGTTTTGACAGTAAACGACGTTATAAAGAAAAGTGACAATTTTGTGGTCCGATCTTATACAAACATCTTTTGCATAGGATGCCTCCACTCACATGTCTTCATATGAACAATTTTGGGATCACATCATTTGTATCAATACACAAAACGAGCCGCATGTAGGAACCTCGATGAGGGGATCCTTGAGCGGCAGTGGATCTCCTAAATCCCCAATTCTACAAAACTCATAATTTTACAGAGGAAGAAAACTATTATGCATTTACTTCATAATATTCAGCATGCTTAGACAAAAAAATAAGGGTCTCTGAAGACCTTTACCTTTGAGGAAACCAATATGTTCACGTTTCCTCTTCTTTGTGAAAATCACAAACACTCCAAAAAGGGCACTACCAATTGGTGACCTCAGTAGTTGGTATTCTCTAGGTGAGAATTCATGAAGTGTGGTACTCCGGTGATTTTGGACTGAGAGGGAGAGAAGAGAGAGAGGTGGAAGGAGCAGGGGAAAAAATTTGATCAGATCTGAGAACACTCCTGTCTTCTCACTTCTATTTCTTTTTGCAGGATGAAGAAGACACCCCCACCATTCACACGACTAGGAGAAAAAGAAGGGGTAGGGAATTACAACTCCCTCCCATTAATTAATTCAAAATTAATTAAATAAAACAAATCAAGAAACTATATGATAAATACTTTATCATATAATATATATGTTAAACTATATGTTATATCAAATATAACATATAACCTATAGCTTATATATTGTATCAAATACAATATAACCTATAGTTTCTTTTCTCTCACCAATAACATTTAATATAAATCACATTTACATTAAATTTAACAATATGAATCGAATTCATATAATTAACAAATATTTATTTCCTCTCATAAATATTTAATATTATAATGTATCAAATACATTATAATAATTATATCATATATAATTAAAATTAAATTAATTCCCTCAATTAATTTGAACAATTCAAATTAATCCAAAAATTGATTCTCATTAGTTTCTGTTGAGCTATCAAGGGGACCTCATGGATCTGTAGCTTGAAGCTCCGACATAAATAATTTAATTCAATATAATTAAATTGTTTAATTAAATTATTCACCATTTGTTAACTGTCGGACACTCCATTAAAGACCGATAGCTGCACTCTTCGCACTACAAATATATTTTTGTGTCCATTGGATATAACCAATCAATAGTATGATGACCTTTCACAAATTGCTCAAGTACAGTTGGGCTAAACTTACCATTTTTCTAGTTACATCTAACTTCTTAAGTACTAATGATCCATCTAATGAACAATAAATCATAGTCCAACTATGACCAAATCTCTCTCTGACCTGGAGAAGGTGTGACACCATATTATCCAAGCCCCGAAATTAGACTTTAAAGGAGCAATTTATTTATCGGTTAGTGGCTAATGCAACTAATTTTGAAATAAAACATCATATATTTTATTACATAAATAAAATGTTTGTACACTACAATTACAAACTATAGGACCCTACGAGATTTAGGGCATCAACCCCAACACCGCATCCATAGTGTCCTCAAGATAACGTACCTAACCCTATCCATATACTTATAGACTATTTTGGCTATATACTCAAACTTGATCCTCTTTTATGTCTCTACATAAAGTTGAAATATTCATGTTATACCCATGGGTTTTTTAGTTTATTGGATTTAAGGAAGCTATAAATGGAATTTACATGTTTAATAACAATTTTAGTGAATAAACCTCAATAATAACTTTATTGGAAAAAGAATATGTTTAAAGTTTATAAACTGCGAGTTTTAGGACATATAACCCAACAAAGTATCTAATCATTACAAGCAGCGACCCCACGATAGTCCCAGCTGACATTAAGCAACCCAGTGGAGTGAGGATGATCTTTGCTATATAGCTGAAAAAGGGGCTTAGTAGAGAAGAGCCCACCTTTATAGATGTTCCGGTTGTTGATGAGCCTACTGAGACATAGCCTGTTCCCATTGACATCCAGGAAGTCCTGAATGAATATGTCGATGTCATACTGCAAAGCTTGCCAAAGAGTTTACCACCCTAATAAAGGATCGATCATGAAATTGAACTGGTTTCGGGAGCCAAACCGACGACAAAAAATGCTTAACGAATGGCTCCTCTAGAACTCGTTGAACTTAAGAAACGACTAGACGAGTTATATTGAATGTTGGCTTCATCCACCCAGAAAAAGCACCCTATGGGGCCTCTGTCCTATTTCAAAAGAAGAAAGATGGGACGTTACGGCTGGGTATCAATTATAGGGCTTTGAACAAAGTCACAGTTCACAACAAATTCCTCCTACCGATCATATCTGATTTTTTTGATCAGCTGAATGGAGCTTGATACTTTACGAAGCTCAACCTCCAATCTGGCCATGATCAAGTTCGCATAGCACAAGGCGACGAGCCGAAGACCACTTGTGTGACAGGATATGGGGCCTTTAAATTTCTTGTGATACCTTTCGGTCTGACGAATGCCCCTGCAACATTCTATACCATGATGAACCAAGGTTTTCATGAGTACCTCAACTAGTTTGTGGTGGTTTATCTTGATAACATAGTTTTCTACAGTCCTATCCTAGAAGAACACCAAGTTCATCTCTGATTAGTCTTTGATATGTTGCAGCAGAAATAGTTGTATGTCAAGAAGGATTTACAAGTTTTTGGTGGCTAACTATTATCGTCGATTCATCGAAGGATTTACAAGAAGAGTCGCTCCATTGATCGAGTTATTGAAGAAAGGCACAATTTGGTAGTGGTCGGTAGAATGCCAGAACGCCTTTAAAGAGTTAAAGGCAACCATGATAAGAGGGATCCTGTCCTTGGTCTAGTTGATGTGTCCATGTCGTTTGATGTAGAGACAAATGCGTCATATTATGCCCTCGAGGGTGTCCTCATGCATGAAGGTCATTCTGTGGCCTATGAAAGTCTGAAACTCAACAGCGTTGAGAGAAGATATATAGTCTATGAGAAAGAAATGTTGGTTGGTCGTGGTCCATTATCTGAGGGCTTGGAGGCAATATCGTCGTAGTGAAGACCGATAACAATGTTGTCTATCACTTATTTGAATAGCCCAAGTTGACCTCTAAGCAGGCGCGATGGAAGAATTCCTAGCTAAATTGGATTTTAAGTTTAAACATAAGAAATGGACAAGTAATCAAGCAGTCAGCGCTCTGAGTCGGAAGAGTGAGCATGCGGGCCTATGCACATAAGCCCACATTCATAAAAGCAAGGTCGATGGGTCAATGCATGACATAATCAAAGAGTTCTTATGGAAAGACTCCTTGGCCCAAGCTGTCATTGTTCTAGCTAAAGCTGGTAAGACCAGACAGTTCTGGGTTGAAGAAGATTTGTTGTTGACAAAAGGAAATCAATTGTACGTTCTCAGAGTGGGAGAGTTAAGGAAGAAATTGTTACATGAGTGCCACGATACTTTGTAGGCCGGTCACTCGGGTTGGCAAAGAACTTATGCATTGTTGATGAAGGGTTATTTTTAGCTCAATATGAAAGACGACGTCATGAAGTATACCAAGACTTGTCTTATCTGCTAGCAAGACAAGGTCGAGAAATAGAAAATTTCCGGGCTCTTTGAGCCCCTACCTGTATCAACCAGACCATGGAAAAATGTATCCATAGATTTATTACCCATCTCCTTAAGGTGGGTGATCATGAGGTGATCTTTGTTATCATTGATCTGTTCTCAAAATATGCTACCTTCATACCCATTTTGAAGCAATGTTCAGCTTTGATAGCCCAACTATTCTTCAGACATATAGTGAAGTTATGGGGAGTTTCAACAAGTATTGTTAGCAATAGAGATGGCAGATTCATTGGCACATTTTGGACCAAATTGTTTGCTTTCATGTGGACGAGTCTGAACATATCCTGAAGTTACCATCTAAAAACTAATGGCCAAACAAAGAGATTCAATTGCTTGTTGGAGGAGAATTTATGCTACTTTTTCGATGCTTGCCAGAAGAATTGGGTCTAATTACTTGATGTAGCCCAGTTTTGTTTCAATTGTCAAACAAGCTCGTCGATAGGAAAGAGCCCCTTTGAAGCTGTAAGTGGGAGGCAACCTTTGTTGCCTCATATTATTGATCATCCTTATATAGGAAAAATCCTCAAGCCCACAACATTACCAAAGATTGAAAGCAAACTACCGACATCGCTCGGGCATACTTGGAGAGGTCCTCCAAACATATAAAGAAGTGGACTGATAAGAAGCATTACCCTCTCGAATTTTGAGCAAGAGACTAGGTCCTCATAAAGTTGAGGCTAGAATAGATTCAATTCTGAGCCGTAAGGACTAGCATCTTGTCAGAAAGTGCGAGGGGCTAGTGGAAGTTTTTAAGAAGATTGGGAATACTTCATATAGAATGGTGCTGCTTGCATGGATGAAAATTCACCCAATAATTCATGTAAGCAACTTAAAGCCCTATCATCATGATCCTGGTGATGAACATCATAATGTGACTATTCGACTGAGCATTGACCTGAAGTAGAAGAAAGACAAGGAATTAGAAGAGATCCTTGCCAACAGAGTCAGAAAGGCCAGAATACTCACTCGGAGAATCCACAAATAATAGGTAAAGTGGAAGAATCTCCTTGTGGAAGAAACAAGTTGGGAACATGTTAAAGATTTAGAAGCTTGGAAGCAAAAGATTGTTGAGTACAAGCTATGCTAGTCGACAACGACATCAACTGTTTAAATGAGGGAGAATGTCTTGGGCTTACTCATCTATGGTAATGTTTGATGGTGTTGACATTCAACAAGCAGAAGTAGTAAGGATCTTAAGCACTCTAATTCCATAAATTTAAGCAAAGAAACATGCAAGTTCAATAAGATAAAATAGGGTTTTGAGGTTATATCTTTGTTAAACTCTTCAATCCTTCAAATCCAGCTTAAATTTCCTCTCCAAAAAGTTGTAGACCACTACTTGATCTTCCCTACTATCCTCTAGGACTTTAGATTGGATTGTGGGATCTAAAATGAACTGTAACTTTAGGGAAATTTGGAGAGTTTTTCTGGTTTTTTTTTCAAGAGTTGAAGAACTTTTCTTCACTAAAAAAATCTTAGAATTTCAATTGCATGTCCTCTCTATTTCAGCAAAATGAGCACCATTTTGTTCAATATCAGCATGCGTCTTAACTTAAAAGGGAAATTGACACCAAATCCCAATTAAAAAAATGGAAAATTGGTGTCTAAAGTGGGAAAATCCCACTAAGTGTATTTTTTTTCCATTTTTTAATGAGAATTTGAAATCAAATTTTAAAATTAAATGGAAAATAATTTTATATAATATTAATTCAATAATTAATATTCTTTAACTTAAATTTTAATAATTAATTAAAAATAATTTAATATCAAATATTAAATTAACTAAACACCAATTTTTTCATCATGAATCCCTATTCATGTAATTAATATTTAAATCATATTTAAATATTTTCTAATTCTCCAATTTCGTTTAATTTGATAATTAAACGTTAATTATATCATATATAATTATCGATTCCCTTAATTCAAATTTGAACGTTTCAAATTAACTCATCACGCTATTTTAAGGTTTAATCCATTTGAGAGCTAGTAAAGGGACCTTAGGACCTACAGATCATGAGCTCTAACGATCCAAGATTAATTGGTTAAACTCTTTAAATCGAATTAATCAACATTCGTTAACTACCGGGTCACTCAACTAAAGCCCGTAGCTACACTCTTCTCATTGTAGATATATTTTTGTCTACTCGATATAACCATAATCAATAAGTCAATTCTTCATAGGTTGTTCGTAATAACAGTTGGGTCAAAAGGTGTTTTCCCCCAAGATTACATCTTGCTCTTTAAGTCCCACTGATTCTCTAATGAACAATTGGTTTGTTATCCAAAACCCAAACCGAGTCTCTCTCGAGCCAATGAGAGGGTGGAGCTCTTTGTTCAAGACCTGAAGTCAATACTTAAGGAACAATTTCTCTACTATCCCTAAAAGTGGGTAGGAGTGGATTCCATCTTGCACCCTATGTCCCTAGCTATCTACCTGGTTTTACCCCTAAAATGCAAGGCTTATTGAGCCAACCTTCACCCATGCAAATCTAAGGATAATCCTAAATAAGCAGGAGTACATAGTTAGCTCAGGATTATGGTCAAGCTACCTAGGTCATTGCTTTGAAATAGTCAGTCTTAAACAGTAAATAGCATTCTAAAGTAAGAGTGATTTATTTCTCGGTTCGGTCTTATACAAACTCTTTGCGTAGGATGCTCCTACTCATATGTCCCCACATGAACAATCCAGAATCACGTCATTTGTATTAAATACAAAAGAGGCTACATCAATAGTGTTTCTAGAATAAGGTACCCAGCCTTATTCACATACTATAGACCATTTTGGCTATCTACTCGAACTTGACTCACTCTTATGTCTCCACATAAAGTTCAAGTACTCATGTAATAGCCATGGATCTTAGTTTATTGGATTTAGTTCTTATAAGTGCATTTATATATTCAATAACAGTTTTATTAAATAAACCTCAATAACTATTTTATTGCAAATAAAATATGTTTTAATTCTACAAACTACAAGTTTTAGGACATAAAATCCAACAAACTCCCACTTAACTAAAACTTCAGTGAGTTTACATATATACAAATATATACAATGTTGAGTATGAGAGAATAAATACAATAAACTAAGGCATCAGATACCCATGAATTCTCCCACTTGCCCTTGATTTATCTATCTCATAGTTCTAGTTCTTCTAGGTGACCCTTAAACACTTTAGCCAAGAGGGTCTTTGTAAAAGGATCAGCTAGATTGTCTTCTGAGGCTATATACGTGATGGTCACTCTCCTTGATGTATTATCTCCCTGATGAGATGGTACTTGTGCTCGATGTGCTTTCCGCATTTATAGCTTCTTGGTTCTTTGGAATTTGCAACTGCTCCACTATTATCACAATTGAAGGTGATCGGCAGATGCATATTTGGAACCATTTCTAAGTCGGTCAAGAACTTTCTAAACCATACTGCCTCCTTGGTTGCTTCACATGTAGCTACATACTCCGCGTCGATGATGGAATCAGAAATAAAACTTTACTTTATACTCCTTCATATTATGGCACTCCATTCAGAGTGAGTACTGATCCCGAAGTTGATTTCTTAGATCCACATCGGTCTAAAAATCAGAATCAGTGTATCCTGTAAGGATCAGATCCTTAGCACCATAAATGAGCATATAGTCCCTCATTCTTCAAAGATACTTGAGGATGTTCTTAATGGCAGTCCAATGATCATATCCAGGATTGGACTGATATTTGTTGACTATTCCAACTACATATCATATGTCGGGACGTGTACACAGCATGACATACATCAAACTTCCAACTACTGATGCATAGGGAATTCATTTCATAACCTCAAATCTTGAGGTGTCTTAGGAAATTTTTCCTTAGACAAATGAATAGAATGGTAGCTGAGTTCCCAGCTCTCAATCAGACGAATCCCCAAAATGGTAGGCTTGTTGAGTCGGCGATCTGACAATTCTCACCCATACAAATCAAAGGACCGCCCTCATAGGCAGGAGTTCACCACTCATTCAACATTAAGTTCATGTTACCTATGTGTTGGGTTTTATGCCCTAAAACTCGTGGCTTGTAAACATTAGAACTCATTCTGAGAATTCGATAAAGTTGTTGTTGAATATATTGTTTTTTAGAAATCCAATAAACTTAAGTCCCTTGAATATTATATGAGTACTTGAACTTTATATATTGTTCAACACTGTCGTTTTTCATGCGGCACTAGCTAGTCGTTAACCGCGGCGATCCCTACGGAGGGTTGTAAAATAGGATTCGGAACAACCCAGGCTTCAGTAAAATGAATAGGGTCTTATAGTTCCGTCTTGGGTATTGTCTTCTATTTCAGAGGCATACTCATATCGTTCTGTAAAATCTGAAAATGGTGGGTCTACACTTACAAGACTTACTAAGTGTTAGTAATGATCTTGACCGAAAACGATAATTAAATGACTATCAGAATATGAGTTATTCTAGAGATAGTATTTGGTCAAGAATTGTTTTGCTTTTGTGAAGGAATTCTTGACTGCCCCACGGTAGCATTTGTTCTAAATCACTTACATATCGTTGCAAAATAATGATTATGGGTAAATTATCACTTTGCTAAAACTTGATTGGATTTAAAAGCAATTCACTTATAAATTTTGTTTATAATTTCAAAATGACGAGTTCTATTATACAATTGTTGGCTTCAGACAAACTGATTGGGGACAATTATGTAAATTGGAAATCAAATTTGAATACAATACTCAAGATAGACGATTTGAGATTTGTCTTAACGGAGGAACGTCCTCCCATTCCTAGCTCAAATACCAAATGAACTGTTCGGGAAGCATTTAATAAATGCATCAGGGCTAATGATAAAGCCCTGCTTATATTCTCGCCAGCCTGTCTGACGTTTTGGTGAAAAAACACGAGGGTATGAACATTGCCAAAGAGATTATGGAATCTCTAAGAGGGATGTTTGGACAACCATCCTTCACCCTGAGGCATGATGCCATCAAATACATTTACAATAGTCGCATGAAAAAAGGGACCAATGTTCGTGAACATATCTTGGATATGATGGTCCACTTTAATATGGCTGAAGTGAATGGTGATATGATGGATGAGAGAAGTCAAGTTGACTTTATTCTAGAATCTCTTCCGAAAAGTTTTTTGCAATTTTGTACCAATGCCTTGATGAATAAAATTGAATATAACTTGATAACTCTGCTTAATGAGCTGCAGGCTTTTCAGACCATGTTGAGAACTAAAGGTCTGGAACCAGTACTAGAAGTAAATGTTGCTTCTGCTAAGAAGAGAGAAATTTCCGCCAAGCCTGAAGTTTCCTCGTCTTCGCAGACTAAAAGTATTCTAGCGAAGAAAGACAAAGGGAAAGGGAAAAAGCGTGCCGGTAAGAAGAGCAAGAAAACCGCTTCAGGAAAAGGGAAATGTTTCCACTACAACGAGCTAGGGCACTGGAAGAGAAATTGCCCTAAATATCTCGTAGAGAAGAGAGTAGAGAAAGGCAAACAGGCTGCTTAGATCCTGGAGACCGTTTGCTCAGCTCATCCAGTAGGAGAAGTTGCTGATGAAGATGTAAATTACCTACTTTTGTTAAATCTTGTAATGAACCTTTTGTACATTTTTTTATGTTAAATGAAATGTTCATTTTCAAAAATTATGTTTGTTCTAGCAACTTTTGTTAAGAATCAAATTGTTAATAGCCATCAGCAAATATTCAGATATTTAAATGACTAAGATCGAAGTATAATGAAATTAAGATTTCTAGTTCTGACTGTTAACAAGAGTTCTTAAGGTAGGTCAGGCCATCTTAATCAAAGAGTTGAGAGTACCTCAATGTAGTGGGAGGAAAATGTGCTTCCTAGCCATTATTGAAAAATAGATGAATTCCTCATAAGAAACCTATTTGTATACTAATATGTTTACAATGATTCTCTCGGCTAAAATGTTTAAGAATCATCTAGTAAGACTAGAAATACTAGAGGTTAATAACCTAGGGCAAGTGGGAGAAATATTAGGTATGAGATACCAAATGGCAAAAACCATGGGTATGGGATGCCCTAGTTTATTGTATTTCTCTATAAAACTCAGAAACTCAGTCTTATATATCAGATATATAAGTTATCACTGGAGTTTTAGTCCAAGTGGGACTTTGTTGGGTTTTATGTCCTAAAACTCGTGATTTGTAAACATTAGAACTTATTCTAAGAATTCGATAAAGTTGTTGTGGAATATATTGTTTTTTAGAAATCCAATAAACCTAAGTCTCTTGACTATTATATGAGTACTTAAACTTTATGTGGAGACATACAAGTGGATCAGGTTCGAGTAAATAGTCAAAATGATCTATAGTATATGAATAAGGTTGGGTACCTTATTCTAGTAACACTATTGGATGTGGCCTACTCTGTAGTTGTTACAGAGTGTTGTAAAGTGTTACATACGAAGCGATCCTAATTCGTGCATGTTGAGACATGAGGAGGGGGTGTCCTGTGCAAATGAGTTTTGTGTAAGATCAAACCACGAAACCTGTCACTCTTACTTTATAACATTGTTTATTGTTTGGGATTATCCTTTGGTCTGCAAACGGTGAGAGTAGACCAATTGCCTCTGCTCAATAAGCTTACCATTTTGGGGATAATACCGGATGAAAAGCTGGAAACATAGGGTGCAAGTGGGAATTTACTCCTACCCGATTAGGGTTAGTAGAGAGGTTGTTCCCTTCAAGTGTTGATTTTGGGTCTTGAACAAGAGGCCTCAACCTCTCATTGGCTTGAGAGGGATTCGATTTGTTGATTGGATCACAAATCAATTGTTCATTAGGGGATCAATGGAACTTAAGGAACAAAAGGTAATTTTGGCGGTAAAACAGAGATTCGACCCAGCCGTTATTACGAGCAAACTGTGAAGGGTTAACTTACTAATCATGATTATATCGGGTGGACATAATATATCTACAGTGAGGGGAGTTCAGCTATGGGCTTTAGTGGAATCAACCATTAGTTAACGAATGGAGGTTAGATCGGTCTAATGAGTTTAGCCGATTAATCTCATATCGTTGGAGCCCATGATCTGTAGGTCCGCGAGGTCCCCCTACTAGCTCGTAAATGGGTAAGCTTTAGGGTAGATTGAGAACTTAATTTGAAACGTTCAAATTAAAGGAACAAGAGAATAAATATTTAAATATGTTTTAAATATATTAAGATGATTTATTGTGCAAAAATTAATTTAATATTTGATATTAAATTAATTATTTTTAAATTAATTTTAAAAAATCTATTTTTTAAATTAAAATGATTTAAAAGTCATTTTGTACTTTAAAAATAAATTGGAAATTCGTTTGAATGGATTGCACAAAGTGGAAAAAGAATTTTCTCCATTATCATCATCTTTATGCTCACACACAAAGCATTTTCTTCTCTACTTTGATTCTCCAAGCATGAGCTGCAAGCTATGCACTTCATCTCTTTGCATGTTCATCTAAATATATAAAGAAGATTGAAGTTGTTGGAGAAGGAGAGGAAAAGAAGAAGAATACAAAATTTTGAGAGAGATTTCGGTGAAGAAGAGACTGTCTTCTTCAACTTGCTACTGCTGTGAGCTTTTCTTGTTTCTCCATATCTTCAAGTTGTTCTTGAGTCCCATAACTCTGCCTAAAGCTCCAAAAGCATAATAGGGAAGGCTTTGGGGTGGTTCACATTGATATCAAGTGAAGACAGCAGCGGAACATACATTTTCTTGAAGAATTCATCAAAGGTATGTTCTGAAAACCCATTTTTATGAACAGCATGCTTTAGTTTTTACCAAAATTAGTGAATTAGAATGCTTATGGATCCTTGATACTTCCATTGCATATTGTTTAACTCTAACACTATGGTCATCTTAGTAAAATGAAAGTCTCTATTATGAACGGTGTTATATAATGAGATTAAGCATTTCGTGGTCCGATCTTATACAAAGTTCTTTTTATAGAATATCCCTACTTGCATGTCTAATACAGAATGATCAGGATCAGATCATTTGTAGCACTTTACAACATTTATAACAACTACAAAGCAGGTCATACTCGTAGTGTCACTAGGTTAAGGTATCCAGCCTTATCCATATACTACAGACCATTTAGGTTATCACTTAAACATGATCTACCTGTATGTTTCCACATAGATGTTTAAGTTTCAACGATAACTTTGGATGTTAGTTTATTAGTTTGTGGTTAATGCAACTAAAATATCATATATTTCATAGACAAAGTGAATAAGATATCAAATATTATTAATCACAGAAACGTTTGTTCATACAAGGTTTACAAACTATAGGACGAGATCTAAGGCATCAACCCCAACAATCTCCCACTTGTCCTAAAGCCAGTGTGTACAAGATAATCAAATTACATGTACACAAAATAATAAACTAGGGAATAATACGCCAATGCAAGATCTCCTACTTGCCTTAGTCCAGCCGTGGCCTGTCCCATAGACCCATACTCTGTAGGTGACCCTCAAATACTGTAACCGTGAGGGTCTTCGTAAACGGATCCGCAACATTATGTTCCGAAGCTATCTTAGTGACAATCACGTCCCCTCGATACACAATCTCTCGGATGAGATGGTATTTCCGCTCAATGTACTTGTCGCGCTTATGACTCCTAGGCCCACGGGAATTAGCCACAGCACCACTATTATCACAATAAAGTGTGATGGGCTTTGACATATCTGGAACAACTTCCAGACAAGTCAGAAATTTTCTGAGCCAAACGACCTCCTTAGCAACTTCATAAGCCGCTACATACTCGACCTCTATGGTAGAGTCCACGATGCACCCCTGCTTGGTGCTTCACCATATTACAGCCCCTTCGTTAAGAGTGAACATTGATCCTCAAGTGAATTTTTTAGAATCCCTATGAGTCTGAAAATCAGAGTCCGTGTATCTTGTAAGGATTAAATCCTTAGAACTATACACAAACATGTAGTCCCTCATTCTCCATAGATACTTGATGATGTTCTTGATGGTTGTCTAGTGATAGTATCCTGGATTAGACTAATATCTACTGATTATCCCCACTACATAGCAGATGTCAGGCTTGGTACATAACATCGCATACATTAAACTGCCCACGACAGATGCATAGGAGATCTGTCTCATTTCCTCAACCTCTTGAGGTTTCTTAAGACACTGTTCCTTAGACAAAGTAAATCCGTGCCTAAAAGGAAATAGGCCCCTCTTGGAGCTTTGCATTGAATATTTGATCAACATCTTGTCAATATACAATGCCTGAGATAGTGCTAGCATTTTATTCTTTTGATCTCGAAAGATCTGAATGCCAAGAACAAACTGGGCTTCTCCCAAATCTTTCATTTGGAATTGAGTCGCTAGTCAGTTCTTAACTCTAGTCAGTAAGCCTACATCGTTCCCAATGAGTAGGATATCATCTAGATACAATACTAGGAAAACTACTGAACTGTTGATAATCTTCTTGTATACACAAGGCTCATCAACGTTTTGATCAAAGCTATAAGATATGATCGCAGTATCAAACCTTATATTCGAAGATCGAGATGCCCGTTTCAGTCCATAAATGGATCGATTCAGCTTGCAAACTTTTTTCTCTTGACCTTGGACTATGAATCCTTCGAGCTGCACCATATAAATGGTCTCCTCAAGATTGCCGTTAAGAAAAATAGTCTTGATATCTATTTGCTATATCTTATAGTCATAATATGAGGCAATGGATAGGATAGACTTCAGCATGGCAACAGGCGAGAAAGTCTCCTCATAGTCGACTCCCTCTACCTGGGTATAACCCTTTGCCACCAATCTAACATTGAAGGTTTGCACCTTCCCATCCGCATCCTGTTTCTTCTTGTAGATCCATTTACAACCTATAGGTTTAACCCCATCAGGTTGAACTACAAGATCCCAAACTGGATTTAAGTACATAGACTCCATTTCGAGATCCATGTCTTTGATCCATTCATCTTTGTCAACATCCTCTATTGCTTTCTTGTAAGACAATGGATCCTCAACTTCGCCATCAACTACCATAGCTAGGATTTCTGTTAAACCCATATAGCAAATAGATGGGTTCGCAACCCTCCCACTACGTTGAGGTTCCCTTAACACTTGAGGTAGATTTGACCTACTAGATGAACCTACTTCAACAACTCTTGTTGAGGTAGTAGACTCTTCAACAACTCTTGTTGAAGATTCAGTAGTTTCTTGGAAAGTTCATTCAACATGATTTTACCCCCGAGATTACATCTTGCTCCTTAAGTCCCATTGATCCTCTAATGAACAATTGATTTGTGATCCAATAACCAAATCGAGTCCCTCTCGAGCTATTGAGAGAGTGGGGCCCTTTGTTCAAGACCTCGAGTCAGTACTTAAGGAACAATTTCTCTACTATCCTTAAAAGCGGGTAGCAATGAATTCCGTCTTGCACCTAACTTCTCTAGCCATCTACCTCGGTCTTACCCTTGAAATGGGAAGCTTATTGAGTCGGCGTTATTGAGCTAACCTTCACCCATACAAATATTTACAATGTTGAGTATGAGAGAATAAATATAATGAACTAAGACATCAGAATAAATACAATCCGTTCAGGCAATCCAATGGGATCGACCTTGGTATTGTGGTCGACCCCAACCCAATTTGGCCCAATCCATATGTCAGCCTGTTTGCTTTCTTGTCCATTGCTGCTTTCGCCCATCGTTTCTCTTGCAATGTCCATTTTATCCCTTAATGCTAATTTCAACCATAACAATGTTAGAAACAAATTGGAATAAGTATATATGAATATGCAGTTTGGAATAAGAAAAAGACCAATATAGCGATAACTTTTGCAAATGAATAAAAGTACTTCAATTAGATAATAAGCTAAATTCTGGTTTCATTTATGAAATTTTCCGAATGAACAAAATTTTTAACCGAACCAAGGCATGGACATATTTTCTTCCAAGTATATTAGCTTTTTGTTTGCACTCAACAACCATCAATGAGGTAGTGAATTAAACCATAAATCTCTAGAATAATAAGTGATATCTTATCTATTTAACTATATTTAGATTGACAACTAAAAACACACGTGTATTATCACAACAATTGTTATAGTAAAATTTAGTTATTATAAATTTTAGGATAAGAATAAATTGACACTCATAAACTTTAGGTTTGTTTCACTTTGATACTCCAAATTTATAATTTTATTGTTCAAAACCTTAAACTTGTATAAATGAATTAATGTCGACTCTCAACTAATTAACATTTTGTACTAAAATCATTAATGAAAATTTTGTACATGTGCATGAGATTCTTTAACTACAAAGTTATAAATATTAGGGAGAAATGTTAGATCAAATGCATAGTTATGACATATATTAATATGAAAGGTTGCCTACCCTTAATTTTTCTCAACTTACATTGTGGAAGAATTATGTCGCAATTTCTTCTTTTGGCTAATTTCAAGAGAGTTTAGATTGATTCAAATGTGAAAATTTATAGTTTAAATTGACACAATTATTAATTTAAAACTTTAATTGATATAACTTGCCTAAGTGTAAAAATTAAACTTTATCCTAAGTTTCAATATGATTATGAATTATATTCTTGATGCATTAAGTTGTTTAAACATTATATTAAGGTTGTTTGGATTGATTAGAAAAAATGTTTTTTTTAATAAAAAAATTTATTTTTAAATAAATTCTTTTGATAAAAAATGATTTAAAACATACTTTAAAAGTATTTTAAAAGCTATTTTGAATGGTTGCTAAACACTTTAATTTTTTTCAAAATGATTTATTTTTAACATTAAACATTAGAAAAGTTAAATCAAATATACCCTTAATCTTCCACCAAGAAATAGACCAAAAGAAAATTGTTTTCCAACCTTTCCCTCCTTAATATAGTCATAGAAAAGAAACTTCTCAATTTGTGAGAAGGTAGAAGTATTTTTTGCATCCATGTTAATGTCTCGTCGGTACGTTTAATTTTTAAGCGTTTATAAAAAGTTAAGATAATATAGAAATATTTGAAAGATAAAAGGAGAATTTTTGAAACCGAAGACAAAGCTATTTATTGGCATATCCATATTTTCATTGATATTTTGACGTTTCTTTAAATTCTACATCAATATAAGAAATGAATTGATATTTCCTTTATATCGTAACAAAAATCTATAAAATATAAAAAGTAAGCAACAAAGTTATTAAGAGTGTAAACACAGTTCACGTTAGATAAGTAAATGAATTTGGGTACATAAGTAAAGATAATTATTCCATTAATATTAAGCATTTTGAGTGGTTTCAAAAGCAAAGAAGTTATGTTCAAAATCTACAACATCGTACCACTGTAGAAATATATGGAGAGTCATTATCTTTATAAAAAAATCATCGACATCGATATTTCATCATTAAGTACATCAACATTTTCGTAAAATTAAGATCTCAAAATTTTGGTCGACATAGACAATTTAAAACTTGAAAAACGTTCTTCATAATTTAGGTCCCATTTGATGACTATTTTGTTTTTTGTTTTTGTTTTTGTTTTTGAAAATTAAACGTATGTCATCTACATTTCTAACAATGATTTAAATTTTTTTTAAGTACAATGATTTAATTCTTAGTCAAATTCAAAAAAAAAAAAACAACAACACTATTTTTTTTAGTTATCAAAATATTTGACTTGATTTTTAAAATTATTGATGAAAAGTAGATAATAAAAAAAGAAATTTGAAAGTAAAAATAATACTTAGAGACTTAATTTTTTAAAAATAAAAAAAAAAAATATTTACCAAACGAACAACTTAATTTTCTAGATACCAACAATAGAAACAAAGTAAAAAGCCAAAACACAAAAAACACATCGAAAACGAACTTGGAAACCATCGAACTAAAATTGACTGATCAAACAAAACTTTCAACCTCTTTACTCCTTACACCTCCATGTTTCTCACTTCTAACAATACAAACTCTTCCAAATTCCGCCGTTGCCGTTGCCGTTGCCGTCGTCGTTGCCACCGCCGCAGCAACCACCGAGCTGCCACAGCTCATGGCAGTGAGTGTTTTTTTTTTTCTTTCTTTGTTTTTTCATCAACACAAAACCAAAATAAAACTTCAACAATTATCATCTCAAATTAGATCATATCGTGGAATTAATAATTAGATGTAAATTCGTATTAATCTTCAATTAATTAATCTAATGAGCAGGGGGCAAAATCGTCATCTCACGTTCCGAAATTCGGCAATTGGGATTCCGATGACGTACCGTACACCATCTGTTTCGAAAACGCCCGTGAACTCCGAGCCGCCGGCGTCGACTTTGATCCCAATGATCCCGACACGTACCCGCCGGCCGCCGTCATAAATCAAAATTCAACCCCAGCCGACCACCGCGGAGACTACCACCAGCGGCGAGAGATGGGAAACTCGGGATCGGAGAAATTGAGCAGTGAGAGAAGCGGTTCGGATTACGCGCTTCTGAAAGAGGCGAAGCAGAGTGGGAGGAAGAAGAAACATAGTAATGGAGCGGAAGGAATGAGTAGATTTACTCCGACGACGACGGTGAGCGGACACGGCGGAAAGGGTAATCGGAACCCTAGGGTTCGGCGGAATGATGAAGGGGAAATGATGGCGTCGGTGCCGAAATTTGGGAGCTGGGATGTGAGGGATCCGAAATCGGGAGATGGATATACGGCAATTTTCAATAAAGTGAAGATTGAGAAGCAAATTGGAGGCTCTAATAATCCTCAGGCCGTTCCGCCATTGATGAATCAAACCAAGAAATTACCAATTGCTCAAACTACTACCACCGCTACCACTCATGGATCCAATTCATTTGTTTCCAAGGTACTTATTACATTTTGTTTTCTTTCAAATTTCTATTTTTACTTTCATTGGTTTCGGTTGCATGTTTCTTATAACAACCCTTATTAAATATATGGACATTTATTTAAATTTTTGTTTAAAAAGAATAATATTAATAGGTAAAATATTTTATTTAATTATTTTTAAATGTTGATGGATGATTAACGACTCAATTTCAATTATATTATAAAACTTTTATTTTCAAAAGTTTTGAGTAAAATCTAAGAAAACCACGAAATTGAATAAAAATAAATTACATAATTGTATCATAAAAAAAGAGAAAAATACATTTTTTGTTCCTAAATTTTGAATCTAGTTTTTATTTAGTTTTTAGGTTTTAAAATGTTCAAGTTTTGAGTTTGGTTTCAATTTAGTCCTTACCTAAGTTTCAAAATGTTACAATTTTATCTTTGAGATTTGAGTTGTATTTCAATTTGGTCTCTATATTTCAAGATTTTGTATTTTTAACTTCAACTTTCTATTAGATACTCAACTTCTATCATCGATGCTATGTCTCTTAATTAATTTAAAATAATTATGAAGTAAAATTTTAAATTCAAATTTAAATTTGATAAGAAATAGTGAAACTTAAATAATTATAATTATATTGATTATTTTAAATTTAGTAACATACATTAACACTAAAGACGGAAGAATGGTTTTAGGAAAAAATTGAGGTTAAAAGTGTATATTGTGAAATCTAATGACAAAATTGAAACGAAACTCAAATGTGAAAGATAAAAGTTGTAACCTTTTGAAATCTAGGGACTAAATTAAAACTAAATTCAAAACACAAGAGCTAAATGTGTAACATTTTGAAATCTAAGGACCAAATAGAAACTAAATCCAAAACCTAAATACCAAAAAACTATTTTTCTCATAATAATAAGTTCAGGTTAGTTCAGGTGAACCCATGAACCAATTCAATCCATGAACCTTTCATTTATTTAAACCCAACCCAACTCAAACCATACTAATATAGTATGTTTTCAGATTTCCTACCAAATAAGTTCTAAATTTTCAAATATTTGTTTTCATTTTTAAAAATTGACTAGTGTTTCTTAAAATCAGAGTATGAAATTCAAAAGAAAACAAGTTCAAATTGAAAAAAAAAAAAAGAAAAAAGATAAAATAAAATAAAATCGTTAGCAAACATAGTATCGTGTATGAATATTATTGTTAAGATTTAATCGCATATCTTATTTATGTAGATCGTTGAATTTTCGAGACTAATCGTGTTTATTGACTACACAAATCTAAATGGTCACTTTAGAAAAATTGGATATGATATTTTTGAATAAATTGATTCAACTAATATAGTACGTAAAACTCAAATCAAAGACCATATGAAATTCGGATGAAATGATAACATTAGAACTAAAATGAAAAATAGCTACCATTAGATTGATTTTTATTTTTAAGCACTAAAAAAATCAATTAAAATAGTGTTTAAAACTATCATTAAATTTGAAATTGCCCATTTCATTTCAATCCATCAATGTTTTATGAAAAATAAGAAATCTTAATTTTAATGAAAATGTTACATCTTTAGTTTATAAAATTTGTTAAATATTTTGAAAATATAAAATGAGGTTTTTGTATGTTTACAAATGAAAACAAAAAGCAAAATAAACAATAAGCCCTTGAGTCATCGATGATTATGTATGTATATAAAGTTTTTTTTTCTTATTTAATGTATATTAAGTTATGAACTATGAAAATATACGGTTTTTTTAATATTTAAAAAATAGTGAAATAATTATCTATTTATTTATGCAGATATGCTGTTGTTTATGTCCAAAGTAAAGCACATCATCACTCCAAGAGTATCTGGAAGTGTTTTGGTGATTTTCCACCATTTGGTGGTTTTTCCACTTTTAGAAATTTACATGCCTTCTTGTATTTTGATATAAATATCTCTCATAATTTGAATAATTATATATAGGTTGAATTACAAATTTGATCCTTATAATGTGAAGAAAGTTAGAATTTAGTTTTGATCAAATTTCATAAATAATCTTTATGGTTTGACAAAATCTTCATGAGGATTTTAAATATAAACCATAAAGACTAAATTCTTACTTTCTCCAAATTCTAAAGAACAGTTTTGCAATTTAATCTTATATTTTAATAAATAGATAAGATCCATGTAGAAATACCTTTTAGTAAAACACATTTTTCATCGGAGGTTAGAAGTTGATGTTTATTTGAACTTAAAGAGTAGTTTCAAACGTGGGACCGACGTAAATTCTGTAATATTTGATTCTACGCTAGTAAAAGAAATTTTGATTTAATGTTTGAAAGTGTAGAATCATCGAATTAAATTGCATTACATCCAATAGGAAGGTAAAGAAAAGTTATAGAGAGGGAAAAAATTATGTGTAATATAAAAACTTGAGAGAACACGGAGAGCTAAAGAAAAGTTTCATAGAGGTAAAAGAGAGGCAAAAAAAAAAAAAAAAAAAGTTTTAGAGTGTGGGGGCGATAAGTGAAAATTTGTAAAGATTTGATATATAAAATGAATTTAATTATGTAGATTAAATTCATAGTTTAGAAACTTTCAAATTGAATTGAAATTTCAAATTAAAATGATGTTTCATGTATAAATTTAATATGTACGAAAATTAAGTTTGTAGTTTTTTTTTTTTTTTTTTTAATTTGAATGAGTTATATTTGATTTTTGTCAAGTAACAACTCGGTTGTGTTAAATTTGACAAATGTTTCAATTTTTGTATTTATTTGGTTTTATTTTGTAATTTGCAGAGTTACCAAGTTGCTAGTCTATAAATAGAACTTGGTTCTTCATTTGTAGCATCTCATTCCAAATTGAAGAGTTTTCTCATTTCTTTTCTTCTTTTATTCTTGAGTTGAGTTGAGAGCAAGTATCCAAGAGTTCTACCAGATCTGAGTAATTCGAGGTTGTAGTTCTACCGAAGTTAGTTATTGTAACCTGTGCAGAGCGAATAATTGTCTTCAAGACAATACTTACTAGAAGTGTGCCTCTACTAGGTTTTTAGTCTCCAAAGGTTTTGAAGTTCTTTCAAGTCTTTGGTTACTTTCATATCTAATTCTTGTTACACCATCTAACTTTCTTTTGAGTTTGAATATTATACATTGAGTGTATTGTTTCTAGTAATTGAGGTGTAATTAGTTTACTAGTATATTTAGTTCTATATAGGCTATTTTCCCCTAACATAAGCCATCATACAAAAACTTTAAGATAGAGAAATAAAGTGAGAGAAACATGCAAAAAAAAAAAAAAAAAAAGTGAATATTACTCTAAAGCTATCCAATCACACTCGCAATCGGTCTAAAAAAATTGGGTGAATATTTCAAGTGTATGGAGTGGGTTGTATTATAGTTTACTCCCTGTTCGTGGCTCCAATTAAAATAGTCAACTATAATTAACTATATTATTACTATTTCAAATCTTTCTTTGTTACAGCTACGTATTCTCTCTTTCCCTCTATGTTACCGTTTTTACTATGTTTTACTAGATTAAAATAGTCTGCACCTCAAACATAGACTATTATAACTCAAACTAAAATAATCTACATCCCAAATACAAACTATTATAACTTACAAATAATAAACCATGATTATATAACTTACTTAGTGTTCCAAATGCCTCCCAAGTAAGAAAAAAAAATAGAAGTAGAGGTAGAAAGTTGAAGAGACACAAAAATTACAAAGAGAAAAAAATAGAGAGAGGAACACCATTTTTCTAAAGAAAAAAGAAGTTATTCATTATGTGAAATTCAAGGTTATTAGTGTGATACTAAATAGTATGTAGTTGATAAAGGGAAGGATCATGTTCAAGAAATAACTTAAAAAGTTTATAATACAAATAAAGTTGAGTGTCTTATCTTAGTAATACTATTATATGATCCATTTTATATAAAAGTTACAAATAATTTATATTCCAAAACACTCATGTTAAGACATTAAGTGAGAGTATCACTATCATATACAACGGGTTTGTATAAGATTGGACCATGAAATATTTTATCTATCTTTATAAATTTGTTAATTAAGAACACAAATATTTCATAAGATAATCATATTCGATTCAATCTTAATACTGAATTAGTTATGAACTTTTGCATGTGAGAGCATGTCACTTAATTTGCATGGATGAGATCAATAGTATTTATTGTTGATTCAATAAGCTTACGATTTTGGAAATTTGATCATATAGGGAGCTGAAAGCATAAGTTTCACAAGATAGAATTAACTCTTTTTCATATACAGAAAATGAGATAAGTTTCCCTTAAATATTGATTTTTTAAATTTGAATTATGGGGTATCACCCTCGGACAAAAGAATAAGAATTGATGGGAAGAAAGAGGAAAGTAGAAGAAAAGAACAGAGTGTGAGAAATAGAGAATGAAGCAATAGGGGAATAATGAAAAAAGTGGAAAGACAAATAATCTATTTTTTGGGGTTGGTTGCATATCTAAAATATATTATCTATATCTATAGTATATAATCTATCTATAACTTTTATACTATCTAAAAGGGGTATAATAGAGAAACTTTTGATTTCCCCCTTCGCTCATTTTAGTTTATGGTCTTTAATCTAGCTTGTTTGTTATGTATAATGTGTTTAAATGTCTATTTTGTAGGATTCTTGAGCATATCATGCATTTCAAAGCTTTGCAGGCTGTCCAGTATTGATTTAGAGCTATCAAAAGTGAAGTCGAGCACCTAGAGCTTCAAGGAAATGAAATGACGATTTTGCTTTTGAGGCTAGTGCAACGACAAGCATCGCGCTTGAAGGTAGTAGCATCACTAAGGCGAGAGCATTGCAAAGCTCTGGAGATTGACGAACAAAAAGCAAGCGCTCGCGCATGCACAAGTGCAACATACGAGCGTTGCTGTGCGCGAAGTCTGTGCTACAGCAAAAAGGTAGAGTGTAGTGGCGCTATCCTATGGCACCATGGCACCGCCTCAAATTCTATAAATCATCTCTTTCTCTTTTAGGGTTTTTCATGTAGAGTCTGATGGAGGCCAAGGAGAGGTATGGGATTTCTTCTTTCTCTTCCCTTTTTCTTCATCTTTAGGTAGATTTTTATGGATTGTCAAGGTATGTGAATTTATTAGTTTTTGGAACAAGTTCTATGTATTTTCTTGAGATTTCTATGCATTGAAATTGAATGTATATCTTTTTATGCCTTCCTTGGATCTTGTTCAAGTTCTAGAAGCATATTTATGTGTGGCTATTGATATGGTGATTTCGTGTCGCACGCAAGTGTACGCGGTCAAGTTATAATATTAAAATGATTTTTAAGGCCAATTCATCCTTTGGGAACAAATAACAATTTTTGTTTAGCTGTCTCAGAATTGTGCCAATTTTAGCTAAGAAATCAAAATTGAGTTTGAATTTGTGGTTTTATAATGTAATAATAAAAAAAAAAGCAATAAAATTGTTTTGGAAATTTGAGATCAAAAGTGTTCTAGAGTATTGAATCCATTAATTAATTCATTAGGTCAACCTTATCAATTCATGGAATCATGTATAACATTATGCCAAAGTCTAGAAGCTTAATTCAAGATTACTTCCTCTAAAAAATAACCTATTCTCATGCAACTTAATTGATAGCTAAATTCTTGAAATCAAATTAAGAAACAAGGCTTTAGGAATTGTCATCAACAACTTTCATTATAAACCTAACTATTTTCACAAAAGATTAATAATGATTAATGATATAAATCTAGTATAACATTCAGTCTTTCAATTAAACATTCAATTTAACAGTCATTGATGGCCAATCAATAAGAATGAAACACAATATCATTAAAAAAATAATAAGTTCAACAAACATCCATGAAAAGAACTAAACTTAATCTAAATTCATAACAACTTCATCAATACCCTAAAACAAGCAAGTTTAGCCACTCATAGCTTGCATAAACATATTTTCATACATCAATTCAAGCACAAGATTTAGAAAAAGAAAAGGTAACCAAAGAAGAATCCTCTCGAAGGCTTCTTTGATCTCTTGAATCCTCCAAACTCGCCTTGATCATCACCTCGAGAACTCAAATGACCCTCAAAATTTTCCTCAAATTCTCTAATTTTTCAAAATAAACTCTCTCTTTAGGCATATTTTGGTCCTTTTTGGCTTCTTTTGAGTGTTCAAATCTTGAACATAAAACCTAAAAATCACTAACAAACACATAAAATCTCATAAAATTATATATAAAAAAAAAATCTAAAGCAAATAACACACATTTTGTGTGCGTATTAGCTATTCCTTCATAAATGTGTGTTGCCCTGGCTAATCGATTGATACCCCTCCAAATGTCTAGCTATAATCACCAAAGGAGAAAAGTAGTTGAATCTTGTATGATAGGATTTGTAGCTAATTCTTGAATCTTAGAACACATGCTTCAACTAGGGTCAAGGACAAATTGATTAATTGAGTTAAGCTAACTTGCTATTAATTGCACAATGAAATCTTACAACTTATGTACATCTTCTTAATTCTATATGGATGCTATTTAAACATAATAAATCTAGAGGCATTAATTTAGTTAAAGCTTAGGATTTAATTAATATTTAAAACGTTTGCTTAGTTTAATCGAATGATTCGCCTATTTGTAACATCGTTGAGTTAGGTTAGATTAAGTAGGTCGTTGTGCAAGCATAAATCGAATACATGTTCAATTAATAGAAATCGATGATTAAAATTATATGGGAATCCCTCTTGCTCTCAAAACTAGATAAATCCAATCCTAGGTTACATTTATCCATTGCTTTTATTTTTCTCGCACTATTCAAACTATCCATAACCAAACTCTCCTTCCCTCCCCCTCACCCCTTTATTGCTTTAATTAGTTAATTAGCATTATAAAAAACTCATACTAACACTTCCCTACAGATCAACTCAGACTTTCCACTGTTACTATGCAATCATAATAGTAGTGTAGGATACGATATTATAAATTTCATTTGATTAGTAGAGGTTTGCAAGCGACCGTAAATCCCTACCATCAAATTATCGTTGCTAGGGAAGCCAGTTTATTTTTCGTTTAGTTGAGTTTCTAGTTAGAGCATTCTTTTGCTTTCAATTTTTTTTTTCATGTCAATATTCTAAGCATGGCAGGATATCATCAATGAGGATGGGGACAAGCTAGTGGAATAACTCAACCTAATAACGAGGTTATTGATCTTACAGGTCAGCTCTCTGAGTTAACTTCTTTGGTTAGTCAAATGGTTGAAGGGAAATCGCAGCAATTGCGAGCATGTAGGATTTGCTTGTGCGTGGTCCATCCTGATCAAGCATACTCAAGGTTGCAGTGGCATCTGATGCCACGAGACTACTCCATGAGAGGGTTTTCTAGTCATTTGGGTGACGATTTCCATCGATCTAGATGGGGAGGAGTGCTTTGGCTACGGTAACCAAGGATGAGACTGCAATCACTGCAATTCATACCCTGTCGCGTCCAACGTGTTGATGCAAGCTCACATTGCCAACTCAGGTATGTCATTAGAAGATGTGATCAGAAAGATTACTGATAACAATCTTCTTTTCAAGCAGAAGATCCACTGCCTCTAACATGAGAGTCTTCGTCTCTAGACGGAGGCTGGAACTAAATTTCATAGTTTGAGAGACCTGGTCAATCAATTTTTTTAATCAGTTGAAAGAGGACATGAATCTCTATCACCAATCAATTTTTTTAATCAGTTGAAAGAGGACATGAATCTCTATCACCAATCAATTTTTTTAATCAGTTGAAAGAGGACATGAATCTCTATCACTCAGATCCTATGACACTATCGAGGCATGCGACGATGAGGTAACCTATATCAACACTAAGGAAAAATTGGATGATAGCATGCCATTCCCGAAACTAGTAGATGAGACAGAAGAACAACATGAGCCTAAACATGAAGAATCCCTGGTGATAAAGTTAGAGGTCGAAAGATCTCGCCCTGTTTTGTCATCCGATATTTCATAAATATTTGAATTTTATTCTTTTTGTCCCCAAAAGTCTTGAGTCTTTAATTTCTTTGGACTCAATTGAGTCTCTTAAGTCTTTTGATTCTTTCTTTCCCCTTTTATCAACAATATTGAAAAAAAATCCAAATTTAACCTATCCGACGCCCTTCAGAAGATGGAGTTTCTTCATACATTGAGTGTTACATCAACTCAAATAAGAAGTGGTTGAAGAAATATGAAAATATTTTCGTACCTTGATGGAGGACGGGTCACGTCAAGCAACGGACTTTAAAAATTTCCCATTCTTAAAGGGAGCCAAGTGAAATTTCTTTACTTGTTTTCTTTTTTGCTTTCTAGATTAGCTTCTTCTTTTTATTTTGTAGAGACTCCCAGATCATTTGAAGAGGTGAGTCCTGCTACCACATCCCAAAGACCATGCATGAAAACAGCCACATGGGAGGTTTTCTTTCCCTTGTCTTTTATTTTTATTGGGCTTACATTTCATCAGGGATAATGTATCATTTTAGGTTGGGGGTGGTGGTTGTATATGCATGTTTGGCAAGTCTTTGAGCACATGAGCTCAGACTTCATGATTGATTGATGATATGTTTTAAGGAATTGAATTCCTCCTAAAATCATGTGAACGTCGTGCCAATGTATAATCAATTTTGAAAAACACATAAATAAGAGAAATCAAACAGAATAAACATCGATATATAAGCACGCTAATGAGAGGATTGTTGGGGTTGATGCCCTAAATCTCGTAGGGTTTTGTAGTTTGTAAACACTTGTATGAACGAGTATTTTGTGATTTATAATATGCGATATTTTATTCACTTTAGACTATGAAATATGAGATATTTTAGTTGCATTAACCACAAACCAATAAACTAAGATCCATAATTATCGTTGTAACTTAAGAATGTATGTGGAGACATACAAGTGGATTGTGCTTTAAGTGATAACCTAAATGGTTTGTAGTATATGGATAAAGGAGAGATACCTTATCCTACCTTATCCTGGTGACACTACGAGTGTAGCCCGCTTTGTAGGTGTTACAAATGTTGTAAAGTGCTACAAATGATCTAATCCTGATCATTTGTGTATTAGACATGCGAGCGAGGATACTCTATACAAAGGAGTTTGTATAAGACCGAACCACGAAATGTTTAGTCTCGTTATATAACATCGTTCATAATTGAGATTTCCATTTCACTAGGATGACCATAGATAACATGACCTTAATTCTGAGTGAGTTGTGAACTCTTGTCTATGAGGGCGGTTCTTTGATTTGCATGGATGAGAGTGGCCAGATCGTTGGCTCAACGAGGCTACCATTTTGGGGATTCGTCTGATTGAGGAGCTAGAAACTCAGCTATACAAGATGGAATTTACTCCTTCCCCGATGTAGGGGTATGTAGATAAATTTCTCCCTTAAGGGCTGATTTCGGAGCTTGAACAATGTGGTGCCACATCTTCTTTTGGCTCGAGAAGAGCTTAATCATAGTAGGACTATGATCTATTGTTCATTAAAGGAATCAGTGGTAAAGAGTTAGATGTAACTATAGGGGCAAAATGGTAATTTGGTCCAGCTGTACTTACGAGCAATTTGTGAAGGGTCATCGTACTGTTGATTGGTTATATCCAATGGACACGAAAATATATCTGTAGTGCGAAGAGTGTAGCTGTCGGTCTTTAGTGGAGTGTCGGACAGCTAACGGATGATAGATATCGTGATTAAAGAGTTTAGTCAATTATTCACGTACTATAGGAGCTTCAAGCTGTAGGTCCATAAGGTCCCCTTGGTAGCGCAATGGATTCAAGTTGAGAATCAGTTTTTGTGTTAGTTTGAAATGTTCAAATTAAGAAGAGGGAATTTGATTTATATGATATAATTAAATTGATTCAATTATATATGATATAATTGATTTGATGTATTTGATACATTATTATTTGGTTGGAGGAATTAATATAAATATGATTTATATTAAATGCCATAAAAAGAGAAAAAGAACTATGGTTTATATGTTGCATATGATGCAATATTAAAACTATATGTTATAAATATAATATGATAAGTTAGTTATTGTATTTATTTATAATTTATTAATTATGAGATAATTGATAATTTTTTTCTCCACTAACTACCTTAGTGGGTGGTTTTGGACCGTTTATGGCTAAATGAGATAAAGAAGAAAAATAGTTTTTCAATTCGATAATTCCATGCTCATCGAAACAAGTTATCAGATAACTTTCGAGAGAATAAACGATAACCATCGAGTTTACTATATGATAGTACTCGCTACTACACGATCGAGTATCAAGTCTATACGATAGACCTTATTTTATGCTATACAATTGTTCATCGCATACTCGATCGTTTCCTCCTTCATTCCTCCACCTCTCTATCCAAAAATATACAGAGCCCATAACTCCTGAATTCTCACATCAAGAATACCAAGGTAATCTTATGGTGGAGTCGAATTTTGTTCAAGGATCAAGGATCAAGTTATACTCGCTGATGATCGAGGAAATTCCAGTTGCTCGTTGCGTTCGTGCTGTTTGTTGCGTTTGTGACTGATATTTATCTTAGATCACAATTATAATTAACTATAAAATATATCATCCAAATATTTATCTCTGTTATTAATTATAAATCATATTTATAATTAAGTAAACTATAAAGTATCAATATACATTATACTTTAAATTAATCATATTAATATAAAACTTCCTTTAAATAGTTTGAACAATTCAAATTATTCCAAAACCATTTATTCCTTGTTTTATCCTTAGTGAGCTAGCAAAAGGACCTACTGGACCTACAAATTAGAGGCTCCAATAATACAAAAATAAATAATTAAACTCTTTAATCTTTTTGTGAGCTAGTAGAGGAATCTAATGGACCTAAAGATCATAAGCTCTAACGATTTGATATTAATTGGCTAAACTCTTTAAACCAAATTAATCAATATTCGTTAACTACCAAGACATACTACTATAGCTTAGTAGTTGCACTCTCCTCACTATAGATATACTTTTTTCCTCTTGATTTAACCATAATCAGTAAGTCGATTCTTCACAAGTTGTTCATATTCACAGCTAGGTCAAAATTATCGTTTTACCCTTGTAATACATCTTGCTTTTTAAGTCTCTACTGATCCTCTAATGAACAATTGGTTTATGGTTCTATCAATAAACCAAATCCCTTTCAGCCACAAGAGGGCGGGGCCCCTTTTTTCAAGACCAAGATTCAATATTTAAGGGAACAGCATATCTGTTGACCTTGAGACAAATAAGAGTAAATTTCATCTTGCAAGACTATGTCCCAGCTATCTATCCGGTCTTATCCCTAAAATGGGAGGCTTATTGAGCAGCAATGTTGAACCACTCTCACCTATGTAGATTAAAGGATAGTCTTGAATAAACATGAGTTCATAGTTAACTCAGGATTAAGATCGAGTTGCCTTAGATCATCGAATTGAGATAGTCAGTTTTCACCGTAAACGGTCATTATAAAGAAAAAGTGACTATTTCGTGGTCCGATCTTATGCACTCATCTTTTGTATAGGATGTCCCCACTCACATGTCTCCATATGAACGACATTGAGATCACATCGTTTGTATCAATATACAAAGTAGGCCACATCCATAGTATCCTCATCCTCAGGGTAAGGTGCCCAACCCTATCCATATACTTATAGACCTTTTTGGCTATATACTAAATCTTGATCCTCTTATATGTGTCTACATAAAGTTAAAGTATTCATGTTATAACCATGATTTAGTTTATTGGATTTAGGAATAAATGCAATTCAATAACACTTTTATTGAAAGAAATCTCAATAATATTTTTCTTGTGAATATAATATGTTTAACAAACTGCGAGTTTTAGGACATTCCCAATGAACCCCCACTTGGACTAAAACTCCAGTGGGTTTTAAATATATGCAAATATACGATGTTGAGTATGAAAGAATAAATACAATAAACTAGAACATCTAAATACCCATGAATTCTCCCACTTGTCCTAGATTTACGAAGCTCGTAGTTCTAGTCCCACTAGGTGACTCTCGAACACTTTAGCCGGGAGGGCGTTAGTAAATAGATCAACTAAATTGTTTCCTAAGGCTATCTACGTGACGATCACGTCTTCTTTATGTACTATCTATCTGATGAGATGGTACTTACATTCGATGTGTTTTCCTCGATTATGGCTTCTTGGTTCTTTTGAGTTGGCAACTGCTCCACTGTTATCACAATATCGGGTGATTCAAATACTAATTATATGGATATGATTCATATAATTAAATTTAGTATTTTATATTAAATGTCAGATGCAAATTCGGAACCCCTTTCAAATCTATCAAGAACTTTCTAAGCCATACTGGTTCTTTGGCTGCTTTACATATATCTACATACTCAGCTTTTATGGTGGAGTCAGCAATACAGCTCTGTTTGATGCTCCTCCATACTACAGCTTCTCCATTTAGAGTGAATATTGATCTCAAAGTAGATTTCCTAGAATCTACATTGGTCTGGTAATCATAATAAGTGTATCCAGTAAGGATCAAATCCATAGTGCCATATACGAGCATATAGTCCCCCGTTCTCCAAAGATACTTGAGGATATTCTTAATGGTAGTCTAATGACTATATACAGGGTTGGACTGGAACCTACTGTCTATTCTAACTGTAAAGGATATGTCTGAACATGTGCACAACATAGCGTACATCAAGCTTCCAACTGTTGATGCATAAGGAATTGTTTTTCATATCCTCAACTTCTTGAGGTGTCTTAAGACACTGTTCCTTAGACAAATGAATTCCATGTCTAAAAGGTAATAAACCTCTTTTGGAATTTTCCATTTTATATCTTGAACAACATCTTGTCAATATAAGATGCTTGAGATAGTGTTAGCATTTTGTTCTTGCGATTTCGAACTATTTGGATTTCAAGAACATATTGTGCATCTCCTAAATATTTCATTTGAAATTGCGATGCTAGCCATCTCTTGTTGTCAGCAAGCAATCCTACTTCATTTCCAATGAGCAGGATATCATCAACATATAGTACCAGAAATACTACAATCTTGTTGACTATTTTCTTGTAAACATAAAGTTTTTCAACGTTCTATTCAAAGTCATAAGATTTGATCGCGTGTCAAACCTTATATTCTAGGACCGAGATGCTTGTTTTATCCCATAAATGGATCTTTTAAGCTTGCAAACTTTTTTCTCTTAACCCTGTTCAATGAGCTCTTTTGGTTGAGACATATAAATAATTTCTTCAAGAAAACCATTCAAAAAAGCTGCCTTGACATCCATTTACCATATTTCATAATCATAAAAGGCAACAATGGATAAAAGTATTCTGATAGACTTGATCATGGCAATAAAAGAGAAGGTTTCTTCATAGTCTACCTCATTTCTTTGGGCAAAACATGTTGCCATTAGTCTAGCTTTATAGGTTTGTACCTTACCAGCTTGGTCTCGTTTTCCCTTATAGATCCACTTACAACCAATAGGGTTTACCCCTTTTGGTTGATTTACAAGTTTCTAGACAGAAGTGAAGTACATAAACTCCATTTCAAGGTCTATTGTTTTTATCCATTGGTCTCTATCTACGTCTTCAATTGCCTGTTTAAAGGTCAATAGATCCTCTAAGCCATCATTAGGCATGACGACTTGAGTTTCTGTTAAACCTATGTATCGGTCAGGCTATTAAAAAATCCTCCCACTATGTCGAGGTATTCTCAATTCATGAGAAGGATGTGATGAACCAATTTCATCAACAACTTTTGTTGAAGGACCAGCCTGATCAACAACTTTTGTTGATGTATCTGTAGATTCACTGGACATCTCATTTAATACTAGTTTACTGCGAGGTTGATGATTTCTTATGTGGTCTTCCACTAAGAATGTAGCATTTGTCGATACAAACACTTTGTCTTCTTGAGGATCACAAAATAGAACATCTTTTGATTCTTTGGGATAGCCTACAAATAGGCATACTTTAGAACGTCATTCCAATTTCTTAGGGTTTTGTACCAATACGTGTGTCAGACATTCCTAGACTCTAAAGTGACATAAACTACCTTTACATCCTCTCTATAACTCATACAGTGTTTCTGAAACATTTTTCGAGGGAACCATGTTTAAAATATATAATGTTGTCCGTATTGTACATCCTCACAAGGACTGAGGTAATTGGACATAACTCATCATTGAACGAACCATGTCTAATAGGGTTCTATTTCTTCTTTCTGCTACACCAATTTTTTGTGGTGTACAGGTGTAGTAAGTTGGGATTAAATTCCATATTCTACTAGATAATTTTGAAATTGTAAATCCATATACTCACCACCTCGATTTAATTGAAGTGTTTTTAACTTTTTACTTAATATGTTCTCAACATTTGTCTTATACTCTTTAAACCTTTCAAGAGTTTCGGACTTATGATGCATCAGGTAAACATAGCCATATCTTGTATAGTCATCAATAAAACTGATGAAATACTTAGATCTTCCTCGAGCTCTAACATTCACTAGACCACAAAGATCTGAATGTACAAGCTCTAGAGGTTTTTTGGCTCTATGTCCTTTTCCTGAAAAAGTTCTTTTGGTCATTTTTCTCTCAAGACATGACTCACATAGAGGTAAAGATTTTTTATCTAACTGATTTAGAAGTCCATGCTTTATTAATCTCTTAAGCCTATTGAGATTTATGTATTCAAGTCTTAAGTGTCAAAGAAAGACGTTAGGAGAAATTTTTCGTTTCTTATTTTGAGTTTCAGCTGTTTTAAACATCTCTATATTTAAAATAGTTTTTGCCTCAATTGGTTTTAACACATATAAGTTATTTTCAAGTTTAGCATAATATAGTTGAACACCTCTTGGACTAATGAACACTTCATTTATATCAAAAGAAACTTTGTATATATGTTCTAAGAAACAGGAGATAGAAATAAGTTCCTTTTCATATTAGGTACATAATATACATTTTCCAATAAAATGTAAGAATCTCCAAAAAATAACTTGATATCTTCTACTGCTTAAGCCGAATGACTTCACTTGTTCCCACTTTAAAAGTCATCTTGTTCCGTTAGCTGCCTCTAGCAACTAGTTTCCTAAATGAAAGTGTAAATATGATTAGCGGCGCCTGAATCCAATATCCAGGTTAAATGAGAACTTTTCATTAAACATGTTTCAATTACAAGTAAATTAAAATTTAGCTTAGTTTTCCTTTTCAGGCTTCTTTTCTATAAGATATTTAGCGCAATTTCGTTTCCAATGCCCATCCTCGTCGCAATGGAAATACTTTCCTTTTGCAACTTTTGTCTCGCTTTTCTTAATAGGAACTTTCTTCTTCCCTTTGCCATTTTTCTTCATTTGGATACTCTTATCCTATGAAGGACCAGACTTCTTTTCAAAGGGTTTCGTACCAGATATCGATCCCTTCTGAAATTTCTTTTGGGTAACAACATTTGCTTCCTCTTCTTCATTTTTATTTTTCATCAATAATTGGTAAGTTTGGAGTTCATTTTAAAAAGTTGTCAAATTGTATTCGATCTTATTCATCATAGAATTTGTGCGAAAAGTTACGAAACTCTTCCAAAGAGATTCCAAGATCATACTAACTTGACTCTTTTTGTCTATGAAAGCACTGTTTGCTTCAGTTATGTTGCATGGACCATCATATCCAAGACGTGTTCTCTAATAGAGGTCCTTTCCTTCATACGAGGATTGTAAACATATTTAATAGCATTGTGTCGTACTGATGAGGACGACTGCCTAAACATCGCCTGTAATGACTCCATGATCTCCCTAGCGGTGACTATGATTTCATGCTTTTTAGTAAGCACACTAGATATGCTCGTTAAGATGTAGGCTCAGGCCTTTTCATTAGCCCTAACCCATTTGTCATATGCATCCCGAATACTTTAGTTTTCATTTGAACTAGGAAGAGGAGGATGTTCCTCCGTTAAGACGAACCTCAGATCATCTACAATTAGTATTGTATTAATATTTGATTTCCAGTTTGAGTAGCCCTTGCCATTGAAGTTATCGGAAGTTAATAGTTGGATAATCGAGTTCGACATGTTGAACATAAACAAATTCTATCAGGAAATTGTATCTAAATCCAAATTCATTTTAGCAAAAGTAATAATGTACCCTGATTTCATTATTTATTTGCAACGATACTTTGATGAGTCAGAATAGATGCTACCGAGCGGCAGTCAAATAATCCTTTACTGAAGCAAGACATTTCTTGGCTAAATGTTAATTCCAGAATAACTCTTATTCCTATAGTCATTTAGTTACCGTTTTGGTGAAGAACTATTAACATTTAGTAACTCTTGTATGTGTGAACCTCCATTTTTAGTTATCAAAGAACGGTATCAACAAGCCCTCAAAGTGGAAGACAATGTTGAAGACGAAACTAAGAAAATTTTATTCATTTCTGACGTTTGAGTTGTTTCAAATCCTATGTTATAACCCTCCAAGGGGATAGCCGTAACAACAACTAGGTAATGCCACCTAAAAATGGCAGCAGGCACAATATAAGAATCTCACGGTTCAATCTAATGGAAGAGACCATAGAATATGTTGACACATTTCCTTCACCCACTTACTATGAACGACTTCCCCTATTCACCTTGTTATTGACCCATGCAAACACTTTTCGAATGAACTAGTCACGGTAAAAGTGACACAAAGCTGAGCATGGATCTCATGGTATGAACTCCCGAGAAATAATACAATATATCATATATAATATTATCTCTCATTGAAGTGTTCTAATGGATTGGGTATATTTATTTACTTAGGTATATACTAGTCGAGTTGCATGAAGTCTAGGTGGTTTATTCAAGTATAACGATTATATTTGGATTTCAACCTACGGTGTCTAAGTGATAAAACCATTTTATTACCTCATATCACTCACGCATGCTCATAAAACTGGGTTAACAACACTCAATTATTCAATAAATCCCCAGGTAGCAGGTATTCGATAAACCATCAACTTAAGATCCTCCAATTTTAGACAAGATTATAGATCGATTGAGTTTGTAACTAAAGTCTTACAAGATAACGACCTATTTGAACTATTAAAACAAATTGTTATTAGTTAACCCTAAGTGAGGATGCTGCTTATCTATGTTATAGATTTTAAATGTCTAATTCATTTTATAACACTTTATAAAACTATAAACTTGCTATAACATTTATCAAGCATTCCACATTTTAACATAAAAATTATATTAAATACATGATACCCTAAATCATGCATACTATATATTATAACATATTATAACTTACTTTCAATGCATGATACATACTTCCTATGGTGGGATTTTAATCTACATGGCATACTTTATGTACATACAAGATTTAATTTAATTAAACATATATTCAAAATGCATAATTAATTAAACACAAACTGAAATAGACTAGATTTGGCATCTTAAGCAAGAAAACAAGCTAATTATTACATTAATAAATGAAAAACAACATCTAAAAGCCTCTAGATCACTCGAACCAACCCGAACCAAACCCAAACCACCTGAACTGGACCTTTAAGGCTTCAAAATGAGCCGAACCAGTCAACACTATGCTGAATCGGACCTTAAAGACCTGAATCGGTCAAATCGATTCAGTTGAATCGCTGAACATTTGGCACACACGAACTAGGTTGGGATAAGTAGCATTGCAACGCTCCATCTCAGCGTTGCAATGCCACGAGATGTAATCTTTGTTTTTGAGCTGGCTGAAGAACAATGTTGCAATGCTGTGAAGGAAGTGTTGCAACGCTATCTGGCAGAAACTTCAAATTTGAAATTCTGCAGCTGAGCATGCTTCGGATTTTCTTTAATTACAACCTAATTGCAACTATATTGACTCTAATAAAATTTACAAACAGATTTTCTTTAATTACAACCTAATTGCAACTCTATTGACTCTAATAAATTTACAGACTCTTTATCACACATTAAGGGCCACAAACAAAGAGTCAATTACAATAATTACTTGCAAATTGAAAATAAATTTTGATGCCAAAACCATAATATATCTATTTTAGCAACCATTTCATGCAACTCAAGAAAAAAACCCACCATACTAAAATTAACGTAAACTGAGTGCTTAAAAATGCTCTAATACCAATTGATAGAGTTGACATTCAACATGCAAAAATAATTAAAGATCTAAGCACTCTACTACATCAATTGTAGTTAATAAGCATGCATGTACATGGTTTTAGTATATTAGGGTTTCAAGTGAATACCTTTGATGATTCTCCCAAATTGACTGAATTTACCACAAAATTCTTCTTTAATTTATGCAGTAGACCACCACAAGAGTCTTCTCTACTAATCTCAGGTATTAAATTGAGTGGTTGAACTTAAATTGAGATGAATTTTGGTGTGATTTTGGGTGTTGGTTTGAAGAGGAAAACTTCAAAAGTTTCTTCAGAATTTTTAGCTACATGACCCTAGTCCGATCCGATTAGCTCTATATTTATATAATAAAATCATGCAACACTTAATTAAAGGGGAGCTTGACACTTGAAACTCCACTAATTTAGTGGATTAGGTGGTAAAAATTGGAAAATCCCACTTCCAATTTAAAATTAGTTTTTCTTTCTTTTTGTTTAAATTCAATTTTAATTTTCATTAAAATCAAAAATAAATTAAAAGAAATAAAACTCCATTTTCTTGAATTTGAATATTTCAAATTCAAAATTATTTTAAAAACTTTATAATAAATAATTAGTTAAACAAATTTAATTAAATAATTAATTTAATATCAAATATTAAATTAATAAAATACCTAATCCACAAATGAATCATTATTCATGTAATTGATATTTAAATCGAATTTAAATATTTTCAACTCTCCAATTCTATTTAATTTGAAAATCAAATGTTTAATTGTATCCAATATAACAATCCAAACCCTAAACCGTATTTGAACATTTCAAATTCTCTCAACACGCTATTCTAAGGTTTAATCCTTTTATGAACTAGTAGAAGGACTAATGGACCTACCGATCATGAGCTCCAATGATTTAAGATTAATTGGCTAAACTCTTTAAACTGAATTAATCAATATTCGTTAACTACCTAAACATACCACTATAGCTTAGTAGTTGCACTCTCTTCACTGTAGATATATTTTTGTTCACTTAATTTAACCATAATTAGTAAGTCATTCCTTCACAGGTCGTTTGTATTCATAGCTAGGTCAAAATTACTGTTTTGTCCCTATAATACATCTTGCTCCTTAAGTCTCCACTAATCCTCTAATGAACAATTGGTTTATGGTCCTACCAGTAAACCAAATCCCTCCCAGCCATGAAAGGGCAGGATCTATTTGTTCAAGACCAAGATTCAATACTTAAGGGGAACAACCTATCTATTGACTCTGAGACTGATAGGAGTGAATGCCATCTTGCAAGACTATTTCCTCAATTATCTATTCGGTTTTATCCTTAAAATGGGAGGCTTATTGAATGGCGATGTTGAACTACTTTCACCTATGCAGATTAAAGGATAATCACGAATAAACAGGAGTTCATAGTTAGCTCAGGATTAAGATCGAGTTATCCTAGGTCATCGAATTGAGATAGTCATTTCTAACAGTAAACGGTTGTTATAAGAAAAGTGATTATTTCGTGCCCTGATCTTATGCAAACATTTTTTGCATAGGATGTTGATAGCACAAAAACTGTGATATTTTTCTCTTCTTAATTCTAGGTTGTTATTATGTTTAATGTGTTTATTTGATGATTTTTTAGATATTGAGCATCTTGGAAGTAGAAACAGTCATTAAGAACTATTCAGGGTTAATTTTGAACAATTAGAAGAGAATTTGAGCAATTGGGCTTCAAAAAGACGTGAAAGGACGAAAACTCCCATGGACGGAGCATTGCGCAATGCTACAAAGCAGTAGCTACTCGTTGCTGGAGAGCAGAGTAGCGTTGCAATGCTATATGTAGCATTGCAACGCTTTCGTTTTATATTTGTGCAGTGTGGTAGCGCAGGGACGACTGCTATATAATGTCGTTTTTCGATTTAGGGTAAAGATTGACCCCCAATCGGCTCCTAAGCCGATTTTCTATTCTTCTCACCTCTCTACTTTTATTTTTCTTCCTTTTTCTCCCCGTCTCATGTAACTAATGGAACAATATCGGGATTTGTTTTATCCATCTCCATGGGAAGGTAAGTTCTAGTTATTTTCTAGTTTAGGGGATTTTGGAACAATATAGTTTTTGGGAGTTTTGTTTGAATGTAATCTTTTTATTCTTGTCTATGGGTTTTAATCTAAATTTTGTGTTTATGAATTGCATGATTTAATTGTTGATTGACAACCAACGATTTTGTTGTGTGATTCTAATGCTTGGAGATTGGCTTGTAATATGTAACATGAAATTATAGGTTAATCCCATTGGAAGCAATAGGTTAGTTAGGCTTGCGATTCATTAGGCCTGAGATTGTTGCCTAAAAAGAATAGTATTGCTCTTATCAACCTAGAGAGAAATCGTATTGAATGTTTGATTAGACGTTGGAAGTTAAACACTCATCCTAATGTTATCCTTAGAACTTAATGCGATTCGTTAATTTGTATGGAGCGAATTCGTTTTCTATGCATGTTGATTAATTAGGTAATTAGGACCATTGATTGGGATTCCAATCAATTGGGCTAGGCCTAATCAAGAAACTAAAATTGCATTTAAACAACTCGATTAACAAGAATTACATTGGTAAAATCCAGTTCCCTTAAGCTAGGTCGTTTCCTTTAATTGCATTTCTATCTTTTATTTTCTCGCATTTTATTTTCATGCACTTTCAATTATCAATCCACACCCCCCCCCCCCCATCACTTTAACTTAAAACATGCTTCAATGAACTAATCTTTTGTGCTTCCCTAAGGTTCGACCCCGGACTTGCAGCTTGTACTACCAGTTAGTATAAGTAGGAAGGGTATTTACGGGTGACGGTAAACTCGACCCTATCAAATTAGCGTCGCTGTCGGAGAAGCCAATTAGTTCTTCTTAGTTAGTTTTTAGTTTAAGTTTCTTTTGCTTTGATTTGTTTTCTTTTTGTGTCAGTTAAGCATGACAGGATGTCCAAATCAATCTTGGACGTCCGAAAGTCAAGTTGCAGATTTTAACTATGAGGTAAGTGACCTTCGATGCCACATTACCGAGTTGACTTCCTTAGTTGGCCACTTGGTGAAAAGGAGTTCGCAGCAGGTAGAGGTGTGCAAGAGTTGCCTACTCGAGGGGCATCCCACGCAAGCATGCCTGAGGTTGCAGTGGATGCCAGCACCATGTGGATTCGTTAGGGAGGTGTATTATGGTCATTTGGACTACAAGTCTCATCATCCTATATGGGAGAGAAGTCTTTTGACAATGGATACTCAGGATGGCAACAAAGTTTCGACCATCAAGATTTCACAGCACCACACCAGTCGACTCATGCTCAATGTTCAAGGTCAGGTAAGACTTTAGAGGCTTTGGTTATGGAGCTTACTGATAGTGCTTTTGAGTTTCAGTAGGACAACCTCCGTAGGCAGCAAGAGTTTGAGCGCATCTAGCAGAAGAGTCTTTGCCCTGAGGCTGAGGGTAGGACTGACTTACAAAGTCTGAGTGACTTCGTTGCTTAGCTTGGAGCTTCAGTTGGGTTACCAAACGAGCCATTGCCAAAACATTCCCTGGACTTTCCAGAGGCTCAGAGGCATGAGGTAGTCCATGTCGACGAGATGGAGGAGTAGGAACCACTTCCCAGAGATTCATGTCCAGATACGACTTCAAATATTTTAGTTTATGAACTTGCTAATAGCTTTTTTCAGTTTCAACAGGATGTTCAAGCTCAGCTACAAGGATTGATCACCCATGTTGCTCAGCTGACAGAAGCCATACAGAGACTAGAGAGCGTGCGAGAGTAACCTATCATCTGTAGCTCAGAGGCAGAGTCTTTGTGCAATGCTACTACACTAGTGATGATGAGGACATCACTCCATGCTTGCCAGTTTGTGAGGTTAAAGAGAATTTAAAGCCTAAATTTGATGACATCCAGGTGATAGAGTTAGAAGTCAAAAGACCTCGCCCTGTTCTGACTCCTGGTATTTCGTATATATTCGAGTTTTCTTTCCTTAGTCCTCATGAGTCTGTTGCGTCTTTTCTTTCTTTGGACTCTTTAGAGTCATTTGAGTCTTTTGATTCTTTCTTTTCACCTTTTTTGCCATATTCTAAAAATCCACATTCGACTTGTCTAGTTCTCTTTAGAAGATGGGAATCCTTATAGCCTTACCACGCTATATTGACTCATTCAAGAAAGAACCAGAGAAATACAAGAATTTCTTTGTACCTTGACAGAGGATAGATCACACTGAGCAATCGACGTTAAAAATTTTCCCTTCCTGGAGGGAGCCAGGTGAAAATTTTATTGCTTTTTAGTTTAACTTCTTGTTTTTCTTTTGTAGATTCTTTCTTTCTGCCCTAAAGAAGAAGAAGATCAATTCAAGGCAACCCTCTTATCACCATCTCGTGTGCAAAAACATCATCAGGGGAGGTTTTCTGTTCCCTTGACTCTTTTATTTTATTGGGCTTAGATTAAAGATACATTGAGGACAATGTATCATTTTAAGTTGGGGGTGGGGGTATGTTGTGGCTGTTGGGGTCCTTGAGCGCTATGCTTGGACAATGTTTGCGTGCTTGAATTTGCTTTGTTGCTCTCTTGCTTTGTTTGTTATCATGAGTAGTTGCTGATGCACCCTTTTTGTGATTAGGTTTGCATGAAACTATGTTTAAAGTGCATGATCATGATTTTTAGCCCATTTTAAAAAAATTTCTTATCTCTCATGCATCTTTAATTCCCTTGTTCAACGAAGTTAGGACTTGCATTCTTAGAGTTGTATTATTGGGCTTATATTTTTGTTGTCGCCCCGAAAGGCCTAGGTGATACATGGTAAGTGATTGAAAGCTCAACCTAGTAATGACTGCCTAAGTTTTTTTTTTCCAAAATCTTGTTTTGTATTGTAAAAGCCAAGTATGGAGTATGTAAAAAGAAAGTCTGTAAAAGGAAGAGCGTGTTGTAAAGTAAAAGCAAGTTTGTATGTTATTTTTTAAGGGGATTACTCCTCTTTCTTAGGGTTATGATTAACCCTATGACACCCGTAGTTTTTCTCTGAGCTAAAGTACCCCAAGGAATGAGTAAGCTTTGGCACCCAGTTAGGAGACATTGCTTGTAGTTGGATGACTTGCATGACACCCATGTGGGCAAGCCAAAATGAAGATGATGTGTCTATATAGGTTTCCTCTTTTGTATAAAGTAAAAAAAAAAAAAAAAAAAAAAGTAAAGAAAAAATGAAAACAAAAATTAAATAAAAGTTTGGTTTCCGTAAGTGTGTCATTACAAAGTTGAGTCTAGGAAGCTTGGCTCTTGAACTTTCGAGCCAGTGTAGGGGGAAATCGAATTGAGGGCCTTATAAAACCATTTCATGTTTTGCAAGCTTAATTAGTAGGGCTTTTGACTCACTCATGCATAAATAGTTTTAGATGTGCTTCATTGATTGATGTAATCAGATTTCATTTTTTTATTGCAAATCTCATCCTTATAGACTGTTGAGACTAGAGTAATGACCTATGTGATTGAGCAAGCATAATTTTTGTGTGAATTGTGATTCTACTTTGTTCGAGGATGATCAAGAACTAAGTTGGGGGTGTTTGATAGCACCAAAAATGTAATATTTTTCTCTTCTTCATTCTAAGTTGTTACTATGTTTAATGTATTTATTTGATGATTTTGTAGGTATTGAGCGTCTTGGAGGTAGAATCAATCATTACGAACTATGCAGGGATAATTTGAAGCAATTAGAAGCTAATTTGAGCAATCGAACTTCAAAAGGACGTGAAAGGACAAATATGCCCTTGAACGGAGTGTTGCATGAAGCTACAAGGCAGTAGCTACTCGTTGTTAGAGAGTAGAGTATCGTTGCAATGCTACATATAGTGTTGCAACGCTCCAGTTTTTTATTTGTGCAGCGTTTGCGACAACTACTATATAATGTCGTTTTTCAATTTAGAGAAGAGGATCGACCCTCAATCGGCTCCTAAGCCGATTTTCTCCTATTCTCACATCTCCATTGGTATTTTTCTCCCTTTTTCTCCCCACCTCATATAGCGAATGGAACGATGTTGGGATTTATCTTCTCCATTTCCATGGAAAGGTAAGTTCTAACTATTTTCTAGTTTAGGGGATTTTGGAACAATGTAGTTTTTGGGAGTTTTGTTTGAATGTAATCTTTTTATTCTTGTCTATGGGTTTCAATTTGAATTTTATGTTTATGAATTGCATGATTTAATTGTTGATGGACAACCAATGATTTTGTTGTGTGATTCTAATACTTGGAGATTGACTTGTAATATGTGACGTGAAATTATAGATTAATTCCATTGAAAGCAATAGGTTAGTTAGGCTTGCCATTCATTAGGCCTGAGATATGTTTCCTAAAAAGAATAGTATTGCTCCTATCAACCTAGAGAGAAATCGTGATGAATGTTTGATTAGACGCTGGAAGTCAAACACTCATCCTATCGTTATCCCCATAACTTAATGCGCTTCATTAATTTGTATGGAGCGGATTCGTTTTCTATGCATGTTGATTAATTAGGTAATTAGAACCATTGATTGGGATTCCAATCAATTGGGCTAGGCATAATCAAGAAACTAAAATTGTATTTAAACAACTCGATTAAACAAGTATTACATTGGTCAAATCCAATTCCCCTAAGCTAGGTCATTTCCTTTAATTGCATTTCTATCTTTTATTTTCTCGCATTTTATTTTTCAATTATCAACCCACACCAACACCCCCCCCAAATTTATCACTTTAATTGAAAAAGCGCTTTGATGAACTAATATTCCACGATTTCCTGAGGTTTGACTTAGACTTGCCGCTTGTACTACCAGTTAGTATAAGTAGTTTGTTCAGTGATTTATAAATTTTGTTTGTGTAGCAAGGGTTTATGGGCGACAATAAACTCGACCCTACAAGATGCCCCTATTCACATGTCTTCATATGAACGACATTAGGATCACATCATTTGTATCAATATACAAAGTGGGTTACACCTATAGTGTCCCCAATATAAGGTACCCAACCCTATCTATATACTTATAGACCTTTTTCGCTATATACTAAAACTTGAACCTCTTTTATGTCTCTACATAAAGTTTATGTATTCGTGTTATACCATGGGTTAGTATATTAGATTTATGAATAAATGCAATTCAATACACTTTTATTGAAAGAAATCTCGATAATATCTTTATTATGACAGGTTGTGAGTTTTAGGACATTCCCAAAAAAAAAAAAAAAGGTTATAGTCTAACTATAAACTAGATCTCTCTCTAGCCAATGAGAGGGTGAGGCGTCTCATTGTTCAAGACCCAGAATGAGCCCTTAAGGGAGCAATCCATCTACTTTCCCTAAAACTGGTAAGGAGCGAATTCTATCTTATAAAGCTATGTTTCTATCTCCCTACTTGGACAAATCCCCAAAATGGTAGACTTGTTGAGTCGACAAATCTGGTCACTTTCACTCATATAAATCAAAGGATTTCCCTATAAACAGGAGTTCACAACTTACTCAGGATTAAGGTCGAGTCACTTAGAGTCATTTGATTGAAATGCTAATCTCTTCAATTAACAACGTTATAAAGAGAACCTAACCATTTCACGGTCCGGTCTTATACAAAGTTTTTGTATAAGACACCACTACTCACATGTCTCCACATAAATGATTAGGATCAAGTCGTTTGTAACACTTTACAACTATTGTAACAATTACAAAGTGGGTCGATCGGTAGTATCACTAGGATAAAGCACCCAACCTTATCCATATACTACAGACCATTTAGGTTATTACTTAAACATGATTCACATGTATGTCAACCAATACATGTTTAAGTTACATAAAATAAGCTTGAATCTTAATTTATTGGACTGAGTTAATGCACAAATAAAATAACTCTTATTTTATTAATAAAAATTTATTTATACAAGTTTACAAACTATGAGAACTATGAGATTTAGAACATCGATTCCAACAATGTCCCATTTGTCCTAACGCTAGTGGGTATACAATATAAAGTATAATACAAGTAAAGTACAAACTACAATAAACTGGGGCATACATTATACCCATTAACATCTCCCAATTGCCATAGACAATGTGATGCATATCCTATAGACCTAGACTTTCTAGATGACTACTCGAACACCTTAGCAGTGAGAGCCTTTCAATCTCCGTGCTATCACGTCACCTCATTGTATAATAAAAGTAAAGTACAAACTACAATAAGCTATCTTCGTGACTATCACGGCACTTCATTGTATAATCTCCTGAATCAGGTGATATTTCCTTTCAATGTGCTTGCCTCTTTTATGACTACTAGTTCCTTTGAATTTTCCATAGCACCATTATTATCATAATAAAGTATGATGGGCAAAAATATGTTTGGGATGACTTTTAAATCATTAAGGAACTTCTTCAGCCAAACAACTTCCTTAGAAGCTTCACAAATAGCTACGTATTCAGCTTCCATTATGGAGTCCGTCCATTAAGAGTAAACACTGATCCTGATATGGATTTCCTAGAATCCTTATTAGTCTGAAAATCAGAGTCTGTGTATTCTACAAGGATCAAATTCTTAGCTCCATACACAAGCATAATGTCCCTCGCTCTGTAGATACTTGAGGATTATCTTGATCGCTATTGTAAACCCTGAAACTTCCCCTTAACATCTTTTAAGTAAGAAATTTGTAGAGTTGCTTGAGGAATCTAGAAGTGCTAGGCTTGGACATGCCTTGACCTTGGTAAGATGACCTAGGCATGGAAATCAAAGAAGTTGAGGCATTGAACTTGTGTGATGACTGGAAAATGAGAAGGGTAAGCATTGAGAAGGCTACCCTTGGAGGTTATTTAGCATGAATTAAGCTTACATGCGCTATGAAGGCATGGTGCAACCATACGATGGTTAAGACTACTAGGCATTGGGAATTTAAAAGACAAGAAAGGCTGATCAGTTGAAGACTCATATCTTGCATGAAGGATGAAATGGTTGAAGGGAAAATAGCCAAGTGTAGACAAAATGCCAGTTGGATGCATAGGTGTCAAGTTCTTAAACAAAGAAAGCATGCAAGAAGGACTACAAATAAAAGCCATAAAGATGAGGTCGGTTTGGCCACTCTACTCGACTAAAAGAAGAGATTTTGTAGCCATTTGAAAGCTTCAAGTGAGGAGGATTCTCTAGGGTTACTGTGAAGAATCTCCAACAGATTAGTGCTGAAAAATTAAGGAAATCAAAGGTAGTGCAAATTCTGGACTCCATCGAGCAAGCTATGTTGTTTGGTGAATTATAAGCATTCTAAGAGGAACTAAAAGCTGTAATTTTAAGGTAAGCTAGTTTAAAGATTGTGTAAGATGTTTGTGGAAGGAAGTTTCAAATTTCAATGAACAGATTTTAAGTTATATGTTCTAAAATTTGAATCTAGAAATTAGGAGTTAAAGAAGTAAGCATTTAGTTGATAGCTGAAAGAAGGAAGCAGTTTGAACAATTTTCTCTTGCAAAGAAGAATATTTTCAGCATAATCAAAGCTCTCCTAATGTGGAAGTTGCTACTTGGCTGCCATAGAGGAATTTGGTCAAAAGAATGTCCAAAGGTGAAAGAAACTGAAGAAAGGTCTGAGTTTTGAAGCAATTGGAGCAGGCTGAGGATATAGATGCATTATGAATTGTTGAGGAAGAAGTAGAAGCTCAAATTTGGAAATATGCTTTTTAAGACATTTCTTGACTAGTTTCATTAAAAAAAAAAAAAGTTTTGTTTAGTTTGGGCTGGAATTGATGCTATAAGTGTAGCAGTCATATGCCCAAGGATGGCATGTGGCTAACTACCTATGCAATGAAAAGGATTACCTTGGCTTATGGAAGACCATTTGATTGAGGGAGTACCAAAGGATTTTAAGGGTTAAAAAGGAGCTAGAGAATAGTGAGTGGCTCCTTTCTAAGGGTTAAACATATTTTACTTTAGCATTCCAATTATATGCTTTGATATGCTAAAGTAAAATATGTTTATGAAATGCCTAAAGTATGCTTTATTAATGAGTTCAAAGCATTATTTAGATGTTTATCTACGGTTTTCCAAAGAAGTCTATGCCATGATTTTTATAACGATAATGAAAAGCTAAGTTTAATGAAAGGATCTATATTTTCTAAGAAGTTGTGATTTTTTAGTAAGATTTATAATATTCTAAGTTTTCCACAAAGCTAAGGCTATGCGATAACTTTCATAAGGCTGAAGATAAATTATGTTTCCAAAAAGAAGTGTATGCTATGGCATGATTTCTAAATTGATTTGCACAAATATGTTTAAGAACTCAAAGCATGGTTTGGTTGAACACATTGTTTGATTTAAACAACAATGTTTCTAAAGAAAGCTAAAGCATGAATTTCTCCAATATGAGTTAGATGCTTAAATGTTTCTAAAGTATGTTAAAGTTGAAGTATTCTTATCTAAGCTAGAAGTTCCAATGTATTTTGAGTATGTCTAAGTAAAGTTACTTGAAGCTTCACATATGCTATGAATTTTAAAAGACCAATGTAATGTTTTACTGAAAGGTGTTTCCTTAAAGAGAATGTTAGGAGTTGTGATGCTTTTCTAAAAGCATGAAAAATGTTTTGAAAGTGTGATGTTTATTAAAATAAATGTGGTTTTGAAATAAAAGAGTTTCCAACCACTGGCTACGTATGCTAGATTGCTAATATATGACAGAGACGTTTGATGAGAATTGGCAGTGCACACTTATGGGAAATGTCAATATACTCTAGCATGTCTAGGTGGAAATTGTCTACATGTGCACATGAGGATAGGATAATATAGGGTACAGGAGTATATTTTCTAGTTTTATGAAAAGTTTCATAAGTTAGTTATCATCAGTCAATGAGAGAAAACTAATAATAGCCAGTTTATTACTAGATCAAAGTATGTTTTCCTAATTTCATAAGACTAAATGAGCTTAATCTCTGGATTTTATGTTATGTTATACATGTTTTAATGTGAATGTTTTATGAATATGGTCTTCATCAGTCAAGGAGATGAAGCTGATGAATGACAGTTTTCTGAAAGGCTAAGAATGTTTTCCTTGTTTAAGTGGGAATTTATGATCTTAACCTCTAGTCTTATTGAGATGTTTTAATATGATTTTTCCTATTTAAATGGAAACTATGTATGAGTAATATATGGTTAAAGTATTAAAGTTTTATGCATGAAATCTCTAGTTTTTATTGAAATGTTTTATTTAAGTGATATTCCTGGTTTTACTGGAACCCATGTAAGAAGTTTTCCCTGTTTTTAATGAGAATTAAATGTAATGTTTGGTTTTTTGGTTTTATGACAAAGACTAAATGTGAGGTATTATGTTAAAGAGTTTTTTGGTTTCACTGAGATGAGTTAAGAACTCAATGTTTATGTTGAGATTATGTTTTTTATGATTTCCTAAGAATGATTGAGTGAAGCTTATATGATGCTTTATATTAAGATTTGGTTTATTGATCTTACTTATTGAATCTAATTTCAAAAGGAATTTCCAAAACTAAAGCCTATGTCTTAGAAATTATGCCATTCACGCTCTGTATTTCCTAATTTCAAAAGATTAGTGTCTAATTTCACTAATCTTCCTAGCTCACGCTTTCTAAAGTTTTGTATTTCCCTTTAGGCAGCAAGAAGAGTTCTAAGGTTCCAGGGTTGTAGGGTTGTTGTCAGAGAAGGTTCTGCTTGCCAATGTCTCAAAGTATTTTATAAACTGTAACGATGTCATAGTTCTTGTTTATATATGGTAAGCCTCTATGGAGGTTGAGTCAGAGCTTGGTCTGTAAATAATGTTGTATTCATGGTTGTAATGTATTGAGTGGAGTTTATGGTTGTGATGTGTTACGTTATGTTTTGTGTTGGTTATGTCATTACACAAGTTTACAAGTTAAATTTTGAAACAAAATAGTTTCAAATTCTAACTTCAACAGGTTCAGTTGATAGTAGATGTCATAAGAGGGTTGACATCTACTATCCTTACATCTTCTCTTAAATGAAAGAGATAAGCTTGGGAAGAGGTGTGATGAGTTGGTATCAGAGCAAGATTTGGGGAACCCTGAGGGGTTATGTGCTCAGGAAAAGTCTAAGAGTTAGATGTTTATGGGAAACTTGAGGGAATTACACACAGGGAAAGTCCAAAGTCAGGTAGTCAGGGAAACCTGAGGGATAAAAGTTGGGAAGGAAAGTCAATGATTTATGGAAAATCTGGGAGACTAAGAGGTCAGATGAGTGGGAAGGAACTGGGGAAGCCAGATGGTTTATGGAAACCTGAAGTTGGTCAAGAGTCAAGTTGAGGGTTTCAAGTGAAACCTAAGGACTAAAGTCTAGGGGATGGAATGCGTTAGAATTGCATTAGGAGAACCAGTGTATGCTTAGTGCAGGGTAAAAAGGGAATGTCAGTATTACTAAAAGTGTCATTTTTTGTATTGTAGGAAGTCATATGCAAAGGTGGTAGACACATGAAGTAACCCAAGTTTGGAACTCGAGATGCTATCGAAGGGCAAAACAAGGAAGCTGAGGATGAGTCAAATCATCCTAGGGCTAGTACTGGGTAGATGAATAGGTACTAGATCAATTCACTCAGAGGTTAGTTGAAAGGCTAGGATCAACATGGTCAGATCTAGAGAAAAAGTTTGGCATAGAGAGGTTGAAGTCTTTAGGGGCAACCATTTTCGAAGGAACAACAGACCCAATAGATGTTGACGTATGGATAAACTTGATAGTGAAATGTTTTAGGATCATAAAGGGCCCAGAGAACAAGAAAGTGACATTTGTTGTGTTTTTACTACAAAAGAGAGTAGAGGATTGATGGGGAGTGTTGAAAAGTAAAAGAAGTAATGTGGAAAAACCTACTTGGTAAGAGTTCAAGCAAGCTTTCTATGAGAAGTATTATCCACGATGATGCAAAGCGGAATGAGTTCCTCAGACTCATACAAGGTGCTATGTTGGTAATGGAGTACGAGCAAAAGTGTACAGAGTTATCTAAGTATACTCTTAACATGATAGAGGATGAAACTGAAAGATGTAAGCGGTTTGTGGACGGCCTAAGAAAAGACATACATAACCCCGTAACAGCTAGCATGAAGTGGAATGAATTCTCCAAGCTAGTGGAAGCTGCTATAAGGGTGGAAAACAATCTGGCACAGATAAGTCAAGAAGAAGGAATTAGAAAAAATCGTAGTAAATCAAAGTTTTTAAGTCTAGCAAGAAGTGTAGGGAGTAAAGGAAAAGGACTTGCACTAGGAGATTCTAGCAGAGGAATCTCAAAGTCTAAGCATGGTGGGACATCAAGTTCAAAGATGACCAAAGGTAAAGAGATTCTAAAGGAAGAAGAAGTCGAGCAACTTGAGGAGGCTGTGGCCAGTTTTTGACTTAGACTTCTATATTCTAACTATAGCAGATATCATTGAGGAAAATGTCCTAGTAGAACACGCATTTGCTATACGTGTGGACAGATAAGACACTATAGAAGAGAATATCTCGGGCTGTAGGAGGACATAGATATGCAAGTAGAGATTGAAAGCATACAGATTAAGAGTAGCAGCTAAGTTCAAGTGATGAATATATAAATAAGTTTAAGTTTTTTTAAGTGTTTTAAGTGATATACAAAATAATGTACTAAGTGTAATGGTTTGTAGTGTTGATGTAACAATGACAATTGATGACGCTGATTGTTTAAGACTACTCTACAGCAGCCAAAGGTAATGAGATTAAGAGTATGAGCAAAAGGACTCTCCTCAACTAAGGTGCGAAAGTAAAAAGGTTAAATATAATGTTCTAAGAACAATGTATAGAAAAGTAAAATATAAGTGTTTTATGAGTTCAACAAAATTATGTTATGTCTCAGAAGTTTTCAAAGTTTGTGAGCTTAAGCCAAGCAAGTTTCCAATGTAATGTATGAATTTAAAGGTTAAGAGGTTACAAGTTCTTTGTAATCTTGAGGTATTACTAATTGTTACTTCATGTTAAAGTATGCCTAAGTTGGAAATGAAGCTCTCGGGTTAGGGCACACCGAATTTCGAGGATGAAATTCTTTTAAAGGGTAAGTAAATTGTAAACCCTAAAACATCCCCCTAAGATCTTCTGAGTAAGGATGGTTTATAGTATTGCTTGAAGAACCTAGAAGAGCTAGGCTTGGGCATGAATTGACCTTGGCAAGGGGTGGAGAAGGAAGGCTCGTGATGGTAAGGAAGCTTGAGTGTGGAAAGAATGATGTTAAGAGGAAGGCCTTGGCATTAGAAGGATATTTCACACAAAAGGACATAGCATAGAGTAGGAATACTAAGTGTTGCCAAATGGGGCAACCAGGCATTGAGGATGTGCACAAAGAAGAGGAAACCATGATATGAGGAGTAGCTTGGTGGGTCATGCATGGAAAGTAAGGAAAGGAAAGAGCATGAAAGACTTGGTCGAGCTTGGTGATAGCATGGGAGAAAGTTTGGCGTTGAAGACAATTGGACAAGGAGATGTCTAGCCTAAACGTGGAAATCAAAGGAGTTAAGATGTTGAACTTGCATGATGGGCTGGAAAATGAGAAGGGTAAGTGTTGAGAAGGCTACCCTTGGAGGTTATTTGGCATGAATCAAGCTTACATGTGATGGGAAGGCATAGTGCAACCATGAAATGATTAAGACTACTAAGCATTGGAAATTTGAAGGACAAGTAAGGTTGGTTAGTGAGGACTCATATCCTGCATGAAAGATGAAGTGCCTAAAGGGAAAATAGCCAGGTGTAGAGAAAATGCCAGCTTGATGCATAAGTGTCAAGTTATTAAACAAAGAAGACATGCAATAAGGACTATAAATAAAGGTTGCTAATATGAGGTCGGTTTTGCCACTCTACTCAACCAAAAAAATGGATTCTACAACCATTTGAAAGCTTGATGAGTGAGGAGGATTCCCTAGGGATGCTATAAATAATCTCCAATGGACTAATGCTGAAAACTTAAGGAAATCAAAGGTGATGAAGATTTTGAACTCCATCGAGCAAGCAGTGTTTTTTGGTGAATTATGAGCTTTCCAAGAGAAATTAAGAGCTTCAATTTTTAGATAAGCTAGTTTAAAGATTGTTTAAGAAGTTCATAGAAGGAAGTTTCGAATTTTGATGAATGGACTTTAAGTTATATGTTTTGAAATTTGAATCTAGAAATTAGAAGTTGAAGAAGCGAGTAGCTAGTTGATGATTAAAAGAAGGAAGTAGTTTGAGCAATTGGCTCGTGCAAAGAAGAATATTTTCAGCCAAGTTGAAGCTCTCTTAGTGTAGAAGTTTTTACTGGGCTGCCATAGAGGAACTTGGTCAAAAGAATGCCCAAAGGTGAAAGAAACTCAAGGAAGGTCTGAGTTTCGAAGCAACCAAAGCAGGTTGAGATTTTGATGCATTCTGAATTCTTGAGGAAGAAGTAGAAGCTCAAATTTGGAGGTAAGCTTTCTAAGACATTTCTTGGAAAGTTTGATGAAGGAGGTTTTTTCTAGTTTGGGCTGGAATTGATGCTATAAGTGCTGGAAAATGAAGGAAGTCAAAAAATGGGTTGTCAGCTCAAGAAGAAGAAGATTGGCATTGAGAAGTTGTCGCCGGTGGGCTAAGCTCAATGCATAGGTGCTGGGTTGCACGCACATCACGTGCACAAGGAAGTTGCTACGACACACCCATCACTCAACACCCAGCCTCAACACTCACGTCTACACAAAATCTGTCACACATTTTGTTGCTCGTGTGCGAGGCCTGTCGCCCATAACCTGTGTCACTGCCTAAGTGTAGTGCCCATACGCTCAAGGATGGCAAGTGGCCAACTATGCTATGCGATAAAAAGGATTACCTTGGCTTAAGGAAGGTCATTTGATGAGGGAGTACCCAAGGTTTTTAAGGGTTAAAAGGGAGTTAGAGAAGAGTGAGTGGCTCTTACCTTTAAAAGTATTTAAATTATATGCTTTGATATGCTAAAGTAAAATATGTTTATGAAATGCCTAAAGTATGTTGTATTAATGAGTTCAAAGAATGATTTAGATAAACTTGTTTATTTATGGTTTTCCAAGGAAGTCTATGTCATGCTTTTTATAATGATAATGAAAAGCTAAGTTTTATCAAATGATCTATATTTTCTAATAACTAATGATTTTCATGTAAGATTTACGATATGCTAAGTTTTTCACAAAGTTAAGGCTATGCGATGGTTTTCATATAGCTTAAGATAAATTATGTTTCCAAAAAGAAGTGTATGCTATGCCATGATTTCTAAAGTGATTTTCACAAATATGTTTAAGAACTCAAAGCATGATTGGGTTGAACTCATAAGCAATAATATTTCTACAGAAAGCTAAAGCATGAATTTCTCCTATATAAGCTAGATGCTTAAATGTTTCTAAAGTATGTTAAAGTTGAAGTATTCTTATTTGAGCTAGAAGTTCCAATGTATTTAAATTTGTTTAAGTAAAATTACTTTTCAAGGAAGCTTCGCATATGCTATGAATTTTAAAAGACCAATGTAATGTTTTACTGAAAGGAGTTTCCTTAAATAGAATGTTAGGAGTTGTGATGTTTTCCTAAGAGGATTTTAATGAGTAGGCTATTATTCCAAAGCATGAAAAATGTTTTGAAAGTGTGATGTTTATGAAAATCAAAGTTTTTTTTTGGAATAAAATGGTTTCCAACCACTGGCAAGGTATCTTGGATTGCTAACATACGACAAAGATGTTTGATGGGAATTGTTAATGTATACTGATGAGAAATGTCTACTCTAGTATGTCTAGGTGGGAATTGTCTACATGTGCACATGGGGATGGGATAATATAGGGTACAAGTCAAGTATATTTTCTTGTTTTATGAAAAGTTATATAAATTAGTTATCATCAGTCAAGGAGAGGAAGTTGATGATAGCTAGTTTGTTTATAAAGCAAAGTATGTTTTCCTGATTTCATAAGAGTTTAATCTCTTGATTTACTTAAATATTATGTTATGTTATACATGTTTGTTTTAATGTGAATATTTTATGAGGATGATCTTCATCAGTCAAGGAGATGAAGCTGATGAATGACAGTTTTCTAAAAGGCTAAACATATTTTCGTGGTTTGTGTGGAAATTTATGATCTTAACCTCTTGTCTTATTGAGGTGTTTCAATATGATTTTTCCTATTTAAAATGGAAACTTATCTATGATTAAAGTATTAAAGGTTTATGCATGAAATCTCTTATTTTAATTGAAATGTTTACTTAAGTGATATTCCTGGTTTTACTGCAACCTATGTAAGAAGTTTTCTCTGGTTGTAGTGAGAAGTTAAATAAAATGTTTGGTTTTCTGGTTTTATGAGAAAGACTAAATGAGACGTATTATGTTAAAGAGTTCTCTGGTTTCACTGAGATAAGTTAAGAACTCGATGTTTATGATGAGATTATGTTTTCAATGATTTCCTAAGGATGATTGAGTGGAACTTATGTAATGTTTTATATTAAGATCTGGTTATATTGATCTTACTTGTTGAATCTGATTTCGAAAGAAATTTCCAAAGTTAAAGCCTAGTCTTATAAATTATGCCACTCACTGGGCTTTCCAGCTTATGCTTTACAATGTTTTTTCCCTTGCCCCCACAGGTAGCAGGAAGAGTTCCAGAGTTCCAAGATTGTAGAGTTATTGTCAGAGAAGGTTTTGTCTGCCACCATCTCAAAGAATTTTATAGACTGTAGTGACATCATAGTTCTGGTTTTGTATTTGGTAAGCCTTTATAGAGGTCGAGTCAGAGCTTGGTCTGTAAATAAGGTTGTATTCAGGGTTGTAATTGTTGGGTTGTATGTCCTAAAACTCGCAATTTGTAAAGTTAAACATTTTCTATTATCAATAAAGATATTATTCAACATGTTTTTAAATAAAGTTGTTATTGAATTTGTAAATTGTACTTGTAAAGACTAATTCCAATAAACTAAGATCCATGGCTCTTATAGGAATACTTGAACTTTATGTAGAGACATAAAGATGGACCAAGTTCAATTAAATAGCCAAAACAGTCTATAGTATACGAATAAGGTTGGGTGCCTTATTCTGGTAATACTCTCGAATGCAACCCACTCTGAAGTTGTTACAATTTATTGCAAGGTGCTACAAACGAAGTGATCCTGATTCGTCCGTGTATTGACATGAGGAGTGAAGGCATCCTTTCCAATGAGTTTGCAAAAGATCAGATGGCCCAATATGCTTGATTCGTCTGTTTAAGAGTGACTATTTCACTTAGATGACCTATGTAACTTGATCTTAATCTTAATCTAACTATGAACTCTTGTTTATTTGGGATTATTCTTAGATTTACATAGGTGAGGGTTGGCTTAACTGCGCCGGCCCAATATGCCTCCCATTTCAAGGGTAAGACCAGGTAGATACTTAGGGATATAGGGTGCAGAAGGAATTTATACCTACCAGATTCAGGGATAGGAGGAAGATTGTTCTCTTAAGTGCTGAATCTAGGTCTTGAACAAGGGGTCCTACCCTTTCATTGGCTCGAGAGGGACTCGGTTTAGTGATTGGATCACAAACCAATTGTTCATTAGAGTATTGATGGAACTTAAGGAGCTAGATGTAATTTCAAGGGTAAAACAGCTTATTGACCCAACCTATGAAGGGTCTACTTACTGATTATGGCAAATCAACTCGACACAAATATTTCTACAGTGAGAAGAGTGCAACTATTGAGCTATAGTGGTGTGACTCGATAGTTAACGAATATTGATTAATGCGGTATAAAGAGTTTTAACAAATTAATCTCAAATCATTAGAGCTCATGATTTGTAGGCCCATAAGGTTCCTCTACTAGTTCGTAAAACATGAACACCTTGGATTAATAAATTGAATGAATTTGGAATGACTTCAATTTGAAATGTTCAAATTGAGTTGCAATTTAAAATGTTCAAATTGAATTTAGGGTTTGAATTTGAATAATTCAAATTCAAATTAGGGTTTTTATAATTATATCGATATAATTAATTAACATTTAACTTATTAAATTAAACAAAATTGGAGAGTTTACAATATTTAAATATTAATTACATGAATATGATTCATGTTTAAAATTAGATGTGTGATTAATTTAATATTTGATATTAAATTATTATTTATTTAATTAAATTTGTTTAATTAACTAAAATCAAATTAATTTTCAATTTTAATTCAATTTGAGAAATTGGTTTTTGAAATTTTGAATTAATTAAATAAGAATTCAATTTGATTTTTTATTTTTTATTTTAGTTAATCTTGAATTAATTAAAGTTAGACATTAAAATGGAAATTGGAAATTAAAATAGGAGATAATGGAAACATCCAAGGTCTTAGATGATTTGGTAGATTCATCTCCATCCATACACCTAGCCCACTACCAAGCACAAATTGAGCATGGTTGAGTTCCTTAGTGCTTGCATGCATGAGATGCATAAAAAGCTTCAATTTTATGAGATGGAGTGGAAAAAGAGTTACTGGAAATTGAAAATTTCTGAAGAAATCTCTTTTCTCTCAAACCCTCTTTAATTCCATTCACAATTCACCTCAATTGAGAGTTTCACCACTTAAATTCAAAGTTGAGAATAGTAGAGAATATCTCTTGGTAGTTCACTGAGGTATTCAAGCTGAGAAGTCATGGAGGATAACTTGGATTTGGAGGATTCTACAAAGGTATAATGTTCTTGAAACCCTTTTTTGGAAAATTAGGTTTTGCATGCTTTTAGAACTCAAATTAAATGTAATTAGAGTGCTTATTGATTCTGATTGCTTCCGTTACATGCTTCTTTATCCTATTAGTAATTTATTGAGTGGGGTTTATGGTTGTGATGTGTTAAATTATGTTCTGTGTTAGTTATGTCATTACACAGGTTTACAGGTTAAAGTTTGAAACAAAACAGGTTCAAATTCTAAGTTTAACAAGTTCAGTTGACAGTAGATGTTATAAGAGGGTTGGCATTTCCTGTCTTCACATCTTCTATTGAGTGAAAGAGGTAAGCTCAAAAGGTGGCGTGACAAGTTGCTAAAACATCCTTCTTTCCTCACCCAAGCTTCCTTACTATTAGGAGCCTTCCTTCTCCACCCCTTACCAAGGTCAACACATGCTTAACCCTAGCCTTTCTATGTGGCAAGCTCAAAAGGGGGTGTGACAGCTATCCAATGGTCTAATCTTGAATTAAATTAATATCTACTGACAATCCCTATTGTGTAGGGAATGTCAAGCCTTGTACACAACATAACATACATAAGGCTGCCTACAGCTGATGCATAGGAAATTCGTCTCATTTCCTTACCCTCTTGAGGAATTTTATAATACTGTTTCTTAAACAATACAATTTCATGCCTGAAAGGGATAAACCTCTCTTGGAATTAGTGAATATCTAATAAGCATCTTGTCGTTATATGATGCTTAAGACAAGGCCAATGTTTTGTTCTCACGATATTTGGTGATCTAGATCTCTAAAGCAAACTACGTCTCACCCATATCTTTCATTTAAAATTGGGTGGCTAGCCATTTCTTTACATCTATCAGTAAGCCTACATCATTCCTAATGAGTAGAATATCATCCATATATAATACTAAGAAAGCTACTAAATTGTTGATGATCTTCTTGCAGACACAAGATTCATCAACATTCTAGTCAAAGCCACAAGACTTGATCGCAGTATCAAATCTTATATTCCAAGATTGAGATATCTGTTTCAATCCATAAATGGACCAATTAAGTTTGCGAACCTTTTGATTTTGACCTTGTTTAATCTCTCTAATTGTTTCATGTAAATGGTCTCTTCAAGATTACCATTCAAAAAGACAATCTTGATGTCTATTTGTCATATCTCATAGTTATAATATGTGGCAATGGACAAAAGACTCTGAATAAACTTAAACATGAAAATAGGTGAGAACGTTTCTTCATATTCTACTCCCTCAAACGTTTCTTCATATTCTACTCCCTCAACCTAGATGTAATAATCTTTTGCCACCAGTCTAGCCTTACATGTTTGTACCTTAACATCTACACCTCTTTTCCTCTTATAGATCCATTTGCAACCTATAGGTTTTACCCCATTAGGTTGATCTACAAGATTCCAAACATAATTGAAGTACATTTACTCTATTTCTAGATTCATGGCTCTCATCTACTCATCTTTGTCGACATCTTCTATGCTTGCTTGTAAGTTAATGGATCCTCAACTCTATCAATAGATATGATGTTCTAAGCTTCTGTTAAACCCATATAGCAAACAGGTGGGTTCATAACTCTCCCACTATGTCAAGGCATTCTCAATTCTTGAGATGGATGTGCTTGAGTAAATGAACTTGAGGGTTGAAATCCCTAACACGATGGAAGAATAACACAGAACCATACTCGAAATAATTTGGAAAATCGAAATACCAGCAACTAGCAAAATTATACATAATAAATCTACTATATAAACCCTAGGTTAAACATGTTTAAAAAAAACTACAAGGAGAAGAATTTCCTTTACTTACTTTTGTTGAAGAATCAAAATGGAATCAATTCTCCAATTGATCACGAACACCACCAAAATGGCTACCCTTCTATTCTTTGAGAACCTGAGGTCGAAGGTTTGTGGGAACCAATCTTGTAAAAGGGAAAACAATCACAAGAATTTTGTGATGTTGTAGAGAGAATTAGAGAGTATTTTTTTTTCACAGATTTTTTTTTTTTTTCACAGAACCCTTCTATCAAAACCTCCATCCTTTTTAGGTCTAATACGCATGAGAGAAGAACTGGGTAGAGATCCACGTTTAGATAACTCCCTTCCCATATAAGTGAGTTATTAGGTTTTATTTAATTTAATAAACTTAAATTAATAATTATTAATCAAATTAAATTAATTAAATCCAATTTAATTAAAAACCTATTTAAATCATAATTAAATGAACATCTCTCACATAATCTATGGTTTTAATTTAATTAATTAAATTGAATTGAATTGAATAATTAACTAATTCTCCAATTAATTAATTACATAATTAAATATCACATATTTAATTTAACTTATATTTAAATCATATTCAATTGTCTTTTCCTCTTAATCAATAGATTTAATGTGTATCCATTACGTATTAATTTTTAACCTATAGTTTTAATATGAGTCCAATTCATATTAAATTAATATTTGAACTCCTTCAAATATATAATTCTCTCATAAATTAATTTTGAATCATATCAAAATTTATATAATAAAATTTACTTAAAAAGTAAACTTTATATTATAATGTATCAATGTACATTATACTATTTCCCTAAGTGAATTTGAACATTTCAAATTCTATTCAAGACATAATAACCTTAATACCCTTTATGAGCTAGTAAGGGGACCTAATGGACCTACAGATCAAAAACTTCAACGATATGAGATTAATTGGCTAAACTCATTAACCAAATCAATCAATATTCGTTAATTGTGGGTAAACTCCACTAAAGACACACAATTGCACTTTTCTCCCTGCATATATATTTTTTTCCACTTATATAGACCAATAACAGAAAGTTAGTTCTTCACGAGTATTCGTAATACCAGCTAGGTCAAATTACTGTTTTACCTATGAGTTACTTCTATATCCTTAAGTACTAGTGTTTCTCTAATAAACAACTTGTTTATGATCTAATCATTAAATAGAAACCATTCTCGAGCCAGTGAGAGGGTAGGGCTCTTTGTTCAAGTCTTGGAGACACCACTTAAGTGGAACACTCATCTACTTAATCTGAAGTGGAGAAGGAGCGAAATCCATTTTATATAATTATGTTCCAAGCTCCCCACTCGGTCTTGTACCCAAAATGGTAAACATATTGAGTCAGCAAATCAGCCACTCTCACTCATGTAAATCAAAGGAAAATCTATCGTGAACAAAAGCTCATAATATACTCAAGATTAAGCTAATTTTCTTAATGTTGGGATTGGTGTCCTAATTCTCCGGTGGTCTCATAGTTTGTAAACATTTAGACACACATTGTTATTAATAAAATACATGTTATTTTATAAGCATTTACTCAAATCCAATAAACTAAGATCCGTGGTTATTTTATGTAACTTAAGCATATATGTGAGACATACAAGTGGATCATGCCTTAAGTAATAAGCTAAATGGTTTGTAGTATAAGGATATAGGAAGGATACCTTATCTTGGTAACACTGTGGATACGGCTCACTTTGTAGATGTTACAAGTGTTGTAAAGTGCTACAAATGGTCTGATCCTGACCATTCATGTAGAGACATACGAGCGAAGGTATCCTATACAAAGAGTTTGTATAAGACCGGACCACGAGTGATTAGTCTCTTTATATAACGTCGTTTATAATTGAGACTTACATCTCACTAGGATGACCATATGTGACATGACCTTAATCCTGAGTGAGTTGGGAACTCCAGTCTATAGAGTGGTCTTTTGATTAGTATAAGTGAGAGTGACCAGATTGCCAACTCAACATCCCTACCTTTTTTAGGATCCGTCTAATTGGGGAGCTGGGAACTCAGTTACACAAGACGGAATTCATTCCTTCCCCAAAGTAGGGTTTAGTAGATAAATTGCTCCCTTAAGGGCTGATTTCCAGTCTTTAACATAGTGGCCACACCCTCTCTTTGGAAGAGAGAACTTAGTCATAGTAGAACTATGACTTATTGTTCATTAGAGGAATTAGTGGTACTTAAGAAGTTAGATGTAACAATAAGGGAAAAACGGTAAACTGGCCCAGCTGTACTAAGCGAGCGATTTGTGAGCAGTCATCTCACTGTTGACTGGTTATATCTAATGGACACAGAAATATATTTGTAGTGTGAAGAGTGCAGATGTCAGTCTTTAGTACGTGAATAATTGATTAAATTCTTTAATCATGAGATCCACCATCTGTTAACTGTTGGTTACTCTAAAAACAAAAACAACTTTTTGAAATTAAGCTACTTTTTTTAGTTCTCAAAATTTGGCTTGATTTTTTAAACCATTGGTGAAAAGTAGATAACAAAGGAAGAAATTTGGAGGTAGAAATAGTGTCCATAACCTTAATTTTAAAAAACAAAAATTGAAAACAAAATGGTTACGAAATAGGACTTTAAAAACTTGCTTTTGTTTTTGGAATTTGGTTAAAAATTCAATCATTGTACTTAAGAAAGATGCCCGTCATTGTAAAAAATAGAGAGGAAATAAACTTAATTTAAAAAAACTAAAGACAAAAAATGAAAAGGTTATCATACGGAGGTACACTTTTGGTATCTAAAATTTGATTTAGGTTGTATTTGTGTTTATGGAATTTTTTTTTTATTAAACTGAAGAGTATCCTTAAGAATTACAATTGGTGGTTATTTTTCTATTTTTTATTTTCCTTTGAATAGACATTTAGTTTTTTCGTTAATTATATTGATAGAAAGTTGACGTGACGACTATTTTTTTTTAATTAAAAACATATGTTTTTTTTTAAAAAAAATATGTTTTAAACATTGGTTCCCCTCCCCCTCCTTTCCCCTCCCTTCATCACATGAATAATGGTCATCGATGACTATCGTTCACTGCTTGTTATTGATGGTCATTGACGACGGTAATATTTTTAGATTTTTATTTCCTTCTTTTTATTTTGTTGTCACTAATATATCAACACTCATTCAAAATTCAATGTTAAGTATATATATTGAATGCATCAGTAGTTTATATCAATACCCATTCGAAATTCAATGTCAAATATATATATTATTAGTGCATCAGTAATTTATAGGCACTCATTCAATTTCATTTAAAGCACAAAATAGTATATCAATATTCATTAAAAACTAGCTTCAAGCTACAGGTCCATAAGGTCCCCTTGGTAGCTCAATGGGTTCAAGTTGAGAATCAAATTTTGGGTTAGTTTGAAGTGTTCAAATTAACAAGAGGAAGTTTAATTATATATGATATAATTAAATTAATTCAATTATATGTGATATTATTGATATGATATATTAGATACATGGAGGAATTAATATAAATATGATTTATATTAAATACCATAAAATAGAAAAAGAACTATGGTTTATATGTTTCATATGATGAAATATTAAAACTATAGGTTATAAATATAATATGATAAGTGGTTATCATATTTATTTATAATATATTAATTATATGATAATTAATTATTTTTTCTCTAATAACCGTTTGAGTGGGAGGTTATTGGAAGTTATGGAAACAGTGAGATAAAAAGAAAAATGTTTCCCAAATTTAGTAGTTGTTCCATCCGGATGATCTCCTGAAAAAGGCTATCAAGTAAAAAGGTTTTACTATACGATAGCATAAGAGAGCATACACGATCGAGCTAACTATACAATAGTTACTCGTTCGCTTATTGCTAAATGATCGAGTAGTAAAGTCTATACGATAGGCTTCATCTTCTAGACGATCGAGTAAATCGTCTATACGATAGACAGTCTTCTTCCTCTCCCACTTACTCAATCGTCTACCTCCTGCCTTCCTCAATCCAAGATCATACAGAGCCCACAACTCTTGAATTCTCACACCGAGAATACCAAAATAACACTTGTGGTGGTGTTCTTGTTCAATTCGAGAATCGAGTTGGACTCGATTAGGATCGAGGTGCATTCAGAAGTTCATTGAGATTGTGTTCTGTTCGTTACGCTCGAGTGCTTATTTGGATGCATTGGAAATTGATCAAGGGATACATGAAGAAAAGATCCTAAAAGGTTTGCATACTCTATCCCTTACTTGTTCGTTTCTTGAAGCATGCTATAATTTTTGTTTATGCATAATCTGTTTGTTTTTGTTTTGACTATAATTGTTTGTGCTCACTCTCAATGGGATTTGGAACAATCCACTTTTGCTGCTCAAAGGATCTCTAATTAGATTTCCTTCAATTGGTATCAAAGCTAGGTTGTTATGATATTCTAAGTTCCAATGTTGTATTGAACTTCTTTACAGTCGTTGTGGGTTTTAAGTTTTGTACAATGCGTTTAAGAGTTAAATGTATTTGTGGATGTGTTGATGGATGTTTACGGGATGATTGCCTCTGTTTAAAGCTTTCTTTAAGTTTACAAAGTGTTAATTTGTAAGGGCCCCTGCGTTTTTAGGCATAATTAACAAACAATCGAGTCTATATTCAAAGTGTATGAAGAAGCATGGAGATGTTGTTCTTATCGAGGAAGAAGACCAAAGGTTGATCGCATCGTGTTGCCCAGGCTAAACGATCATTCAGATTTGGCTAAACGATCATGTAGAAAAGTTCTACCTGATCGTGTAGTATCTACTAAACGATCGTATAGCTCATGCTAAATGATTGGGTAAAGAGTTTACTCTATTGTGTAGCATTGGCTGCTCGATCGCATGGACACTTGAGGTAAACGATCGCATAAGAGTTTTGATACTCGTCGTTTAATAGGCGCGCGCACTAAACGATCATGTAGTCCAACATGCTTCATCGCATAGTCACTGTGTAACACCCTGAATTTTCACTTTTTATATAATTTCAGTAATTTTGCTAATGGCGAGCATTTTTTTGGAATTTTAGAGTTCAAGTGTAAATGCGAGAATTTGATTTTTGACCTTACAAAATTATTCAATTTAGGAATTTATGGCAGGAATTAATCTCACTTTTTGGGAAAGAAAAGAAGTTAATAAAATAAAGTGGAATAAGGAAAGTAATAAAATAAAGTTTAATTTATTTCCTTTTTTAAGTTGTAAGTTTTATTATTATTATTATTATTTTTATTTAAAAACAAATCTTTCTTCTCGTTCTTCCTCCTCACCGTGTGGCCCTCCCCCCCCCCCCCACCGAGAAAACTCTAGCCGCCATTAACACCCAACCGTCGCCTGCTACCGCCCGAAGATCAACCTTGTCATGCATCGATCTTCTTTCTCCATCTGCTGCCCGTAGATCCACCACCAGGTTAGCCGTCATCCCTACCTCTTCACGTCGATGGTTTGAGCCACACGCACAAGGTCTCTCCTTAGTCCCTCGTCGTCACTATCGAGGTGCCGCTCGTCCGCCCGTGGGTCGCCGCTGCTTAGATCGGTGACAACAAACTCGAGCCCCCAGCCACCGTGAAGCCATCGACGCCCAGCCTAGAGTTTTGCAATCGTCAAGTTCCCAGTCGTCGATGATGCCAGAACGTTGGAATTAGTGGTAAGTTATTCATTGATTTTTTACGATGGGTTTTAGATATCTTAGATGCGCATTAAGTTTCGATATTTTTTTGGGTGACGGTTCAGTGTGATCGGTGTTTGGATTGGAGATTGGGTCGTTCCGAATCGCCGTCAAGCAAGGATTGTGAGCAACTAATGAGTTTATTTGGGTTCTTGTTAATTTGTAACACCCTTCGATTCGGCGTGTATCTACAGTCAATTTCGTGTCTGAAGCTCGACTGTAGTTCGAATTGACCAAAAACTTCAAGTAAGTGTTTTGGATGTATTGATGTGGATTTTTTATTTGGGTTATATTCTTAGGATTGGAGTTTAATTTTGATTTTCACTCAGGGTTCGATTCAAGATTCTTTTAAGCAAGGAAGGAGATAAATTTGTTTCGATTGAGCTCAAACTCTAAAGTAAGTAATCTTACTACTGGAATCGCTTTTGTGCCAGGCGATACATTGTAGATTTAACATTAAGGATCCTGCAGCAGTTTTTCTTTGAATAATTTTGATTGTTTTGAGGTTGGATGGACTGCTTATGAAGGATATATAAGCATGTGGTAATATATCAGAATATGATTACATATGAGCTCGATTTGGAATTTTATGAGTTATATTAAATGATGATTGAGCATGACCCTTAAATTATGAGTTAAGTAGCACTCCTATTGGAGTGCCTTAAAGCTAGATGAGCATTAGACATTTGTTGATTTATATAGTTATGCGATTTATTATGAGAATGTGTAGACTGTATGATATATTACAAAATCCCGAATACTGCATTGTTTACATGATTTAGTGCATGAAAGTGATGTGCTACAGTTGATTAATTTAAAACTAGATTAAATATGTATGTTAAGGTTAATTAACATGAGGTTGACGATGAGGAGATTTTAGAGGATTTATGATTAGGTTAATGTTATATGTAATATGAAGTTAGATACAATGTCCTTTTCTTTCCAAACTATGTGACTGCATGAAAGTAATGCACGTCCAAGGGTGCTAGTATATGAAAGAGATGTATTAAGGCTGGTGTATATGAAAGTGATACATACCTAGAGGGTACTAGGGTGTACGAAAGAGGTACATACTCAGTGGGTTATGTGTATATGAAAGAGGTGTATGCCTAACCATGTGTACGAAAGAGGTATGCATCCCTACATTTATAGAGAGGATCTGGGTGTACGAAAGAGGTACATACTCAGTGGGTTATGTGTATACGAAAGAGGTGTATACATAACTAGATGTACGAAAGAGGTACATACTTAGTAGGTTAGGTGTATACTTAACTAGGTGTATGAAAGAGGTACACCTTTAGTGGGTTATATGTATACGAAAGAGGTGTATACGTAACCATGTGTATGAAAGAGGTACACATTAAGTGGGTTTATGTGTATACGAAAGTGGTGTATGCATAACCATGCGTATGTAAGAGATTGTGTTTCCTTCGGGATTCATCAGAGGTTGTGAGTCCTACGAGACTTACTAGAGGTAGTGGACATACTCAACTACAGTAGGATAGAAATAAGTTTTTCATGTATATATGTGTTCCATGAGGACTAGAGCAGTTTGTATGTTTCACTAGGGGTAGGCATCTAGAGGACATAGATGCCTAGCCTGACCCCAGTAGTGGGGTTACTTATTGAGTATTTTATACTCACCCTTTTTTTTTGTTTATGTTTCAGGTAAGAGTAGGGACGCGCCAGCGAATGACAAGAGGAATTCGTGATCGAGCCACTGGGACCAGTTTTATGCTTCCGCTCATGAGATTTAAACTTATTTTCATGTTTTTCTTAGCTTTCAGTGTTGATGTTTAAAACTTACTATTTAGAATCGCTTCCAGATTTATTTATTATCATTTATGACTTATGGGTACCCTGACGTTGTTTTTAATATTTGAAATTAAATGCATAGGTCTTTTAAACTTATTTACTTAGCATTTATTTCACCACAACAGAGTGTCGTTTTAAGTTCCACGCATGCATGTGTTTAGTAACGGCCTAACTTAAGTCCTAAGGAGTCGAGTCATTACACAATGGCTACACGATCACCTAATATACAATACTTGACGCTTGCTCAGCGATCGTTTAAGTGATTATGCTTCATCGCATCGTTGTCGTCTACTTGATCGTTTAAGGCATGCGTTACACGATGTGCGTTGCACAATTGTGTGACCCTCATGCTTCATCGCATAGTCAAAGGTACTTGATCGTTGCTAAACGATCGTTTATGCTCATACAACATTGCTAGACGATCACAAGGAGATGTTATATGATCAAGGAGACATGGCTTCGCCTGGACGGTTCAAGACCCTGTTCGCCTGTTTGAACCAGTGGACTCAATGCTCTTTGTAATAGTTAGCTTTATTCTTGAGGATTTAAGGCTAATTATCCCAATCCATCAACTTTTACTTAATATACATGAGATGTATATTTGTTTATATGTCATAATGTATGACATATAGATTTAAAACCCACCTTAGGTTATGCAGTTATTCATGCATCATATATTATAAGTGTTATAATATAGTAAATGACATGATGAAATTATAAGAAAGCACGCTCATGCATCATATAATATAAGAGTTATATTGTGCATGCATTAAGCATATTCATTAATCATCTTTATATTATAAGTGTTATAATATAAGCGTGTATGAAAGCATGTATGCTTGGTTCATTGCTTTCTTATATAAGAGTTATATAAAAGTAGTAATGAATAAACAATGCATGAAGCATGACACTTAGGCTTATTTATAAGAGTTGTGAATGCCTTATGATGTGTTGCTTTTCATTGTGGTTGGTTTTAGTTGTTTTCTTTTAAGAGTTATAATTGAAATTAGAACTAAAATAAATAAGAAAGAGTTGCATGCGAACTTAGGTGAACTCATGTTTTAAAAGGGTTTTAAAATTTGATTGAGATACCCCCTTTCCTTTACTAAATACTAAAGAAAGGCCCTTCAAGCGGTACTAAGTTCATAGTTCTAATGAGATTAGAAACCTAAGTTTAATCTTTTGAATCGGATTAAATTGATTTCCATAAAAGATTAAATTTGTATTAAATCTATCTATAAGGTACCTTTTGTCTAAGGGGGGTTCTGGCTAGGCTGGGTATTTAAGTTGACGGAAACGGAACACCCCTACCTGGGAACCTACCTGGAAAGATGAATTAGATAGATTTGCTACAAGTATGCAACAGTTGATCAAAGACTTTGTTAAAGAGTTTAATGAATGATGATCAAAAGTTGTTCAACTTTCTAAAGTAAGAGTTACTTTTGAGCAAACCTAAACAGTCACTTAGTTAAAATATTTAGTCGTGCTTTTTCTAAGTAAACTAAACCCTAGGTTCTTAAATACTCAGTGGGAGGAAAAGATATATATGATATGTCAACTCTACTCACGTTTCTTCCTTAATGTTCACACCATGAGAATCATGCTTAGCCTCATGGTGCCCTGGGAGCATCCCCCTTCGGATGGTATTTTCATGAGTCAATATCAAGGTGGACGGAGAGAGTATTTATAGTAAGTGGATAAAGGATGTGTGTCAACATGTCCTGCAGTCTCCTTCATTGGTTTGCACCATGAGATCTTCTTGCACGACCTCATGGCGCCATGGGAGCATCCCCCTTCGGATGGTTTGTATAGTTGGTCAATATCAAGGTGAACTCCAGAAATGGATAGGATCACTTTAGTTTTTTCCCCAATCGGATTTTTTCCCTTCAGATTTGCTGCTTGGGGCGAAACTCTAGGATCTAAAATGAAGGGTCACACTTATGGGAAATTGTTAAGCAAGTTAATGATTTCTTGACCAAATCAATGATGGCTAATCGTTATAGGAACAAGAGTTGTTCTAGTGTTAATGGTTGATAGTGTTTCAATTCAGAGGAAGGACAAATTGACTACCCTTCGGTGGCTTTTGTCCTAAACCACTGAAGGATCATTGCAAAACTAGATGTCACACGAGGTTCATTTAGATTTTGCTAAACCATATTGGATTTTGTTTTAAAAAGTATTTACTAAAATCTAATGTAGATCAAAACTAGAGTTGCCTCTTTTATTTTGACCGATTACATACATTGGAACGAGTCTCTTAAAACATATTTCGTGGTAAATTACCTCGAGTTTTGAAAAAGCTAAACAACATGCAGCAAAAGTATCAAGGATCTATAAGCATTCTAATTCACTAATTTTGGCAAAAACTAAAGCATGCTTTTCTCAAAAAGTGGGTTTTCAGAACATACCTTTGATGAACTCTCCAAGAAAATGGTTGTTCAGTTGCTGTCTTCACTTGTTATCAATGTGAACTACTTTAAATCTTTCCCTACTATGCTCTTGGAGCTTTAGGCAGAGTTATGGGAATCAAGAATAGCTTGAAGATGTGAAGAAACTAAAATAAAACTCACAGCAGCCCGCCTGAAGAAGACAGCTTCTTCTTCAGAAAATTTTCTCTCAAATTCTGTATTCACTTTTTTCCAACAACTTCACTCTTCTTTATATATAATAGATGAACATGCTAAGAGATGGAGTGCATGGCTTACAGCTCATGCTTGGAGAATCAAAGTAGAGAAGATAATGCATTTTGTGTGAGCATAAAGATGATAATAATGGAGAAAACCCATTTTCCATTTTTGTGCAACATGCAAACGAATTTCCATTTTCTTTTTAAAACATAAAATGACTTTAACCATTTTAATTCAAAATTTGATTTTCTTAAATTAATTTTAAAAATTAATTAATTTAATATCAAATATTAAATTAATTTTTGCACAATAATCATCTTTATACATTTAAATCATATTTAAATATTTATTCTCTTATTTCGTTTAATTTGAACGTTTCAAATTATTTTCTCAAGCTACCTTAAAGCTTATCCATTTACGAGTTAGTAGGGAGACCTCGCGGACCTATAGACCATGGGCTCTCGATTCGAGATTAATCAGTTAAACTCATTAGTCCGATCTAACCCCCATTTGTGAACTAATGGGACACTCCACTATAGCCCATAGTTGAACTCCCCTCACTATAGATATATTATGTCCACTTAATAACCATAATCAGTAAGTCGATCCTTCACAGGTTTTTCATAATCACAGCTAGGTCAAAAATACCATTTTACCCCTATGACTACATCTTGTTCCTTAAGTTCCTACTGATCCTTTAGTGAACAATTCTGATTCATAATCTCTATAAATCAAATCCTTTCTCTATCACGAGAAGGCGGGGCCCTGATTATTCAATACCTGGAGTCAGTACTTAAGAGAACAACCTATCTACTAACCCTAAATAGGGTAGGAGTGAATTCCATCTTGCAAGGATATGTCCCCAAGTATTCATCCGGTCTTGTCCCCAAAATGGCAAGCTTATTGAGCAGTGTTATTGGACTACTCTCACCGTTTGTATATCAAAGGATAATCCCAAACAAACAGGAGTTCATAGCTAGCTCAGGATTAAGATTGAGTTAACCTAGGTTATATAATAAATGAAATAGTCAGATTTAACAGTAAACGATCGTTATAAAGAAAAGTGACTATTTTCGTGGTCCAGTCTATATACAAACTCATTGCATAGGATGCCCTCACACTCATGACTCAACATGAACGATTTGTGAATCACATCGTTTGTAGCACCTTACAACTTCTTATAATAACTACAGAGTGGGTTGCATCCAATAGTGTTACCAAGATGAGATACTCAATTTTATCCATATACTTATTAGACCATTTAGGTTATATACTTTCAACTTGATCCTGTTTATGCACTACATAAAGTTACAGCATTCAGACTATAGCCAAGGATGCATTTATTGGATTTTCATAATAAGATGCAAAATCAACAAGTCATTGTTATTGATAAACTAGAATGTTTAACACGAACTACGAGTTCTAAGACAGTCCCAACATGGTTGAGGAGTGTCCTCAAGTCCAGACCTTTGATGCAATGCGAAATGTTTGTAATGCATATGAGGTGTGGATGAAGGCTAATTTGATGGCCCAACTTCACATTTTGGCAAGCATACCTGATGCATTAGCCAAAAGGGTTGAGAACATGGTCATTTCACATCTGATCATGGACTCATTGCAAAAATTGTTTGAACGTAAGTTCTGTCTTTTGAGCAAAAAGGGATGGATGACAAAGAAACTAGTAGTGTCAGTTCCAAAAAAAGTCTCCAGTCTTTCTTGAATGTCAAGAGACTAAAAGAGAAAGCAATTGTTGCTGACTCTGATAAAGTTCATCGATGAGAATTTTTCTCTGACATGGAACTTGGAGCTTATATAAGTTCTGATACTGATCTCACTACTTTCCAGAAGAGGAAGAAGTCTAAAGACAAGTTAAAGTCCTTAGACTAAAAGAGACGTGTTTGGTAGAGAATGATGATTCTGCCTGAATATTTGATTCAGGTGCTACTAATCACGTAAGTTCTTCCTACCAAGGATTTAGTTCCTAGAAAAAGTTGGAAGATGGAGAGTTGACTCTTCAAGTTGGTATTGGTGAGGTTGTTTCAGTTGTTGCTCTAGGCAGGCTAAAGTTATTTTTGGACAAGAAACGTTATCTGTTACTGGATAATATTTATGTAGTTCCTCATATCAAGAAGAACTTAATTTCAGTTTCTTGTCTGATTGAACAAGGTTATACCGTCTCTTTTTCTGAAAATAAAGTGTTTATTTTTAAGAATGGTATGGAGATTAGTTTTGGTTCAATGGAAAATCACTTATATGTACTAAATTCGTTACTCATAAAAGTCTTGCTTAATACTGAAATGTTCAAAACAATGACATATGAAAAAAAGACCAAAGGTTTATCCTAAGGAAAATGTCCATCTTTGGCATCTAAGTTAGGTCACATCAACCTCAACAGGATTGAGAAGTTAATGAAATGTGGACTTTTAAATGGTTTAGAAGAAAACTCTTTGCCGGTATATGAATCATGCCTTGAAGGAAAAATGACAAAACGACCTTTTACTGGAAAAGGTTATAGAGCCAAGGAGACCTTGGAGCTTATACATTCAGACCTCTGTGGTCCAATGAGTGTTAGAGCTCGAGATGGGTATGAATATTTCATCTCTTTCATAGATGATTATTCAAGATATGGGTATCTACACCGAATGCAATGTAAGTCTGGTGCTCTTGAAAAGTTCAAGGAGTATAAAACTGAAGATGAAAACTTGTTAGGTAAGAAGATAAAAACACTACGATCTAATCGTGGTGGAGAGTATATGGACTTAGAATTCCAGAACTATATGATAGAACATGGAATCACGTCCCAACTTTCAGCCCAAGGTACACCTTAGCAGAAGATGTATTAGAAAGGAGAAATATAACCATGTTGGACATGGTTCGTTCTGTGATGAGTTATGCTCATCTTCCAGACTCATTTTGGGGATTTGCAGTGGAGATTGCATGTTATATTTTGAACAACGTTCCCTCGAAAAGTGTTTCTGAAACACCTTTTGAGCTAAGAGGCTGTAAAGGTAGTTTACACCACTTCAGGATTTGGGGATGTTCGACCTACGTGCTTTTGAATAACCCGAAAAAGTTGGAACCGCATTCGAAAGTTTACCTATTTTTAGGCTACCCCTAAAAAAACGAGGGGTGGATACTTCTATGATCCAAGTGAGAACAAGGTGTTTGTATCGAAAAATGTTATCTTCTTGGAAAAAGACCACATCAAGGATCATAAACCACGAAGCAAGCTTGTTTTACATGAGATTTCTAATGAGACTACTGAGAGTTCAACAAGAGTTGTTGAACAGACTGATAGATCAACAAGAGTTGTTCATGTTGGTTTATCTAGTCAACCATCTCAAGAGTTGAGACTGCCTCGATGTAATGAGAGAGTTATAAACCCACCAGAATGCTACATGGGTTTGACTAAAGCCCAAAACATCATGTCTGATGATGGAATTGAGGATCCACTGTCTTATAAGCAAGCAATGGAAGACGTTGACAAAGATGAATGGATTAAAGCCATGAATCAGGAAATGGAGTCTATGTACTTCAATTCCGTCTGGGAACTTATGGCTCAGCTTGATGGGGTAAAACCTATAGGGTGTAAATAGATCTACAAGAGAAAACGAGATGTAGATGGAAAGGTGCAGACCTTTAAGGCTAAACTCGTGGCAAAGGGTTATACCCAGATCGAGGGAGTGGACTATAAGGAAACTTTCTCACCTATTGTCATGTTGAAGTCTATTAGGATTCTCCTATCCATAGCCACATTTTATGATTATGCGATATGAAAAATGGACATCAAAACTACCTTTTTGAATGGTAATCTTGAGGAGACCATCTACATGGTTCAACCAGAGGGGTTCGTTGTTCCAGATCAAGAGAAAAGTTTGCAAGCTTAATAGATGCATTTATGGGCTGAAACAAGCATCTAAATTTTGGAACATTAGGTTTGATAATGTGATCAAATCATTTTGCTTTTATCAGAATGTTGATGAGCCTTGGGTTTACAAGAAAATCATCAATAGCTCAATAGCTTTCCTAGTGTTATATGTGGATGATATCCTACTCATTAGGAATGATGTAGGTTTACTCGTTGACATTAAGAAGTGGTTAGCTGACCAATTCCAAATGAAATATTTAGGAGAGGTACGGTTTGTTCTAGGGATCCAGATCATTCGGGATCGTAAGAACAAAAGGTTGGCCTTGTCTCAGGCATCGTACATTGACAAGATGTTGATCAGGTACTTGATGCAGAATTCCAAGAGGGGTTTATTACCTTTCAGGTATGGAATTATTTTGTCTAAGGAGCAATGTCCTAAGACACCTCAAGAGTTGAAGAAATGAGACGGATTCCTTATGCTTTGGTTGTTGGAAGCCTTACATATGCAATGTTATGTACTAGACTTGAAATTTGCTGTGTAGTAGGGATTGTCAGTCGATATCAATCCAATCCAAGATTAGATCACTAGACAACGGTCAAAACGATTCTCAAGTATCTTCGGAGAACGAGAGACTATATGCTCGTATATGGAGATAAGGATTTGATCTTTACAGAATACACAGACTCTGACTTTTAAATTGATAGAGATTCTAAAAAATCGACATCAGGGTCAGTGTTCACTCTGAATGGAGGGGCTGTAGTTTGGCCAAGCATCAAGCAAGGATGTATTGTGAACTCCACCATAAAAGCCGAATACGTAGCAGTTTGTGAAGCTGCTAAAGAGGTTGTTTGGCTTAGGAAGTTCCTTACAGATTTAGAAGTTGTTCCAAATATGTCTTTATCCATCACATTCTATTGTGATAACAGTCGGGTTGTGGCAAATTCTAAGGAACCTCGGTGTTACCAGAGAGGCAAGCATATTGAATGGAAGTATCATTTGATTAGAAAGATTGTGCATCACGGTGATGTGATAGTCACGAAGATCGCGTCGGAGCACAACGTTACTGATCCATTTACAAAGGCTCTCACGACTAAAGTGTTCAAGGGTCATCTGGAGAGTCTGGGTCTACGAGACATACAACACCTTGTATAGTGGGACATGATATTGGGGTATAGAGTATGCCTTAGTTTATTGTATATTGTACTGTTTTTATGTATTGTACATTAGTCTCCTAAGGCATTGTGGGAGATTGTTGGGATTGGTGTCCTAATTCTCTCGGTGGTCTCGTAGTTTGTAAATATTTTGTACACACATTGTTATTAATAAAATAAGTGTTATTTTATAAGCATTTACTCAATCCAATAAACTAAGATCGTTGGTTATTTCATGTAACTCAAATATGTATGTGAGACATACAAGTGGATCATGCCTTAAGTAATAACCTAAATGGTTTGTAGTATAAGGATAAAGGAAGGATACCTTATCCTGGTGAGACTACAGATATGGCCTACTTTGTAGATGTTACAAGTATTGTAAAGTGCTACAAATGGTCTGATCTTGACCATTCATGTGAAGACATGCGAGCAGGGGTATCCTATACAAAATGTTTGTATAAGACTGAACCATGTGATGATTACTCTCTTTATATAACATCGTTGATAATTGAGACTTACATTTCACTAGGATGACCATAGGTGACATGATCTTAATCCTGAGTGAATTGGAAACTCCTGCCTATGAGGGTTGTCCTTTGATTAGTATGGGTGAGAGTCGCCAGATTTTCAACTCAACAAGCCTACCTGGGGATTTGTCTGATTGGGGAGCTGAGAACTCAGCTACACAAGACGAAATTCATTCCTTCCCCAAAGTAAGGGTAAGTAGATAAATTGCTCATTTAAGGGCTGATTTCGAGTCCTGAACATAGTGGCCACACCCTCTCTTTGGAAGAGATGACTCAATCATAGTAGGAATATAACTTATTGTACATTAGAGGAATCAGCGGTACTTAAGGAGTTAGATGTAACTATAGAGGCAAAACGATAAATTGGCCCAGTTGTACTTACGAGAAATTTATGAAGGGTTATTGCACTGTTGACTGATTATATCCAATGGACACAAAAATACATCTATAGTGCAGTTAACGGATGGTGGATCTCGTGATTAAAGAGTTTAGTCAGTTACCGTTAGAGCTTCAAGCTACAAGTCCATAAGGTCCCCTTGGTAGCTCAATGGATTCAAGTTGAGAATCAGTGTTTGGGTTAGTTTGAAGTATTCAAATTAACAAAAGGGAATTTGATTATATATGATATAATTAAATTGGTTCAATTATATGTGATACAATTGATTTGATGTATTAGATACATTAATTGGAGGAAGTATATAAATATGATTTATATTAAATAAAGGAGAAAAGAATTTTGGTTTAAATATTACATATGATGTGATATTAAAACTATAGATTATAAATATAATATGATAAGTTAGTTATCATATGTATTTATAATAAAAAAATTATGAGATAATTGTTTAGTTGGTTATTTTCTCCATTAACCGTAAAATGGGAAATTAATTTCAGTTTTCTAATAACTGAAGGATAAAATGAAAAGAGTTTTCATTTTATGAACGATCGCTTCATTTGAGTGAATTGTTAATCATTAACTCACGAAAGACTACACGATATCCTTCTAGCGAGAGTCTAAACGATTGACCGAGATTTGTTAGATGATCGTGTAAACGATTGAGCAAGATTTGCTTGACGAGCGAGATTTGCTAAACGATTGTTTAAACAATCTAGCAAAAGACTAAACGATTGTGTAAACGATCTAGCAAAAGTCTAAACAATCAAGCGAGAGTTAGCTAGTCGATTTCTAGCGAGAGCGAGATTTACTAAACGATCAAGTACTCAGTCTATGCGATAGACAGAACCTTTCTCCCACTTAATTGATCATGTAGTTCGATTGTTTTCTTCCTTCTTCCCTCTACCAAATTCACACAGAACCCACACCTCTTGGATTCTCACTCTGAGAATACCAAAGTTGTCGAGTGGTAGTGTTAAGAGGTTGCTATTCGTGGAACAGATAGTTCATGATTGCTAGTCGATTGGCTGTTCGATTGTGCACGAGAGCGAGAGGTTGTTGATCGTTTGTTCACGAGAGCGAGAGGTTGTTGATCGTTTGTTCACGAGAGTGAGAGATTTCTAGAAGAAGAGTTCTTCAAGGGAATGTCTTTCAATTCCTTTTGTATTTGTTTATGAAAGCATGTTATTATGTTTTTGAAGATGCATAAATGTTCTGTATGTTTGTGAATGTATTTATTCTTGCACAATGGGCTTGGAAAAATCTTGCTTCCACTCATTAATAAATATTTTAATTTTAATTTTTGAATTAGTGGGAGGGAAATAACTTCCTTCCCCTAATTTCTCTTAACTCATTATGTGTGAGGGAAAGTGGTTTTGGGATTTACGTCTTCTTCACAAAATTGGATGACAAGAGAATTTGACAAAACGATCTCTCTGCAAGAAATCTCTAGAAAAGTATACACCTTCCCTCTTTTCTCCTCTCAATTTTCCCTCTCTTCCATATACCTAAGAGCCCACAAAACTACTTAGAGATTCTCTTCCCTTAAAAAGAAGTTCTAAATGGTGGTGTCCAAATTAAGGTTGAGTTCGTGGCCATTTTTGGAGAAAAGGATTAATAGAAAGAAGATTAGATTTTCAAGGGTTAGTTTTCTATCTACTTATCTCTTTTCTTTTCTTCTAAAAGTATGCTGTAATTTTAGTTAAATGCATATTTGTTTGTATGTTTACTGTAAAATTGTGTGTTCTGTAAAATTAAGATTTAGGTCTGATTCCTGCTAGGTTTGATTCCTACTAGGTCTGACTCCTGCTTCTGCTCAAGAACCTTTTTCGGTTCCTTCTATAACATCCCACACCTTTTTATTTATTTATTAATAATGTAAAACTTTTCCCTTTTCAGTAATTGTCCTTAGTTGAAGGGCATGTTTGGAATTCTGAATTTAAAGTATAAATGCGAGGATTTAAGTGTTGTCATGGAATTTATTAAAAAATTATTCAATTTGAAAAGTTATGGCAGGAATTATTTATTTTTTTGGAAAAAGGAAAGGAATTAAATAGTATAAAGTGGGTTAAGGAAAGGATCTAATTAAAGTTATACTATTTTCCTTTTATTATTATTATTATCATTACTTTTATTATTTTTATTATTATCATTATCATTATTATTATTATTAGTATTTTTTTAAAAATAAAAAGGACCCCCCTCCTCACCTTCTCTCTCACTCACGCGAGCCCCCCCCCCTCCGTTTCTGCTTCCTCGCTGCCTCTCTACGCCACGTCTTTCAACAATCCTATCACAACCATTCGCCGGCTGGCCAGATCCCGTCGGTCAGACACGCCGTCAGTCCGCCCAGATTCGAGCCGTCGCACGTCCGCCGCTCTCAGTCCGCCCAGATTCGAGCCGCCGCACGTCCGCCGCTCTCCGCCGCCCAGATCCGAGCCGAGTCTCTCCTCCACCACCCACCGCGTCGCTGCAGGCTGCTTTCAGCGCCGCCAGCCCTGTTCGTTGCCACGACCCGCCTACACCACTAGACTTTTGCTTTGAGTAAGCGATTGATTATTTTTGGGCAAGATTTTGGTTGTTCTAGTTTGATTACCCATTTGGATTTTGGGTTAAAAATTTGTTATCTCTATATTTGGAATCTAGATCCAAGATTGGAGTACTTCAGAGTGCGCAACGTGTTGTTTAGCAGATTCGAGTTCATTCGGCAAGTATTTTTCGTAAGTGTTGTGATCCTTGTTGTTGATTGTTAGGCACTTTTGGTTGTTGAACTGATGGAGAGTTTTTTTTTGGTTTCTCAAAGGTTCCAAGTCGTCGTCCTTTGGGTTCTAAAATCTGCTAAGAGGAAATTTTGAGTTGAAACCTCGCAAGTGTTGGTTGATCAAGTTTCGTTGGGTAAGTTCATTGGTGATCCCAAAATTCAATTTGTATGTATGGATCTTGGTTCCAAGAATTTAAAATTTGTGTTATGTTATGTATTAGGGGACTTAGTTCAGGGGTTTTTGGTTGGAGATCATTAGCTTAGATTAAAAATCGGAATTTAATTTCAAGGTAAGTAATCTTACTACTGTAACTGCCCACGGGCCAGGCTTTAGTTGTATGCTAGCATGATAAGCGTATGTTATGATAAATGTTAGCATATTGATTGACAGTATGACCTGAATCAAAGTATGTTCTGGCACGAATTCTGAATTGTTTACATACACACCTAAGTACTTAATCGTTAATATGTGATAGTATGTGTTTTCATATGTCGATGTCTGATCTGCTGGTGTTGAGGCATACTTGCATGTTGTGGATTTATGATGTAAGTTAGGCATGGATGTGTATAATATGTTGTTAAGAAATATGTGTATGTGATGAAGCCATGGTATCAAGGATTTTTATGTATGTTTTAGAACTATACAATGTTGAATCTTAGCATGTTAAGACTGTGTGAATATCCTCATTGATTAGTTAGATGCTCACCAGTTTGTGTTTCCTTCGGGATCCACCAGTTTGTGTTTCCTTCGGGATTCACCAGTTTGTGTTTCCTTCGGGATTCACCAGTTTTGTGTTTCCTTCGGGATTCACCAGTTTTGTGTTTCCTTCGGGATTCACCAGTTTTGTGGGCATACTTAACTACAATAAGATAGGACTCAGTCTCTTATTTGTTACATGTATTTATGTGCCATAGGCGGGTATCTAGAGGACATAGATGCCTAGTTTAACCCTAGTGGTGGGGTTACTTACTGAGTATTTCATACTCATTCTTTCTGATGTTGATGTTTCAAGTAAGGGTAGAGATGCACCAGCGATGGCACAGCGAAATTCATGATCGAGCCACTAGGACTAGTTTTTATGCTTCCGCATCATGACCCAAAATCTTTATAGACAGAACCAATCATTAGTTCCCAACCATGGGGCGTATGGATAGAGTCCTTATTTTTCCCTTAATGTTTAGTTTTATTGTTTTAAACTTATTATTAAGGATTATTTCTTTTATATACTTTTAATAGTCTTTACGAATTATGGGTACCCTATTATTGTTTTAACAATTGCATTTAATAAATGTCTTTTGAACTTCTCTTGTTTAATTAACATTTATTTCAACATAATTGGGCGTCATTTTAAATTCTATGCATGCATTTATTTTAGTAACGAACTAACCTTAGTTCTAGGGGGTCGGGTCGTTACAGTTGGTATTAGAGCCCATGTTTTAAGTTCTGTAGACTGACTTACTACGTAAGTCTGGATAGTCCCTGTGGCCAGTAACGAATTCCTCGTCATCGCCGGGTACGTTCTACTAACGAAAATTTCCATGTGTATATGAGGATAATGATGTAGTGTTTTAAACGCATGATGTCTGAGAGAGGTCCAGAAATAGTTAGCTAACATACGAATTTATGACAGGACATGGCACCTAAACGTAGAACAAGGAAAATAGTTAGAGAAGAAATACAAGCAGAGAGAGAGAGGAGTAATCAAACTACTCTGGCGGCGCTAATTCCGCCTATGACCCAAGTGGATGAAAAGGCAATGGAAGCCCGAATTAGTGAAGCTGTTGCAACCGCTCTGATGAGGAAGCTGCAGGAACTGATCCATAGCACGATGGCAGGACAGCCTGCCCAGACTCAAACTCAAAAGGAACCGGTGCCACCCAAGCCGTTACAACAAATCCGTCCGCAGGACAAGGACACGTAGAGCCAGTCTCTCGAGGCCAAACATTTAAGGGATTTTTGAAAGTATGACCCTCGCCCCTTTGATGGATCGTTAGGAGAACCCACTAAGGCAGAACTGTGGTCGTCATCCATTGAGACAATTTTTCGTTTTATGAGGTGCACGGAAGAGCACAAACTGCAATGCGCAGTCTTCATGTTGACTGGTAACGCGGCAATCTGATGGTGTTCGGCAGAAAAGATGATCGATACTGGAGGTGACCTTGTAACCTGGGAACAGTTCAAGGAACGTTTTTATGAGGAGTACTTTTCGGCCAACACTCGATTCAATAAACAGGTAGAATTCTTAAATCTGAAGCAGGGCGTTACGTCAATAGAGGAATACGAGCAAGAATTCGATAAGTTATCTCAGTTTGCTCCTGAGTTAATGGCCACCGAGGCAGCAAGGATCGAGAGATTTACCCAGGGCCTGAGGAGCAGGTTGCAAGGGATGGTGCATGCCTTGGATCTCAAGACGTATGCCGCGGCACTGTGATCCGCTGTGAGGATTGATGCTGACTCCCAAGGAGGAGAGGAATACAGGAGGTCACTTAGGATTGGGACCTTCGCAGGGCAGAAAAGGAAGGCTGAGCACAGGACCCTTGAACATCAGCAGAGGGGTCAGAACACAGTGCATGCTCCACGTTAGTGGGGACAACAGAGCACCCAGGCTGGGAATGGCAAGGAGGATAGACCGATATGCACCACTTGCGGTAAGCAACACTAGGGACGTTGTTTAGCCGGCTCTGGGAACTGTTTCCAATGTGGCCAGAAGGGACATATGGCAGATAGATGCCCAAGGAAGAATGCGCCTGAGCATAAGAGCCAGCCCGTAGGATCGTTCCAGGGAGGCCCGAACCGCCAGCAAAAGTAGGGAAAGGTATTTTCTACCACTCGGCATGAGGCCGAGAAGTCAGGCATTGTGGTGACAGGTACACTTCCCATTTTGGGAGACCATGCTCTTGTTTTATTTGACTCTGGTTCTTCGCATTCGTTTATATCTGCTATATTTGTGAGACACGCCATGTTAGACTCAGAATCGTTGCCATTTGCATTGTCTATTTCCACTTCATCGGGAGAGATCATGTTAGCTACAGAAAACATTAAGGCATGTCAGGTAGAGGTAGTCAACCGCGCATTAGATGTAACCCTGATAATTTTAGATATGCGCGATTTTGATGTTATATTAGGCATGGATTGGTTAGTTGCTAACCATGCCAGCATAGATTGCTCTCGTAAGGAGGTTATCTTTAACCCTCCTACGAGAGCCAGTTTTAAGTTTAAAGGGGTTGAGACCGTAGTCCTGCCCAAGTTGATAACCGCATTGAAGGCCAGTAGGCTATTCGACCAAGGAGCTTGGGGCTTTATGGCCAGTGTGGTAGACACCAAGAAGAATGAAGTTACCTTGACTTCGGTGCCAGTAGTGAGGGATTTTCCAGATGTGTTTCCAGAAGACCTTCCCGGATTGCCCCCGCAGCGGGAGATAGATTTTGCAATTGAATTGGAGCCAGGCACAACCCTTATTTTGAGGGCCCCATACAAGATGGCCCCAGCAGAGTTGAAGGAACTGAAGGTCTAATTGCAGGAGTTGTTGGACAAGGGTTTCATTCGCCATAGCGTGTCACCATGGGGTGCACTCATTTTGTTTGTGAAAAAGAAGGATGGATCGTTACGTCTGTGCATTGACTACAGAGAGTTGAACAAGGTGACCGTCAAGAACAAATATCCCCTTCCCAGGATCGATGATTTGTTTGTCCAGTTACAGGGAGCTACGGTATTCTCTAAGATTGACCTACAGTCAGGGTACCACCAGTTGAAGATAAAGGACAGTGACATACCCAAGACAGCCTTTCGTTTGAGGTATGGACATTATGAGTTCATAGTGATATCATTCGACCTAAGGAATGTACCAAAGTGTTCATGGATCTGATGAATAGGGTGTTCAAGGAATTCCTCGACACCTTCGTGATTTTTTTTATTGATGATATTTTGATTTATTCCAAGACAGAGGCCAAGCATGGGGAACATTTGCGGAAAGTTTTAGAGACCTTAAGGGCCAATAAGCTATATGCTAAGTTTTCTAAATGTGAATTTTTGTTGAAGCAGGTGTCCTTTCTAGGGCATGTGGTATCCAAGGAAGGTGTCTCAATGGATCCTGCAAAAGTGGAGGCAGTTACAGGTTGAGCTTGTCCAACCACGGTCAGTGAGGTGCGCAGCTTTCTGGGGTTAGCAGGCTACTACAGACGGTTCGTGAAGGATTTCTCTCGCATAGCCGCCCCATTAACCCAGTTGACTTGGAAGGGAGCAACATTTGTTTGGAATGAGGCTTGTGAAAGCAGTTTCCAGGACCTCAAGCAGAGGCTGGTTGCAGCCCCAGTTCTCACAGTACCGAACGGATCAGGTGGTTTCGTCATTTTCAGTGATGCATCCAAGAAGGGGTTGGAATGCGTATTAATGCAGAAGGGTAGAGTAGTTGCTTACGCTTCACGTCAACTGAAGAAGCACGAACAGAATTATCCTACGCATGACTTGGAGTTAGTAGCGGTGGTTTTTGCTCTCAAGATCTGGAGACATTACTTGTATGGAGAAAAGATACAGATCTTCACCGACCACAAAAGTTTGAAGTACTTTTTCACTCAGAAGGAGCTAAACATGAGGCAAAGAAGATGGTTAGAATTAGTAAAGGATTATGACTGTGAAATTTTGTACGACTCGGGGAAAGCAAACGTAGTGGCAGATGCTTTAAGCAGAAAGGTGACCCATTCCGCAGCTCTCATTACCGGACAGACTCACCTATGCAGGGAACTGGAGAGGGCAGAGATTGCAGTAGTCGTGGGGAAGGTCACGGCACAGTTAGCACAGTTGTCGATGCAACCAAGCCTAAGGCAGAAGATTATTAATGCGCAGCGAGACGACCCTTATTTGGAGGAGAGAGTTCGTAGAGTGGAGTCAAGCCAGGATAGCGAATTCTCTGTGTCAGCAGAAGGTGGCCTCCTTTATTAGGGGCGTCTGTGTGTGCGAGCGGTTAGTGACATTAAGGATGAGCTATTGTCAGAGGCTCATAGTTCCCTATTCTCGGTCCACCCTCGTAGCAGCAAGATGTACCAGGATCTGAAACGTTACTATTGGTGGAATGATATGAAAAGAGAGGTTGCGGAGTTCGTCAGTAAGTGTTTGGTGTGCCAGCAAGTGAAAGCCCCAAGGCAGAGGCCAGTAAGCTTGTTACAACCATTAAATGTACTAGAATGGAAGTGGGAGCATGTGTCTATGGATTTCATCGTGGGATTGCCTCGGACAGTTAAAGGTTTCACTGTGATATGGGTCATTGTAGACAGACTTACAAAGCTAGCACATTTCATACCTAGAAAGTCCACCTTTTCAGTGAATAAGTGGGCATAGATATACATGAAGGAAGTGGTAAGATTGCATGGAGTACCCGTGTCCATTGTGTCGGATAGAGATCCTCGTTTCACGTCTAACTTCTGAAAGAGTCTCCAGCGGCATTAGGGACCCAGTTAAACTTCAGTATAGTGTTCCACCCTCAGACTGATGGGCAGACAGAGAGATTGAATCAGATACTGGAAGACATGTTGCGTGCCTATGCCATAGAGTTTTCTGGAAGTTGGGATGCTCACTTGCACTTAATGGAGTTTGCATACAATAACAGCTACCAATCCACTATTGGGATGTCACCCTTTGAGGCCCTATATGGGAAGAGTTGCAGGTCTCCTGTGTGTTGGGATGAGGTAGGAGAGAGGAGATTAGGACCTGAATTGGTGCAAACCATAAATGAGGCCATACAAAAGATCAAGGCTCGTATGCAGACAACCCAGAGCAGACAGAAGATCAGGACCTGGAATTTGAGACTGGGGTGAAAGTTTCTTAAAGGTGGCACCCATGAAGGGTATTCTGAGGTTTGGCAGGAAAAAAAAGTTGAGTCCGAGATTCATTGGACCTTTCGAGGTCCTGGAATAAGTTGGCCCTGTAGCTTACCGTTTAGCCTTGCCCCCAGTATTGTCTTCAGATCATAATGTCTTCCATGTTTCGATGCTAAGGAAGTATGTGGCAGACCCGTCCCATATAGTTGACTACGAGCCCTTACAGTTGAATGATAACTTGAGCTACGAGGAGAAGCCCATAGAGATTCTTGTCGGAAAAGTAAAGACATTGCGCCGTCGGGAAATTGCTTTTGTGAAAGTTTTATGGCAGAACCACCAGTTTATGGAAGCCACTTGGGAGCGAGAGGACGAAATGAAAGCCCAGTACCCAGAGCTTTTTCAAGGATAAACTTTCGAGGACGAAATTTCTTTGAGGGGGGAAGAATGTAACATCCCACACCTTTTTATTTATTTATTAATAATGTAAAACTTTTCCCTTTTCAGTAATTGTCCTTAGTTGAAGGGCATGTTTGAAATTCTGAATTTAAAGTATAAATGCAAGGATTTAAGTGTTGTCGTGGAATTTATTAAAAAATTATTCAATTTGAAAAGTTTGTCGTGGAATTTATTAAAAAATTATTCAATTTGAAAAGTTATGGTCGGAGTTAATTATTTTTTTGGAAAAAGGAAAGGAATTAAATAGTATAAAATGGGTTAAGGAAAGAATCTAATTAGAGTTATACTATTTTCCTTTTATTATTATTATTATTATTATTATTATTATTATTATTATTATTATTATTAGTTTTTTTAAAATAAAAAATAAAAAGGACCCCCCCACCTTCTCCCTCACTCACGCGAGCCTCCCCTCCATTTTCTGCTTCCTCGCTGCCTCTCTGCGTCGCGTCTCTCAGCCGTCTTATCGCTGCCGTTCGTGGGTTCTGGCTGGCCAGATCCCGTCAGTCAGACATGTCGTCAGTCCGCCAAGATTCGAGCCGCCGCACGTCCACCGCTTTTCGCCGCCCAGATCCGAGCCGAGTCTCTCCTCCGCCGCCACCGTGTCGCTACCAGCTGCTTCCAGCGCCGTCAGCCCTGTTCATCGCCAGGACCCACCTACACCACTAGACTTATGCTTTGAGTAAGCGATTGATTATTTTTGGGCAAGATTTTGGTTGATCTAGTTTGATTACCCATTTGGATTTTGGGTTAAAAATTTGTTATCTCTATATTTGGAATCCAGATCCAAGATTGGAGTACATTGGAGTGCGCAGCGTGTTGTTTAGCGGATTCGAGTTCGTTCAGCAAGTATTTTTTTGTAAGCATTGTGACCCTTGTTGTTGATTGTTAGGCACTTTTGGTTGTTAGATTGATGGAGAGTTTGGTTTTGGTTTCTCGAAGGTTCCAAGTCGTCGTCCTTTGGGTTCTAAAATCTGCTAAGAGGAAATTTTGAGTCGAAATCTTACGAGTGTTGGTTGATCAAGTTTCGTTGGGTAAGTTCATTGGTGATCCCAAAATTTAATTTGTATGTATGGATCTTGGTTCCAAGAATTTAAAATTTGTGTTATGTTCTGTATTAGGGGACTTAGTTCAGGGGTTTTTGGTTGGAGATCATTAGCTTAGATTAAAAATCGAAATTAATTTCAAGGTAAGTAATCTTACTACTGTAACTGCCCACGGGCCAGGCTTTAGTTGTATGCTAGCATGATAAGCGTATGTTATGGTAAATGTTAGCATATTGATTGACAGTATGACCTGAATCAAAGTATGTTCTGGCACGAATTCTGAATTGTTTACATACACACCTAAGTACTTAATCGTTAATATGTGATAGTATGTGTTTTCATATATAAGTTAGGCATGGATGTGTATAATATGTTGTTAAGAAATATGTGTATGTGATGAAGCCATGGTATCAAGGATTTTTATGTATGTTTTAGAACTGTACAGTGTTGAATCTTAGCACGTTAAGACTGTGTGAATATCCTCATTGATTAGTTAGATGCTCACTAGTTTGTATTTCCTTCGGGATTCACCAGTTTGTGTTTCCTTCGGATTCACCAGTTTGTGTTTCCTTCAGGATTCACCAGTTTGTGTTTCCTTCGGGCTTCACCAATTTTGTGTTTCCTTTGGGATTCACCAGTTTGTGTTTCCTTCGGGATTCACCAGTTTTGTATTTCCTTCGGGATTCACCCGTTTTGTGTTTCCTTCAGGATTAACCAGTTTTGTGGGCATACTTAACTACAATAGGATAGGACTCAGTCTCTTATTTGTTACATGTATTTATGTGCCATAGGCGGGTATTTAGAGGACATAGATGCCTAGCTTGACCCCAATGGTGGGGTTACTTACTGAGTATTTCATACTCATTCTTTCTTATGTTGATGTTTCAGGTAAGGGTAGAGATGCACCGGCGATGGCACAGTAGAATTCATGATCGAGCCACTGGGACTAGTTTTTATGCTTCCGCATCATGACATTTAGAGTCCTTATTTTTCCCTTAATGTTTAGTTTTATTGTTTTAAACTTATTATTAAGGATTATTTCTTTTATATACTTTTAATAGTCTTTACGAATTATGGGTACCCTATTATTGTTTTAACAATTGCATTTAATAAATGTCTTTTGAACTTCTTTTGTTTATTTAACATTTATTTCAACATAATTGGGCGTCGTTTTAAATTTTATGCATGCATTTATTTTAGTAACAACCTAACCTAAGTCCTAGGGGGTCGGGTCGTTACACCTTCAAACAAGAGTTATTAATATACTCAGGATTAAGACTAAGTTGCCTAGGTCATCCTATTGAAATAGAAACCTAACTAGTCAATGAAGTTACATCTAGTGGTTACCATTTCGTTGTCTGGTCTTATGCAAACTCACTGCATAGGACACCTCCATTCACATGTCTCGTACACAAACGTGTTGAATCATTACGTTTGTATCAAATACAGAGTAGGTATTATCCATAGTGTCACAAGGATAGGGTACCTAGCCTTATCCCTATACTATAGACTTTTTAGGGTATATCTTGAAGATTGATCCCTGTATGTCTCTACATATTGTTCAAGACTCATAAGAAAACCTGGGATGTTAGTTTATTAGATTTTAGGGTTAATATGACAAAATAATTACAACACAATCAATAGCACTTATTGAGATAACATCAATAACTCTTTATTAATGACGGTTAATTATTTACATTTACTATCAATGAGTTTTAGGGCATAAAACCCAACGGAACCAACATCAACAACTTTTATCGATGTACTAGCCTCTTCATCAACTCTTGTTGAAGTTTCAATACTTTCATTAGAAATTTCACCTAACATTATTTTGCTTTGTATTTTGTGGTCCCTCGTGTGGTCTTCTTCCAAAAAGGTAGCATTTTTCGATATAAATACTTTATTCCTTTTAGGATCAAAGAAGTACCCACCTCTTGTTTCCTTGGGATAGCCTACAAATAGGCACACTTTTGAACAAGGTTCCAACTTCTTTGAATTTGTCATTAGCACATGTGTCAGAAATTCCTAAATCTTGAAGTGGCGTAAATTGCCTTTACGACCTCTCCAAAGCTCAAAAAGTGTTCTAGAAACACTCCTTGATGAACCATTGTTTAAAATGTAAACTACAATCTCCACTGCATATCCCCAAAACGAATCAAGAAGTTCAGCATAGTTCATCATAGACTAAACCTTGTCCAACAAGGTTTTATTTCTCCTTTCTAATACACCATTTTTTTTAGGTGTACCAGGTGCTGAATGTTGGATGTTATTCCATGTTCTATTTGAACGGAGTTCTCCACGGAAGCATGTGAATGTCGTACAATTTGAGTTTAGTTTGTATACCGAAAATTTGAGAAGAAAACGTACATAAAAAATAGGTTAAATGTTCAAAACCTAAGCATGCTTTCTACAGGGAATTTAGAGAAAAGAGAAACTCACCCTTCACAAACCACAAAACTTCTTGAGGTCCTCTCATTTGCTTTGGTCTCAAACCCTTTTCGACTTCACATGATCACTAGTTCACGAACATAGTAAAGCCTCCAAATAAGAACACCACCACAAGTGAAACCTTGTTTCATAAGGAAACAGGGAAGATGGAAGTGTGGGCTCCAAAAGAGTTTTTAGTAGAGGGAAATTTTCAGAGAGTTTGAGAGAGTGAGAGAAGACTAAGAGCTTTTCTTTGATTCTTTTGTACTATGTTTCTCTCAACAACACAGATAAAGGAAGAGGGAGGGAGAGGAAGTTACGTTAACTCCCTCTCATGTTCGGTTGAAATAACTCCCCATCAGGGGAGTTATTATAAATATTATAAAATAAATAATATTAATATAATATTTATAATATGATTAAATAATTTTTAACAAACCATATTATATGCATTTATAGTCATATTATAATGCAACTTCCTCTTGTAACCTATAATTTTAATATGAATCAAGCTCACATTAAATTTTAGTCTATAGTATAAATCCTATTTATATATATAATATTTGCATCTCATTTAAATATTTTTTTAACACATATTTTATAGTTTTAATATAAATCATATTTATAATTAACTATATATTATAATGTCTCAATATACATTATATATTATATTAATCATATTAATATAATTAACTACTTAAATTACCATAAATAATTTTAATAATGCAAATTATTCCAATAAATAATTATCCCTTGTTTTTATCTTTGTGATCTAACAAGGGGATCTTATGGACCTACAGATTAGAAGCTTCAATGATACGAGATTAATCAACTAAAATTTTTAATTGGATTAATCAACATTCATTAACTGTTGGTCACTCCACTAAAGACCGGCAGTTGCACTATTCGCACTGTAGATATATTTCTTTGTTCATTGTATATAACCAATCAACAATAAATGGACCCTTCACAAATTGCTCATAACTACAACTGGGTTAAAATTACTGTTTTACCCCTGTAGTTACATCTAACTCCTTAAATGTCACTGATTCTTCTGATGAACACTGATTCTTCTAATGAACAATCTTATGTAGTTGTGTTACTAGCTCCCTATTCTGATAAACCCTCAAAATGGTAGGCATATTGGGTCGATGAAATTGGCTACTCTCACCCATACAAATCAAAGGACTGCCCTCATAGACAGGAGTTCACAATCCACTTAGGATAAAGTTTGGGTTATCTATGATCATTCTAGTGAAAAGTTAGTTTCTTCAAGCAATGGTGTTATACTAAGAAACTTATCATTTTGTCTGGTCTTATATAAACTTTTTATACAGGATACCTCACTCTCCACATGAACAATATAAATCATATTGTCTGTAACACTTACAAGTAATGTAACAATTGCAAAGTGGGTTGTATCCACAGTGTCACCAAAATAAGACACCCAACCTTAACCATACATTACAGACTTTTTAGGTTATTACTTGAACATGATCCACATGTAAGTCTACCACATATGTTCAATTTTCAGTAAACAACCTTGGATCTTAGTTAATTGGATTGAGTTAATGCTATTTAAATGTCAAATAAAGTACTTCTTATTTTATTAAATAAATATATTGTATTGACAGCATACAAACTACAAAGTGAATGAAATTTGGGACATTAAATCCAACAATCTCCCAGTTGTCCTAAAGCGAGTGGGGTGAACAGTACAAGCTACTATATAAAGTGCGATACAATAAACTAGGGCATCCTCTAAATCCCAAAAATATTCCACTTGCCCTAGATAAGATGACACATATCCTGTAGATCCAGACTCTCTAGGGGTCCCTAAAAAACCTTAGTCATGAGAGCCTTTATAAAAGGATCAACAATGTTGTGCTCTAAAGTGATTTTTGTTACGATCACATCTCCTTATTGCATAAATTTTCTAATGAGATGATACTTGCACTCAATGTGATTTCCTCGTAATGGCTTCGAGACTTCTTGAAGTGCCACAACACCACTATTATCACAATATAGAGTGATGGCCATTCACATGTTTGGAACAACTTCGAAATCTGTTAAACACTTCTTAAGCTAGATAGCTTATTTAGCAGCTACATACTCTGCCTTTATGGTAGAGTCAACAATACAGCCTTGCTTGATGTTACGCCATACTATAGCTCCTCGTTAAGATGAACACTGATCCTGATGTGCATTTTCTGAAATCTTTACCAGTCTAAAAATCAAGTTAATATACCTTGTAAGGATCAAATCTTTAGCACCATACACGAGCATATAGTTTCTCATTCTCCTAAGATACTTGAGAATAGTTTTAATCACCGTCCAATGATCAAATCCTGGATTGGATTGACATCTACTGACTTTCCACTGCATAGCAAATATCCGACCTAGTACACAACATGACATACATAAGGCTACCTACTGTAGTTGCATAGGGAATCTATCTCATCTCTTCAAATTCTTGAGGTGCCTTAAGACATCTTTCCTTAGACAAAATAATTCCATGCCTGAAAGATAATAATCATTTCTTGGAATTATGCATCGAATACCTGACAAGCATTTTGTCGATGTACAATATTTGAGACAAGGTTAGTGTTTTGTTCTTATCTCCCTAATGATTTAGATCTCTAAAACAAACTGTGTTTCACCTAAATCTTTCATTTGCAACTCAGCAGCTAGCCATTTCTTAATATCAATCAAGAAACCTACACCATCCCAATGAGTAGGATATCATCCACATATAACATCAGGAAAGCTATTGAATTCTTGATGATCTTCTTGCAAACATAAGGTTCATCAACATTTTGATCAAAGCCATAAGATTTGATTAGTGTCAAACCTTATATTCCAAGATCGAGATATTTGACACAATCTATAAATTGATCGATTAAGCTAGCAAACATTTTACTCTTGGCCTTGTTCAATGAATCCTTCTAGTTGATTCATGTTGGTCTCATTAAGATTACCATTCAAAAGGCAGTTTTGACGTCCATTTGCCATATTTCATAGTCATAATATGTGGCGATGGACAAGAGAATCCGAATAAATTTAAGCATGAAAACAGGTGAAAATGTTTCTTCATAGTCTACTCCCTCAACCTAGGTATAACTCTTTGCTGCTAATCTAGCCTTAAAGGTTTGCACCTTTCATTCTATACCTCTCTTTCTCTTGTAGATCCATTTGCAACCTATAGATTTTACCCTAAAAGGATGATCTACAAGTGACTAGATGAAATTGAAGTATATAGACTCCATTACCTGATTCATGGCTTTAACCTATTCATCTTTGTCCAAATCAACCATTGCATGCTTGTAGGCTAATGGATCCTCGACATCATCATCTAGTATGACGATTTGAGTTTTTGCCAAACCTAAATAACGAGCAGGTTGGGTTATAACCTTCCCACTATGTTTAGGCTCCCTCAACTATTGAGAAGGATGTGTGTGATTGGATGGAGCAACATCAACAACTCTTGTTGAAGTGCTTGGTTCTTCAACAATCCCTAATGAAGATCCTGTAGTTTCATTGGAAATCTCATTTAATATGATACTTCTTAGTTTATAATCTGTAATTTGGTCTTCCTCCAAGAAAGTAGCATTGTCGATACAAACACTTCATTGTCTTTTAGATCATAAAAGAGACCACCTCTTGTTTCCTTTGAGTAGCCTACAAAGAGGCACAACTTTGAATGTGGTTCCAGCTTCTTTGGGTTAGTCACTAGCATATAGGTCGGACACTCCCAAATCCTGAGATGTTGTAAACTAATTTCCTGATCCCTCCATAGTTCAAAAGGTGTTCCATAAACACCTTTTTTTTATCGAACTTGGCTCAAAAGATAGGCTACAGTCTCCACTGCATAACCCCAAAACGATCTAGGGTTGGAAGCATAGCTCATCATCGACTGAACCATGTCTAACACGATTCTGTTTCTCCTTTCTAATAGACCATTTTGTTGGGGTAAGCCAGGTGCTGAGAGTTGAGATGTGATTCCATGTTCTATCAAATAGTTCTAGAATCTCATATCAATGTACTCTCCACCTCAATCAGATTGAAGTGGTTTTATCTTTTTACCTAATAAATTCTCATCTACCTTGTACTCCTTGAACTTTTCAAGTGTATCGGACTTGTGTTGCATTATGTAAATATACTAATATCTTAAGTAACCATCTACAAAAGTAATGAAATATTCATACCCTCCCCTTGCCTTAACACTTATCGAACCACAAAGGTTTGAATGTAAAAATTTCAAGGGTTCTTTGACTCTATGACCTTTTTTCAGTAAAAGGTCATTTTGTCATTTTATCTTTTAGACAAGATTCACATACAAAGAATTTTCTTCTAACTCTTTTAGAAGTCCATTATTGACCAACCTCTCAATCTTATTGAGATTTATGTGACCTAGTCTTATGTTGGGATTGGTTTCCTAAATCTCCCGGAGTCTCGTAGTTTGTAATTTATACACATTGTTATGAATAAAATAAGAGTTATTTTATCTGGCATTTACTCATATCCAATAAACAAAGCTCCATGGTTATTGTTTGTAATCTTAAGCATGTATATGAGATGTACAAGTGGATCATGCCTTAAGTGATAACCTAAATAGGTCTGTAGTATAAGGATTAAGGAGGGATTCCTGATCTTGGTGACACTACGGATACGGCCTGCTTTGTAGAGGTTTATAAGTGTTGTGAACTACTACAAATGGTAGATCCTGACCATTCATGTGGAGACATGCAAGTAAGGGTGTCCTATACAAAGAGTTTGTATAAGACTGGACCACGAGATGGTTCGTCTCTGTATATAACGTCGTTGATACTAGAGACTTACATCTCACCTAAACGACCATAGGTGACATGACCTCAATCTGAGTGTTTTGAGAACTTCTGCCTTTGAGGGTGGTCCTTTGAATAGTATGGGTGAGAGTGGCCAAATTGCCAACTCAACATGCCTACTACTATGGGGACTTGTCTGATTTGGGAGTTGGGAACTCAGTTATACAAGATGAAATTCACTCCTTCCCCGAAGCAAGGGTAAGTAGATAGATTGCTCCCTTAAGGGTTGATTCTGGGGCTTAAACATAGTGGCTACTGTTGGATCGACATCATCAAGCAGCGGAAGAAATCAGGATCCATATGCATTCTAATTCATTAATTTTAGTTAAAAAGAAACATGTTAAAACAGAGTATAATAGGTTTCAAAAACATACCTTGGCCGAACCATCGAAATCTCTATTTCCAGCTACTAAATCCTCCAAATCCTTATGTAAACCACCACAAGATCTTCCCTACTATCTCTTGGTGCTCTAGATTGAGTTGTGGGACTCAAAATAAGATGAAATCAAAGAGAATATGGAGAAAGCTCACTGAACCAACCTATTGAAGAACACCTTCTTCATTCGAATTTTTCAGCAAAAATTCAATCAATACATCATCCAATTCTTCACTCCAATCTCATCAATATATTGCAGACTATCATGCAAAGAGATGTGTTGCATGGGCAGTCATGCTTGAAGTAAATCAAGGAAGAGGTGGTGGGTTCCTTGTAAGCTAGTTGAAGATGAACTTTAAAAAACCAATTTTCCAAGTTTGTGTAATTTTTCAATTTCCAAAAATCTATTTTGATTTTAAAATCATATTTTATTTCTAAAATCAAATTATAATTTTACAAATAAATTTCATAAATTAATTTTCAAATAAAATTAATAAATAATTATTTAAAAATTTTAAATAATTCTAATTAATTTAATATCCAATATTGAATTAATTTTTACACAAATTCATCTTCATATATTTAAATCATATTTAAATATATTTTCTCCAATTCCGTTTGATTCTAATTTGAACATTTCAAATTAACTTATCACGATACTCTAGAGTTAATCTATTTCTGAGTTAGTAGGGGGACCTCATGGACCTACAGATCCTAGGCTCCAACGATCCGAGATTAATCGGCTAAACTCATTAGACTGATTTAACCCTCATTCGTTAACTAATGGGTCACTCCACTAAAGCCCATAGTTGAACTTCCTTCACTATAGATATATTATGTCCACTCGATATAACCATGATGAGTAAGTTAACCCTTCACAAGTTGTTTGTAATAACGGTTGGGTCAAATCTCTGTTTTACCCTCGAAATTACCTCTTGTTCCTTAAGTTCCTACTGATCCCCTAATGAACAATTATTTTGTGATCCAATCACAAAACTAAGTCCCTCTCATGCCAAATGAGAGGGCGAGATCCCTTGTTCAAGCCCTAGAATAATCACTTAAGGGAACAACCTCTCTACTATCCTTAAAGCGGATAGGAGTGAATTCCCTCTTGCACCTTATGTCCCCAGCTATCTATCCAGTCTTACACCTGAAATGGCAGTCTTATTGAGTCGGCGCTGTTGAGCCAACCCTCACCTATGTAAATCTAAGGGCAATCCTGAATAAACAGGAGTTCATAGTTAGCTCAGGATTAAGGTTAAGTTACCTAGGTCATTGCTTTGAAATAGTCAGTCTTAAACAGTAAACAACGTTATAAAGTAAGAGTGACTCATTTCGTGATCCGATCTTGTACAAACTCTTTTGCACAAGGACACCCCCACTCCTCATGTCCAACATGAATGAATTAGGATCACTTCGTTTGTAGCACTTTACAACTCCTTGTAACAACTACAAAGCAGGTCGCATCCAATAGTGTTACCAGAATAAGGTACCCAACCTTATCTATGTACTATAGACCATTTTGACTATTTGCTCGAACCTGATCCACCTTTATGTCTCCACATAAAGTTTAAGTACTCATCCAATAGTCAAGGGACTTTTAGGTTTATTGGATTTCTATTCAATCAATAGATTTATTCAATAACACATTTATTGAATTATCATAATAAGCTCCATTGTTTACATACCACGAGTTTTAGGACATAAAACACAACAGTCATCGCTTCTCTTTGGAAGATAGGACTCGGTCATAGTAGGACTATGACTTATGTTCATTAAAGGGATCAATGGTACTTAAGGAGTTAGATGTAACTATAGGGGTATAACGATTATCGGCCCAGTTGTACTTAGGAGTGATCTATGAAGAGTTATCACACTATTGATTGGTTGATATGGACACATAATATATTTGAAGTAAGGAGAGTTCAGCTATCGGTCTTTAGTGAAGTGTCTGATAGTTAATGGATGGTAGATCCCGTGACCAAAGAGTTTAGTCAGCTATTCACGTACCGCTGAGGTTTCGAGCTATAGGTTCATAAGGTCCCCTTGGTAGCTCAATGGATTTAATTTGAGGATTAGTTCTTGGTGTTAATTTGAAGTGTTCAAATTGACAAGAGGTAATTCGATTATATATGATATGATCGGTGTGGTGTATGAGATACATCAAGCGGAGGACAAATGTAAATGAGATTTACATTAAGTACCATGGATTAAAAAAAGAGCTATGGTTTATATATTTCATGAGATGAAATATTAAAACTATAGGTTATAAATATAGTATGGTAAGTTGGTTATCATATATATTTATAATAATATTAATTTCTGGATAATTATCTGTTTTTCTCTAATAACCAATTGAGTGGGAGGTTATTGGTGGTTTCATTGTAATCGTGAGATAAAAAGGAAAAATGTTTTCCTAAATTTAGTAGTTGTTGAAATGAGACTTTCTATTCTTGAAAGTTCTCATGGTGGCTATCAAGTAAATATGATTTACTAAACGACAGCTGAAGAGAGACTAGACGATCGTGGAGTGACTCTACACGATAGTCACTTAGTTGGCTGATTAGCTAAACGATCATGCAGCTTTTGCTAAACGATCGCATAGCTTTTGTTAAACGATTGGGCATCATCTATATGATAGACCTTGTCATCTCCCACTTGATCAATCGTTTACACGATTGTTTCTCCATCATCCTCTAACCAAGTCCATATAGAGCCCACACTTTTGGATTCTCACATCAAAAATACCAAGATAAACATTATGGCGGTGTCGTACTCAACTCGACTATCGAGGTTTATTTTGGAGGTTGTTCGTTGAGTTCGCGGTGTTCATGTGGTGGTTGTCGATTGCTCGTGATCTTGGAGATCGCTGAGTTCGAGCATTCGTGTGTTGCAGTCTTGAAGTCTGTTCGAGCATTCATGATCAAGGGAGATTGAAGATGAGCCTTCAAAGGTACATGTATTCTTTCCCTTGATTGTATAGTAAAGCATGTTGTAATTTCGGTTTTGCTCATAGCCTGTATGTTTTCGTTTCTTGATTGTAATTATTAATGTTCATATACAAATGAAAATTGGAACAATCATTCCGCTGCTCATGGAAATCCTCATATCCGATTTCCTTCATCTTAGATGTCAAAGATGTGCATTTTATTTTGAAGAAACTTTAAGTCTTTTGTTTTGCATGGTTGCAATGTTGAACATTTCAATGTTATGGAGCATTTTAGATGCTAATGGTCTTAGAATGTATAAGTTATTTTTGTTTGTTGTTGAACATATATTAATACCATTTTTTGAGATAAATGCTTTATCATAAACAAAAGATAAGATATGTAAACCTCAAACCCTATTTTTTCTACTTAAGTAAGTTAACTAACATGTAAATCAAGATTAAGTATAAGTTAATAATATGTTTGTAGGGAAGGATTGAAGAGGAAGAAGAAGGAAAAATGTTCTAAGTGTTGAACATTATGGGCCTCGGGTAGCAAGATATTGAAGCATTTTGTAAGGAAATTTTTGGGTAAGTATAGTAGCCTTGCGTTGGAAGCTTTGATGTGTTGCCTAGGTGTGCGGCAGCCATGTTTCATAAAGCTTATTTTGACACATGATATGTTGAAAATGGTGTCCTAAATCTCCTTGTAGTCTCGTAGTTTGTAAACACTGTATAAACATATTGTTATTAATAAAATAAGTGTTATAAGCATTTACTCAATCCAATAAACTAAGATCTAAGGTTATTTTATGTAAATTTAAACATATAGAGACGTACAGGTGGATCTTGTTTAAATAATAACCTAAATGGTCTATAGTATATGGATAAATGAGGGATACCTTATCTTGGTGACACTACGGATACAGCCCACTTTGTAGATGTTACAAGTGTTGTAAAGTGCTACAAATAAAATGATCCTGATCTTTCATGTGGAGACATGCAAGCAAGGGTATCATATACAAAGAGTTTGTATAAGACCGAACCACGAAATAATTAGTCTCTTTATATAACACCGTTGATATTAGAGATTTACATTTCACTAGGATGACCATAGGTGACATGACCTGAATCCTGATTGAGTTGGGAACTCCTGCTCATGAAGGCGATCCTTTGATTTGTATGGGTGAGAGTGGCCAGATTGCCAACTCAACAAGCCTACCATTTTGGGGATTTGCCTGATTGGGGAGTTGGGAACTCAGCTACACAAGACGGAATTCATTTCTTCTCCGATGTAGGGGTAAGTAGATAAATTACTCCCTTAAAGGCTGATTCTGGGTCTTGAACATAGTGGCCACACCCTCACTTGGGAAGAAAGGACTTAGTCATAGTGGGACTTTGACTTATTGTTCATTTGAGAAATCAGTGGTACTTAAGGATTTAGATGTAACTATAGGGGCAAAACGGTAAATTGACTCAGTTGTACTTACGAGCGATTTGTGAAGGATCATCGAACTGTTGATTGGTTATATCCAATGGTCACAGAAATATATCTCAGTGCAAAGAGTGCAACTATCGGTCTTTAGTGGAGTGCCCGACAGTTAATGGATGGTGGATATCGTGATTAAAGAGCTTAATCAGTTATTCACATACCATTGAAGCTTCAAGCTACAGGTCCATAAGATCCTCTTGTAGCTCAATGGATTTAAGTTTAGAATTAGTTTTTGGGTTAGTTTGAAGTGTTCAAATTAATAAGAGAGAATTTGATTATATATGATATTATTAAATTAATTCAATTATATATGATATAATTGATATAATGTATTTGATACATTATTGGAGGAATTAATATAAATATGATTTATATTAAATACTATAAAATAGAAAAAGAACTATGGTTTATATGTTGCATATGATGCAATATTAAAACTATAGGTTATAAATACATATGATAAGTTAGTTATTGTATTTATTTATAATTTATTAATTATATGATAATTAATATTTATTTTTCTCAATAATCGACTTGAGTGGGAGGTTATTTGCGGTTTTATTGTAACTGTGAGATAAAAAGGAAAAAAGGTTTTTCAAATCAGAAGAACACACATTTCGAATCGTCACACAAAAGAATTCACTATCAAGTAAAAAGGTTTTAATGTACAATAAGAGACTAAACGATCAAACGTCGAGTTACTATACGATAGTGCTCGTTATTACACGATCGAGTATCAAGTGTATGCGATAGACTTCTTCTTCTACACGATCGATATCAAGTCTATACGATAGGCTTTTTCTTCTACATGATCGTTTGATTGCATACTTGATCATCTACTCGATCTTTTACCTCCTCCTTCCCTCTATCCAAAATCATATAGAGACCACAACTCCTGGATTCTCACATCGAGAATACCAAGGTAATCTTGTGGTGGTGTCGAGTTCTTTTCGAGGGTTGGGGATTGAGTTGTACTCACTGGTGATCGAGGATCTTCCAGTTAATCGTTGCATTTATGTTGTTTGGACGCGTTGCTAACTGATTGAGGGAAATACGTGAAGAAAGGGTTCTTCAAAGGTATTATCACTCGATCCTTAGTATTCAATTTATGAAGCATGCTGTAATTTATTCTTTAATGCATAACCTATTTTGAATGACTGTAAATATATGTGTTCTTTCACAATGGAGTTTGGAATGATATGCTTCTATTAACAGGTTCTCTAATTTTAGAGTTCCTTCAATTGATATCAGAGTCAGGTTGTTCTGGTATTCCGAATTCCATTGTTGCATTGAATGTCATTTACAATCTTGGTGGGTTTGAATTATTCTACAATACGTTTAAGTGTTGCATGTGGTTGTGGATACTATGGTTGATGGATAATTTCAGAATAATTGCCTCTGTTTAAAGCTTTCTTTACATTTCCAAAGTTAATTTGTAAGGACCCTTGCATTTTTGGGCATTATTAACAAGCGATCGAGTCTATATTCAAGTTTTTTATGTTGTTTGCTTCAAGGAAGTAGACCATTCATTGGTTGCATCATATGGCTTAAGCTAAACGATCGTTTAGATTTAGCTATGCAATCATGTAGAAAAGTTCTACTCGATCGTGTAGTATTTGCTAAATGATCGCATAGCCTATGCTATGTGATCGAGTAAAGAGTTTACTCGATCGTGTTGCGTTGGCTACTCGATCACGTAGATGCTTGGGGTAAACGATTGTTGAGTATATGATACTCGATGCATGGCACGCATGCTAAATAACTGAGTAGACTAGCATGCTCATCGCATAGTCACTAGCTTCTTGATCACTTGGTATAAGATACTCGACACTTGCTCCACGATCGTTTAGACAATCATGCTTCATCGCATAGTCATTGCCTACTCGATCGCATAGCATGCGTTGCTCGATGTGCGCTGCATGATCGCATGGGCCTTCATGCTCATCGCATAGTCACTAGCATGCGATCCACACTAAACAATCGTTTATACTCACTAAGCGTTACTCGACGATCTGAAGGAGTTGCTACATGATCAAGTGACGAGGCTTCGCCTGGGTGGTTCAAGACCCGGTTCACCTGTTTGAATTGGTTGACTCGATGTTTTATGTAATAGTTTGCTTTATTTATTCGGCTTTGAGGCTAATTATCCCGGTCCAATTTTTATTTAATGTACATGTGATGTATGTTAGTTTATATGCCATAACATATGACATCTAGTTTCAAAACACACTATAGGTTATGCATATTATTCATGCATCATCTTTATATTATAAGTGTTATAATATAGTAGTTTGCATGATTAAATTACATTAAAGCATGATCATGCATCATATAATATAAAAATTATAATATATATATGCATTAAGTATATCCATGCATCATCTTTATATTATAAGTGTTATAGTATAAGAATGTATGTTAGCATGTATGCTTAGTTCATTACAAGTTATATAAAAGTTATATATAGTAATGAATGAACATTGCATGAAGCATGACACTTAGGTTTATTTATAAAAGTTATAAATGCCTTGTGTTTGTATAACTTAGCAATGTGATTGATTTTAGTTTCATTTTTTATAAGACTTATAATTAATGAAATTAGAATTAAAATCAATAACCAAGAGTTGCATGCAAACTTAGGTAAAATCCTGTTTTAAAAGAGTTTTAAAATTTGATTCAGATAAACCTAAGCTCATGAATTTCTAATGAGATTAGAAATTAGTTTAATCTTTTAAATCGATTTAATAAGATTAAATTGATTTCAATAAAATATTAAATTTGTAATAAATCTATCTATAAGGGACATTTTGTCTAAGGCGAGTTCTGGCTAGGCTGGGGTACATAAGCTGACGGAAACGGAACACCCCTATCTGGGAACCTACCTAGAAAAGTGAATTAGATAGATTTGCTACAAGCATGCAATTGTTGATTAATATTTGTTAAAATGTTTAATGAATGTTGATCAAAATTTGTTAACTTTCCAAAGTAAGTGTTACTTTTGGGCAAACTTAAATAGTCACTTAGTAAAAATAATTCACCGTATTTTTCTAAGTAAATTAAACCCTAGGTTGTTAAAATACTCAGTGGGAGAAAAAGATATATATGATATGTCAATTCTACTCACGTTTCTCCCTTAATGTTCACACTGTGAGTTCATGCTTGGCCTTGTGGTGCCCTGGGAGCATCCCCTTTCGAATGGTGTTTGCATAGGTCAATATCAAGGTGAATGGAGATAGTATTTATAGTAAGTGGGAGAAGGATGTGTGTCCACATGTCCTGTAGTCACTTTCATTTTTTTTCACCATGAGACCTTCTTGCACGGCCTCGTGACACCCTAGGAGCATCCCCCTTCGGATGGTTTGTGCGGTTGATCAATATCAAGGCGAACTTCAGAAATGGATACGGTCGCTTTAGTTTTTGCTCCAATCGATTTTTCCCTTCGGTTGGCTACTTAGGGCAGAACTCTAGGATCTAAAATGAAGGGTCATACTTACGGCTAATCGTTGGCAGAACTCTCCAATCAATGATGGCTAATCGTTATAGGAATAAGAGTTATTCTGGAGTAATGATTAGTTGAGAGTGTCTCAATTCAGTGAAGGGAGAAATTGACTACCCTGCGGTGGCTTTTGTCCTAAATCACTGAAGCATCATTGCAGAACTAGATGTAATATGGGGTTCATTTAGATTTTGCTAAACCGAATTGGATTTTTTTAAAAGAGTAATGTTAAAATCTAACGTAGATCAATATGTTTGTTTTTACAGCAACATGTCAATGTATGATTTTTTGTTAGTTGCCTTTTCTACTTTGACCAGTTTTAATTACATAATGTGGAAAGAGTCTATTAAAATATTTTTCATGGTAAACGACCTCGTGTTTGTCATGTTTGAGGAATGTCCTCAAGTCCCAACCCCTGATGCACCGTGAATTGTTCGTAATGTATATAAGGTGTGGATGAAGACTAATTCGAAGGCCCGACTTCACATTTTGGCAAGCATACCTGATACATTGTCCAAAAGAGTTGAGAACATGGTCATTGCACGTGAGATCATGTACTCGTTGCAAGAATTGTTTGGATGTCAGATCTCACTTTTTAAGCAAAATGGGATTGATGACAATGAAACTAATTGTGTTAGTTCCCAAGATAATCTCCGGTCCTTATTGAATGTCAAGGGACTAACAAAGAAAGCAATTGTTCCTAACTTTGATGAAGTTCATCGACAAGGACTGTCCTCTGAAATGAAACTTGGAGTTTATAATATAGGTTCTGATACTGATCCCACTACACTCTAGAAAAAAGAAGAAATCTGAAGACGATAAATGTGATTTATTTTTCTTGGAGACGTACCTGGTAGAGAAATAACAATTTTTTTATACAGAATTTACAAATTACGAGAATATAAGAAAGATTTAGGACACCAATCCCAACACATAATTTCACGAGTTAAAATTCATTCATTACTGACTTTAGGGTAAATAGATAAGTGTTCCCTTAACTGGTGTCTCTGAAACTTGAACAAAGGATTCTACCTTCTCACTGGTCTAAGAAAGGTTTCTATTTAATGGTTGGACCATAAACAGGTTGTTCATTAGAGGAGCACTAATACTTAAGGATATAGAGGTAACTCAGGGGTAAAATAGTAATTTAATCAAGCTAATGTTACGGACACTCGTGAAGGATTAATTTGCTATCATTGGTCAATATCCGTGGATACAAAAAATATATCTGTAGTGAGAAGAGTACAACCGTGGGTCTATAATGGAGTGTGCCCACAATTAACGAATATTGATTAACTTGGTTAACGAGTTCAGGCAATTAATCCCATATCGTTAGAGCTTCTAATCTATAGGTCCATTAGGTCCCACTGGTAGCTCATAAAGGGTATAAAGGTAATTAAAGTAATTTGAAATGTTCAAATTTACTAAGGGAAAGAATATAATGTATGGTGATACATTATAATATAAAGTTTATATTTTAATTAAACTTTATAATATAAATTTATTTTGAATTTGATTCAAAAATTAATTTATCGGAGAATTAAATATTTGAAGAAGTTCAAATATTAAATTCAATGTGAATAGAATTCATATTAAAACTATAGGTTAATATTAATGCACAATAGATGCACATTAAAACTATAGGTAATATGAGAGAACATAATTGAATATGATTCAATTATAAGTTTAAGTTAAATATGTGATAGAGGAGAAGAAAAAAATAGAATTATAGATCAGGAGCCCTAGTCATCATCGCGCATGGAGGAACAAGGAAACAGGGAGTGAGCCCTAGTCGTCTTCATGCATGGAGGAGGATGGAAGGAGAAGCCTAGCCGTCTTTGCGTCGCATCACCTCTCGACCAGCAGTCGCACCATCGTTGAGCTCCGATGTTCGTTGCTCCATCGAAGCTGACGGTGTTGTCTATCTGCATTTTCAGCGTTTCATTGGACAAACGTGAAGCTAGTCGTGCCGTCACCGAGACCAAGTATTGTTGTCACTTCTTCCAAATGTTGCCTAGCCCGTTTGTCGCCATCTGAAGCCACCGCGTCATTTCTCTTCTCCGTCTAGCCACCGGTGATTTGATTTTTCTTGCTGAAATCTTATTTTTTGTTGGGGTTGGATCTGGGACGATGGTGCGTAAATGGTCACCTTTAAGACTAAAGGAGAATAATGGAGCTCATATGGCACGACAACCCTTTCATCTTCTTAAATCGGAGGTTGAAGGACTTTGGGGTGTCTGATGGTCGTTCTGAAAAGGGTGAAGGGTCTGGTACGAGGAGTGTTGTCGGAGTTAGGATGGAAAGTTTGACATTCAGTGATCCAGCGACGCTCAAAGGGATGAAGACGCCTCTGTCCTCTAACCTAGAACCAGAATCGAACCGAGTTGGGGAGAACCAAGATTTGGGTGAACCAGTGGGATGGGTATTGGGTCAGGTGGTGGCCAAGGGAGTTTGAGCTCTAGTGGAGATGGGGCCCAGGTTGTGAAGAATGTGTCTGGGTTGGGTCTAGAAGGAGTTGGGGTGAATGTTGCTAAGGTGTTGGGGGGTCTGCGAGATGGGGGTGGGCCTGATAGGAGTGGGCTGTAAGAAGGGAGTAGGTTGGAAAAAGTGGAGAAGGGGAAAGGGACGAATGGCTTGGGTGTTATAACGGGTGGGCCAAGAGGTGTTGGGTCAGAGATGGGGGTCGCGGAGGGGCTGAAGTTAATCTATGAGGAGGTAAATCGGGTTGGGTTTGTGGGGAGTGTTGAGCGTCTGATGTCTATAAACAAGAGTGAGGTGTCGGTTCAGTGAGAGATGTGGTTCAAAGACGAACCGATTAGGTTCAATGGGGGAGCGATTGGGTTCTGTTGGGTCCGATTCTGGTTTGAAAGGGGGAAATTCATGGGCGGCCCTTTTTGGGTCCAAGTTGAGGGGAAATTTAGAGTTTACCCCCCTCCCCCTACCCCCTCCGGTTAGTTGAAAATGATATAGTGGTTGTTAAGCCTTGTGAAGAGGTTCTTGATGTGAGTGTTTGTTTATGGAAAAAATCTTTGGTGGGTTAGTTTGTGGATGCAAAACTCCTGTATTATGTTATTTGTCGCCTTATTCAGAGAATTTGGGGACGTAGAGATGCCAACTATTACCTTGCTAGAGAACGGATTGATTATCTTTAAATTTCAAAAGGCAGAGTCAAGGGATTAGGTGCTGGAGAATGGTCTGTGGCACTTGGGTGGCAAACCCATCTTACTACGACAGTGGTCACCAGGTATTGTTCTTGAAACATTTTTTTTATTTTGTTTCTATCTGGATCAAACTGGAGCATGTTCCCTTAGAGCTGTGAATGGTTAGGGGTTTAGTAGTGTTGGCTAGTGCCATGGGTAAGCCTGTTTCTTGATATTGCAACTAGAGAGCGACGTCGGTTATCGTATGTGAGAGTTTGTGTTCAGGTGGATAGTGATTCGTTATTACCCCCTTCATTCACTGTTAAAATGTGGGATCGAGAGTTTATTATTCCATTATATGAGTGGAAGCCTCTAAGCGTGCTTGTTGTGGCTCTTTTGGGATACTGAGACAATGTGTGAGAAACAAGGTGTGGCAAAGGGTCAGAATTTGAGTTGTGACGGTTAATGAGGGGTGTTTAGGGGAGAAGGGTGGCCTTGAGAGTGTAAAGAAGGGTTAGGAGTTGAGTACTGGTGGGAAGGGAACTAGCCTAGTGGTTGGGAATAGGAGTGTAGGGTGTGATGACGAGTTTACTATGGTTAGCCGTCTCGGTGTGATAGAGGAGCTGTAGAACGCAGGAGTGGCAGTAGGTCATTAGGATCGACTCTCTTGAGGAGCAGAGTAGTTTATAGCTTCCCTGGGATTACAGGGTTTATTAAGCATGTTGATGATCGTAATCAGTTTGACGTTCTGAGTGATGAGGGGGGAGACTCGTTGGCACTGGCATTAGTGTAGTCTGATCCTGATCCATTGTCTATTTTGGATAGGATGTTTAGGAGTTCGAGCAAAAGCCCAGTGAGGAGTGGTAAGTGTGATTTCTTACAAGTTTCATTATCTAGTGTTCCTAGAATGTTAAGGGGTTGAATGACTCTGTCAAATGTAGGGTGGTGGCGGATTTTTTTTCTTCTTCATCTGTTACTTTCTGCTGTTTGCTTAAGATGAGGGTTCGTCGCGAGAACTTTGGTATAGTGGCGGGTAGGTTTGGTGATGCTTGGAGTTGTGTGAGTAACTATAGTGTGAGGGGAGTTAGGAGGATTTGGGTGATGTGGCGGAAGAATGTCTATGCTTTTATTCTGGATGTCAGTGGGGATCAGTTCATTTCTGGTACTTTGGTGGATATTGTATCTAGTGCTAGGGTACATATTGGTGTTATGTATGCCTCTAATCACGTGAATGATAGAAGGAACTTGTGGACCCAGTTGATTGATGTATGTGCCTCGTGGCAGCTTCTTGGAGTTGTTATGGGTGATTTTAATGCTATTTGTAGTAGTTCAGAGGATCTTGGTGGTTGCCCTAACTTGAGGGAGAGGGAGGAGTTTGATGGGGCGTTGTTGGAGGTGGATCTGGTTGAAATGGGTGTGATAGGTAATTGGTTTACTTGGAATAGTAAAGTTCAAGGGAATGTTATCTTGCGCCGGTTGGATCGTTGCTTGACTAAAGAGGTGGAAGGTGTCTTTTTGGTATTCGAAGGTTAGGGTTGGGCAGTGGGGGATTTCTGATCATAGCCTTCTTCTGGTCTCTACAGGGGAGACGAGGTGTAGGCCGCCTCCTACATTTTGATATTTTACTCATTGGGTAGAGGTAGATGGTTTTATTGATACTCTAAGGATGTGTCCCCTATGGTTAGCTTTGTGTGAAATTTGAAGGCAGTGAAGCTGGTTTTACGTGCCTCATTTGGTAGGTATATCTCTATGTTATTTGATGAGGTGTGAGTTGCCAGGTAGGTTATAGAGGTTGTTCAGGCCGAGTTGGAGAGGGATCCTTTCTCATAGTCTGTGTGTGCGAAGGCAGCTCGGGCCACTGAGGTATTCTGGTCAGTGGCTAGATTGGAGAAGGCATCACTTCGGCAGAAGGCTAGGGTGAGGTGGATGGAGTTAAGCGATATGAACATGGCATTCTTTCATCATTGTGTTCGCTCTCGCCGTGGTTGTAGTGGTTTATTCTCAGTTGTGGATGTTGGGGGGATTCACCAGACGGTGCATGACAGGGTGTCAGGGGTGGCAGTGGATTTCTTTCATGGTAGTTTGGGGTCTCGACGTGTAGGGTATAAGGATCTTACTTCTCGGATTGGGGATATTGTGTAGTTTAGTTGGTCCGCGGAAGGGGTGGAGGCGCTTGGTCACCAAGTAAGTCGAGATGAGATCAGAAGGTTTTATTCTCAATGAAGTCTGGGAAGGCTCCTGGGCCTAATGGGTTTTAGTGGATTTTTACAGAGCTGCTTGGAATGTGGTTGGGGATGATTTCTGTGATGATGATATGACCTTTCTTGAGTTTTGTTATCTGCCTAGTGGAGTTAACTCTACTATTATTACTCTTATCCCAAAGAGGTGGGGAGTTTATCGTATGGAGGACTTTCGTCCTATTTCTTGTTGCAATGTTGTGTATAAGTGTATTTCAAGGGTCCTAGCTGAAAGATTGCGATTGTGGTTGCCATCTTTCATTAGTGGTAACCAGTCCGCGTTTGTTCCTAGTAGGTCGATTTTTTATAACATTTTATTGTGTCAGGAGTTTGTGGAGAGGCTATAAGGTGAGCAGAGGGAAGTTGCGTTGTGTGTTGAAGGTTGACTTTCAGAAGGCGTATGATTCGGTCAATTGGGATTTCTATTTGGTGTGTTGTTTGCTATAGGTATGCCCCTTCAGTTTGTTAGTTAGGTGAGGGCTTGTGTTATTTCGCCTACGTTCTCTGTGATGATTAATGGTTCCCTTAAGGGTTTTTCCCTAGTAAGAAGGGGTTGAGGCAGGGGGATCCGTTGTCTCTATTTTTGTTTGTGATGGGGATGGAGGTTCTGTCCAACTTGTTAAATAATTCTTCTGTGTAGTTTAGGTTCCATGATCGGCATGAGCATGTGGGCCTAACTCATTTGACTTTTCCAGATGATTTAATGATTTCTTGTGCAACTGAGAGGGGTTCTTTGGAGTTTGTGAGGTAGGTTCTGGCAAAGTTTGCAGAGTTGTCTAGGTTAGTTGCAAATGTTGGGAAGAGTTCCATGTTTGTTGCAAGTGTGGAGTCGAGTTCCATATTTGTTGCAAGTGTGGAGTCTGGTGAGGTAGAGAAGCTTGTTGCTTTTATGGGATTCTCTCTTGGTTCGCTGCCTGTTAGGTATCTGGGATTACCTTTATTAGATGGTTGGCTAAGGGTTATGGACTGTGCACCTTTGATACAGAGGGTTACAGCTCGTATTAGAAGTTGGGTGGCTCGGTCCCTCTCTTTTGCTGGGAGGTTGCAGCTTGTCAGGTCTGTCTCACAGTCCTTTCAGGTGTTTTGGTGTAGCATATTTGTGTTGCCTGCATGTGTAACTCCTGAAGTTGATCATCTGTTGCGTAGTTATTTATGAAAGTGCAGTGAGGAGAGTCGGGGTGGTGCGCAAGTGGCATGAGATGAGGTGTGCTTGCCAAAGGGTAGGGGTGAAACATGTGGCTTCATGGAATCAGGCTGCTATTATGAAGCTGCTCTGGCTTCTTTTAATTAAATCAGGCTCATTATGGGTGGCGTGAGTGGATGCATATGTTTTGTGTGAACGGTCTTTGTGGATTGTTCGGTGTGAGGTTAGGAGGTCTTGGTGCTTGAGGGCTATCTTGCGTTGTAGGGATAGATTTAAACATCTAGTGGGTGGGCAATGGAAGGTCATGTTTTGTTTGATGGGATCCTTGGTTGTCGGGAGGGTGCAATTATGGATTCATATGGGCCTACGGTGGTCTATGATGCAGAGAGTAGTATGGAGGTGCGGTTATCAGTTTATGGATGGTGAGGGAGGTTGGAGGTGGCCTTCAATGTCATGGGAGTTGCTTGAGATCTGGGGTCTTATTCAGGTAATGGGGCCTAGGGTGAGGGGGGAGGATTATTGGGTTTGGATGCCGGGTATTAGTGATCAGTTTTCTATCACCAGTGCGTGGGAGAGTTTGCATCCTCGTCGTCTTAGGGTATCTTGGGCAGGTCTTTTGTGGTCTAGGGGTGGTATTCCACGTCACTCCTTCTGTGTGTGGTTAGCTGTGAGGGACAGGTTGGGTATGCAGGATTGGTTGAGGAATTGGGATGTGTTGTTAGAGGGAGGGTGTCTTTTGTGTGGGGGAAATGTGGAGTCGCGGGATCATCTATTTTGTTAGTGTGGGTATGGGAGAGAGGTGTGGTTAGGTGTGTTGCGTCAGTTGGGTTCGACTCATCGAGTGGCGGGTTGGGTTGTCAAGTTGAGTTGGTTGTGCCAAGTGGGGTCGGGTAAGGGGGTGCGTAGTAAGCTATTTCGTGTCTTCCGGTGTGCTTCCATCTACTACATTTGGCAGGAGCATAATCACCAGCTTCATGAGGGTAGACCGAGGACAGTGTCTGCTCTGTTTCATCTTATGGTCTCTACAGTTTGTGCTCGTGCTGTTTCCTAGCGAGTTAATCTTCTCGGTCTTATCTAGTGCGTTTACAAATGCTTTTCCTTTTTTTGTACATATCGATGTTCTTTGTTTGGTTGTTGGCCTTAGTTGGTGGGGTTTTGTTTCCTTTTCTCCGTTTTCTCCCAAGTGGATGGTGTTGTTTTGTGTTTATTTTGGCTTTGTTTCGGTCGAGTCTTGTCTTTACTTGTGCTTTGTTGCTTTGATGCCTTGATCTGGGCTATGAGATCCTCCTTGTTGTTGTATAATAATATCACCTATTCTCAAAAAAATAAAATTAAATATGTGATATTTAATTTAATGATTAATTAATTAATTAATTTTAATTTAATTTATTTTAATTTGATTTGATTTAATTAAATTAATTGAATTAAAACTATAAGTCATGAGAGAGGGATGTATTAGAATATGATTATAATGCACCTTTAATTAAATATAAGATATTTAGTTACTATTAATTAAGTTGATTAATTAATAATTATTTGATTTATTTTAATAAATTAAATTTTTATTTAATTTAATTTTTAAATTAAATGAATTTATTGTTATTTAATTTAATAAATTAAGTTTGATTTAATTTATTGGTTAAATAAATTTAAATAAATTTGTTGTAACTAACTCCCTAATGTGGGGAGTTATATGGGAGTGAGAGAGATCTTCTCCCAAAACTTCCTTCTTTCTAGTTCGTTCTCGGCATCCCTGAAGAAAAGGCCAAAATTTTTTCTCTTGGCTTTTGACTTTATGAGATTTTCTGAGATTTTTTATCGGTAGAAAATTCCCTCCAAAGATAAATTCCCTCTTCCACTTGATTTGCAGTAGAGGAATCAAGATATAGACCCAATAGTTGGTGAAGCCCTTTAGAGCCGTCAACGAAAGTAAGAGATTCTAAATTTTATTTTCGTTAATTTGTTATTAAAATCTGAAAATGGTTTGGATTTTTTTCGTTGCGCTTAGGATTTCAACCCAGCAACTCTAACTCCCATCCACGTGAAGAATAACTCTCCTATGTGGGGAGTTATTAATGGTATAATAATATAAAATTACATTATATTATAACAAACTTTATAATATAAATGATTAATTAACTAACTTAATTAAACGATCATATTATATGCTTTTTAATTACATTAAAATGCACATCTCTCATATAACTTATAGTTTTAATATGAATCATATTCACATTAAATTTTAACCTATAGTAATTATATAAATCTTATTTATAAGAATAAGACTTTAATCTCATTCAAATATTTCTTTTGCATACTATATAGCTTTAATTATAAATCATGTTTTAATTAACTATATATTATAATGTATCAATATACATTATACTTTAAATTAATCATATTAATATAATTAATAGCTTCAGCTCCCTTAAATAATTTGAACAATTCAAATTATTTCAAATACCATTATCCCTTGTTTTTATCCTTAGTGAGTTAACCAGGAAACCTTATGGATCTACAAATTAAAATCTCTAGTTATACAAGATTAATCAATTAAACTCTTTAATTAGATTAATCAACATTCATTAACTGTGAGTCACTCCATTCATGACCGATAACTGTACTCTTTGTACTGTAGATATATTTTTGTGTCTATGTATATAACCAATCGACAGTAAGTTCCCCTTCACTAATTGCTTATAACTACAACTGGGTCAAATTACCATTTTATCCCTATAGTTACATCTAACTCTTTACATACCATTGATTCTTCTAACGAACAAAATAGTTTATAGTCTAATTATAAACTAACCCCTCTCGAACTAGTGAGAGGGTGAAACGCCTCATTATTCAATACTTGGAATCAGCCTTTAAGAGAGCACTTCATCTACTTTTCCTTAAGACGGAATTGAACGAATTCCATCTGGTGTTGTTGTATTCTCAGCTCCTTGTTCGAACAATTCCCCTAAATGGTGGGCATAATGAGTCGACGATTCTGGCTACTCTCACCCATACAGATCAAAAGATTGCCCTCATAGGCAAGAGTTCACAACTTATCAGGATTAAAGTCAAGTCACCTCTGATCATCCTAGTGAAATGTAAGTCTCTTCAAGTAATAGTGTTATAAAGAGAGACTAATCATCTTGTGATCCGGTCCTATACAAAGAACCTAAACTCCATGTCTCCACATGAACGATCAAGATCAGATCAGTTATAACACTTTACAACTATTGTAACAATTATAGAGCGAGTCATATCCATAGTATCTTATCTATATACTTCAGACCGTTCAGGTTATTACTTAAATATGATCCGTTTGTATGTCAAATGCATACATGTTTAAGTTACATAAAATAACCTTGGATCCTAATTTATTAGATTGAGTTAATGCAAATTAAATGTCAAATAAAATAAAACTTTATTGTATTAAATAAATAATTTGTGTATAAATAATTTACAAACTACGAAGTCTACGAGATTTATAGCATCAATCCCAACAATTTTCCACTTATCCTAAAGATAGTGAGGTGTAAAATACAAACCATAATACAAAGTAAGGTACACAAAACAATAAACTAGGACATATACTGCATAATACTTCAAATGTAAGTTTCCTTCTTCTTCTCTCTAGTTCTTATTATTTCATGCTTAACCTATATTGCATTGTGAATGCATATTCTTTTCTGCGTTCTAAATTTCTAAAATAAAATCGAAAGCAAAGCTATCACTCGCTTCCACTGCAGGATTCAACCTTAAAAACATAGACATTGTTGAAATGAGTTTAGCCTTATTATCTCATTGCTCTTTAAATCTTAAATTTTTTTACGATGCTTTTTCTACTGCAGTTTATTTGATTAATAGACTTCCTACATTAGTCCATCAAAAGATATCTCCCTTGGAAAAGATTTTTGGAACAAAACTAAACTACTCATTCCTAAAGACCTTTGGTTGTCTATGTGATCCATCATTATATAACAAACACAAACTTGATCTTAGATCAACCCGTTGTATTCTTTTTAGGTATAGTTCCATTCACAAAGGTTACAAATGCCTATCTAATATTGGCTGATTGTATGTGTCTAAACATGTCTTATTTGATGAGACAAAGTTTCCTTCCATGTCTTTCTTCAGTCAAAACAATCATCCTCAAATATCTATTCAAATCCAAGCAACTTACCAATTTTTCAACCCAATTATCCATCCATTATTCAACTTAGTATATCAACTTTATGTCCAGTCAATGACCCATCAAATCCATCTTCAACAGAGGCTTTACACTTTATTAATCTGTGTACAAATCAAATATCCAATAGTTCCTTAGCTTCTCCTCTTCCATCTGATGTTCCTTCCTCGAATACTTCACAACCCTTCTCAATGTTGCACCAACCTCTGCCTCAACTACATCTCCTTCTCTTTCTCAAACTTCCTCTGCAAATCATTTTGATCCTATTAACAGTGAGAGTTCATTCAATGTTGCACCTCTGCTTGATTGATCTCATGTTGTTAATAATCATCAAATGGTTACAAGGGGAAAGAATGAAAATTTTAAGCCCACGGTATTGTTAGTGGAATATCTTGACATTAAGCCTCCAAATGTTAAATAAGCTCTAGAATGTCCGTGCTGGGTAAAAGCAATGATAAAGGAATACAATGCTTTATTAGCAAATGAAACATGGGCTTTAGCCACAGCTAACTAATAAAAAGGTGATTAAATGCAAATGGGTATTCAAGATCAAAAGAAACTCAAATGGATCTATAGCTAAAAATAAAGTAAGGTTAGTAGCTCAAGAATATAATCAAGTTACAGATGTTGATTACACTGAAAGATTTAGCTATGTCGTAAAATTCGAGTTTTGTTTACTTTTGCTTTATATTATGGCTGGGAATTAAGACAGTTTGATATAAATAATGCATGTCTTCATGGATTGTTAGAAGATGAAATATATATGGCTCAACTACCAGGTATCATAGACTTCAAAGCTCCTATAATGGTTTGTAAACTGAAGAAAGTATTATTTGATTTGAAACAGGTTCCTCATGCTTGGTTTGATAGATTGACTTCTTTTCTACATTCACTGGAATTCACAAATTCTAAAGTTGATTCTTCTCTTCTGATTTATCATAAAAATATAATATTTTATTACATTCTAGTATAAATAGATTATATTGTCATCACTGGTAGTTCAAAATAGATGGTTGATAAACTCATTGTTGATTTAACTAATTAGTTCTCCCTTAAAAATCTTGGTTTGTTAAATTATTTTTTAGGAGTTGAAGTTTCATACCCAGAAGCTCGAGGTCTTTTTCTCTCACAAAAGAAATATGTTTCAAAACTTTTGTATAAGGCAAAGATACAAGATGTTAGAGCAATATATACTCCTATGGTTAGCGACTCAGTTCTGTCTGCAAATCATGGTGAAAGATTTGATGATATTCGACTATATAGGAGCATAGTTAGAGCTTTGCAATATGTAACTAAGTGTGCCAATTCATGCATTCTCCAAATCAATTCCATTGGCAAGCAGTAAAACATATTCTCAAATATTTGGCAGGAACTCTTGAGCATGGTTTGTTGTTTAAGAAATCAAAAGATCTAAATATTCATGGTTTTGCTGATGCTGGCTAGACTTCAGACCTAGATGATAAAAAATCAACTTCAGGAGTTTGTATTTATTTTTGAGGGAATTTAATGCAATGAGCTTCAAAGAAACAAACAGTAACATCAAAATCTAGTACAGAAGCAAAATACAAAAGTTTAGTTTTTTTTTTTTTTTTAAGAACTGATTTGGTTAAATTCTTTGTTCGATAATTCAAATTGCTAATTATGTCAATCTCCAATACTATGGTGTGAAAATTTGAACGTTGTTCATTTAAGTGCCAATCTAGTTCTTCATTCTAGCACCAAACATGTTGAATTGACATTATTTTGTGAGAGATCTAGTACAACAAAAGAAAGTTCGAATTCAACATTTTCTAGCTCATGGACAAATTGCAGATGTGTTTATCAAGCCACTCTCAATTACAAAGTTTCTTCCTCTAAAAGATAAACTCAATGTATGCTCTTCTCACCATATAGACTTGGGGGAGAGGGGGGAGTAATTAAGAGAGTTGATTAAGCTGGGATTTATGTATTTATATTTATTACAGCTGATCAGTTTATTTTCATTAGTTTGTTAGTCAGTTGTACATTTTGTTTATTAGTTTTTACATAATCTACCTTTTATATAAAAGTCATTGTGCTTGATTATTATCATCAATGAAATACTACATCATTTGTGATCCTCCCTTGTTTACATTTTGAAACTCTTTGGACCAAACCACCAAACAAAAAGAATCCACCAACGACGAATGACTATTCCATCCCTCAAGCCCCAACATAATTTCGAATTTGGCGAAAACTCTAAACATAATTTCAAATTTGGCAATCAACAATGGCTCTACAACAGTCCGGCCATTGAGGTTGTTATGTATAATACTGGTGCTACATGGGAAGCAATGGGAAACATCTATTTTATCCCTTTAATCCATCAACCTTGTTCTTCGAACCATGATTGGGATTGAGAAGACGAGGATCCATCCTTGATTTCTAGTTTGTGATGGAACTAAGAAGAGGTCGGAGAAGATGAGCAAAAAAAAAAAAAGTCTTTACTTAACCTATTTTATATCTCTTTTAACTTTTCTTAAAATTAATTTTGTAATTGTTTTTTCAAGTAATCAAATACAATTAACACATCATCAAATATGATTACCATCAAGCCCGTACTTAAATAGGCAAGGTCATCATTTTGATTTGAAATTTTAAAAATCAAAAGTGCATTTTATCCCATATATAAATAAAATTCAGATTGGTTTGATTTTTTATGGTTTTTTAAACTACTGAACCAAGGACATGACAGAGATAACCAATTCTCAATGTGAATGAACCAAAGAACTCAAAAAATTAGAAAACTAGACCGAAACAGCAGGTTGGGTCCGGTTCGTCAGTTTGGACCGAATGTTGAACCCCATCAATATTCAATCTAACACGTGGCAACTTTATGACAAAATTCAAAATTTGAAAAACACACATCTCAAACTTTTTGTCCCGCTGCGGACCCCACTTCATTTCATCATCCACCAATCAGTGTGTACATGTGGGCTCCACTCACTAGATTTGTTCAAACTTTAAACGGGCACTTCTCACTCACTCTCATTCAAAAATATCTGGTGGATAAGTAAAATAGAAATCCCCTGTAAAAGCCCCTACCACAATCTTCCTGATCTTCACTACACGTGTACAGACCAAATCAATCGATTGATCACATCCCCATAATACATCCATCCTCACCATTCAATTTCAAACGATACACCTGTTCAAAATACATCGCGTCACACACAAATATAGCTCCGCCACTCAGCCGTTTCCCAGCCCCGAGAAAAACGAGTTGAAACGGCGTCGTTTCTAGCAACGGCGTGCGTTTCAATTTTGTTCATCCCAGAGCGCCAAAACAGTTGCCAGAACTGAAGAAAAAGGATAAAAATCAGAGAAGAGTTGATAGTAGAGAGAGTTGTAGAGTCGTGATAATCCGGTGGATCTTTTTCAAGTTTTGAATTTCATTTCTCTGATTCTGTTTCAAAGATGGAGATTGGATCGGGTGCGATCGGGTCTTGCTCGAAAGAGCAGCTTAAGATCTTTCAGGAATGGTTCGGTTTGGCCGACTCAGGTATTTTTCTATCCTCAATCGGTGTTTCTTGTTCTATTTTACTCATCAACGATGTTTATCGTTTTGTTTTCTGTTCTTCTCTTTCCGTGTAGATGGAGATGGTCGTGTTACTGGAAATGATGCCATACAGTTCTTCTCCATGTCTCATCTTTCTCGCCCTGAGCTCAAACAGGTATCCCACTTGTTTTTTTTTAAGTCCATTGAGTTTAATAGCTCAATCTAGCGTTGACGCCTGGATACTGGATAGATTAGAGAATTGTGATCCTTTTCTGTTCATTTTAATTGTTGTTAAGTTTAACTTCGATGTTTTTAGTAGGATGTCCGAATTCGATGTGCTTAGGGGTGGATAATCAGTATTGAAAACTTTCTTATTTGAACGAGAATTCAAGAAACTTTTTTATTTGTTTATTTGGTCAAATATTATTTTTACTTTCATTTGTTATGTGGTCATAGATTTTCATTTGGTTTTGTTTTTAAAAATTTTGTGCTTATTGTTTTTCTATCTTTTTTTCCAAGTCACGATTGAGGATTTTTTTTTTATGGTAAACTTAGGAGCATTTTAACTATATATGCATCAATAAGTTAAATGCTAACACTGCATTTATTGCATCGAGTATATGCTTGTGCTGTCTGTTTTTCTTTGTATGACATGGGTAGTTGCACATTGAGTAAAGAGTTTTGCTCGGATCGTAAGCACAACTTTGGGGGGTTTACTTATTTGGGTGTATGATATGTATTGGATTCTTGAGTTACATCTTCTTCCCTTTTCTACGATGCCATAAGTGAAACTAATGTGATATTTCATTTCCTGTTTAAAGGTTTGGGCTATTGCAGACTCCAAACGACAAGGATATTTAGGGTTCAATGAGTTCGTTACTGCTATGCAGGTTCTATATTACTTTATTTGGAGTTTATTACATTAACCAGTACATGGAGCTTTTTCTAATTCTAACATTGTTTTGATAACAACCAGCTTATTTCTTTAGCACAAGCAGGGTATGACCTGAACTCAGACATCCTCAAGAAAGCAGGCAAGTTGAATGATGTGTTTCATATTTGTCTTTTACTTTTAACAATTTGAAGTTCTTTTGGCTTTTATTCTTGATTGTAACCGATGAATTTCTGGTCTGGCTCAAGACATCAAATAATACAGATATCTTCTGCCAGAATCTTTAATTCTGTGGCATGTCAGTATTTAAATAAGTGGTATGTTAGGTCTATAGATTAGTTTTACTTTATCTTCCTAATCCTCGAAATGTGACAATGCTTTCATGGTATATAATTCAAGAGGAAGCATAATCTAAGCAAATTTCTTGTAGACTGCCCAGGTGATAATATTGTGATTCAGGGCCAGTAATTATTTCTGACCAGTTAATCCATCCTCTAATAGTTGGTTCCTTGATTGATTTTATTGCATATTATTGAGCTAGATTATTTGAAAACTATTAGTGAAAGGTTCAGGTAGAAACGGATAAATCTGATTCATAGATTGTAACCAGAAAGTGCTTTCTTTGAATTCAAACATTGTGTTCATGTGCTTACATAACACTTTGCAAAGAAAAGGCACTACTTGTTTACTGTTCACTATAAATTGACGCCGTTCTATTTCCTTACAGCCGGCATGGAGGAAATTAAACTTCCAGTGCTAGAAGGCTTGGACGCTTTAGTTGTTGTAAGTAATATCACTCATCTGACAATGTTGAATTTCCATTGGAATACAGAAAAATTAATGTAAGCTTATCATTTTTCTGATTCTCTTTTCAGAAGACTAAGAGATTAACAATATCTAGCCAACACGAAACAAATGGTTGGAAAATTTCTGATCATTGAATTCCCATTATAAAATTGCCAACTTGGTCTGTGATTTAAATTGGTACTCTGCTAATTTAGGAACTGTTCAACCTATGCCACCGTCATCAAATCCATGGTTTGCTTCAAAATCTGGGAGCAAGGTACTATGGGTTCTTTTCTGTTGACTTTTTTTCTTTTTCTAGTTTGCCTATGTTTGTTATGTTTGTTTTAGACATTTTTTAATTTGTTCCAGATCTAATTTTTGCATGATAATAATGATATGAAATTGCAAATGTTAACCTATTCATCTGTGGTAATGTTATCCTCTGCATTATTTCTTGTTAAGATATCCCATACTGCGGTTACATCAATAATTGACGGTTTGAAGAAACTGTACAATGAAAAGCTGAAGCCTCTGGAAGCTACTTATCGGTTTAATGATTTTGTGTCCCCATTCCTGGTGAGTAGATTGGGAAACATCTTGTCCACTTAAAATTTTTAAGTAAAGATGGAAGAAGAGTTATTGCAAGGTTACTGACATTGTGTATAATGCTCTCCTTCAATGCCTTTCAAATTCTTTTTGACTTTGCAGACAAGCAGTGATTTTGATGCTAAGCCAATGGTAATGTTGCTGGGCCAATATTCAACTGGAAAGACAACATTCATCAAACACTTGTTAAAATGTAATTATCCAGGTGAGTTGAATTTTCTTTATCACCTTTTGTAATCTGCATATATAAACTTTGAATTATGACTTATTATTTATTTAATCTTTTTTTTTTCTTTCAGGAGCTCACATAGGACCTGAGCCAACAACTGATAGATTTGTAGTAGTTATGGTAAGGGAAACCCTTTCTTTGTTGTTAAATAATAGTATTGAACTCATCAATAATAAGTATTGTGTTAAACTATTTGCTTATCACTGCAGATGATCTTTCTCCTCTTTGTTTTTTTGTTTAAGGAAAGATATGGATTTAGTGTGTCTAATTCCATATTCACTTTTATATGTTTTTTTCTCCTTGTTGAATGTGTTTTTTATCAGTTCTCAACCGAAGAAAAGTTGGCAGAAAAGACTTAAAGTTTTGTTTTACTTCCCACTGTGTGAAGTTTGTTTTCACCGAAACTACTTTAGTCGATAACCCAAAATCAGATAAAATTTTGAGTCATCAAAGGGGCGTTTGGGGTAAGGAGTGTAGTTGTAAAGTTTGAGTTGTGAACGTCTTCTACCAAACAAGAAGTGGTATTCATAATTCCACTCTTCTAACTCCAACTCGTCGGGCCAAATAATCCCCAAACTTTACTCATGTAATCAAACTGGATGATATATTCTTAACAAGGGGGCATATGCTAACACGTTCATGGTTCCATTGGTTTATTGTGAATTTCTACTCAGTCTGGACCAGATGAGAGAAGTGTTCCCGGAAACACTATTGCTGTTCAAGCAGACATGCCATTCTCTGGTTTGACAACCTTTGGTGGAGCGTTCTTGTCAAAGTTTGAATGTTCTCAAATGCCGCATCCTGTATGTTGAAGTTTTTAATGGCTTAGTTAAAAAAATTTAATACCGTCAGTTCATTTTTTTCCTCTTAAATTTATGCAGTTGCAGTTTCATTTTGCTAAATTGGTATAATGAAGCTAATACTTTTCACCTATACTTTCAGCTCCTCGATCAAATTACATTTGTGGATACTCCTGGGGTTCTATCTGGGGAAAAGCAACGCACACAGAGAAGCTATGATTTCACAGGGGTTATATCATGGTTTGCAGCAAAATGCGATCTCATCCTTCTTTTGTTTGATCCCCATAAACTGGATATCAGCGACGAGTTCAAGCGTGTGATAGGATCTCTTCGTGGTCAAGATGATAAGATTCGAGTTGTTCTCAATAAAGCAGATCAAGTTGATACTCAACAAGTAAGATTTAATTATTTTCTTCTTTGCATTGTCCTTTACTGGAGGATTGTATATAATGTATAATTTTTACTTTCCATCATTCTAGTTAATGAGAGTATATGGAGCATTGATGTGGTCTCTCGGTAAAGTGTTGAATACTCCAGAAGTCGTTCGTGTTTATATTGGGTAGGTTCTTTGATTCACTCTACTCTATAGTTGTGTCTGTGTGTGTGTTTTGACGGGGGTTGCAGTTTACATAGTTGTCGTTTAATTATTTTAATTTATTGTTAACTTGATATTTCTTTTGGATATTGTGTTTGATGTTGACCTCAACCATTTTGATTCTCAATTGATTTACTTCGATCGTCTACCATATTTACTGATTTATATAAACTATAACGTCTGCTTCCTAACTGATCCATGACAGTTTGAGTGCTATTACATTCCTCAGCATTCCAGTTGTTTTTTAATCCAATTCTACATGACTCATCTCTGACCTTCATCGGTATCATCATTTTCTAGCATTTCTTGGTTAACTTTATTATCTGATTTTATCAGGTCATTTAACGATAAGCCTGTTAACGAAGCCTCTGTTGGCCCAATTGGTCGCGATCTTTTTGTGAAGGAACAAGATGACCTCTTAGCAGACTTGATTGATATTCCAAAGAAAGCATGTGACCGTCGGGTATAATTCTAAAAATACATGTTTTTGAGTGCATATGCAATAAGCATTGATATCTACCTTTTTTTCCCTTTTGGCATCACTATGGCCTAGATAACGAAGTTTTGATTTTCTCACATTCCAGATTAACGAATTTGTAAAACGCGCCAGAGCGGCTAAGATTCATGCCTATATAATCAGCCACCTTAAAAAGGAGATGCCTGCCATGATGGGCAAAGCTAAAACTCAACAACGGCTTATTGATAATCTTGAAGATGAATTTGGAAAGGTAGCTAAGCGCACTCTCTATATGTATAGGTTAAGTTGTAAAAAAAAAAAAACCCTTTTAACTTTCTCGTCTTTGTCCTATGTTTAAAAAATATCATCTATACTTTCAAAAAGTTACAATATTACTCTTGACCTTTTACCAAATTTCAATTTGGTACCGGAGAGGAGACTTGGAACGGTGTGACATTGCCCTAGAACAAAAATTTGGATCGTCACCTTGTTTTAGATCACCGTCACACTATTTTAGGTCTCAATTTTCGTCTAGCATTCTACTCCAAAGATGATTTTGAAATGTTTATGAAAAATGAAGGATAATATTGTAACTTTTGAAAGTGTAGTGTAATTTTGAAACAAAGTGTAATATTTAGGGGTATTTATTTATTTATATAATTTACTTAGATATATATCTCGATGAATTTCTATGTGAGGTGTAAATCATAATAAGTGAGAAATTCTTTGAAATATTTATGAAAAGTGAAGGATAATATTGAAACTTTTGAAGTATAGGGGCACTTTTGAAACAACGTACAAAATACGAAGTTTTGTTTTGTTTTTTTTAGACTTTTTATAATTTAACCAGATATATATCTCCATGAATTTCTATGTGAGGCATAACTGAAAGCTCGGGTTTTCACAGGTTCAAAGGGAGTACCACCTACCGGCCGGGGACTTCCCAAATGTGGAGCATTTTAGGGAGGTATTAAATGGGTATAGTATTGATAAATTTGAGAAATTGAAGCCTAAAATGATTCAAGCTGTGGATGACATGCTTGGCTATGACATCCCAGAGCTTCTGAAGAACTTCAAAAATCCTTATGAGTAAAAAAAAATATTAAATATCAATCTCAATCTCTCTAATTGCATTGCTACTTGCAATGAAAGTTGATGATGCAAAGTTTTGTTAGAATTCAAAATTTTGGGAACTTTTTATTATCTTTTTATTTCTATCTTCCTTTCAATTAATGCTCAAATGTATGTGTATCTCGTGGTTGAGCATTTTGATGTAATCTTCAAGTTTTTGGGTTTATTATAGAAACTAAAAGAGAATGGGGTTCTTCGTAGTTCATTCCATGGGTGAAAATAGTTGCTTTTTCTATTGAGAGTTTGTTGGCAGTTCGTGGCTTGTTGTAAGATAATTTATTATGTTTTATTAATGGTAACTCCATTTGTGCAATTGGTCCAAATAAATCGTTAAAACCAAGATGACGGAACCAAGGAAGATATATTAAATATCTAAGCTTGGTTTTATTGGTTAAAATATTTTTGTGGTTTTCTAGAAAAAAAAAAAAAAAAAACCTCTAATTGAATATAAATATCACGTATTTATACTCATTGAAAGACACGTACGATATCACGTATTTATATTCATTGAAAGGCATGTACGATACATGTAGCTTGAAATGTCTACTAAAGTTTAATGACAATTTTAATTTTGATTAAATTTATTTTTCATTGAATTTAATTAGTAAATATTTATTATGAACTTGAATAATTAGTAAATGTCTCTTGTTTTGAGTTAATTTACTGTGTAAATGAAATTTATTGATGTGCTAAAAAGTTTTTGAGACAAATTTTAATAGGGGAATAAGATTTTGAATAATTATACTTATAATCAAGTTTAAATTTTAAATATTTGACATGAAATTTTAAATTATAGAAAGATAGAACAAAGTATAAAAATATATGAATAAAGAAAATTAATATATGATGTAATTTGAATAAAATTTTTAATTTGGAGATAACAAAGCTACCTCTTTATCTACGAAAATAAAATTGTGGATTTTCAAAACTCTATTTTGACATGGTTCAATATTTTCTTTATAAGTAATAAAAAAAATTAATTTCAATTTTTTTAAAAAAACTTTAATCTCTTTTGCAAGAGAAACCATTTTTTTGTGACATATTGAAACTGTATTTTATTTATTTCTATGAAATGTGGTGTATAATTTTTGTTTAATGGATTGCATGAGTTCAAAATTGAATTACTAGTATTGGAAACAAAAATAAGAGATAAATTTTTGTTTGCGCTATTATGTATGATGGAAAGGTCTAAAATTAAAAAGAAAATCAAAAGGAAAAATAAGATACAAAATTTTGTTTTTGCTACTGTGTTTGTGAAAGAAATATAAATTTGGAAAAGAAAAGTTAAAAAGATTAAAAAAATGTTTTGGTCTTGAGAATTACTTGTTGAAAAAAAAAGTCTTACAAAAAAAAAAAAAGAAAAGGTACAAAGAAAAGGGCATTTTATATGGTTATTTGTCATAGGAATAATGTTGTAGTTTTATGTTTCTTTAAAAAAAAAAATGTTATATAGATGGCAACAAGTGAACCTAAGCATAATTTTATTATTTATATTATATATTTTCGATCTAGAGGTAAAAGATTTACATCTCAAAAATATATGATATAACCCATAAAACTATGCTTAGGATTCTAATTAAGATTGGTAAAAGATTCATCCATCTCCTATTCACGTGTCAAATTAAAAAGAAACTTGATGATGTCATGATAGCATTAATGAAATAAAATAAATACGATAATAACCCATTAAATTCAATTCTTCAAATTTGAATCTAGGATTCTAATTCAACTTTCTTATCTCTATATAAACATATATTCGGGAGATAATAACATTACTTATTAAAATATTAAAAAATTATTTTAAATTATAAAACTAGTAAAAATATTTATAAATATAATAAATATCACATTCTATCAAATTGTTATATTATATAAATATTTTAATTCATTTAACCATTCTAAAATATTCTCATAATTAAAATATCCGATTCTCAATATCCCAATCTTGTTCTTACTTCTTAGATAGAAAAAACCAATCCTTCCCGGCAAAAGTATATAAATAATAGTAATAATAATAATAAGGCATTGATCAGAAAACCTCGGCCCGAGATTTGTTGAACGGAGAGCCAAAAAATGGATAATAGGAAGATGGGGAAAAGGTTTGAGGGGAAGGTCGCCATTGTTACTGCTTCAACTCAAGGTATCGGCTTCCAAATTGCTCACCGTCTCGCCTTGGAAGGCGCCTCCGTCGTTATTTCTTCCCGCAGACAGGTTAATTCATACTCCCTAATCAACGCCCTTGATTCTGCTGTTTTCCTTTGTGATTCTCTTGAGGTTTTTTAAATCATCGACTTCTAATCGTCGTTTTACGTTGATCAAGTCGGAACGACGATTCTCGAACTCTTTCTTTTCATTAGAAAGCAATATTACTTGCAGGATGACTTTGTTCGTTGTAATCTTAACCTCTGCCTCAGATCTTCTCTTAGTTACTTAAATCTCGCCTTATTTGATTTTAGTCTTTATTTTATCAATTATTTTCTGTCTTTTCTTTTGAATTTTGTATACTCTTTTCGATCTCTATAGGGAAAGCACAATGTTGGATTTGTGCTTTGAAATACACAACAGTGTTTGAACATAGATCATATCAGATGTCTGTTTGGTGTAGTACAAAAAATTTTACCAACAAGGACAGAAAACAGATTTTATGAAATTTCAAAAGTTAAGACGGCATCTTGGATTATGAATATGAAAAATTGAATGAATTAGACAATTGAAGAATCAAGATAGGATTTAAGTTTTCTTTTTTGCTGCCAAATTTGAGATAGCTCAATACTATTGGATATAGCTTCTACACCACACTTAAAAGCTCACCTTCTAATCTCTTGTCATAGAGAGAAGAAATTTTCTTCATAAAGAGTAGCGATGATAAACATAAAGTAGACAAGATATCAACTTAAACAAGAATCTTACTGTCAACCACTTCTATCAATTTGGTTAATATATGTTCTATGGTAAAGTGTCATTTTCTTTTAATAACTGGTTGATGTACAAAATGTTGAAGACTTAAATGGACAGCAGGAGATAAAAACTTTTCTATTCAATATTTATGTGAAGCATAAATCATGAATGTTATGGAAACTATAACATAAAGTTTGTGGATGCTTCATTTCTTAGTCATATTCCTGTTGTTGGCCATTAGTGCATCCTTCCTGACTATTCAATAATAATGATAATAATGAGCAAATGGAGAAAAGGAAACGGAGTCGGAGGAAAGGAAGGCAAGAATTAAAAAACTAGATATATTTTGGTTATTTCGAATTTGTTTTCAGCAATCAGCAACAACTTTCTGGTTTTGCGAACGAAACTTCAATGGTGACATGTTTGCTTAATTCTTTTTTGGTTTCCCTATACTTTGTTCTTACAGATGGTTTCTTTTTGAAGTACTTTTGAAATATTTCTTTTTTTTTGGGGCTTATGAATTTGTAGTAATTTTTTTCAACAAGAAACAAAAGAATGAGTAGTAATTTTAAATGCACAAGAACTCGATCCAATTGATCACAATTCTTAAATGCAGTTTGTTTTCACTTTACTCGTTAACCTCATTACCTCTACTAACTACAATGAATTTACTTCTGCATTTACTTTTATGTTTTATGAACTCTTCTCAAATCAAATGTTCTTATAGATAAATGTCGACGAGGCAGTTGAAAAACTCAAAGCTCAAGGACTTGAAGTGTTAGGGATCGTTTGTCATGTATCAAATGCACAGCAAAGGAAGAATCTGGTGGAAAAGACTATTCAGGTGACAGTAGTTTTATGCTTGCTTTCTAAGTTCTCCTGAACCTAGTGAAAACTGAAAGTGGTTATAATAGATGATCCTTTAACATTACGTTATTGGTAGGTTCAAACTCATAAGGTTTTTGTTTCCAAAGACAATTAAAATTCTCATTTCATTAACTAAAAAACGTTGCCAGATTTTCGTTATTTCTCTTGTATTTTTGTTGATAATTAAGAATAAAGTCATATCAAGCTCAGAGTCAATGATGTAATCCTGCTACAGTATCTCTAACTCGCTGCTCTTGTATATGGTGTTATCAATAAGACAATAATGTTACAGTTTTCTTTTGGGTAAGAAACCTGTATATATGTACCTGTTCTCTTTCCCATTGCATATTTCAGTTATTAGTTTGAGGTTAATTGACATTCATTGGTTTGCTTACAGAAATATGGAAAAATAGATGTAGTTGTATCGAATGCAGCTGTCAATCCATCAGTCGAATCCATCTTGCAAACTCAAGAATCCGTCCTTGAAAAACTGTGGGACATAAATGTTAAAGCTTCAGTCCTCCTTCTGCAGGTACTACACCGAAGCACAATTTTTCAGAATATTGTCATGATTCAGGGCTTTTTGAAAATAAAGAATATTTCTATTTGAGATGGCATTCTATTTTGTATGAGAGTTCGATTATTTGTCCACTTAACACGTCTTTTGTACTACTCTCCTAACTTCTCAAGTCCTTATTCACTCACCAAAATATTGCCTATCTTCTCTATTCTTCTCCTCCTCTATTTATAACCACAAGTATAACAAACTCCCTAGCTAATTACTAATACACCCTTAATACTCTAATAACAGCCTCTAATATCATTCCTATCAGAACACTACTTGTGTATATATTTGAATTTTGTAAATTTCTGCCACAGGAAGTAGCTCCTCACTTGCAGAAAGGCTCTTCAGTTGTTCTGATTTCCTCCATTGAAGGATACCAGCCTTCTGCCTTATTGGCCATGTATGGAGTGACAAAAACAGCCCTTCTTGGACTGACAAAGGTTAAACAATGGCTTTACATGCTTTTTTTCTCCGACTCTTGTAACTTTTGAATAATAAATAGCTATATATTTTTCTGCTTATTATTCTTCTTGATTGATTTCCTTCAGGCTCTTGCTGCGGAGATGGCCCCTGACACTCGTGTAAACTGTGTCGCTCCTGGTTTCGTGCCAACACACTTTGCTGGTTTTCTTGTGACTAATGAAGCCGTTGTAAGTAACTGTTTTAATGCCTTGGCCTTTTTATTGCTCTGGTAAATATGTTTTAAGTTCTAAAGATAGTATCATTCGATTTGAACCAAATTCAGAGGAAGGGGGTTGAGTCAAAGACTTTACTCAACCGGCTTGGTACGACTGAAGACATGGCTGCTGCCACTGCCTTCCTGGCATCAGACGACGCTTCATATATTACCGGGGAAACTCTGGTTGTAGCTGGGGGGATGCCTTCCAGACTCTAGGCTCCTTTGCACTGTATCCTCAAGTTAAATAAATTAGAACTGGAGGGTGTTGGTTGGTTTTCTTTCTTGATTAGGAATTCAGAAATAAATATCTATATAAGCTCTCGTTTGCCTTTTTGCCTTCTTACTTATTTTGGGTTAGCTTTTGTAACAGAAAAAAAAGAAATCTCATTTATCTCAATAAATTTTATAGTGATATTTAATGTGTAAATATGGCAACTTCTTGTTTGCCCGTTAATCTCCAAGAAAGAAGGTAGTGCAGTTTTTGGTTGTGTTGTTTATCTAAGTGAAGTGTTTTTTTCGATTCGTCCTGAATACTTGATGGGTTGATTTATTTTTCATTTTGCTTGAATCAATATTACATTATAGACTAAATTATATAAAATATTCTCTGTGTTACGAGGTGTTTTAAAAAGCCCTTTGGATGCTGGCCTAGGCTCAAGGTGCAGGTATGGCGTCTCGCACTAGGCTTACAAAATAATTAGTTGCCTTTAGATGTGCACCTTCTTTGAAGTCCCAATGCGTTAGGCTCTGAGTTTGGGGTTTTTTTCATTATTTTTTAAAATGGTAACAATTGAGGTTTTTCTTCTTTATTAACTAAAAAAAATTAAATTTACTAAGTCTAAATGTAAAATTTCTTGTGTTTAGGTATTTTTTTTTCATATTTCCACATCAACTATGCTGTATTACATTTATATATAATGCGCCTCAAAAAAAAAAAAAAAAAAACTGCCCTTTTTTTCCAACTTGTGTTTGGTTTTATTGTGCTTGAGCTTTAAAAACATACAATATAATAAATATTATTTTTGACATGTCATAAACATTTCAAAACTATTTTTGGAATAAAAATCCTTTAGAATTTCAAATGAAAATCAAAATATGGAAGGACGATGACTTAGAACAGCATGGTAATTAAAATATTCATTTTTGTCTGAAATTCTAAAGATTTTCTAGTTCAAATGTGATTTTGAAACAAAGTTGGGTAATATTATGATTTAAAAAAAAATTAATCTATATTATGCCATTTCATTACTTGAAAGGATTGAGTGTAACAATCTCATTCTTTGGCTCTTGCACAGTACATTAATCTCTCTTCTTCTTGCATATAAGATTCCACCATCTTCATCTCAAATAATAATAATAATAATAATGTATATATGTTCTTCATTTTTAGGCATCTAAGTCCATTTCTACACACTACAAGCACTGATTTCGTTACCAACAAGGGTATTCTCGAGGATTTTTATGGTGCAATGGGAGCAAAGATTCGAACCTCATATTCTTTTAGTCATTACCACATATTTTATATCATTTGAGTTAAACTTATTTTTTCATTTTGATAATTGGGCACAAATTTCTCCCAAAATATCAACGGTATTAAATATTTTATTGGGTTAGGTGTATTTTATTGCATATTAATGATTTATGTTTCTAAGTTGGAAGTGGCCAATACTAGAGAAACAAAAGCGAGAGAACAAAAGCACATGGAAGTAATATCCAAAGAAACAATTTATGCTATGTTTGGGAGTGCACCAGAAATATTTTTATTCAAATAACTTGACAACCCAGATAATTCAGACTATCCAACAAAAATGTAAGGATTGGATTGGGTTGAATTATTCTATTTTTATTGGGTTAGATTAGATTGTGAGTTAGCTAAAAAAAATTGGAATAATAAGATAAATAGTAGTAATTATACTATCATTTGAAAAAATAGCAAACGGCAGAGTAGTTTTGAATTATAGCAAGACGCGTGGAGATCACATGAGTCAAACTTTTGGAAATCCTAAAATGTCATTATCGTCTCTTTTAAAAATGTAATTAATTCGACATTTGTATTAATGAGACTGTAATTAATTCAACTATATATTCCAACAAATTTTCAACGGCAACTAACTTGATTATTTCAAGCTGATAATCGTCCTTAAATTTCGCGATTTTAACCGTTATGAATTTATGTATCAAATTTAATATTTATTTTGAATTTTCAAATCTTCTACAACAACTAATTTTTAAATCTTTGTTTGAAATTTAAATTATCATATTTTATTAATGATCTCAACTTAAATTTATTGTTTTTATTATACTTTCTATTAAACTTAATCAAGAATCACAGTTTTAAAATACTTTTGAACATCATATTTATTATCGTTTTCTTCATCCTTTCGACATTTTCTTCTTATGATTGTTAAACCATTAAGAGTTTTGTTCAATGATAAGTAAGATGAAAATAATTACTATCATGACTTCCGATTTATAGAAGTTTCTATTGCTTCAAACACATATTTTAAACATCTTGTCGATCTAATCCAATATGAGGTTTTTCAACTTCTGAATGTATTATTTGTCGATTAACAATCAGGATGGTTGCAGAAATCCTAATGTGATTAGAATTGTGGAAGACAAAGATGTGAAATCCTAATGTGATTATAATCGTGGAAGACAACTGACGACAAGTCTACTTTGCAGGATGAAAGACTTGGCTTAATCGGTCATGAATAATAGTTCAAGTCGCAGAGTCTCTTCTTTCTAAAGTGATTCCTATCAAGCCATTGTGAAAAGGTATGCCAAGCATATAGATGGTGTTGGTATTAACCTGTTTGCCTTGGGAGTCTTATACCTACCTTGACTGATTCGATCAAGGAAGGATGTACCAACCTCGAATATTGTTTGTTTCTCTTCTATTAATTAGATCTCCATGATTGACATCAACACCACATCATAATTGGTTAGTAATTTCAATTGACGATTTTTAATTGGGATTTTCACACTCTAATCTAAATCGGTTTCTTTCTTCATGAATGCAATTATTTAGATAAAGTTTTTATTAGTCCAGTCCTCACTTTCTAAACTAATATTTTGGTCTAGAACCAAGAAAAAGTATTGTTACATAATTTTGGATAAGTTCAACATCGATGTAGATGGTTTAGTTGAGTGATTTTCAATTGCAGTGTATTTGTTTTTAAGTTTAATGTATAGTTTGGAAACTAATTACACTGTATTTATAGGTCACATAAATATCTCATTGGAAGTATCGCAAAAAACTTTCAAAAGATCTTTGATGACTACAAAACCTTTGTCCAAATTATAGTGTAATTAATTTTTCTTTAACCCTAAAATGCCCCCATCTGGATTTTCATAATTTTTAGTAGGGTGGAGGAAATTATGGTTGCGATGATAGATTTAGAGACAACAATTCTATTCACGACTAAACCATTGTTGGCGGAGGAGCCGATTTCGGAGAGAAAAATGGTGGCAACTTGGTTGGAGAAGGGGTCGGTGGAGTGATTAGAGCCTAGCCAACCGATAATCTCTAGATGTTAATTTTAATTACAATATAATTATAAATATTTCTTAATAAGTCAATTGCAATATCATTTGGATGGCTAGGGGTAGTTTAGACTTTTATAAATTCGTTATTTTTTATTTTTAATTTATTTTTCTTTTTTTGTGAATGAAATGATGATTTGCTATATATATATACATGTACATGTATTTCTCTTTATTTAAAATTTGATTACTTTGTATTAATTAATTTGTGAATTTTTAATATTTTCTTTTAAAATTATTATGATATTTGTATTTGTTTAAAGTTTGCAATGAATATCATAGATATTTAGTATTTAGCATTTGATTTTATGAGTTTTTTTAGTTATTAGTAATGTGTTGTATATAAATTTTTCATATTTTTCATTAAAAATAAAAAAATAAGTTATAACCTGATAACCCAACCCAACCAAAATTTTGGGATTGAGTTGGGTTTAGTTAAAAACTTTATTTGGTTTATTTGGGTTGTCAATTCAACCAACCCGAATTTTCAGATTGGTCGAAATAACACTCTCAATCCAACCAACCCGAATTTTCAGGTTGATCGAAATAACACTTTCAATCCAACCTAACCCATATACACCCCTACTTGTTTCAAAGTAATCTATTATAGTCCACTTGAACTTAGTTCGATAGTCAAGACCTTAGCAAAGGTTATATGTTTGACATTCTTATTAATTTATTCTAAAAAATACATGTATTAAATCAAAATGAACTTTACTTAGTGGTACTGGTATACACCTCGATTCAAGAGGTCAAAGTTTCAATCTCTTACATTGCATCTGCTGTACCAAAAAAAATGCATTATTAAAAGAAATCTTTTGTAGTTGCTTTAATAACATATTTTATTATAACTAGCAAAAAATGCATGTATATTGCACATGAAATTTCATAGTTTTATATTGAAGTATAGAAACATACCAATGATTAATAGCTATAAGTTAGGGAAAAAAAAACATTTTTAGTCTTTGAGTTTTTTTTGCTTGAAATAACTTTTTTAGTCCCAAAGTTTTTAAGAAAAGGTTTAGAATGATTAATAAGTAATTTTTTTTTTTTACTAATATTTTAAATGTAGACATGACATTTTTAAATTATTAAAAAATGAGAGTGTAAGAGAAAAGAGAATATATATATATATATATATATATATATAATTTTTATTTTTAATTTAAACCATGGTTCAAATTTTGTCTAATAATATATTTATAAATCATGAAACTAGATACCAATTAAATATTGAGTTAATATAATTTATTATTAATTAATTTTTTTTGAAACACTATTATCAATTAGTTTATGAATATGTTTTATCTATATTATATAAAGGGTAACGAGAAACATTTGATTTCTTCTTTTGCTCCTTTTAATTGATGGTCATTTAGATATCTTTGAGTAAAAGCTCATTAAAAACCATATCGTAGGGTGACACAAGCAAAGGTGTCTCAAGGTCGAGCATAAAAGTTTACTGTAAACTAATGAAGAAGACCGTGGGATGTGTTGACAAACATCCCTTTCCTACGTTGTCTCACATTTAAATCATCAGAAAGATCTCATTGTATCTCTAATATCTATTCTACATGAAATAAAGGAAGAACAATTTTTTTTAAAAAAAATCATATTTTATCCTCTAATCTCTTATTCATAATTTTTTTATAAAAAAAAAATCGCATTTTATCTCAAATATCTAAAGCTATATAAAGATAAACAAAATTAAAACAAATAACATATTATCACCTGATTTCTTATTCACAATTTTTTTTTTCTAAAAAGCGTATTTAATCACTAATAATCTCTACTTCATATTAAATAAATGAATTTTCTTTTTAAAAAATAATATCAAATTATAATTTGAAATCTAAAATTTCTATGTAAATAGCTAATTTCAACCTCTCATTTTTCATTAGGTATATTTTTTTAAAAAAAAAAAATTTGTTAACCAGTTCTATCTAACTCTTTGCTTTCTTTATTTTCTTCTTCTTTTGGTTTTTAGAAATTTTGTTATAGGTATTTTTTTTTTAACTTCTTTAATAGCAACATCTTTTCCAATATTTATTTTCTTTCTTTAAAAAAATTTAATTTCTATGTTAAGATAACACCCTTTCATCTGATTAACACGTGTCCTCTTTTTCATTTTTTTTTTTCACTTTTAAATTTTGTAAAAGCATATAGAGTGATTTAATATAATTTTTTTATAAGCTTTTATAGTTTTTTTTATGCACGCATTAGATTCACCTAGTGATCCTACTAATCCTCACATATTGAAGAGGATGGAGAAAAGACCTTACTTTTGAGGTCAAGAAATTTCTCAAAGTTCAAGCTATTTAAACACCGACAAAGTGACGGAGAAGAGAGTGAGTTTTAATACTTCTGTAGTTTTTTTTTTTCCATGTTTTGTTATTTCTTTTCTTTTCAAATATGTTGTAAGTACACACCAATTCATTAAAATTTCAAACAAAGTTTAAAATCAAGAAGAAGATGTTGCAAATCGAAAAGAGATTTTTTTAGAGCTTCTGTTTGCATAGAAAAAATTATATTTTAGTTGAAATTAAAATTTGAAAAAACTAGTTAAAATTATGAGGATAATCAAAATTTCTTTTCCAATTAAGAAGGAATCATTGTGAGATTTTATTCAAAAAAATAATTTATTTTAAATAAAGTTTGAAATTAAAAAAGATATTCATATCATCCCAACCAATTAAATAAATATAGATAAGAGTATAACAAAAAAATAATAATATTATGCTTTAAACTAAAGTTTAAGATTAAGAGAATAATTACATCATCCAATTCAAAATAATTAAAAAAATATTTTGATTTAATTTAAATTTTTAGAATTAGGAGGCTTATCAAATCATCCAATAAATTTTTTATTAAATAAAAAAATTAGCACGTATTCTTTTCTTTAAAATTCTTTTTAAATCAAAGTTTGAAATTAATAAGTTAATCAATTTATCAAAATACAGTTAAAAAAATAAAAAACTAAGAGATTATTATCACGAAATTTTAAAAAAATATATTTTAGTTTAATATAATGTTTAAAAGTAGGAGGGTAATCAAATCATCTAATAAAAAAGTTTTTTTTTAAAAAAATTATCACGCAATATATTTTTCTAAAAAATCTTGGTTTAAATTAAAATTTGAAATTAAGAAAATAATCAAATCATTAAAATGAAAAAAGAAAAATCACATTTGATCTCTAACTAATATCTACTTCACATTAAATAAAGAATTATTTTTTTTATTTTAGAAAAATTGCATTTCATCCCTAACTAATATCTTAAATAAAAGGAAAAATATTTTGTTTAAAAAAACAACATTTTATCTCTAACTAATATCTATATCATGTTAAATAAAGGAATTTTTTTAGAAAACAAAATCACATTTTATGTCTAGATCACAAATTTATATCTAACTAATATCTACTTCACCTTAAATAAATATATATTTTTAATATAATAAAAGACAATCACATTTTATCTCAATCAAATATCCACTTCACATTAAATAAAGGCAACATTTTCAAAAAATCACATTTTATCTTTAACTAATATCTATTTTATTTTTTTTTTATTTTTTTTAGAAATTTGTAATAGCTACTTCACATTCTATTAAGGAAAAATAATTTTCTAAAAAATCACATTTTATCTCTAATTAATATCAAATCAACCCAATTTTTTTTTTTTTTTTAAAAAAAAAATCACATTAGGAAATTCTTTTTTAAAAAATCACATCTTATCTCTAACTAATATCTACTTTTTTTTCTTTTTTCTTTTTAGAAACTGTAAAAACTATTTTTTAAAAAAGTCACATTTTATCATTTTATTTCTAGTTAATATATACTTCATGTTAAATAAATAAAATATTAAAAAAAATCACATTTCATCTCTAATTAGTGTCGTAGCACGTTAAATAAAAGGATTTTTTTTAAAAAAAAAACCAATCTATCTAAATTATTTTTGTAAAATCAAATTTGGAATTCAAATCTAAATTTTCTCCACGAACATTTGAGTTAAACTTTTAGTTTCCATTAGGCATCTTTCTCTTTTTTCTTTTTTTTTTTTTTCTTGTATTGGTTTTAATTTTATTAACCTCACTCTTTATTTTTTGATTGAATTTTTTTGTAGCTTAATTTCTTTAAGTATCATCGCCACGTTTTTGTATTTTTTGCTTATTTATTTTTTAGGACAAGAATTACTTTTTAGGACAAGAATTACATTTTTTTTGTGCTTAAGGTATGTTATCTTTTTAATTTTTTTTAATAACGTAAATTGTATTTTTTTTATATTTATGTGAGAATAAAATTTAGATTGAATAGTATTTTTAATTTATATATATACATGATATATGACATTTTCAACGTTATGAAATACGTGCTCCCACTAATATTATAAAATTCGTATAATTATCAATTTACAATGTTATATAATTACTCATTTTATGAACTCGATGACTTGAACATAAATAAAAGTTCAAATTACATAACAGGCCCCAAATTATCTAGTATTCCTGTGGTAGTTACTCATTTCATTAACATTTAACAACATAATTAACAAATACATTGTCTTATTAAATAATAAATATATTGTTTTATTGTATAAGATCCACGTAATAGATAATTTTTATTTTTGGATAAAATACCATGCTCATCCTTCACTTATGGGAGTTGTTTAATTTTATTCTCCTACTTTTAAATGTTGAATTTTAGTTATTATATTTTTAATAAATCATAAATTTAGTTTCAAAGTTAGTTTATGGTTTATTTTTACACATTTTTTATTATCTATTATCATTTTCATAATAAACTTTGGAAATATATATTATATTTTCTTGCACAAAACTTGTTTTTATCATTTAACCAATTTCGATTAAGAAAAAAAAGCTTTGAAGACCAAATTTATGATTTATTGAGAATATAGTAATTAAAATTAGATATTTAAAAGTACATAGAATAAAATTGACCAAACTTCAAAGTAGGGAGATCGAAATACATTTAAACATATATTATATTTAATATGAATACTCCTTTTATTACTTTAATTGAAAGCATGGCATTATATGAAATAATATTAAACAAACACAACTCCTAAATATGACATTGAGAATATAAGTTTGTTGAACTAAAAAAGAAAAGAAAAACATTTAGAAAACTTATCGCTCAAGCAAGCTTTAAAAAGTGCAATTAAGTCTAAAAAATGCAATCATAAAATAACTACTCAATCAAAATGGAATCTTCACCAAACATTACTATGTTAGTCAACAATTAATTATTTAAAGAGATTGAACATTATTTTGTTTGAATTTGAATGAAGCCTAAATCTTAAGGCTTCCATTAATGATATGAACAAAGGAAATTTTATACTTTACCATCATTAAAATAGGAATAGACTTATTTTTATAGATTGGATAGGGTTGGCAACGGGGTCGGGCGGGGTGGGGTGGGGGGCATCCTCCATCCCCGGCCCTGTAGGGGAAATTATCCCCCATCCCTGCCTCATCCCCGCCATTTGAAGGCGGGGATGGGGGCGGGGATTCCCTGTCGGGGAAATGGGGTCCCCACGGGGCCCCATTCGTGGCAGACTTCAACGGAGTGGGAGGGATGAGCGAGAGGGGAGAGATGTTTTGTTGCAAACTGCAGAGAGCGAGAAGGGACTGAGGGATAAAAAAATATATATAAATTCGGGATCGGGGATTAATCGGAATCGGGATCGCAGTCGGAGTAGGGGCAGGGATACTGTCCCCATCCCCACCCCGTCCTCAGATGGGGCCTCGAATAAATTCTCCGATTTGACTCCATCCTCGGTCAAACCGGGGAATCCCTGGCCCGAATGGCGGGGACCCGACCCTCGGGTTTTTTTGGCAACCCTAAGATTGGATATACTACTAGGGATGTCACTACAAAAAATCATTGAAAAATGCATAGATGATAGACTTGTATTTTGACATTTTATCAATATTTATAGGACAAAAATGCCCCTCAACCCAGATTTTGGTTTTTAAATTAAATTTAACCAACTAACCCCCATCCTTACAATTGAGGACACCTAGTTAATCAAAAGTAGAAATAAATACAAACATGATAAAATTCCTAATTTTCACAATATCAGAGCCATGTATATACATAAAATTACAGTTTAATAAACCTAACAATAAAAAATGTTGGTTTTTCACTGTATATATAATGAAACTTAATTAACATAGAATGTACCTTACTTGTATTGGAAGTACTGGATGACTCAAAATTTAATATATGAATAAATTTCATTGTATGTATAGGAATGGAAACATTGAAATGCATATATATAAAAAATTTTATAGGGTACTTAAAAAAGGAAAACACTATTTTTAATTAAAAAAATTAGTCCAAAACAAGAGCAAGTGCTAGACTACAAGCTGCTAGTGTTATTCCATCAATGAAAAATAAGTAGTAGGAGTGTTCATAGGTTGGGTTGGGTTGAAAGACTTTTTAGACCCAATCCAATTGTGCGGGGTTGTAAATTTCTTTAACTCAAATAACCCTTATTAAAAAATGAATTCAATCCAATCCAACCACGAAATATTTGGGTTGGGTTGATTCGAGTTAATCGGGTCATTTATTTAAAATTTTGTTATAAAAAGAAGCAAAACTTAAATGTGTAAAATTCTAATTTATTTTTATATATTGAATTAAGATTAACAACTCTATTTCAATTTATATAGTGAAAATTTTCTTTCTAAAGTACAAAGAAACTACTTCTAAGAGTGGTTGAAGAATAAATTATTCAAAAAATATTTGAATTAAATAAAATTAAAATCAATATATATATAAATAATTGTGTTATAAGTAACAAAAGAAATATATTTTAAAGTTAATAATAAACTCGGGTTGGTTCGGGTTAGTTGGGTTAGATTAGGTGAACCCATGAACCAACTTAACCCATAAAATTTTCATTTATTTGAACCCAACTCAACCCACATGAGTTGATAACCCAACCCAAACCGCACAGGTTGGTTGGAATGATCGGTTTGGGTTGGGTTATCAACTCATGTGGGTTGAGTTGGGTTCAAATAATTGGTTGGAATGATCGGTTTTTTTGGGTTATCAAGTTTTTTGAACACCTCTAAGAAGCAGGGTTCACAGTCAAAGTGGGTAGCGATAATGAGGTATATCGAGTGGTATACAACAACTTATAATCTTCTTATATATTTTATTCATTAATTTTTTTAATTATGTATGAATAGGAGCATGAATCAAGTATGGCAGAAAGCAGGGCACATGGCAAATGGCAGGTGAAAAAGGGTGTAAAAAGAGATAGAGACATACCAAACGCTGTAAAGAAGGGAGGTTATAAAGCCAAAAACAAGAAAACCAAGGAAGTGGAAGAAACACATTCTACCACAATAGATATAAGTAACTTAAAGTAACTACATGAACATTGATTGTATTAACTGATCATAATCAGTTTGACGTACTGAGTGATGAGAGGGTGAATTGTTGGCACTGGCATTAGTGCAGTCTGATTATGATCCGTTGTCTGTATTGGATGGGAGGGTTGAAAGTTCGGGCAAAAGCCTAGTGGGAGGTGGTAGGTGTGACTTCTTGTAAGTTTCATGATTTGGTGTTCCTGGAATGTTAGGAGGTTGAATGACCCAGTCAAGTGTAGGGTGGAGGCGGATTTTCAGTCCTTCTCCTCTGTTACTTTCTGTTGTTTGCTTGAGACAAGGGTTCGCCGTGAAAACTTTGGTACGGTGGTGGGTAAGTTTGGTGATGCTTGGAGTTGTGTGAGTAGCTACAGTGTGAGAGGAGTTGGGAGGATCTGGGTGATGTGGCAGAAGAGTGTCTACAATTTTATTCTGAATGTCAGTGGGGATCAACTCTTTTCTAGAACTTTGGTGGATATTGTATCTAGTGCTAGGTTACATATTGGTGCTGTGTATGCCTCTAATCACGTGAGTAATAGGCAGAAATTGTGGACCCAGTTGATTAATGTATGTGCCTCGTGGCAGCTTCGTAAAGTTGTTATGGGTGATTTTAATGCTATTCGTAGTAGTTCGGAGGATCTTGGTGGTTGCCCTAGCTTGAGGGAGATGGAGGAGTTTGATGGGGCGTTGTTGGAGGCGTATCTGGTTGAGATGGGTGTGATAAGTAACTAGTTTACCTGGACTAGTAAAGTTCAGGAGAATGGTATCTTGCACCAGTTGGATTACGACTTAATTAATGAGGCATGAAAGGTGACTTTTTCGTATTCAGAGGTTAGAGTTGGAAGTGGGGGATTACTGATCATAACCCTCTTCTGGTGTCTACAGGAGAGATGAGGAATAGTCACCTCCTATATTCCACTATTTTACTCATTGGGCGGAGGCAAATGGTTTTATTGATACTATCAGGTCAGTGTGGAGAAGGTTTGAGGATGTATCTCCTATAGTTAGCTTTGTGTGAAATCTGAAGGTAGTGAAGCGAGTTTTATGTGTCTCGTTTGGTAGATGTATCTCTGTGTTATCTAATGAGGTGCGGGTTGCTAGGCAGGTTATGGAGGATGCTCAGGCCAAGTTGGAGAGGGATCCTTTTTCAGAGTCGGTGTGTGTGGAGGCAGCTCGGGCCACTAAGGTATTCTGGTCAGTGGCTAGATTGAAGGAGGCGTCGCTTCGGCAGAAGGCTAGGGTGAGGTGGTTGGAGTTGGAAGATATGAACACGATGTTTTTTCATTGTTGTGTCCGTTCTCGCCATAGTTGTAGTGGTTTATTCTCAGTTGTGGATGTTGGGGGGACTCGTTAGACGGTGCATGACAGGGTGTCGGGGGTGGCAGTGGATTTTTTTTGTAGTAGTTTAGGATCTCAACATATGGGATATAGGGATCTTACTGCTCGGATTTGGGATATTGTGTAGTTCAGTTGGTTCGCGGAGGCGGGGACGTAGGGGAAATTTTCCCCCATCCCCGCCCCCATCCCCGCCATTTGAAGGCGGGGACGAGGGCGGGGATTCCCCGTCGGGGAAACGGGGTCCCCGCGGGGCCCCATTCGTGGCAAACTTCAACGGAGAGGAGGGATGAGCGAGAGCGGGAGGGGAGGAATGTAAAGAGCGGAGGGGACTGAGGGATAAAAATATATATATAAATTCGGGGTCGGGGATTAATCAGGGTCGGGGTCGAGACGGGGATGCTATCCCCATCCCCGCCCCGTCCTTGGACAGGGCCCCAAATAAATTTCCCGATTTGACCCCATTCCCGACCCGAACGCGGGGACCCTCCCCATCGGATTTTTTCGCCAACCTTAGATCATGCCTTAAGTGGTAACCTAAATAGGTCTGTAGTATAAGGATTAAGGAGGGATTCCTGATCCTTGTGACACTACGAATACGACCCACTTTGTAAGGGTTTACAAGTGTTGTAAACTATTACAGATGGTAGATCCTGACCATTCATGTGGAGACATGCGAGCAGGGGTGTCCTCTACAAAGAGTTTGTATAAGACCGGACCACGAGATGATTCATCTTTATATATAACAACGTTGATACTGGAGACTTACATCCCACCTAAACGACCATAGGTGACATGACCTCAATCCTAAGTGTTTTGAGAACTCCTGCCTTTGAGGGCAGTTCTTTGATTAGTATCAGTGAGAGTGGCCAAATTGCCAACTCAATATACCTACCTTTTTGGGGACTTGTCTGATCTGAGAGTTGGGAACTTAATTACACAAGATGGAATTCACTCCTTCCCCGAAGCAGGAATAAGTAGATAAATTGCTCCCTTAAGGACTGATTCGGGGCTTGAACATAGTGGCCATAACTTCTCTTTGGAAGAGAGGACTCAATCATAGTAGGACTATGACTTATGTTCATTAGAGGGATCAGTGGTACTTAAAGAGTTAGATATAACTATAGGGGCATAACGATTATTGGCCGAGCTGTACTTACGAGCGATCTGTGAAGAGTTGTCGCACTATTGATTAGTTAAGATGAACATATAATATATCTGTAGTAAGGAGAGTTCAGTTGTCGGTCTTTAGTGGAGTGTCTAGCAGTTAACGGATGGTAGATCTTGTGACTAAAGAGTTTAGTCAGTTATTCACGTACCGTTGGAGCTTCGAGCTATAGGTCCATAAGGTCCCCTTGGTAGCTCAATGGATTCAAGTTGAGAATCAGTTCTTGGTGTTGGTTTGAAATGTTCAAATTGACAAGAGGTATTTTGATTATATATGATATGATCAGTGTGGTGTACATCAAGTGGAGGGTTAATGTAAATGAGATTTACATTAAGGACCATGAAATAGAAAAAGAGCTATGGTTTGTATGTTTCCTGAGATGAAATATTAAAATTATAGGTTATAAATATAGTATGATAAGTTGGTTATCATTTATATTTATAATAATATTAATTATTTGATAATTATCTCTTTTTCTCTAATAACCAATTAAGTGGGAGGTTATTGGTGGTTTCATGGTAACTGTGAGATAAAAGGAAAAATGTTTTCCTAAATTAAGTAAGATGTTGATTTGATTTTTCCAATCTCGGAAAGTTCTCACGAAAAATACTGTTAAGTAAATCAGATTTACTAAAGACGGTTGGGAGAGACTAGACGATCGTGGAGTGTTCCTACACAATAGACACTCAACTAGCCAATGAGCTAAACGATCGCATAGCTTTAGCTAGGCAATCGTATAGCTTTTGGTAAACGATTGGACATCGACCTATACGATAGGCTTTATCATCTCCTACTTGCTCAATCGTTTACACGATTGTTCTCCTCTGGTCTCATGCTCTAACAAAGTCCACACAGAGCTCACACTCTGGATTCTCATATCAAGAATATCAAGGTAACCTTTTTGGTGGTGTCATACTCAACTCGACACAGTCGAGGTTCTGTGGAGGCCATTCGTGGTGTTCGGGGTGTTCGAGTTTCCTGTGATCGTGTTGTGTAACGATCGTAGTGTTCGAGCATTCGTGTGTTCCGTATTGTCGTTGTTCGAGCATTCATAATCAAGGGTCTTGAAGATGAGTCTTTAAAAGTATGTTAATTCCTTCCCTTAATCGTGTAGTAAAACATGTTGTAATTTCTGTTTTGCACATCACCTGTTGTTTCCGTTTGTGACTGTAATTATGTATGTTCATATATGATTGAAATTTGGAAAGATCCTTCTGCTGCTCATAGAAATCCTCATGTCTGATTTCCTTCAGATACACTATTCTGCTAAGGTATACCAGGTACTGAGAGTTGGGATACAATTTCATGCTCTATGAAATAGTCTTAGAATTTCAAATCCATATACTCTCGACCTTAATCAAATCAAAATGTTTTAATTGTTTTACTTAAGTATTTTCAACTTCAGCCTTGTACTCCTTGAACTTTTCAAGGACTTTAAACTTATGTTGCATTAAGTAAACATACCTATATTTTGATCATCTATGAAGGTGATGAAATATTCAAACAATTCTCTTGCCTTAATATTTATAGGACCACAAAAGTCTGAATGTACAAGTTCCAAGGGATCTTTGGCCCTATCACCTTTTTCAGTAAATGGTCTCTTAGTCATTTTGCCTTCAAGGCATGACTCACACACTGGTAGAGAATTTTTTTCTAACTCACTTAGAAGTCCATTTTTAACCAATCTCTCATTCCTATTGAGATTTATGTGACGTTATCTTATGTGCCAAAGTTGGGCATCTTGAGGAGAAATTTTTTTTCTTTTGTTTTGAGTTATCGTAGTTCTAAACAATTCAATATTTAAGAGGGCCTTAGCACATAAAGTTTATATTCTAATTTTGCAGAACAAATCTCAACACCATTTTTGTAAATAAACACTTATTTACATTAAAAGTTGAAGAATAATTTTGTTCTAACAAGCATTTTACAGAAATCAAATTCCTTTTTGAATTAAGAACAACATATACATTTTCTAATAAAATATATGATTTCTATAAACAAAGTAGAAATCCTCCCAAGATGAGATGACGTGCCCAATTCCAACATGCATTGTCATCTCACCAGTCTCTAGCTATAGCCAGAAACTAATTCCCTTAGATGAAGAACATATATGGTTAGTGGCATTTGAATCAATTATCTAGGTAGGATCATCTTTCTCTACTAAACAGGTTTCTAACACTAGTAAATCATACTTACCTTATTTGGCCTTCTTCTTTTCCGCCAAATATTTGGGACAATTCCTCTTCCAATGTCCCTCTTTAGTTGCAATAGAAACAAATTCCCTTTGCAGCCTTAACTTTCTTGCCTTTTTGGGCAGCAACAAGGTTAACCCCTGATCTCTCTACTTCTTCCATTTTTTTCGTGTCGAAAGAAGAGGACGCAACTTAGTTCAAAGGTCAAACCTTTGTAGAATTTCTTAAAGGATGAGAAAATATATTTCTCACCCTTCTATTCCTTGACTTTCATCAAGGACTTATAAGTTTGTAGCCATTTAGCAGGGTGGTCAAGTTGTAGTCAATTTTGTTCATAATATCATTATACAGAATTGTAGGAAACTTTCAGGTAAAGTTTCTAGGATGAAGCTAATCTGATTGGCCTCATCAATGACAGACACATTCATATCTACCATATTAAAGTGGACCATCATGTTCAGAACAAGTTCGTAAACAGAGGTCCCCTCTTGCATACAAGCATTGAAGATATATTTAAGAGCATCGTGTGAGCTGAGTGGATGGTAATCCAAACATTCCCCTCAGGGACTCCATGATCTCACGGACCGTGAGCATAGGCTCATGCTTCTTGACCAAAACTTCAGATAAGCTAGCCAGGATATATGTTTGGGCCTTTTTATTCGTCCTGACCCATTGCTCATACGCCTCTTGAACATTTCGGGTGGTATTGACAGGTGGGACTTGAGGACACTCCTGTATGAGGATGGATTGCAATTCATTGATTATAAGAATAATATTGATAGTATTTTTCTATTTAACGTAGTTATTGTTGTTAAGTTTGTTGACGACAAGCAAATTTAATGTAGCGATTGTCATTTTGAAATTGCTGAAGACGTATAATTTATTTATATTAGTTATACATGCATTACTCGATTAAACAATCAATCAATTTTTTTTAAAAAAAACAAATGCACCCTATGTAACATCTATTTTGTAATGATGCTTCAATGGGGCAAGGTAAAAGCCTGATCAGTTACCCCTTCACCGAATTGAGACTATCTCAACCAATAATTATACTAGAACAACTCTTGTTCCTATAATTATTAGTCACCATTGTTTGATCTAGAAATTGTTAACTTGATTAACATTTTCTTATAAGTGTAAACCCTCATTTTAGATTATAGAGTTCTACCCCAATGAGCCAACCGTAGTGATAAATCGATTGAGGCAAAAACTAAAGCATTCCTATCCATTTTTGGAGTTTGAGTAAAAGTTCATGCAAATGTCATCCATAGGGGGACACAAGCAAAGGTGTCTCGAGGTCAAGCATGAAAGTTTACTACAAACTAATGAGAGAGATCTTGGGATGTGTTGACACACGTCCTGCTCCCACTTACTATAAACACCCTCTCCATTCACTTTGATATTGACCCATGCAAATACCACCCGTAAGGAGATACACACAAAGGTTCCTCAAGGCCGAGCACAGGTCTCACGGTATGAACGTTTAGGGAGAAACCTGATAGAAAAATGAAATATCATATACCCTATTTTTCTCCTACTGAGTATTTTACTTAGGGTTGATTAATTTAGAAAATACGACCAATTATTTTTACTAAGATTTTGTTAACTTTGCCTAATGTAAAATTTACATTGGATAGTTTAACAACGTTGATTATTGTTCATTAAACACTTTAACAAACTTTAATCACTCATTGTATGCTTGTATTAAATCTATCTAATTCACCTTTCAAGTATGGATGTTCCATTTTCGTCAGCTTAAATACCCCAGCCTAAACAGAACAATCTTTAGACAAAGGTCCCTTATAAATATATTTGTTACAAATTTAATCTTTTAAGAATATCTAATTTAATCCTATTAAATTAAATTAAAAGATTAAACATATTTATAATCTTATTAGAAATATTATGATCATAGGTCTATAATGTGAAACCAATTTTAAACCATTTCAAATTTATTTAAACCTATGTTAGCATGCAACTCTTTATTATAGATTTTAATTACTAATTTCATTTAACTTATAACTATTGTAAAGTAATGAAACAATTAAAACCTAAATATGCATTTGATAACATACTTTAAAACATATAACAATTCTATACTAAAGTAGTGTCATGCAACATGCATTCCCATTTTTCATTACATACCATACATAACAATTATATACTAAAGTAATGAAAAATAGTAAATAACATATACCCATACATTTGAAACTGCTCGTCGAACAGGTTCGCGCATGCCACTTAACTTGGAGCGCTACGACGTGTACCCTAATGCCGTGGTGCTATGGAAAAATCTTCTGTCCACCTCCCGTTGGAGCATCACAGTGCTAGGGTACAACAACTTTTGTATAGTGATGATTTGCTCCAAATTCCTCTGTTTTGGCTCCAAATTTTACCAAATTTAAGTTAGAAAGAATCATGAATGACTTTAAATTACAGACTCGGTAGAAAATTAATATGTCAAAAAACAATGGGCCCTTATATACCAAATCATAAATAAGTTTTGGAAATTCTATAAGCCGACTGAAAACATCCAAAACGTGCAAACTACAGAACATGCATTCATAATGTTGATCTATCCACCCACGATTACTTTGAATAAAATCCAAAAATTAAAATTAGGACTCAAAAACCGTGCACTCTGATATCAAATGAAGGATGTGTGAACATCTGCTATAGAAGCGGATCACAACCCCAGTTTTAATTTTACAGAAAACATACATAAATTTAGAAGACGGAAACATGGAATACATTTAATTAAGCACACTGTACAAAAATTTAAGAAGAATTGAAGAGATTTTAGTCTACTTATCCTTGAAGACTAAATTATTTTCGCCAAATCCTCTCCGATCACGAACTTTTCAAATTCTCCCACGAACTCGAACACGCCAAAATACAGTAGCACAAAGAACCCAAAATCATATATCACTACAATGAAATCTCAGTATTTTTGGAGGGTAAGAATTGGGGAGAGCGTGTGGGGCTCGTTTCTAATTTTGGCAGGGAGAGAAATTTTATTGAGAATAAGAATTAGAGAAATTCTTTTTTCTTGTTTTAGATATGTTGTTCTATCAAACTCAAGAGGAAGAATCAGATTCAAAACCAACTCCCTCTCTCTCCCTTATATGCACGATAAAATAAAATGAGAGAAAATGGGGGAAAGTTATACCCAGAACTCCCTCCAACTACATTAATTCAAAATAAAAAAAAACTAATTTTTTAATAATAATAATAATAATAATAATAATATAATAATAATAATAATAATAATAATAACAACAACTAATTTACTATATATATCATATATTAAAACTATAGGCTAATATGACATATAAGCTATAGTTTATATTATATCACATATAATATAACCTATAGTTTAACCTTCTCTCATTTAACATACAGTATTTAATATAAATCAAATTTATATTAAATTTACCTATAGTATTTATTTGAATCACATTCATATAATTAATATTTGAATCATATTCAAATATTTACTTTCTCTCAAAGAAAACTTTATATCATAATGTATAGTATACATTATATTAATTATATCATAGATAATTAATTTCCTATGTTAATTTGAACTATTCAAATTAATCCAAAATTAATTCAATTGTCATTAATCCCAATTAAACTACCGAAAGAACCTTATGAACCTATAGATTGAAGCTCCAATTGTACTTGATTAATTAATTAAATTAACCAACTTCCATTAACTGTTTGTCACTCTACTAAACACCGACATCTGCACTCTTCGTACTACAAATATATTTATGTGTCCATTGAATGTAGCCAATCAATGGTGCATTGACCCTTCACGAATTACTCATAAGTACAGCTGAGCCAAAATTACCGTTTTGCACCTGTAATACATCTAACTCCTTAAGTACCACCGATCCCTCTAATGAACAATATGTTATAGTCCAACTATAATCGTATCGGGCTAGGAGAAGGTGTAGCACTACATTGTTCAAGCCCCATAATCAACCCTTAGGGGAGCAATTTTTCTACTTACTCTAACTATAAAGAATGAGTGAATTCCTTGTTGTGTAACTGCATTCCAGCTCCCTAATCAGATAAATCCCCAAAATGATAGGCATATTGAGTTGACGAAACTGGCTACTCTCATCCATGCAGATCAAAGGACCGCCTTCATAGACAGAAGTTCACAACTCACTCAGGATTTAGATCAAGTCACCTATGGTCATCTTGATGAAATGTAAGTCTCTTCTAGCAACAATGTTATATAGAGAGACTATTCATTTCGTGGTCTAGTCTCATACAAACTCTTTATATAGAATACTCCCCCTTGTATGTCTCCACACGAATGATTAGGATCAGATCATTTGTAGTATTTTATAACAATTTTAACAATTATAAAGTGGAATGTATTTGTAGTGTCACAAGAATAAGGTACCCAGCCTTATCTATCTATTACAGGTCGTTTATCTTATCACTTAAATATGATTCATCTATATGTCTTCACATACATGTTTAAGTTATATAAGATAACTTTGGATCTTAGTATATTGGTTTTGTGGGTTAATGCAACTAAATATCAAATAAAATACTTTTATTTTATAAGATAAATAAAAAGCTTGTACAATATAATTACAAACTATAAGACCACGAGATTTAAGGCAAATGTATGCAAACTTTTTTCTTGCCTATCAAGATGACGATTACCTTGTGTCAATCTCGAAAAGAAGACGGCCACTGAAGCTGAATTTGTGTTGGAAGAGTGGAATAATGGCAACAATGAGGAAAGCGTTGTCACCAACTGCTACATATATGTTTAGGAATGGGTGTTTTGGCCATATATTGGACTTTTCTTTCAAAAAAACATCATCACAACTGTTGTTACATCTGATTAAATGTTAATGCAAGTCAAAAAGGTCATATTAGCTAAACTTCAAGATAGGAGGACAGGTTTCTGCGATTCGGTCTAAGGGAATTCGCGTTAGTGACAGGGCTGAACTGTAGAACTGCAGATTTAAAACCCCAAAGCTCAAAGAACCCAAGTGATGATCCCTCATCTCTCTTCAAGACCATCTTCATACGATAATCTAACATACACCATGGTGAGATAATAAGAAGATATCTCAAAGAAGTTGGATGGAGTTATTACATCAATCCAAAGTGGATTTAGTAGTTAAATGATTACATACGGGATACTCTCTTGAAATGGTGTATGCTTTTAGGTATGTACCTATGCTTATATATCACTAAGGCATACATAATATTCTAATGTATGTAATCTACTTATTTTGAAAATATATCACCTCTAAAAGAAAGCCTCCCAATATTAATTCATGTTTACATCTAATTAAACAACGTTGTTTAATGTCAAAAAAATTCTAAATGAATTATATTCTCGGTAAAAAAATATAACTAAATGTTTGATTTTATGATGGGTCATTCCAAGAGAAGTGAGTTATTTTGGCCAAAGAGATCAACTCTGCAAGATAGATCAAGAGATCAATAAACACCATGGAGTGGATCGGCGATGATGGGCAAATTATGTTCAAGTGTTCATTTACTAAACCAACTATATGTGCATGAATCCACTAGTGAGATTATTTGTAATGACTAAAATAAGTAACCGTTAAACTAATTATTCGAGAGATTGATTAATTTGGTAATCGTTACAAAATCATCTTCTACATAATCAAAAGGGCTCGAGACATTTGAGGAAAAATAAAAAATATCATGAATTTTCTATTCCCTAACTCTCTCTCTAAACGATTACTAATTTGATCGTCAGAGTGTTTGTGGTCAAGCACCACACTGATGCGAGGTTCTCTATTTTGTAAGGTGTTAGTTCGATTTACTTCCAAACATTATAAATTCACCATGAGTACTAAAATTCGATATCAATAGTTGGCATTATTTGTGGGGATGAAGTTCACACGCTCTTACACGAGTTCTAGTTTTTGGGTGTTGTGTGGATTTTTATTGGGCAACAAGGAAGGCTAAACTAAAAAAAACCTCCTTAGGCTGCACGAGTTGAAGGTGAAAAATTCATCATGGAATAATCTACCATGTGACAAGTGGTATCAAAGCTTGTCTCTATCCCATCTACACTCAAGATTGAGATTCATCATCCTCATGCCATACTTTCTCAGTTCAAGAATGATGAAGAGATTCAAATAGAGAGTAGAGAGATTCAAAGAGAGGGTGGATGTTCCAAAAGGGCAATTCGCAACCGAATTAAAAGGAAAATGTTGGCATGCTACATGACGATCTCCTTTCATTGAAGGAGGAGATCACCTAGCTGAAGGCCGCAATTGAAGTCCAGTCCCAACTTATGGCACAGCAGAACTTTGATGATGCAGTCCATGGTGAAGGAATGGTTACGTCAGGATTCTCAAGCACGAGAGTTGAAGATAAAACTTGAAATCATTTAGATAGATAGCGACAACAAGGACAGAAACAAGTCTAATGAGTGTTCAAATCAACTTGAGGTTGACGAGTGCACGCTGTGCGAAAGCTATCACAATGTTGAAGACTGTCTGGAGGACACTTTGGCCACAGCAGGACCAGGCGGTCCTTCTTATTCTTAAATAGACAAGAGAGTCTGAGGAGCCCAGCAACAGGCTCTGGAAAATAAGGCATCCAAGGGGTGATGCCACATTACGACCGAAAGCCATTTCTCAATAAGAGTCAGGTCGAGTTAGAGGCCAAAGGCCAAATGGAGATCATCAATAGTTTCATTTTGTTGCATTATGAAACTGCTTTCTTTCTTTCCTACACTACAAAAGTAAAACGCCAAAACGCCAAAACGCAATAAGAGTCAGGCACGATGCTTTACACAAAAGGGTTGATTGGCATGAAGCACCAAAATGCTGAATGATGCTTGAAATGCACTCAAAAAGTATCTTTTTGGCTTTAAATTTTATGAGTTTTATTGTTAATTTGTGCTCATTGATACACTTTCTTTTTAGGCTTTAAATTTCATTAGTTTTATTGTTAATTTGTGCTCATTGATGCAATTTTAGGTTTGATTTGTAGGAATGGAGTAATTGGATCAAAATGATCTATTTTGAGATTAAAATGACGAGAAAACCTCTATAATATATCAAAGTTTGATCTAGGGTAAAAGAAGGGGTCAAGGTTGATGAAAAAGGAAAATGAATGAATTAGGGCAAAAAAGGCTTGAAAACCACATGGACGACACTATCCCGCTACTTTAAAACCCATAGTTTGTAATTTGATCATAACTTTTGATTCAAATGGCTGTTTTAGGCGAATGACCACTTTTTCTTCATTTTTTTCATTCTCTATCCACCTACAACATTACATTTAAAATTTTATTTCATCTACTTTCGGTATCAAGTCAAATATTGACAGATTTTATTTTTTATTTATCCAGTTCCTACACAATTTAGGAAAATGTTTGCCTACATAAAGGAGGGTTTGCAGTGGTTTTCATCATTGAATTTTGGAGCTTTTGAAGTCAAGAGAGGAAGTTCTTAGTAGAATATAGAGGTTCCTTGGCGTTGAAGCCGATTGAAGAACATTAGAGGGTCAATTCCATCATGAAAATGAGATCAAAATGCTGGATCATTCTTTCTTTCCCTTTTTTCATCTTGGATCCTTCTCTGTATTTTTATATTCTTGCTATGGTTCTGTTATGGAAGCCATGTTAGGTTGAATCTCTCATAATTTTAGGGGTAGATGAATTCTTTGGCTTAATTATTAAACACTTTGCTTATTGAATATCAATTTGCATTTACGCTTTCTAGTATAACTATTCTTAATGCTTTTGAATATCTTATCAATGTTTGAATGATTTTATAATTTGAATCTTGTTTGAGAGAGTAAGTTTTAGATTAGATCATGCATGCTAGACTATCGTTTAAAAACATGAGAGTAGTCAGATAACGGTAAAGGTTGTTTATGAAGAGTCTTAATACTTTGCTTAACTACCTAGTTTCACGAGATTAGTAATTAGCAATTAGATGAAAGAAAAAATTGATCTTAACAGGGACAATCCGGATAAAATACTTATAAATCTAAGTATTGTGTTAATTGGTTCAAGGGTGAAAGCAATTGTGATTAATAATGTCTTTGATGAACTCTATTCTCTAAAGTGTCTATTGTTAATAAACTTCATATTTGATAACTTTTATTGCTTTCTTAAATTAATTTAGTTTAATTTACATCACGAGTCGGTCCTTAAATAAAATTGAAACGATCTCTGAATAGCTAAAAATTCAATATGATTCCCTGACTACGATAATTGGTCTTGACCATTTTAACTATATTATAATTTGATGCGTGCGCTTGTGCTATCAACGCTGCGATATGATGCAATTTATAGTAGAATTATTCAAAGGTAATGCCACGACGCTACAAAGTTGAAGATCAGGCTTTCACGAGAGGAGCACCACAACACTCCACAACGCTACGACACAACATTCCGATTCGAGGTCTTGCCATGGTGTCAACACAATTTCTATTTAAATAAACCTAGCCACCAACATTGAAATATTTCATCCTTTTTCTGTCTTTACTCAATTTGGGCTTGTATTTATGCATCTTAATCACTACCACCGATTTCAAGGATGATTATGGGATAAACACATAAGTTCTAGCTTAGGTGTTAGAAGTATTTTCCCTTTTATATCAAACTTGTGAGACAGTTTCCTTAATCTAAACTGATTTCTACTTTTTTCTATGAGTTTTTTCTACTTGAAGGGATTTCTTTGATCATCTTATCTTGAGAATGTCTGATAAATTAGTCGGGATTATATGATCTTTAACTAGAGATCCACACTTAATCTGTAATCATTAAGTAAACAAATCATTAAGTAGCAACAATTAAGTTAGCTTGTGAATTACTTGGCATCCACTCAATGAACATCGATTAACCAACCTATGGAAAAATCACATTGAGCATCTAATTAAGCATTACCTATTAGAAGTTCATCTTAACATAATCCTAGTTCTTAATGTAGTTAGACTAATTGATTAGCGTACATTCATCTACTCACTTGTGCTAATTAGTAATTTAGGTCGATTGGTTAACATTACTAATCAATTTTCTTAAGCTTAGACATTAAGTAAAGATAAACTCATGAGTTCAATGATTAAGTAATTAATAGGGAAAGACTCCGAAAATATTCAAATTAGATCTCTTTAAACATAGTAAATTTTCTCTTTTCTCATGATCGCATTGCCTACAATTTACTTTTGTAACAATTACTTTTGAGCAATTTTAATTTCTTAATCAAGAATCAACCCAAACCTCCCCTCTGGTTTCCTTGAAACTGTAAATATTTGATTGAAAAACTTATTGGTTCCTAGAGGATCGACCCCTACTACCATTATGACAAGCTTAAGTAAGCACAATAATTTATTAGGTGGTTAAAACCTTCGACAAGTGTTAACTATCAATTAGTCATTTTGGATAAGTATAGATACCGAAATATAGGGTTGGCCATGAACCCATAACTTAATTTGGCTAAGTCTATAGAACATCTTAGCATTAAGAAGCAACGGTTATGTTAGCTTGTGAATTACTTGACATCCACTCAATGAACATTGATTAACCAACCTATGAAAAAATCACATTGAGCATCTAATTAGGCATTACCTATTAGAAGTTCATCTTAACATAATCCTAGTTCTTAATGTAGTTAGACTAATTGATTAGTGTACATTCATCTACTCACTTGTGCTAATTAGTAATTTAGGTCGATTGGTTAATATTACTAATCAATTTCCATAAGCTTAGACATTAAGCAAAGATAAACTCATGAGTTCAATGATTAAGTAATTAATAGGGAAAGACTCCGAAAATACCCAAATTAGATCTCTTTAAACATAGTAAATTTTCTCTTTTCTCATGATCGCATTGCCTATAATTTACTTTTGCAACAATTACTTTTGAGCAATTTTAATTTCTTAATCAAGAATCAACCCAAACCTCCCCCTGGTTTCCTTGAAACTGTAAGTATTTGATTGAGAAACTTATTGGTTCCTAGAGGATTGACCCCTACTACCGTTATGACAAGCTTAAGTAGGCACAAAAATTTATTTGGTGGTTAAAACCTTCGACAAGTCTTAACTATCCATTAGTCAATTTGGATGAGTATGGAGACTGAACTATAGGGTTGGCCATGAACTCATAATTTAATTTGGCTAAGTATAAAGACCGACCAATAGGGTTGGCTATGAAACCATAAGTTTATTTGGCTAAACATGGCGACTGGCCTATAGGGTTCAAAAAGTTAATTTGTCTAATGATTGACCAAATGTGTGAATGACAATAGAACAATTTTATGAGGTCTAGTGCAAAGCATACACGGTCAAAAAGTAGTAAATATGGAATGTGATCTAAGTATGAAATCCCAAGAGACTAGTAGTAATTCAATTCTTTCTAAGAAAATATTAAGAATGCAAAATCAAGGGTAACTAGTGGAAATATGTGAGTTTTGGATGTGTTTTGAATATTAAAGTAAGTAGTAGATGACATATGTGATGGGTGATGGTCAGGTTTCAACCTGTAAACAAATTACCTTAAGCTATGCGTAAGGGAAAAAATATGCAAAACCAAGTGTAACTATTTGAAATAAGCTTGTGGATGTATATGGAATATTAAAGTAAGCAGTAGATGAAGACAAGCATTGATGGTCAAATTTTAACCGGTAGACAAATTAGGTTAAGTTATGCAATCGCATCAAGTCAATATTGACCAACTATCGATAGAAAACTACTTCTATCTAGTCTTGTTTCACAAGTTTCTTTAGAGCCTAAGTAGCTAGTCCTATATTTTTTATGCCTACCTGAGACTTAGATTAGTTCATGTAATCTCTATATCCTATGCTGTACTTGATGTAAGGTTATGTGATAACCCATGTTTTAGTTATAGTCTCATATTCCTTTGTGAAATTCGCTTTTATCCTAACCTTCACAACATTAAGACGCAACTTGCAAGCCAACTTAAATGGATAGTTTAACCTAACAAGATAACACTTTGATCAACAAAGAAAATAGAAAGGTCAAGGTGATGTGATGCGATTGCATTAATTCAAGCCATATTGTCTTAAGGTATCCACATGATTGGATCCCTTATAAAATTATCTAATGAATGAAGAAAAACGAATAAACTTCATTGGTGCAAAAGCTATGGGTTTCAAGTGTCAAATTCAAAAAGTAAAAGATAAAGAAATGTAAAAGTAACAAAAAATGAACAATTAAAGCTGAAAAAACCGCATAACAAACTGTTTGAGTCAAAACCTCACTCTTAAAGGCTCTCAAGGATGTATTTAATTTCTTCCAAGGATGAATGATGTAAAGTGTTATAAACGATCTGATCTAATCATTCATGTGGAGACATGTGAGTGTGGATATCTTATATAAAGAGTTTTTATAAGATCGGACCACAAAATGATTAGTCCCTCTTTATAACACCGTTAATTGAAGAGATTAACATTTTACTAGAATGGCCATAGGTAACTTGACTTTAATCCTGAGTGAGTTGTGAACTCCTATCTATGAGGGCGATCCTTTGATCTGTATGGATGAGGGCGGTCCTTTGATCTGTATGGATGAGGGTGGCCAGATTCGTCGACTCAATAAACCTACCATTTTGAATATTTGTCCGAGTAGAGAGCTGGGAACACAGTTACACAAGATGGACTTCACTTCTTCTCGTCTTGAGGGTAAGTAAATGAATTGCTCTCTTAAGGGCTAATTCCAGATCTTGATCAATGAGGCGCCTCACCCTCTCACTGGCTAGAGAGAGGTCTAGTTTATAGTTTGACTATAACTAATTGTTCATTAGAGATATCAATGGTACTTAAGGAGTTAGATGTGACTACAAGAGTAAAATGGTAATTTTATCTAGCTGTAATTGCAAGCAATTCGTGAAATGTCAACTTATTGTTGATTGGTTATATCCGTAGACACAAAATATATCTACAGTGTGAAGAATTTAGCTTTCAGTCTTTAGTAAAGTGACCGACAACTAATGAATGATGATTAATTTAAATAAAAAGTTTAATTAATTAATCTCGTATCATTAGAGTTTCTAATCTATAGGTCCATTATGTCACCTTGCTAGTTCACTAAGGATAAAACAAGGAATAATTGTTTTTGAAGTAATTTGAATTGTTCAAATTATTTAAGGGAGTTAAAGGTAATAATAGGATTAATATAAAATATAATGTATATTGATACATTATAGTATATAGTTAAATATAAATATGATTTATAATTAAAACTATATAATATGTGAGAGATAAATATTTGAATAAGATTTAAGTATTATTATATGAATAAGATTCATATAAATACTATAGGTTAAAATTAATGTGAATAAGATTTATATTAATTAAAACTATAGGTTATAAGAGAGAATCACATTTTAATATGATTAAGATGAATAAAATAAAGTTAATTAATTAAAGGTTGGTTAATTAATTATACATTTAATATTTGATACAATATTAATAACTCCCCATTACAGGGGAGTCATTATTTGGTCTTCATGTGGCGGAGTTATGTAACTCCCTCCATCATTCGTTCTTCATCTATATTGTGAATACATAGGGTTTTTGGAAGAATAGAAGTGAAATAATTTCAAAAAGCACTCTCAAGAAAATTCTTTCATCTTCTCTGCAATTTACTTTCCTTTCTCTCAAAAACTCTAAAGGTGATCACACATCCTCTTCCTTTTCGGAGAATAGCAAGGTTGTCACATGGTGGTGTCCTATTTGTTGGAAGAGTACCCGTGTTCGTGCAAAGGTGTTGTTTGTGATCTTGGAGAGGAAATATGTGAAAAAGAGAAATTCTACAAGAGTAAGCATTTCTTCTTCTCTTTCTCTCAATAGATAAAATGCTTAGAGTTTACTTAGTGAACATTTGAGGCAAGAGGTTGGTTTTCATAGTCCTAGGTTATTATAGTTGAGTTATAATAGTTTGTGTTTGGGGTGTAAATTGTTTTAGTTTTGATTATAATAGTATGTGTTTCAGGTGTAAACTATCATAGTTTGAGAAGAAAATAGTAAACACTATAGCAAAGAATAAAAAAATGATGAACGTAAGATAGTAAAAACTATAGCTAATGACGATCTTGAAATAGTGTTGACCGTAGCTAATTGGGGAATATAAAATAGTATTTACTATAGCAAGAGGTGATTATTATAGTCTTAAGATAATCCTTGCCCCAAACGTCTTCTTAATGTTTATCCTTATTACATAATTGTATGTTTTTCTTTATTTTTCATTCTTTTCAAAATTGAACTTCAAATGCATGTCATTCACACACTTCCGCTAGAAATTCAATTTCCTCATTGGGAGCGTTAAAGTCATAAAAAAGTGTAGTATAATAAAAAAAAAGTCCCAAAAGGACGACAACTCAACACTTCCTCAAGCATCTCTCATTGTTATTTTTCATACAACCAAACCTAAAAGGCCACAAGGATAACAACTAGACACTACTAAGAATTGACTTCATCAATAAAAAGAATACGTGTGGGTCAAATTGGATGGTTTCCATCTGTAGCATCGAGAGGCTGGCCCTAGCATCTCGACGCTACACTAAAAGATGCTAACATTTTAGGAATTTATGGCATTGTCGAAACAATATCCTTAATGTCTCTCGACTATGTAATTAAGGTTCCTATAAATTCTTCTTTTCTCATATAATTGTGGGGAGGCCAGACATAGAGAAAATAGTTCAAACATGAATTTTTGCTCAGTTTGAGTTTAAGAGACACTCTTGAAAGTCTAAGAAGAGATTCAAGGCTTGTGATTGCAATAGAGCACGACGATAACGAGGATTGGCACGCATCATAATGTTCTTTTTTACTATTTTACTTTGTAATTTTTGTTAGGGATTTTTCTTAGATGGGTTTTAGTTTCCTATCTGATATTGAGTGATCGAACTCGAAGTTTGAGACTCTATATACTTTTTCTAGATGGTTAGATGTTTGATGTTTGATTAATTCTAAGACTTTTTTAATAATGCAACGACTTATGTGTATGTTTTGAGTTATTTTTGTCTATTTTTGTGGCCATTAAATATAGTGTATGATCTAATTCTAGGCCTTGGTTTGGAAAAGTAAATGAGATTTGGACTAGAATGCATAACTGCCGGTACAACTTTACATGCATGAGAATGAAAGTTTCTTGTAAAAGTCATACCTAAAAGGAGATAGATGTTAATAACTATAGTACTCGATCAAACTCGAAGACCAATCATGTAGATGACATTCATACTCAACTCATTATATTAATACTTTACATTGTACATTACCAGTTTTGCAGACTGAAAACTCACACTACAACCTCATGGGTAAGCCTTTTTTTTTTTCCTCGAACCCCATGCCTTATTCCTTGCAGGTAATACTTAGGTATATTCCGAGCATCATCCATCTTTGTGCATCCCTTTTCATCACTCACATCTAAAAAAATATTAAAATATTTCAAAAAGGAAAAAACGAAATTTACCACATGACAAATTTATAAGATTGGACAATTTGATGGATGGACAAAGATAGATGATACTAGAGATGCACCTAAGTATTTTTCATTCCTCACCTAACTCTTTATTCCTTAGCCTTAGGAGTGTTCATGAGTTAGGTTAAAAGACTGTCTAGACCTAACCCAATTGTCCGGGTTGTAAATTTCTTCAACTCAAATAACCCTTATTAAAAAATGAGTCCAATCCAACCAAACCATGAAATATTTGGATTAGGTTGGTTCGGGTTAATCGAGTCATTATTTAAAATTTTGTTCTAAAAAGAAGCAAAACGTAAATATGCAAAAATCTAATTTAATTATTTTCATATATTGAATTAAGATTAACTACTCACTTCAATTTATATAGTGAAAATTTTCTTTCTAAAGTGCAAAGAAACTACTTTTAAGAGTTATTGTAGAATAAATTATTCAAAAAAATATTGAAATTAAATAAAATTAAAATCAATATTTATAAAAATAATTGTGTTATAAATAACAAAAAAAAATATTTTATTAAAGTTAATAAAAAATTCGGGTTTGTTCGCGTTATATTAGGTGAACCTATGAACCAACCTAACCCATAATATTTTCATTTATTTGAATCCAACCCAACTCGAATAAGTTGATAATTCAACCCAAACCGCACGAATTGAATTAGGTCGATCGACTTTTTGAATCATCGAGTTTTTTGAATACCCTTACTTACCCTCATACCCTATGTTTTACCCTCATACCCTATGTTTTGGCTTAGGGCATGTTAGCCTATGTTTTAGCTTCATATTCAACTCATTATTTTCGTGCCTGGATCAAGTCGATGGGTTGCAAATTCTACTTGGGGGTTACTAGGATAAATATTGTACTTTAAAAAAAAACAAATACTTCAATTAGAGAAATGGAGTTGTTTTTTTTTTTTTTTTTTTTAATTTATTTATTGGAATTAGTCTGTTTAAGAGATGCATTATAAAAATATATATTAATTTTTGGTCACTGTGTTACTTCATTTTTGACTGATGGAAATTACCTGTCACAAAAAATTTATAGTTAAACGTGGGTGATTTTCTCTCTCTTCTTTTCTATTTTTACACATTTTTCATTAATCGTTTTTTTTTTTTCGTTTTATTTATGTTACTTTTTCTATTAAAAAAGTTAATTAAATTTTTTTAAAATATTATTTTTTTTATAGAAAAAACCTTCATTAAATATTTTTTTTATTTCATATTAAAATGATATTAGTGTAATTAAATTTTGTTTGTATAATTTAGTTAGAATTTCTTCAAAGAAATAACAATAACAAATGTCATATTTACATTTTTCGTTGAGGGATTTTCCATTCTCTGCACCAACTCGTTTGCCTACATTTCAATTTATCGTAAAAGTTTTTTTTGTTATGTTATTATTATTATATAAATATTATATTTAAATTTTAAATTTTATTATTTAATGATCAAATATAATTAATATGTTTGAACTGAATAACTATGAATTATTACATGTGTAATTATTTTCTTATAACAGAAAAATTAAGTAATTTGATAGATAATTATTCTTTCAGATTTATATCTTTTGTTTAATGTTAGTTTCTTTTTTAAAAAATGAAAATTATTTTAAATGACAAAAATGTTGAAAATCCTTATAAATAATAACAAATTACCGATAGATTGCGATAGACTATTATCTGTATCTATCATAACAGATAAATACGGATAATAGTCTATCACGATCTATCGCAGATAGAAAATGAAATTGTTATATTTATAAATATTTTGATTCATTTTTCTATATTTAAAAAAAAAATCTATAACATTTTTTTATTTGATATTGAAATGATTAATTATTTAATTTCAATAATTGAAGCGCAAGGTAACTTCTAAATTGAATTTAAAGAGACACGTTATCAAAAAAGAATTCATATTTTGTTACGATGTAGTATTTCTTATTAAAAAATTCAGTTTCTTTTTAAATCAAATTGACGTTTGTTTAACTATTTATTCCATTATTGAGAAATTAGTTTCTTATGTTTAAATATGTCTATTCATTTGTATAATCAAAACAAAACATAAACATCTTTTGTTTAAATTTACTATTTTTTTATACAATTCATTTTACAAGGACAATTTGTTATTTAAGGAGAAGTTACTTAATTTTTCTAATAAAAGGAAATAATTACTTATCAAATTATTATATATATATATTATCTACATTCAACTATTCAATACAAACATATTAATTATATTTGGTCGTTAAACAATAAAATTTGAAATTTAAATATAATATTTATATAGTAATAATAACATAATAATAAACTATTATAATAAATTAAAAAAGAAGCAAAAGATGCAGGAGCCGAGAATGAAAAATCCCTCCTAAACGGGAAATTTAAATATGTAATTTGTTATTGTTATTTATTTGAAGAAATTCAGGTTATTTAGATAGGGGTTGTTTTGAAAGTTAATTAGGAAAATGGGGGGTTTCAACTTATTTAGAGGAAAGGGGTAGTTTTTTTTGTCCCCATCCAAATGCGCCTCTTGAAGAGACGAATTCGGGAATATTTATTATTTTTTTCCTTGTACGCCACATTAAAGAAAAAAATTAAACCGGTCATTCGAAATATTTTATTATTTTTTCCCCTGTACGCCGCATTAAAAAAAATATTAAACCGATCAAAATGCGTCTGTTCAACACGATCGTTTAGTAATCGTTTAGTAAATTACTATGCGATCGTTTAGTAAATTATACACGATCACTTATATACACGATCACTTAGTAAATTATACACGATCGCTTAATAATTTATACACGACCGCTTAGTAATGGCACTACTTCGCATCTTTGTACGATTTGGTGGGGATTGGGATGAGTCCGGAAGAAAATATGTTAGTGGTCATATGAAAGATCTGAAAGTCATAAATGATATAACAGTTAGTGTATTAGTGAGTATGATACACCAATGACTGAATATCGATCCGGATATGTTTGATATACACATCAATTATACTGTACAATATGTAATTTTAGCACCAATTTTAGCACGAATTATATTCTGTACAACACCAATTGTACTATATAATATGTAATTTTAGCACAAATTTATCTAAACGATCGCTTAGTTAAATGTACAATACCAATTGTATTCTACAAATTTAGCACAAATTTATCTAAACAAAAACTAAACGATCACGTAACAGTTAGTTAAACGATCACTTAGTATTATCTAAACGATTGCTTAACAAAACCCAAACGATCGCTTAGTATTATCTAAACGATCGCATAACAAAACCTAAGCGATTGCTTAGTATTAACCAAACAACCGCTTTATAAATTAGTACACGATCGCATAAGCAATGAATCAGACCCCATATTACTGTCATCCCCGTTGTCGAATCGTGTTCAATGGTCATCTCATTCAGGTCTATCTCAGTAAATGTTTCGGGGACTTCATGTACGCCATAAAATTGACCAAGTAGTTGATCTAGATCGATATCATCATCCTCTATTTCAACTTCTTCGTCGTTTGTGGCAATAGTTAGAGCACACTACTCATCCTTCACAACATGGCTTTCGAACTGAACAGTAGTTTCAACTTATTCTCTCGTTGATGTTGTACTTGGGACACTTGGTTGGGATATATAGCTCAACTCTATTTGGAGGACATGGAGTGTTGCTCATCATGAACCGTACACCAATCTCATTTTGTAATGAGATGGGGATATAGAAAGTAGATCTTGCTACATAACTATCATATCTAAATATTACCTCTACCCCATCATTTCTATTTATGGATAATGCATCACATAATCCATCGATTAATGTGTTGAAGTCAACTTGACGATGCATGTTTATACGAAGAAATGGTTGCCTATCATATTCTATCCCATTTAGCCCATTAACAATGTTTATGTGCATATAACATAAAAAGTCCACAACGTCTATCGTAGTTTGGCAAATGTAATCTGATATTTATCATAATATTTGTAAGTATATATTAGGCCAACCATATTAATGTGTTATTACTATTTTTTTTAATATGTACAAATAAAGGAATATTTTTTTTAATAAACAAACAAAATATTAAGACATGCATCATCATTTGACCATAAATCAATGATAAATATTCTTTTATATTAACATGAATCTTTGTTCTTTAATCATCATAAAATTTACAACAACACAATATTACTAACAATAACATTAACATTCAATATTCAATCATGAATACATCATTCCAAATAATGGTAAATAACTATATACACATCTTTTGAATGACTTGATTGTAGAGTTTTCTAAAAATAATAATAATAATAATAATACAAAATTATGGATATTTTTTTACTATGTAATATTTTTTTACTAAAATAATAGACATTAGGAACATTAATAATTTTACATTAATAGCTATTAGGAACATATTATATTATTTTTATTAATGACTTTTTTATATGTTTCTAAACTCTTAACTATTAACTTTTTTATATGTTTTTTTTTTCTTTTTTCCACAAAATAAAGTAATATCACTATTTTTTTTTTCCATTAGGAACATATTCTTAATTTTACATTAAAAACTATTGATAAATTTTAAAATTTTGGCAAAATGAAAAAATATTTAAATATAACTTTTATATAACTCTTACATTTAAAAAGATTTAATTTTTTCCATTAAGAACATATTTAAATACCTATTTTTAAATTCCGTTAAAATTTTCTTTCAATGTAAATTAAGGATAATTTTTTTTAAACATTTGTGTTAGATTATTTTTACTAAAATTATGAAAAAAACCATTATTTTCATTATATAATATTTTTTTATTAATGATTTTTTTATATGTTTAAACATAAATAATTAAATATTTTAGTTTAAATCCAATATAGTTATTAACTTTAAACTCTTTCTTCAATTCATTTTAGGTTTTTCTTTTCTTTTCTCCACAAAATAAAGTAATATCACTATTCTTTTATCCACATATTCTTAATTTTACATTAAAAACTACTAATAAATTTTAAAATTTTGGCAAAATGATAAAAGATTTAAATATAAATTTTACATTTAAAAATATTTATTGTTTTTCATCAAGAACATATTTAAATATCTATTTTTCGAATTCGTTAAAAAAAATTTTCAACCTATTTTTAGATTTATTTTTTTTTCATTAATAACGTTAAATTATTTTTATTAATGATTTTTTTATATGTTTAAACATAAATAATTTGAGACTATGATGTAATATTTTAAAAATCTAAATATCAACCAAATACCAACCAGAAAAGCAACAACAGAGAATATATCAATTTATTAAATATATCAACATACTTACAGTTATTGCACACTTTAAAAAAATATATCAACTTATTAAAAGAAAAATATTGCACACTATCAAAAAAAACTTTGCACCTTACCAAATATTCCAACTTACCAAAAAAAACTTTGAATAATATCCATTGTAAACAAAATAAACATTAAAAAACCAGTAAAAATTATCAAAAACTTAATTCAAAGTTAAATAACAAAAATATATCAATTTACCAAATAAAATATTACACTGAAACAAATGAAGGTAGAAAATGATCGATATTTGAAAATAAATGAAGAATGTGGAAGAAATGAAGGAAATTTTGTTTTGGGTGAAGATGAAATAAGGGCTTCGGTGATGAAGGGGAAGATGAAAGGAAGGTTTCGGTGAAGGAAAAGATGAAATCGGTGAAGGAGGATGAAATCTGTGAAGGAGAAGATGAAATTTGTGAAAGGAGAAGATGAAAACGATGGAATGAAGGAAAAAAGTGGGATTTTTTATGCTAGAACGGGGGGAAACTCCAAATTTGGTTAGAATGCATCTGTTGAATTGATTTCATCAGAGTGCATCTGTTGAACAGACGCATTCTGACCGTGCGTGTCAGAGTGAGTTGTCAACTCACTCTTAATGTGTTTGTGTTGTGTTAGAATGCGTCTGTTCTGATTGGTTTAATTTTTTTTTTTAAATGTGGTGTATTGGGAAAAAAAATATTTCCGAATGTGTCTCTTCAAGAGACGCAGTCGGATAGGGACAAAAAAACACTCATTTTTCTCTAAATAAGTTCCAATCCACTCCTTTTCCCCAATTAACTTTCAAAACAACCCCTTATCTAAATAACTCTATTTGAACCGTCAACTAGTTATGTACGTTTTTAAATTTTAAAAACTTCTAATATATTTACAACTTTTAAATAGTTTTGGTACAAAAAAGTATTGGTTTTTAAAGAGATTTTTTCAAATATAACAAAATAAACTAATTTATTTACAAATATAGCAAAATGTCATTGTTCATCAGTGAAAAACGTTAATAAACATTGATAGACATCTATCAGTATCACATGTTGATAGATGTTTGATAGATGTCTATCAGTATTTATCTATCATTAATAGACAATGACATTTTACTATATTTAGAGTTTTTTTATTATTTAAAACAGTTACGTTTTTTAGAATTCAGAGCAAAATATAAGCGTTTGGAAAGTTTAAAAAAATTAAACTAAAATATTAAAGAGATATTTGAGATGGTAATAAATAGTTTATTCACTGAATAAATAAAATTAAAAGTTAAAAAAATAAAAGATATATTTATCAACAAAAGAATATATATATATATATATATATATATATAAAAAGTGGAATTAGTGAAGCCCACTAAGATTTTTTTTCGTAGGTAATGGTGTCACACCCAAATGTTAAATATTATACTTTTGTAATTTTCTTGGAAAGGAATCTTCATTTGATGAGACCATTGGTCAACATTATTATTTCAGTACTTCGACAAATTCAATTTGGATTTTTCTGTATTCATATTATTCCATTGTTCTGTTAACACATTATCTTTCTTTCTTTTTCTTATAAAAACATAGGGGGGAAATGTTGATTATAATTGTTCTTTTGGAAAATGCAATTGTGCTATTTTGTTAATCAATTTCATATTGATGACATTTTTTAAGATACCAAATCTAAAAAGTTATTACATATGTCAAACTTTAATCCTTAAATTTTGTATTTTATTTCAATTTAATTCCTAAATTAAAAAAATTTTCACTGTTCTTCTCGAGATCTAAGTTTTCTTTCAATTTAACCTCTAAATTTCATGATTTATACTTTTTACTTCGATTTTTTTTTTTTACTAAATACTCACTTTAGTTTTTTATATTAATATCTTTTAATTAAATTCTAAAAAATTAAAATAATCATAATCAATTTAGCTTTACTATTTTTCATCACTATGAAAATTCATTTGAAGATTTTATTTCAAATTTATTTTAAATTAATTAATAGATATTAATATCAAAGATTAAAAATGGATATTTAATAAAAAAAAATTGAGGTTAAAAGTATAGATTTTAAAACTAAAAACCAAATTAAATAAAATTCAAATCTCAAATTAATATTTTAAAATTTAATAACTAAATTCAAATCAACCTCAATAATGGATAAAAAGATATATTTCTTAATAATAATTAAGAAAAGATAAAATCCCGAGCCCACCCATTCCTCATTTATTGTTTTATTTTATTTTCTTAAATAATGTTTCAGAATTAGGTGGGGACCCCAATAGTTAGCATATTTCCAAATGACACCTCGAATCGTTTTCTTCTTTTATTGCATAATGTTTCAATGGCGGGGAACATGACCCCTTAAACTCACGTGTTTTCTATCCTCTCTTAAAATTACTCAAATAACCTTTTTCTTTTACACAATTTCAAATTGCCCACTCAATATGAGCCTCAAGTAGGGGTAATCATTCAAACCGTTGAAAACGAATCAAATATTAAAGCGAACCGAAATCAAATTAATGTGGTTCAGTTCGGTTTGACATATGTTGAAACCGATTTAATATAGTTTGGTTCGGTTTCAAATGCGAAAACCGATTTGAGACCGAACCAAACCACTTTTAAATGAATATATTAAAAATATATAATTATAAATATAATATTTATATATAATATACTTATATCTTTTTAGGGTTTTATTTTTAGTTCAGCTTCAGTCTCTCTTCTCTCTCAGACTCGCTCGACAGTGAACGACTAGATGCCACCAGACTCCGCCGAAGTTCTCCATTCTCTGCTAGGCCGACAGTCGACACCATCAAGCTAAATCGCCGTCAACCATAGATACCTCCGTCCTCCATCAAAGTTTCTACAAATTTCAAAGTCCTCCAATCGGCCATCGAAGTTCTCTGATCTCATGTCTCAGCCTTAGAGATCTCACGTCCTCCGTACATCTCACATCTCCGATCGCTCACAGTGGGTACCATTTGTTTCTTTCTATTTTCATCCATTTGTTGTTAATGTTTGGTTTGGGGTTGTTGATAACTTGTAGAAATACAAGTTATTTATGCTGCCTTATTCAGATATTGCGGCCAAAAGAGAGAAAATATGCGTCGATTGTATGGAAATTAGCTTAGAAATATAATAATTATGAATTATCGCAATTACACCCACTAACATCATTAAGATGGTAGAAGAGGATATTTCTACTCTGTTTTGTAGGAAACCAAACCACCGCTTGCGATCAAGGCTCAACGAGAAACTGAACAACGCATCTCTGTCAACATTGCGCTCGTCAATCAACAATGAAGAGACGATTAACGCAATGACGGTGCAATGAGACAGTCGATCCCGAGCTGAATTTCAACCGCATGCGGTAATAAACACAACACCACATGCGAGCAATCGATCGAAAGATTCAGCCGAGCAATGAAAATGCAGAGGATTGTGACACATGAACAACTAACCGTTGTGCAGATTTGACGGTCTGATTGCATAATAGAAGGAATATTTATTTCTCCATCTTCGGAATTTCCATAACAATAAGTGGGGTCCACAAGCCAAGAGTCAAAGCTTTTCACCTATAAATACCTCCATAGAATTCAGAGAAGATATACTTGATACGAGGGCTAATTGATGCTAGATTATTGAGAGAGAGGCTGAGCTGCGTACTAATCAAAAGAAATCCAGGAAGAAAAGAGACAAGGCCGAGAGCAAAGTCTCAGTGCAATTCTGCCAAATCCCCGCCGTGAAGCTCTGTGCTTAGATCCCTGCTATCGGTTGAGCAAGTCTGAGAGAGAAGCTCATCCTTCCGCAAGATTCATCCACATCGGCAAGCAAATGTCCATCCAGATCGGTGCCAAGATGTTGGCGCTTATTTGTATTTGTTTCTAACTCTATTTCATCAATTGTATTTCATTCTCTTAATCTCTTCATTCACAAATCATGTATCATACACTAAATAGTTTTATTGAATGTCTCGATCATTTCCATTTCCACTTCTCTGTCTATTTCCGTTCCTCCATTAATCGTTTTCTCCATGAAGTTTTCTTAATCCCTTGGTAATTAATATGAATTAAACGAGTAACTTAATCTGTGACAATGAGAAAAATACGTTTAATTAAGACATGCTAGACAACATCTTCATCTGTGAGAGCAGAAGTGAAGATGCCATTCTGATCTGTCGAGAAAATGTTAGAAGAATGCGTTAATTAAAGCGAGTAGTACTTCCAGAGATGGAAGCAACCTTGTGTTCATTACGTTCGTCCCTGTTTCACCACAGAGATGTGGGAATGTGGCCGATCACTGAGAGGTGTACGCCAAGAGAAAAGCGGAACCATATTTGTATCTTTAACGCAATTAAGGAACTTGCGCTGTTTGTATTAATTATCTTTTTTGTTTCTGCTTCGCACATAAGACTTGCCACCGCATAACACGATCTTTGTAGATTCTTCACAGTCAGCCTCAACCTCGGTACCTTGTATCATGAAATATGTATCTTGTTCATCTTAGCTTAGGTTTACTTTATCGTAATTTATTTTATTATTGCATTTTTACCGCTTTACTTTACTTTATCGCATGTTTAATTACTTGTACAAAAAACTCTTTTATAAATTGAAAAACCCCTTGTCGCATGTATCATAAACATAACGCAATAATCTCAAACAGTCCTTGTGTTCGACCTCGAATCACACCGAGAAACTTGCAGTGGAATTATACTTGGTTCCAACACAAGAAAACTTGTGACAACGCACGACATACGACAAGAACATTTATTATTAACGCATATCTAGAAGTAGTATCGCATGGACTTGTGTCTTGTGTGCTGTATAGTTTAGTGTTACAAGTTTATGGCACCATTGCTGGGGAACTGGTTACGGGGACATGGACTTGAACCTTGCTTGTAGTTTATATAACTAAAATTTTCATTACAAGTTTATGGCGTCGTTGCCGGGGATTGATTAACGGTTTATTATTTGAGTATGTTTGTGGTGTTTTGTAGGACAGATCTCATTGTACTGGCTGTTCAACGTGGAGAGCAGCTTAACGATTTATGAGTACTGGTGCTGAACCAGAATTCGAAGCTGACCCTGAGATCGAGCGTACCTTTCGCGCACGGGCACGTCAAAATCAGATAAGGCGAAAGAAAGCAGGGAGTATGGCAGATAATAACGGCAATGCGATTCCCATAGTAAATCAAGGGGCTATACGACCAGTGCAGGATCCTGTTTTTCTGGCTGCTGATTGCAACATCCCCATGAGGAATTATGCGGCACTCAACCTGTATGATTTTTCGCCTGGGATTTCGAGGCCTATTGTTGAGGAGAATGCAAGGTTCAAAATAAAGTCGGTCATGCTACAAATGATCCAAAAAGCAGGGCAATTTTGGGGTCTGCAAGGTAAAGACCTGCATGCCCACTTGACCAGCTTTGTTGAAATGTGCAGAAACTTCTCATTACCTGGCGTTACCCCAGAGAGTATTAGACTGTATTTGTTCCCTTACACCTTGAGGGACGAAACCAAGAGGTGGGCTCACTCACTAGAGCCGAACGAGATCATATCATAGGATCAACTGGTGGAGTGATTCATGAAGAAGTTCTTCCTGCCGGCAGTCAACGCAAGGCAACGAAAGGACGTGCTAAACTTTGAACAAATGAAGAATGAGACCCTGAGCACCGCCTGAGTGCAATTTAGGAGATTGGTGAAAAACTGCCCGCATATCGAGATACCCGATTGCGTTTTGATGGAGACCTTTTATAACGGCCTGAATAGATCGATGCATGCTGACGCCTCCGCGGCAAGAGGTTTTATAGACAAAACATATACTGAGGCTAAAGTCATCCTTGACCACATAACGCGGAACATGGATGACTGGATTGATGATGGCTATGGAGGATGAGGCGCCGAAAGAAGGAAGAATGAAACTGCCATTGTCCCTATGGAAACAATGACCATGTTGGTCGCGGTGACCTCCATCCTTCAATCGATGGCAATCAATCAAGGAGCCATCTCCCAACAATCAGTGCAACCTACTGCACCGGCTCAAGTAGCCGCAATAAGTTGCGTTAATTGTGGAGGGGCTCATGTAGTAGAAATGTGCCCATCGAATCTCTAGCAAGTATGCGCCATCCAAAATAACCACTTCAGCAACACCTACAATCCTGGCTGGAAGAGCCATCCTACCTTCGGTTGGGGAGGCAATCCTAACCAAGGAGGGCCAATCAACCACTAGAGTGGTAGTCGAGGAAATCCTCCTTTTCACCATAACTCGAACCAGGGACAACCAAGGTAATCGCATAACCAGCAACTCTTATCTTCTAACACCTCTAGAAGTTCATTGGAGGCCCTGCTTAAACAATATATGGACAAAAATGATGTAGTAATGCAAGCGCAGGCATCTTCAATTCGAAACTTGGAGATTCAAGTGGGCCAGCTGGCATCTGAGCTGAGAAATAGAGCACCAGGAACGTTGCCTAGCAACTCAGAAGCCCCAAGATCCAATGGAAAGGAGCAATGTCCCTAGGACATTGGGCAGGCAAGCTGGACCGCCTGCAGGGATGTAGATTGCGCTCACTCAAAGAAATGCATCTTTTGATCCATATCTCACATCTATGTTTAATGCTTTCTTTAAATTTCTTTCTTATTGAATTCCTGAATTTTGTCTTTACTTCTTCATTTAATTCGTTTCTTGACTTTATGAATTTAATTTTTCATTTATTTCCCTTGCATTTATTTCTGTACCACTTTTAATCCTCTTAACTTTTTTATAATTAATGTGTTAGTTCTTTATTGGTGAATGATTGAGTAATAAAGAGAAATTTATTGCCGCAAGTCATAGCAACTTGCATTGATGAAAAAATAAAATAAAATAAAAAAATAATAATAAAAAAAATCAACATCTAGTATGTAAGACGATGCTGGACGCATCTTGAACCAAGCACGATACGCTTTGCGATCATCCAACTCAAATGCATTGAAACCGAGGGGTGTGTTGTGCACGTATATGTCCTTTGCCCATCCTTGGCTAAATGCACTATGTTGAGGTAGTGTTGCGCTGGTAGCAATAACGTGCACCCAATCCGCCAGAAATTTGTTTAGTTAAGGGGTGTGTTGCGGGGATGCATACGTTGTTACCCGTCCTCTCCGAAGATGCAGTTGCGTTGGTGAACACATTGCGTTAATCTTTACCTTGTGTCCATTCGAATAAAACATTAAAGAAAATTCTTTTTGTTATTTAAGGAGTCCAATCGTTTTGTATCCCAAAGCAATGATGATTCTGCAGACAAAATGACGTTTTTCTGAAATTTCATAAATGAGGGAAGTTCGAGCGATGGGCCTTTTGACTTGCTACCCAACCCCACACTGTCCCGAGAATTGCTGGTAGAACCCAGAGAAACCTTTTAGCCGTTAGACCTCCTTAGTTCAAGAGGGGGCAAAGCACTTAGAGCACACCAGTTCTAACTCTTGCCATCTCAACTGAGAGTGAGAAGAAGAGGCGCGATGATACGGAGGTGTTTGGTAACATTCTGAGCAATCTGGAGCAAAGAGGGGGATTACCCGAGGCAGGGGTTGTAAACCAACCACTGTCTACAGAGGAGGTGGCAGTGGTAGTGAATGAAGAGGTGGTGCTGCCGTAGGCAGTGTAGAATGAAGAAGAGATAAAAAGAGGCACTCTGGCCTTAGAGACTCCCGAGGTAACTGCCAACGCAGAAACCTATGACGAAACCTCCAAAGTGGCGATGAAGGAGATTACGGTGACTAAAGCTACGATGGAGGAGGTTGCAGTAAAGACGCAACCAGAAGTAGTTGAAGAGAAAAGAGAATGATGACATACTGATAAAGATGGGCTTCTATCCTATGCCAACGCCATTACCTGACCTCATCACAAGTGTGATTGTGGAACATGGCTGGGACACATTTTGCCAATGCCCAACCATTATTGTGCCGTAGGTAGTGAAAGACTTCTACAGAGGGCATCTACACGGAACCAGGGATGCGGTGACCTTCAAAAGAGAAATGGTATCCTTCAGCGCAAGGGACATTAATGAGATATACCAAATGAAGGATAACCTGGATGCACCGGGGAACAAAATTATTGATGATCCCACTGAGCAGTAAATGGAGGACGCGCTGCAAGTATTAACGCAACCGGGCACAAAGTGGTCGGTTTCACTTAAGGGCTTCCAACCTCTGGCATCTAAGTCTTTGCTTCCGGAGGGAAGGCTTTGGGTCTACTTGGTCAAGAAGCGACTGATCCCAACCACACATGACGAGATTGTATCAAGGGATCGAGTCATGACCGTATATTGCATCGTGCACGGCATACCGATTGACGTAGGGCGGCTGATCGTTCAGAGCACTGGTGGGGCATATTTGAGGACAGTACTTCTTTCCGTGGATTGTTTCAAGTCTGTGCCTGTCAATGGGCGTAGGCGTTGATGAAGAGCCTATGCCTGAAGTCCACGGCCTCATTAACACAAAGATCTTGAGGTTGCTCCTCAAAGACTCCCCACATTACCCTGAGATACCCTTAAAGAGGCCTGCAATCGACCACAATGCGCCGTAGGAACCAAAGCCTAAGAGACCATGCAGAGAAGACAAGGGAAAAGAAAAAGTCCAAGAGTCAACAATGCATGATCCAGAACCTTTGGACCCTTTGCCCTTGGTAATTCGCCCTCCAAGCCCACCCGCAAAACCTTCTTCTCCATTCCATGAACATTTTACGAATCTTCTCCTCATTCCCAATTCTCCAACTGTTCACCCAGCAGCCCAAATTTCACCTTCAGCCTCATCACCACAACCTTCCATTCCACCGCTGCAAGTTGATGACCTACACGATTTGGGTGAAGGCACCTCTGCCTAAGCCCAAAAAGATGCTGGCGAGACATCGCAGGCAAAACCCTCCACAACCTCCATGGCTGCTGAGTTAGCAGAAATGCGGTCACTTCTGACCTAACAACAACTTCTCTTCCAACAGCAGCAACTCTTCAATCAATAACAAGCCTACTTCGACCAGCGGTTTGATGTAGTTATGGAGCAAGTTGATAATATTCAGCGTAGTGTTGCCACATCAAGGGAGGCGCTGATCAACATACATCACAACACTCATACGATCAACCGCCACCAAAGTACGGAGCACAACCACGAATACTTTAATTTTCTCACAGCATACCTTCATGGTCCATTGGTGTCCCCGCATCTTAGGCAACATTTACTTTTTGAAGAGACTTCTTTTGCATCACCGCGAAACCTTCCTCCAGACCCTTCGGCTCCTCAACAATAATCCTTACATTCTATTTTTTTTATGCGGCCATTTTGCAATATTTTTTTTTATTCAATTCATTATTTAATTAAATTATTTGATTCTTTGTACAAGCAACAATTTTGTATTGCGTTAATTTTTAATTATTTGTATACTTTGTTAATATTCAATACAAATGAGTACATATTCTCTCCTTTTTGCCTGTGCCTTTCTCTTTATCCTCTTTTGACAATATTTGCGATATTTTGATCTTTTATTTTCTACGTTCTTCACTGTGTTTCCTTGATGTAATATATGTTTATACTTAGAAACATTTCCCATATTTTGTAAATTCTAACTAACACTTAGTTAATTCTTAGTTTAGCAGTACTTTACTTTTTATCTTTCAAAGTTCTGCTCAAACCTTTTTTTCGAAATTTTTATTCTAAGTGTTTGTCTAGTCTATCCAAACAACGCAATGAGGATCTTGCTCATCTTTAAATTTGGGGGTGGGGAAGGTTTAAGCAGATAAGATTAAGAATATGCGATCTTCAAGAAAATGCGTTCATATTTCCAAAAAAAAAAAAAGAAAAAAAGTATACAAAACTCCAATGTCAGTGCGAGGGAAAACCTAAAAAATAATCCCTACTTGATAAGAGTTAGTTGTGAAAGGAGCCTGCTCGTAATTGGATGTTCGTATCACACCCGTAAGAGTAAGCCAAAACGAAGGTGGGTTTCCAAGAACAACGCAGTATGAAAATAAATGAAATAGAAAGAAAAATAAAAGAATGCAAAAGACAACTCCTCTGAATATCATGAGTTAAGGTTGAGATTGACACACAACCGTAGTTAGATAATCGCATGACACCCGTGGGAACAAATCAAAATAAAGGGTGTAACCATGACCAACAGTCTCTAATACATGATGCAAAGTTTGACCACCGCATATAGACATATCAAGTTATTTTGACAAAGAAGAGATAAACATTCTATTTTAAAACTAAAAAAGCATCTTTGAGCAGAATTTTGTTATATAGAAGAATAAAGTAGGGCTTTGTTAAGAATTAGCAAGGATAGAAGGAAATTGCAAAAATATAGGACAGGAATTGAGCATTATTGCCTTAATAGAAGATATGCTTGAGGACAAGCATATATTTAAATTTGGAGGTATGATAACTTGTAGAAATACAAGTTATTTATGTTGCCTTATTCAGATATTGCGGCCATAAGAGAGAAAATATGCGTCGATTGTATGAAAATTAGCATAGAAATACAATAATTATAAATTATCGTAATTACACTCACTAACATCATTAAGATGGTAGAAGAGGATATTTATACTCTGTTTTGCAGGAAACCAAGTCACTGTTTGCGATCAAGGCTCAATGAGAAACTGCACAGCGCATCTTTGTCAACATTGCGCCCGTCAATCAACAATGAAGAGACGATTAACGCAATGACGGTGCAATGCGGTAGTCGATCCCGCAGTGAATTTCAACTGCATGCGGTAATAAAAACAACACCGCATGCAAGCAACCGATCGAAAGATGCAGCTAAGCAATGCGAACGTGGAGGATTGTGACATATGTACAACTAACCGTTGTGCAGATTTGATGGTATGATTGCATAACAGAAGGAATATTTATTCCTCCATCTTCGAAATTTTCATAACAATAAGTGGGGTCCACAAGCCAAGAGTCAAAGCTTTTCACCTATAAATACCTCCATAGAATTCAGAGAAGATATACTTGATATGAGGGCTAATTGATGCTAGATTATTGAGAGAGAGGCTGAGCTGCGTACTAATCAAAAGAAATCCAGGAAGAAAAGAGACAAGGCCGAGAGCAAAGTCTCAGTGCGATTCTGCCAAATCCCCGCCGTGAAGCTCTGTGCTTAGATCCCTGCTATCGGTTGAGCAAGTCTGAGAGAGAAGCTCATCCTTCCGCAAGATTCATCCACATCGGCAAGCAAATCTCCATCCAGATCGGCGCCAAGATGTTGGCGCTTATTTGTATTTGTTTCTAACTCTATTTCATCAATTGTATTTCATTCTCTTAATCTCTTCATTCACAAATCATGTATCAGATGCTAAATAGTTTTATTGAATGTCTCGATAATTTCCATTTCCACTTCTCTGTCTATTTTCGTTCCTCCATTAATCGTTTTCTCCATGAAGCTTTCTTAATCCCTTGGTAATTAATATGAATTAAACGAGTAACTTAATCTGTGATAAAGAGATAAATGCGTTTAGCTAAGGCATGCTAGACGACATCTTCATCTGTGAGAGTAGAAGTAAATATGCCATTCTGATCTGTCGAGAGAAGTTTAGAAGAATGCGTTAACCGAGTAGTACTTCCAGAGATGGAAGCAACCTTGGGTTCATTCGTCCCTGTTTCACCACAAAGATGTGGGAACGCGGCAGATCACTAAGAGGTGTACGCCAAGGGAAAAGGGGAACCGTACTTGTATCTTTAACGCAATTAAGGAACTTGTGCTGTTTGTATTAATTATCTTTTCTGTTTCTGCTTCGCACATAATGCTTGCCACCGCTTAACACGATCTTTGTAGATTCTTCACAGTTAGCCTCAACCTCGGTACTTTGTATCATGAAACTTGTATCTTGTATCATCTTAGCTTAGGTTTACTTTATCGCAGTTTATTCTATTATCGCATTTTTATCGCTTTACTTTACTTTATCACATGTTTAATTACTTGTACACAAAAATCTTTTATAAATTGAAAAATCCCTGGTCGCATGTATCACAAACATAATGCGATAACCTCAAACAGCCCATTTGTTCGACCTCGGATCATACTGAGAAACTTGCGGTAGAATTATACTTGGTTCTAACACAAGGAAACTTGTGACAACGCATAGCATACTACAAGAACATTCATTATTAATGCATATCTAGAAGTAGTATCGCATGGACTTATGTCTGCGTGCATCATTGTATATAGTTTAGTGTTACAAGTTTATGGTGTCGTTGTCGCGGAACGGTTACGAGGACATGGACTTGAACCTTGCTTGTAGTTTATATAACTAAAATTTGCGTTACAGTTGTTAATTTTTTATTTAAACTTCGAGGTTCTGCCAAGAACTATGTATGTTTCGATTGTATTTCAAAGCCGTTTCTTTTTCTTCTTTTTCTGTTGATTCTTTTGATTCAAGAATCGAAAATTTAAGCGAACGGTGAATCCCAAATGTGCCGAAATGTCCATTTTATTGTGAAAATTGAAGTGATTTTAACGGTGAACCATAGGAAAAACCTTTAAAAAAAAAAGGAAAAGAAACTGTGAAACCGAACTGAACCAAAATGCATAATGCAGTTTGGTTCGATTTCAGATTTATTTTTTAAATATTTGCGGTTCGGTCAAATCGAACCGAACCGAACCATGAACACCCCTAGCCTCAAGTTTTAATTTCCTTTTACTCTTTTACTAGAAAATTCTGTTTACACCATAAATTTCATGTCTTAAAATTTCAATTATTTCATTAAGTATTTTTAACTATAATATTATATCAAAAATTAACATTTTCATTTTGATTCTGCAAATTCGTAATATCGATTTGGTATTTTGAATTTTGACTTTAGAAAATGGCATTTATGAATTTTCGTTTGCATTATTCTAAGGGGAAATTGCAAAAAGGGCAAAAGAAAGTACATTAATTAAGTTCATAGCCCACTTTTCGTTGTTTACAAAAATGGCAAAAATGCAGCCCAACCCACATATGAAAAAAATGTAAAATGTCGCAAATGCCCTCATTACTAATATACAACTGATACACTTAATATACTACTGATACACACTTGACTGATATACTTGATATACTTGACAATGATGTGTTTGATTGATATATTGATATATTTATCAATCATGCACTCTTTTATACTGTTGATAAACTTGATATACTTAACTGATATACTTGATAATGATGCATTTTACTGATAAATGCAGATAGATTTGTCAATCATTCAGTCATTTATATTGTTGATAGACTTGATGCACGTGACCGATATACTTGATAATGATACATTTGATGGTATATTGTTGATAAACTTGACAATGATGCACTTTTTTATAATATTGTTACACTCGAATATCATTCTGCTGATACACTTGATTGATATACTGTTGATAAACTTGATAATTATGCACTCGTTTATAATGTTGATGCACTTAGCTTCTTCTTCTTCGCATGTCCCCACTCCCCACATCTCTCTTTCATCAATTAACATTGGTCCATACCATTTATCATCGACCACCACTTTGTCTCTGCTTACCTCTATCGACCGTCACACTTTCAGTCATCGATCATCGTTTCTCTCTCTATAAATTGATTGTTCAGAGCAAATATTAGAATTAAAAAATAATTACAAATCCAAATTTGATTTTTTTTTCATATTTGTAAAATATCAAAGATGGGTAATACAACTACAAAATAACATATACAAATTGTCATCCATTGCAATTTCCCTTTTCTTAATTCAAGATCTTTCATACTTATATTCCCTTTGAGTTTTGATGATTTTGTTTTTGATGTTACATATTCATTTATGCATAATCTTCTTTCTAATTTTTTCATTTAATGCATAATCTTCTATTTATTTTTCTCCTTCATTTTAGTTGATTTTCCACTAATTAATTTCTTTTATTCCCTTTTCTCAATCTCCATTTCAAATTTCTTTGTACAAACCATCTCATTTTTCATTTTTCGTATGCACTTTATTTTAATGTATATATACAAGGCTTGTTTCAAAGATATACGATGCTTATATCAAATGTGTTTACTTCTACGTAATATATACCCTATATAAGATATATATATCTACATATTTTGTCATATATACATGTATTTTTTTTTTTTCAAACATATACCTCATATTATATAACAATAATGCTAACACATGAGAAATTAGGGCATAAACTAAGATAAATGACGCCCTCAGATTAATTGAAAGAAAAAATTCATACATATTTGGAAACTAAAAACAAAATATAGATATATACCTTATATGTATGTATGTATGTATGTATGTATGTATGTATGTATGTATGTATTATGTACTACATTCTCATAATTTATGTACCCCAAGTAGATCTGAACTGGAGGTTGGTCGATCGGATCTGTCTTGGAAAGCCTATTATCGTGTCATCAGAATCTGTGAAATTTTGCCTATCTTGCTTCTTTTGGAATTACTTTTGTGGATCATATTCTTTGGCCCCTGCTTTTTAGATATTTGTTTGATCTGTTATTCCATATTTGTTTTGATCATCGTTGTTGGCAGAGGACGCCTCTCTTTGTCACCAATGTGTACTTCAGTTGCTTGCGAGCAATGAGCCTTTGCCATTGTGGTTGATTTTTGTTGTTGGCTTCAGTTAGGCTCGTTAAAGAAAATGGGTAATAGAGAAAAGGGATTGTTGAAAGAGATTTGAGAGTTTAAAGAGAGGAAGAAAGTGGGGGTTGCAGCAAAAAGGAGGAAATTAGAAAAGGAAAGAGTCATTTCCTCCTTTTTGTTTAAAAAAACTTGAATGGAGGCTTGTTAGTAAATGGGTTATAATAAATCTAATATCCAAACTCAAAAGCATCCATCAACGCAATACCACATTCAACAAAAAACTCATCACACGAATTTTTACAGAATGCACAAACCCACCATAATTTGTAAAATCAATTAAAAAAAATTGGGATCAAAACCTAGCTCTGATACTAATTGTAGGAACCCTAGTAATGGGATCCTTGAGTGGAAGCGGATCTACCTAAATCTCATTTTTACAGAATTCTAATTTTACAGATGAAAAAGAAAAATTATGCATTCACAAAAACAAATGCAGCATGCTAAACAGAAAAGTAAATTTGGGTTTCAGAAAACCTTTAACTTTGAAGACTTTCTTCACGAATCATTCTCCTCTGTGTAAACCATGAACGAAATTCAAATGGGCCAAATGGACACTACCACCTGGGAACCTCCGTATTCTCTGGTCAAAATCTAGGAGGTGTGGGCTCTAGTGATTTTGGATTGAAAAAGGGAGAAGAAAAAACGAGAGGAAGGGGAAATTTTTTTAGCTTTGTTTTCACATCACTCTTTTGTGTTAAAAACTAATCTCAGTCTTTTTGCAGGAAGAACAAGAAGAAGTATCCTGCAATGTCACTTTCTCCACTCACGTAAAGTGGAGAGAAATATGGAGAAGGGAGTTATTTCTCCCTCCCTTAATTAATTTAAATTAATTTTAAATAAATAAAATTAATTAATTAATTAATTTAATATATATTAATATGATAACTAGCTTATCATATAATATATATTAAACTATATGTTATATCAAATATAACATATAACCTATAGTTTTAATATTGTATCATATACAATATAACCTATAGTTTCTTTTCTCCCACTAATGGCATTTAATATAAATCACATTTACATTAAATTTAACAATATGAATCCAATTCATATAATCAATATTTGAATCATGTTCAAATACTTATTTCCTCTCACAAATAATGATGTATCAAATACATTATAGTAATTAATATTGGGGAAGTTGCTCTAAACTCTCGTTGGGTCCTGTGGTCTGTAAACAATGTAGTGAACAAATGCTTGTGATGTAATAATATATGATATTTTCTTCATTATTGTCTATGGAACATTGGATGTTTTAATTGCTTTACCACAAACCAATAAACTAAGATCCCTGGTTGTCATTGTAACTTAAGCATGTATGTGGAGATATACATGTGGATCATGTTTTAAGTGATAACCAAAATGGTTTGTAGTATGTGGATATAGGAGGGAAACATTATCCTGGTAACGCTACGGATGTGGCTCGCTTTGTAGAATAGTTACAAATGTTGTGACTTGCTACAGTTGGTCTGAACCTGATCATTCATGTGGATACATGCAAGCGGAGGCATCCTATACAAAGGAGTTTGTATAAGACCGGACCACGAAGTGTTATAGTCTTGTTATATAATGTCGTTCATGACAGAGACTTCACTTCACTAAGATGACCATAGGTAACATGACCTCAATCCTGAGTGAGTTGGGAACTCCTGCCTATGAGGGCGGTCCTTTGATTTGCATGGGTGCGAGTGGCCAGATTCCTGACTCAAACCTATCACTTTGGGAATTTGTCTGATTTGGGAGATGGGAACTCAGCTAACAAAATGGAATACTCATTCCCCGAAATAGGGGTAAGTATATAGATTGCTCCCTTAAGGGCTGATTTCGGAGCTTGAACGATGTGGTGCCATACACCTTCTCATGGCTCGAGAGGTGTCCATACATAGTAGGACTATGTTGTATTATTCATTAGAGGGATCAATGATACTTAAAGAGTTATATGTAACTACAGAGGCAAAACGGTAAATTGACCCAACTGTACTTACAAGCATCTGTGAAGGGTTATTGTACATTGATTGATTATATCCGATGGACACAAAAATATATCTGTGGTGAGAAGAGTGCAATTGTCAGACTTTAGTGGAATATCTGACAGTTAATGGATGGTGGATCTCGTGGCTAAAGAGTTTAGCAGCTATTCACGTACCGTTAGAGCTTCAAGCCATAGGTCCATAAGGTCTCCTTGGTAGCTCAATGGATTCAAGTTGAGAATCAGTTTTTGGATTAGTTTGTCAAATTGACAAAAGGGAGTTTGATTATATATGATATGATTGAACTAGTTAATTATATATGAGATGCTTGACATGATATATGAGATACATTAATTGGGGAAAAAGGATATAAATATGATTTATATCTAGTGGAGGAGAAAATAACTATGGTTGATATATTGCATATGATGTGATATTAAACCATAGGTTATAAATATAATATGATTATATTTATTCTTTTAATTAAACAATTATGGGATAATTGTTGACAGTTTTTTCTCCGTAACTGAATGAGATAGTGGGAGGTTGCAATCAGTTCTCGAAACTGAAGGATAAAATGAAAATGATTTTCATTTTGCAAGTGAGCAGATATTTGCTTCCCAACTTAGTACACTACCCATCGCCTAGCAAACCGAGAGCATACATGACAGCTTAAAGTTTACTAAACGATCGTGTACACGCGTGTTTTCCTGAACGATCGCATAGTCTTACTTAAACAATTGTCTTGCTTTTTCTAAATGATCGCGTGCCCAAGCGTTTTACTAAATGATCGTTTATATGATCGGGCCCTACTTACTACACAATTGTGCACCTTTTACTAAACGATCAAGCTGTCTATACAATAGACTTCAGATATCTCCCACTTGCTTGTTCGTGGTAAACAATCGTTCCTTCCTCCTTCCCTCTACCAAATCCAACAGAGCCCACACCTTCTGATTCTAACTCCAAGAATATCAAGGTTTCCAAGTGGTTTTGTCCTCTGTTGTTGCCTATTCGTGAGAGGTCTGTTCATGGGTAGACGACAGCGAGATTTAGTGGACGATAGCCTTGGCGTTCTCAGTGACAGCGAGAGTTGTTGTTCCTTGACAAGTGCAAGGTTTAAAGCGAAGAAGAGTTCTTCAATTGTATGTCTCTCGTCTCTTTGTTGTTTAAGGTTCAAAGCATGCTGTAATTTTTTGTTAAATGCATAAGTTGTATGTTTGATTGTGAATCTCGTATTTCTGTCATAATGAGTTTGAAACGATCTTGCTTCCGCTCAGAGGTACTCTATAATAAGAGTTCCTTCAATTGGTATCAGAGCGAGGTTCTGATATTCCAAATTCATTCATGCAAAGAATAGCATTTACTTTCTCAGTGGGTAAAGCATGTCTGCACTCTGTTTAATTGTTAAATAGTTTGGTGGATGTGGATTAATGGAATTTTCTGGGATGAAGAGTCCGGTTATTTAATTATTCAAAGTTAATTGTAAGGGCCCTTGTTTTTAGGTACATTAACTTGCTATCGAGTCTGTAAATTCAAAGTGTTTGAGTCTCTATGAGTCATTCGTGACGAGGCTTCAGGGCAAGGTGTTGCTATTTTTCAAGGATGAAGACAACCAAACGTTGGTTGGGTCGTGTAAACAATGAGGTAAGCGATCGTTGAGTATCGGGTACTCACGAGGATGTTGACGCGCGCACACTAGACAATCGTGTAGCTCAGCATGTTTCATCGCTTAGTTCTTGACTACATGATCATGGAGTAGAGTTGTTACTTAAGTGCTTGTTATGTGATCGTTTGGACGATCGTGCTTGACAGCAACGTCGTTGTCTAAACGATCGTTTAGACTTGCGCGTGTAATGTCTAGTGCGTTAAACAATCGAGTGCCTCATGCTTCATCCCATTGTAAATGATACTCCGTCGTAGCTAAACGATCGTGTATACCCGACCACGTTTACTAAATGATGAGGGAGCTTTGCTCGGGCAGTTCAAGACCTGGTTCACCTATGAACTGGATTGCTCGATGGAAAATGTAATAGATAAAATTTTATTTCCAGTTTTGAGGCGGTTCATCTTGGTCCATTAATTCTTTTGTGAATGTACATAGGATGTATGTTTATTTATATGTCATATGGTATGCCATATAGAAGAAATCCTACCTTAGGTTATCCATTGGTCATGCATCATCTCTTTATTGTAAGTGTTATGATTTAGATAAGTATGATTTAAACTACATAAGAACATGCTGATGCATCATATAATATAAGAGTTAAATTTATGCATGCATTAATCATAGACATGCATCATCTTTATATTAAAAGTGTTATAGTATAAGGGTATATGGAAGCATGTTTTCTTGGTTGTTACATGTATATAAAAGTTATATATAGTAATGATAAATATTGCATGAAGCATGACACATAGGTTAAATTTATTAGTGTTATAAATATCTAGTTGTGCATGGCAATTTGTATGGTTTTAGTTGTTTCTTTCATAAGAGTTATAAGGAAATTAGAACTAAAATCTATAAAAAAAAAGACATGCATGCGAACTTATGCTTGAATCATGGTTTTAAAATGTTTTAAAACTTGGTGGAGATAGACCTAAGATCACGGTTCTAATAAGATTACCAACCTAATGTTTAATCTTTTAATCAGTTTAATAGGATTAAATTGACTAATAAAAGATTAAAAGTGTACCAAATCTATCTATAAGGGACCTTTTGTCTAAGGCGAGTTCTGTCTAGGTTGGGGTATTTAAGGTGATGGAAACGGAACACCTCTAACTGAGAACCTACCTGGAACGGTGAATTAGATAGATTTGATGCATGCATGCAAATTTGAGAACAACCCATTAAAGAGTTTAATGTGACTACTTGAACTTGTTTAATTTCAAAGACAAGATTTGTTTTTTAGCAAATTAAATTGACTTAGATAAAATTAGTAGCTGGATGATCTAAGTTAATGAACCCTTAGGTAGAAAATTCAGTGGGAGGTACTTGGGGTATCTGATACTTCATTTAAACTTCGCAGCGTTTCTCCTTTTTTGTCCACACCGTGAGATCTATCCTCGTTCTCATGGAACCCTAGGAGTGTCCCCCTAAAGGATGGTGCTTAGGTAGGTCAATATCAACGTGGATGGAGAGAATGTTCATAGTGAGTGGGAGCGGGACGTGTGACAACATATCCCACGGTCTCTCTCGTTAGGTTGGATAAGGTTTCTGTGCATCCCCTCGAGGCACCCTAGAAGTGTCCTCCTATAGGATGGCAGTTTTACACGTTTTTTTATCTGACCTCCTGTATAAGATAAGGTTGCTTTAGTCTCTTGTCCTAATATGCTTTTTCCCTACGGTGGGCGCATTAGGGCAAGACTCATCCCAGTTAAGGGCTGAAAGTTTTGGATCGATTGAATGGTGATTGTTAGGTGCAGTTAAAGAGTTGTTTTTGCCTAATGGTTGAGAGTGTCTCATCCCAGTGAAGGGGCATTTGATCACTCCACCGGTGATGTTTGTCCTGCCTCGTTGGGGCATCATTACGAAATAAAAGTCTTTTCACTTAGAGTACTTGGAAATTATTTTGCTAAAACTAAAATTGGTGTTAAAATGTAGTTTTGCATAGACTTATTAAGTTTGTTCTGTTTTTCAAAATGTAGTTATGGCCATCGCCTCATTAGCTCTACTTAGCACCGATAAACTGACTAGTGAGAATTACGTTAGTTGGAAACAAACGATCACAACAATTTTGATCATCGATGATCTCATGTTCATCCTTACGGAGGAGTGTCCTCCTATTCCACCTCCTAACACCGCTCGAAATGTTTGGGAGGCCTATAAGCATTGAACATGGGTGAATGAGAAGGCCCAAGCCTATATCTTGTCAAGTCTTAACGATGTTTTGACCAAGAAGCATGAGCCCATGGTCTTAGCGTTTGAGATCATGGAATGCCTGTGAGGAATGTTTGGACAACCGTCTAGACAGCTCAAGCACGAGGGTCTGAAATGCATCTTCAACTTTAAAATGGAGGAAGACACCTCTATTTGTGAACATATGCTTAATATGATGGTCCACTTCAATGTGGCGGAGATGAATGGGTCTCGGACCGATGAGGGCAACCAGGTTAGCATAATCCTATATTCGTTGCTGAATAGCTTCCTACACTTTGTTAGCAATGCGGTTCTTAACAAAGTGGACTATACCCTTACAACTCTCCTCAATGAGTTACAGACATTCCAATCCTTACTAAAAAGTAAGGAGAAATGGGGAGGTGAGGCAAATGTTGCTTCATCTTCAAAGACATTCCATCGAGATTCGACCTAGGGGACTAATTCTACACCTTCTACTTTTAACACTACCAAGTGAAAGAAGAAGAAAGTGGTAAGGGGAAGGGGAAGGCACCTGCTAGCCCATAGCCTATCGCTCAATGGGGTAGGCTCCAGTGTCGGTTGATAAGGAAAAGTGTTTCTACTGCAACCAGGACGGGCACTGGAAGAGGAATTGTCCTCGTTGGTTAAAAGAGAAGAAGGCGGCCAAGGCTAAGGCAAAACAAGGAAAATATGATTTACTAGTTTTGGAAACTTGTTTAGTGGAGAATGATGATTCTGTCTGAATTATTGACTCTAAGGTCACTAATCATGTTTGTTCTTCATTTTAGGAGATTAGAACCTGGCGGTAGCTGGAAGCTGGTGAGATGACGATACGAGTAGGCATCGGGCACATAATCTTAGCTATGACAGTGGGAGGAGTCCAGTTGACTTTACATAAGAAATTTCTAATTTTAGATAATGTTTATGTAGTTCCTGAGTTGAAAAGGAACTTAATTTCTATAAAGTGCTTGATACAGTGTAAATATACTCTACATTTTCAATTGAATAAAGTGTTTATTCATAAAGATGGAGTTGAGATCTGTTCAATATATCTGAAAAATAACTTTTATGTGCTAAGGTCGTTAGCAACGAGTTCTCTTCATGACATAGAGATGTTTAAAACTATTGTAACTCAAAATAAACGACAAAAGGTTTCTCCAAAAAAAAATGCCCAACTTTGGCACCTTCGATTAGGGCACATCAATTTCAATAGGATTGAGAGGTTGGTGAAGAATGGACTTCTAAGTGAATTAGAGGAAAATTCTTTATCGGTGTTCGAATCTTGCCTTGAGGGTAAGATGACTAAAAAACCTTTTCCTGGAAAGGGTTATCAAGCCAAAGAGCCCCTAGAGTTAGTGCATTCTGATCTTTGTGGTCCGATGAATATGCGAGTCAGGGGAGGTTATGAGTATTTCATCACCTTTACTGATGATGACTCTAGGTATGTGTATGTTTATTTGATGCAACAAAAGTCTGATTCCTTTGAAAAGTTCAGAAAGTTCAAGGTTGAAGTTAAAAATGCATTGGATAGATGGATTAAAACACTTCGATCAGATCGAGGTGGAGTGTTTTTGGATTCGGGGTTCCATGACTATTTGATAGAACGTGGAATTATTTTCCAACTCTCAGCATTGGGTACACCTCAGCAGAATGGTGTAGTAGAAAGAAGAAACAGAACCTTGTTGAACATGGTTCGGTCAATGATGAGTTACGCTTCCTTATCAGACTCGTTTTCGGGTTTTGCAGTGGAGACTGCATTGTACATACTCAACTGTGTTCCTTCCAAGAGTGTTGTGAGAACACCTCTGGAGTTGGGGAATGGGCGTAAAGCTATTTTACGTCATTTCCGCATATGGGGTTGCCCAACACATGTGCTTGAGGTTAATCCAAAGAAATTGGAACCACGATCAAGGTTGTGCCTCTTTGTAGGGTACCCCAAAGGTACACGAGGGGGTTACTTTTATGATTTTACGGAAAACAGAGTGTTTATGTCTACGAACGTTACCTTCCTAGAGAATGATCATATTAAGGAGCACAGTCCACGTAGTAAGATCGTGTTACGTGAGCTTTCCAACGAAACTACTAAAACTTCAATAAGAGTTGAAGGGCCTGCTTCATCAACAAGAGTTGTTGATGATAGTTCATCTAGTAGGTCGGTTCCAACTCAAGAGTTGAGAGAACCTTGACATAGTAGGAGAGTTGCGAACCCACCTGTTCTTTATCTAGGTTTCACTGAAATCCTGGCTATGGTAGTCGATGGCAACGTTGAGGATCCGTTATCTTATTACAAGGCAATAGAGGATGTTGATGGGGATGAATGGGTCAAAGCCATGGATCTCGAGATGAAGTCAATGTACTTCAACTCAATGTGGGATCTTGTAGATCAGCCTGATTGGGTAAAACCTATAGGTTGCAGATGAATCTACAAGAGGAAACGAGGTGCCGATGGGAAGCAAACTTTCAAGGCTAGACTGGTGGCAAAGGGTTATACCCAGGTGGAGGGAGTCAACTATAAGGAGACTTTCTCACCTGTTGCCATGTTGAAGTATATCTGCATCCTCTTGTCCATTGCCGCATTTTATGACTATGAGATTTGGCAAATGGATGTCAAGATTGCCTTTCTAAATGGTAATCTTGAGGAGACCATTTATTGGTGTAGCCTACGGGATTCATTGCCCAAGGTTAAGAGCAAAAACTTTGCAAACTGAATCGGTCCATTTATTGGCTGAAACAAACGTCTCGATCTTGGAATATTCAATTTAATACTGCAATCAAATCGTACGACTTTGACCAAAATGTTGATGAGCCTTGTGTTGGGTTTTATGTCCTAAAACTCGTGGTTTATAAACAATGGAACTTATTCTGAAAATTCAATAAGGTGTTATTGAATAGATGTTTTGTTTATTAGAAATCAAATAATCCCAAAAGTCTCTTGACTATTCGATGAGTACTTGAACTTTATATGGAGACATAAAAGTGGATCAAGTTCGAGTAAATAGTCAAAATGTTCTATAGTATAAGAATAAGGTTGGGTGCTTTATTCTGGTAACACTATTAGATGCGGCCTGCTCTGTAGTTGTTACAAAGAGTGGTCAAATGCTACAAACGAAGTGATCCTAATTCGTTCATGTTGGGACATGAGAAGTGGGGTGTCCTTGTGCAAAAGGGTTTGTACAAGATTGAACCACGAAATTAGTCAATCTTACGTTATAACGTTGTTTACTATTTAAGACTGACTATTTCAAAGCTATGACCTAGGTAACTTGATCTTAATCCTGTGCTAACTATGAACTCCTGTTTATTTGGGATTATCTTTAGATTTTCATAGGTGAAGGTTGACTCAATAGCGCTGGCTCAATAACCTCCCATTTCAAGAGTAAAATCAGATAAATAGTTGGGGACATATGGTGCAAGAAGAAATTCACTCCTACCCGTTGTTAGGGATAGTAGAGAGTTGTTCCCTTAATTGCTGATTCTAGGTCTTGAACAAGGGGCCTCAATCTCTCATTCGCCCGAGAGAGACTTGGTTTTGGTGATTGGATCACAAAACAATTATTCATTAGGGGATTAGTGGGACTTAAGGAACAAGAGATAATTTCGAGGGTAAAACAAAGATTCGACCCAGCCGTTATTACAAATAAGCTGTGAAGGGTTAACTTATTAATCATGGTTATATCGAGTGGACATAATATATCTACAGTGAGAGGAGTTCAACTACGGATTTTATTGGAGTGGCCCATTAGTTAACAAATGGGGGTTAGTTCGGTCTAAGGAATTTAGTCAATTAATCTCAGATCATTGGAGCCCATGATCTGTAAATCCACGAGGTCCCCTACTAGCTCGAAAATGGATTAGCTCTAGAGTAGCGTGATAAGTTAATTTGAAACGTTCAAATTAGAATCAAACGAAATTTGAGAATTAATATTTAAATATGATTTTAAAATATGAAGGTGAATTTGTGTAAAATTAATTTAATATTGGATATTAAATTAATTAGAATTGTTTAAATAATTATTTATTAATTTTATTAGAAAATTAATTTATAAAATTAATAATTTTTGATTTTTGAATCAAATGTGATTTTAAAATTTAGATTTGGAAATAGAAAAATACACAATTGAAAAATTGGGATTTTCCATCTTCATCTTCAAGTAGCTCACACTAAACCCACCATCTTTAGCATCAATTACTCCAAGCATGAGCTCATCACATGCAACCATTTTCTTTTCATGATAGTCTGCAATATATTGAAGAGATTGGAGTGAATTTGAAGAAATGCAATCATAAGATTTTTTCTGAAAACTTTAATTGAAGAAGGAGTTCTTCATTTGGGTTCCTGGTGTGAACATTCTCCAAGTTCCCTTGATTTCAGCTTATTTTGAGTCCCACAACTCAATCTAAAGCACCAAGAGAATAGTAGAGAAGATCTTGTGGTGGTCTGCACAAAGATTTGGAGAGATTTACAGCTGGAAATTGAAATTTCAAGAGTTCTTCAAAGGTATGACTTGAAACCCATTAATTTTTGTAATAGCATGCTTTCGTTTCTGCCAAAATTAATGAATTAGAGTGCTTATCGATCCTCGTCACTTCCACTGCATGCTGATACGATCCAACATCTTGTGTTTACAAGAAAATCATCAATAGTTTAGTAGTTTTCCTAGTGTTGTATGTAGACAATATCCTACTCATTGGGAATGATGTAGGACTATTAACTGCAGTTAAGAACTGGCTAGCGACCCAATTCCAAATGAAAGATTTGGGAGAGGCTTAGTTTGTGTTGGTATTCAGATCATTCGGGATCGGAAGAACAAAGTGCTAGCGCTGTCTTTGTACATTAATGAGATGTTGCTCAAGTACTCGATGCAGAACTCCAAAAGGGGTCTACTTCTGTTTAGGCATGGAGTTACATCGTCTAAGGAAATGTGTCCTAAGACGCCTCAAGAGGTTGAGGAGATGAGACGGGTCCCATATGCATCTGCCATTGGCAATTTGATGTATGCAATGCTCTATACTAGATCAGACATCTGCTATGCTGTGTGAATAGTCAGTAGGTATCATTCTAATCCTAGACAGGGTCACTAGGCCGCAATCAAGAACATCCTCAAGTATCTTCAGAGAACGAGGGACTACATACTTGTGTATGAAACTAGGGATTTTTTCCTTATTGGATATACGGATTCTAACTTTCAGACTGATAAGAACTCTAGGAAGTCCACTTTAGAGTCATTTTTCACTCTTAACGGAGGAGCAGTAGTGTGGCGAAGCACTAAGCAGTGCATCACCGACTCCATGATGGAGGTCGAGTATGTAACGGCTTGTGAAGCTGCTAAGGAGGTCGTTTGGCTCAGAAAGTTTTTGACTAATCTGAAAGTTGATCAAGACATGTCTAGGCCCATCACCCTCTATTATGACAATATGGTGCTATGGCAAACTCCAAGGAGCCCAGGAGTCACAAGCATGGCAAACATATAGATAGGAAGTATCATCTCATCCGCGAGATAGTGCATCAAGGGGTCGTGATAGTCACGAAGATCGCTTCGGATTACAACCTTGCTGACTCATTTATGAAGGCTCTCATGGCTACAGTTTTGGTCACCTTCAGAGAATGGATTTACGGGACCGCCCGCAGCTGGACTAGGGCAAGTGGGAGATTTTTCTGTACTAGGCCTTAGTGCCCTAGTTTATTATGTTGTACTAGTTGTTTGTATACCCCACTTGCTTTAGGACAAGTGCAAGATTGTTGGGGATGATGCCTTAAACTCTCATTGAGTTCGGTAGTTTGTAAACACTGTATGATCAAACGCTTGTGATCTAATAATATATGATATTTTTTTCACTATTGTCTATGGAACATTGGATGTTTTAATTGCTTTACCACAAACTAATAAACTAAGATTCTCGGATATCATTGTAACTTAAACATGTATGTGGAGACATACAGGTGGATCATGTCTTAAGTGATAACCAAAATGGTCTATAGTATATGGATATAAGAGGGAAACCTTATCCTAGTAACGCTACGGATGCGTCCTGCTTTGGAGAATAGTTATAAGTATTGTGGCTTGCTACAGATGGTATGATCCTGATCATTAATATAGAGACATGCGAGCGGGGGCGTCTTATACAGCCGTTTGAATAAGACCGAACCATAAAGTGTTATAGTCTCATTATACAACACCGTTCATGACAAAGACTTCCCTTCATTAGGATGGCCATAGGTAACATGACCTCAATTCTAACTGAGTTGGGAACTCCTGCCTTTGAGGGTGGTTCTTTGATTTGCATGAGTGCGAATGGCCAGATCGCCAACTCAAACCTACCACTTTGGGGATTTTTCTGACTTAAGAGTTGGGAACTTAGTTATACAAGATGGAATTCATTCATTCCCTGAAGCAATGGTAAATAGATAGATTACTCCCTTAAGGTCTGATTCCGAGGCTTGAACGATGTGGCGCCACATACCTTCTCATGGCCCAAAAGGTGTCCACACATAGTAGAACTATGTTGTATTGTTCATTAGAGTGATTAGTGGCACTTAAGTAGTTAGATGAAACTACAGGAAAAAAATGGTAAATTGACCCAGCAGTACTTACGAGCATTTGTGAAGGGTTATCGAACTGTTGATTGGTTATATCTGATGGACACATAAATATATATGTGGTGAGAAGAGTGTAGCGGTCGATCTTTAGTGGAATGTCTGGCAGTTAACGGATGGTGGATTTCGTGGCTAAAGATTTTAGTCAGCTATTCATATACCATTGGAGCTTCGAGCCATAGGTCCATAAGGTCCCCTTGGTAGCTCAATAGATTTAAGTTGAGAATCAGTTTTTGGGTCAGTTTGAAGTGTTCGAATTGACAAGAGGAAGTTTGATTATATATGATATGATTGAACTGGTCAATTATATATGATATGGTTGACATGATGTATAAGAAACATTAATTAGAGAAAAAGGATATAAACATGATTTATATCTAGTGGAGGAGAAAAGGACTGTGGTTCATATATTGCATATGATGTGATATTAAATCATAGGTTATAAATATAATATGATTATATTTATTCTTTTAATTAAACAATTATGGGATAATTGTTGGTAGTTTTTTCTTCGTAACCGAATGAGATAGTGGGAGGTTGCAATCAGTTCTCGTAATTGAATGATAAAATGAAAATGGTTTTCATTTTGCAAGTGATCAGATATTCGCTCCCCAAATTAGTACACTGCCCATCGCCTAGCAAACCGAGAGCATACCCAACTCAAAGTTTACTAAGCGATTGTACACGCGCACTTTTCCTAAACGATCGCATAGTCTTACCTAAACGATAGTTTAGCTTTTTCTAAGTGATCGCGCACTCTAGCATTTTATTAAATGATTGTTTATACGATTAGGCCCTATTTACTACACGGTCATGCACCTTTTACTAAACGATCAAGCAGTCGTCTATACGATAGACTTCAGATATCTTCCACTTGCTTGTCCGTGGTAAATGATCGTTCCTTCCTCCTTCCCTCTACCAGATCCAACAGAGCCCACACATCTTGGATTCTCACTCCGAGAATACTGAGGTTTCTGAGTGCTTGTGTCCTTCATCGGTACCTGTTCGTGAGAAGTCTGTTCGTGGGTAGACGACAGCGAGATTTGGTGGACGATAGCCTTGGCGTTCTCAGCGACATCGAGAGTTGTTGTTCCTTGACGAGAGCGAGGTCAAAAAAGAGTTCTTCAACTGGTATGTCTGTCCTCTTTTTGTTGTTTAAGGTTTAAAGCATGCTGTAATATTTTGTTAAATGCATAACTTGTATGTTTGATTGTGAATGCGGTATTTCTGTCCCAATGAGTTTGAAACGATCTTGCTTTCGCTCAGAGGTACTCTTTGATAAGAGTTCCTTCAATTATATCATATATAATTAAAATTAATTAATTATATCATATATAATTTGAATTAATTATTACAATTCAAATTAACCCAAAAACTGATTCTCATTAAATCTCGTTGAGCTACTGAGGGGACTTGATGGACCTGTAGCTTGAAGCTCCAACGATACATGAATAATTAATTAAACTCTTTAATTAAATTATTCATCATCCGTTAACTGTCAGACACTCTACTAAAGACCGACAGCTGCATTCTTCGCACTACAGATATATTTCTGTATCTATTGGATATAACCAATCAACAATACATGACCCTTCACAAATTTCTCGTAAGTGCAACTGGTCCAAAATTACCGTTTTGTCCCAGTAGTTACATCTAACTCTTTAAGTACCATTAATCCCTCTAATTAACAATAAATCATAGTTCAACTATGACCAAACCCCTCTCGGGCTTGGAGAGGGTGTAGTGTTGCATTGTGCAAGCTTTGGAATCAACCCTTAAGGGAGCAGTTTATCTACTTGCCCCGACATTAGGGAAGAAGTGAATTCCTTTTTATGTAGTTGTGTTCCCAACTCCCCAATCAAACGAATCCCCAAAATAGTAGGCTTGTTGAGTCAGCAGTCTGGCCACTCTCACCCATACGAATTAAAAGACCGCCCTTATAAGTAGGAGTTCACAACTCACTCAGCATTTAGATCATGTTATCTATAGTCATCCTGATGAAATGTAAGTCTCTATTATGAACAACGTTATATAATGAGACTAAACATTTCGTGGTCTGATCTTATACAAACTCCTTTGTATAGTATATCCCCGCTCACATGTCCCCATGTGAATGATCAGGATCAGATCATTTGTAACACTTTACAATAATTGTAACACCTACAAAGCAGGTCATACTTGCAGTGTCACCAGGATAAGGTATCTAGCCTTATGCATCTACTACAGAACATTTAGGTTATCACTTAAACATGATCCACCTATATGTCTCTATATACATTTTTAAGCTATAGGATAACCCTGGATTTTAGTTTATTGGTTCATGGTTAATGCAACTAAATTTTGAAATAAAACCTCACATATTTTATCACAAAAATAAAATGTTTGTACATTACAATTACAAACTATGGGATGCTACGAGATTTAGGGCATCAACCCCAACATGTATTATATGTAGGATAATTAATGTCTGAAAATTAAATATGTGTAATTGCATTACCAACTTTACACATTGAAACTAAAATTAAATAATTATTTAATTTTTATTATTTAAGTGTAAGATAACAATTATTCTAATCATAAATCCAATTTAATATTATTTAATATATTATTATATTGATTCATTTTTATTTAATCAATCAAAATAAAAAAAAAATGAATATTTTTAAATTAAAAATTATTAAAAGTAATATTCACAATTTAATAAATTAATTTAATTACTTTAGTAATTAAAATAATAAAAATATGATTATTTAATAAAAAAATTTTATTAAATAGTTAAGATAATATATAAATATTAATTAAAAATGTATTAGTCAAAATTTATTAATTCTAAATGATATACTTATACTCAATAATTAATTAAAAATAATTAATAATTATTTGATATTAATTCATTAATTTATTTAGTTATACTTTTAATGTTCAACTCTTAGGTATGAAAATTTCATCTATATGAAAAGTATTTGAAAAAACATGACAAAACATGTGAAACAAACAAAGATATTAAATGTTTATCTAAAAATCTATGACAAAACCTGTCAAACAAATAAGTGTCTTAGACATATATTATTCTTCCTCGTCTTCATATGAACTTTCAATAGTGATGATACATTAGATAGATGTAAAGACAACATTCCTCAATGGTGACTTGGAAGATAAAATGTATTAGACACATTCTGAAGGTTTTATTATTGCTAGTCAATAAAAACAAGGTATATAAGCTTATAAAATCTCTTTATGGTCTTAAACAAGCCTCTTTAGGAAATAATGATTTTAAAGTGAATTGTTCTGTAACATATGTTTACTCAAAGTGTTTGAAGTTAATTGTATGATTATTTGTTGTATGTTGATAACATGCTTATCTTTAGGACAAACATAAATGTAATTAATGATACTAAGTTATTTCTATCCTCATGATTTGAAATGAAAGATTTAGGTTTGATTGATGTGCTACTTGGTGTTACAATAAGGGAAAACTAAAAACGGATTTTCTTTATGCCAGTCACACTACGTAAAAAAACTGTTAAAGAGATTTGATTGTTTTGAAGATACTCTTGTAAGAATACCTTTTGATGCTAATATAAGTGTTGTATAAGTGTTAATAAGAAAAAGGTTGAAAATGTTTCTCAATCCGAATATGCAAAAATTATTGGTATCGTTATATTTTTAATGAACTATACTAGACCTAATATTGCATATGTCGTGAGTAGATTGAGCAGATATACAATGATGATATTTCTAAACCAATCAAATTTATTGAACGGGATGGTAAGAATCACCAAATTATTACTTGGCTAGATAACACATCTATCCCTACTATTCATGTTCAATTTAATGACTTTGATAATGCTAAGAGTTTATGGGACTTGTTGTTTACGTGATTTCAATTTATCGGACTAGCTCATTACTACAAAATTGTACAATACCCTTATTAGCCTCAACCAGATATTAGCTAACTAGTCAATGAGTATCTAGCAGCTCTTCAACTCATTTGGACCCAGATGGATTGGACTAAAATTAGAAAATACCATCTTTGTCTTATTAAGGTCCTTATGAGGCTTCACCGAGAATATGAATTTGTTCATGTTGTCTTATTACACCAAGTCCTTTACCCAAATTGGATGCAACGATTCATAAAATTTTGTTTGAGAAACGACTTGACATAATCTAAAGTTATTCTCATAGGCACTCATCTACACAGTACTTTGGAGCTATCTTTTGTTAAAAAAACTATAAGCTTTCTAGCCATAAATTGGCCAATGTCCTAAAATAGAATGCAGACACTGTCACAAGTGTGGTCATATTCTGGACAATTGTTCCACGTGACCATCTCGACGTCCAAGTCACCCTACAAAATCAAGGAATTTTATTAGAATTGGTTCCTCCTCTATTGTTGTTGCCACCTCCTCTTATAACCCTCTCTCCTCCCATTATACAAATAAATGATCTTTAGGACTTATTAAAATAGGTGACCTCATCCAATTCTTCTACTCTTGCCACCTCACCAGGTAATCGATTGCTTCTTGTTTTCACTTGTTGTAATCATATAACATCTCACACTTCTCTCATGACTGCATCTACTTCTACAAAATCACTTCCTCCCATTTATGCTACTAATGGCAATTGTATGATCATCTCTCATGTTAGCATAATTAAAACTCCCACATTCTGCCTTCCCAATACTTATCATGTTCTAATTATACCTTTAATCTTGCATCTATTGGACAATTATGTAATCTTGGCTTAACTCTTTCTTTCTCTCCTAATGGTCGTCAGGTCAAGATCCGCAAATGGGACAAACAGTTGGCATGGGTCACAAAGTAGGAAGATTGTTGAGCTCACATCACTTCAGCTCCCTGCCTATTCATCCATCTCTACCTTTGTCACTGTCTCTACTATATTTGGTCATGCTTTTTCTAAAAAAAAATTCATCATTTAATTTCTGTCAGAAATTTAAATAATGTTACCAAGTTTTTTCCATTTGATTATTTGAATTGCAAACTTACAAAACAACCCGCATTATCTTTCTTTCAGTCATCCTTTAATATGTGACTAATCTTTGGATTTCATTCACTCTCACATTTGGGTCCTGTCCTTAATACTTCTATAAATAGTTACCATTATTTTGTTTTGTTCATTGATGATTACTCTCATTTTACACGGATATAGTTCCTCAAAGACCGTTCTGCCATACCTTATATTTATATTGGTTTTGCTAATATGGTTACACTCAATTTTCCCATACCATTTAAATCCTCTGCATAGATATGCTAAGAAGTATAAGGTCTTCAGTTTCCTTTCTCTTCACCCAGTAGAGCATTCTCATTCGCTCATGTCCCCATACCTCTCAGCAAAATGGGTGAACATAACTCCTTTATGGATTTTGTTGTTACATTTTAAAATATTTTATAAGTTTTGCTAAATTGAAGTTTTACTTTGGAGAAATAATGAGAAAGCTTTAATTCTTAACAAGAAAAATGTATTTGGTTAAATGTTAAACAAATTCATATTTTTTTATATAGTAAATTATAGATCTATAATTTTACTATAAATAGATTTCTCTCTTTGCTCTAGAAAACATACCAACCAAGACTCAATATATCTTTCTCTCATTAGCTTTTTTAAGAGAGATTGACCAAAAGGAAGGGTGTTTTAGTTATGGAGCTTTGAGCTCAACGTATCAGTTGAGTTGTTGTATCCTAGAGGGGATATGTCAGAGAATATCTATTGCACCGATGGTTGATATAAAGAAATCCAACACACACCACATAGAGCTTGAATCTCCTTAAAGAGAGTGAGATATTCGTATCTCAACCTAATTATTTACGTGTTTATTTCTCAATATTCACTCCATTTTCCTCTGTTATTTGTATTTCCCCCATCAATTTTAAGGAGATTCAAAGATGGAGTCTACTATTGAGAAACTAAATGAGAATGTCTAAGATCTTAACAAGTCATTTCAATTTAAGGGAGCACATTGAGGTGGAAAGGGAAAGTGATGTTCTATCTTAATCTTCTCAAAGTGGCCTTTGTCCTCACAGAAAAAAAATCCAAAGAAGATTGATACTGAAAGCATGAACTTTGAAGAGTTCATGGGACACCGAGAGAAAATTGATAAATATGAGAAAGATGAGTACAAATGTCGATATTATCTTTTAAATTGTCTTATCGATCATTTTTATGATTATTATGATACTACATTCACATCTGCCAAGAAAATATGTAAAGCTTTGCATAGTGAATATGATATTGAAGAAGTAGGCGCAAAAAAATATGTTGCAAGTCGCTTCTTTCGCTTTCAAATTATGGATGAAAAATATAATAGAGCAAGCACAAGACTTTCAAATGATAGTGACTGAAGTAGCATCTAAATGGATTAAGATTGGAGACAATCTTATTGTTGTCGGCATAATTGATAAACTTCCACTGTCAAGGAGAGAGTTTCAAAAAAGTATGCATCATAAGTAAAAGAAAATTGCTCTAGAAGTATTAATTACTTACATTTATATGGAAGAAGAGTCAAGGGGACAATATGCTTTGATTCAAGAAGGAAATGAAAATCACATAAAAGTAAACCTAATCTCTTCTATTGATAAATTATGTGGTTAGATTCCTAACAATAGTCATTTAAAGCTAAAGAAGAATAATATAAAAAAAAAAATAATAAATCTCAAATTTCTAATAAAATATATCCAAACCAAGTGAATAAGAACCAAGCACTTACTCAACACTACAAACCAATTTGTTTTGTTTGTAGCAAAAGTGGGCATATTGCTCCAGTTTACAAACTTTAGAAACATAGGCCAATGTTAAGAGCCATTTGTGGCTATGATAAGTGATATATGTATGATTCAAAGTGTTGAAGGATGGTGGATTGACTCTAGAGCCAATAGACATGTCTGTTATGACAAAAATTGGTTCAAAGTTTATACTCCTTTTAAGGAGCCTAAAATAATAGTGTTTGGTGATTCTCATACCACCCAAATTTTGGAAAATGGTGAGGTTAAATTAAAATTCATCTCTAGAAGTGTTCTAACTTTGAAAGATGTGCTTTACACACCCTCCATGAGGAAGAACTTAATGTCAAATTATCGTCTTAATAAAGTTGGCTTTAAACATAATAGGGAATCTTATCAGTATGTGATAACAAAAAAGAAATTTGTTTTGGGAAAGATTATGCCTCTGATGGCATGCTCAAATTAAACATTGAGAATATCAAGCATCTACCAATTCAGTTTATCTCTTCTTTAAACTTTTGGCATGCAAGTTTATGTCATATAAATAGTAAATATGTGGGGATAATAAGTAGCCTTGATTAATTCCTAGCTTAAATAATAATTTTGAGAAATGTGAAACATGCAGTAAAGTTAAGATCACAAAAAGACTTTATAAAAGTGTTGAAAGAAATACTAAATTACTAAAATTAATTCATATAGATATGTGTGAATTTGAAGGAATTTTAACTAGAGGAGGAAATAGATACATTATCAATTTTATTAATGATTTCTCAACATATACTTACGTTTATTTATTGAAAAATAAAAGTGATGCTTTTGAGAATTTTAAAAAATTTCTACTCAAAGTTGAAAATCATGGTGGAAAAATAAAAATAATTAGAAGTGATAGAGGTCGAGAATATGAATCATTTGAATTCAATTCATATATTGAATCATTAGGAATAATTTATGAGACTATTCCTCCATATTCACCTACTTCAAATGGAGTAGTAGAGAAGAAAAATAGAATCTTAATTGACTTGACGAATGTTATGCTACTAGAATCAAACGCATCTTTTAATCCTTGGGGTGAAGCGCTTTTGATTACTTGCCATGTGCTGAATAGAGTGTCATATTATTAGACAAATATTACATCTTTTCAATTATGGAAATGATATAAGCCAAGTTTGAGGTATTTAAAAGTTTGGAGATTTTTAGCTTTTGTAAGATTGACAGATCCTAAAAAACCAAAATTAGGATTTAAAGCTAACACTTTTTTTTTTTTTTTTTTTTTGGATAAGCAATTAATAGTAAAGCCTATAGATTTTTTGATATTGAACATAATGTGATTATTGAATCAAATAATGCGATTTTTTTTTAAAAAAAATCCTTTCAAGTCAAGAAATAGATGGAGTCAAAGCAGTAAACAAATTTCTAAGTTTGGTTCATCGACTCCTAGTGGTAATAATGACAATAAATCTCCAGTTTAATTGAGAAAGAATAAAGGATCAAGAATTATGAAAGATTTTGGTCCTGATTTTTATGTTTATAATGTTCAGAAACACCAATTTCTTTGCAACAAGCTTTAACATCACCATATGCAACATTTTGGAAAGAGACTATAAATGATGAGATGGAATCATTAATTTCTAATAAAACTTGGAAATCAGTTGATTTATCACTGGGTTGTAAGACTATTGAGTGTAAATGGGTCCTGAGAAAAAAAAAAGTTAAAATCGGGTGGTAGTATAGACAAGTATAAAGCTAGACTTGTTGCAAAAGGCTTTAAATAAAAATAAGATTTAGACTTCTTTAGTACCTTTTTTCAGGTTACAAGAATCACATTATTAGATTATTAATTGCAATTACTGTAATTTTTTTATATAAATGTTCATCAAATGGATGTGAAAACAGCTTTTCTAAATGGTGATTTAGAAAAAGAAATTTATATGGACCAACTTGAAAGTTATATAGAGTCTGGACAAGAGAACACAACATGCAAGCTTGCTAAATCCCTATGGCTTAAAGCAAGCTCCAAAGTAGTGGCATGAAAACTGATTCTTGTATGTAAAATAATGATTATAAACCAAATGAATGTGCAAGTGCATCTATCATAAATCATGGAAAGATTTTGATCATGTTATTATTAGCTATATGTTAATGATTTACTTATCTTTGGCTCAAATAATCTTGCTATAAATGTAAAAAAAAATGTTAGCAGTCATTTTGATATGAAAGATCTTGGTGAGGATAATTTTTTCTAGGTATGAAAATAACAAAAAAATCAGATGTATTTTTTTTTATGACCGATCACATTATGTCAAGAAAATAATCATGAAACATAATTACTTTGATTGTAAACATGTGTCTACTCTATTTGATTCAAGTGTTCAATTATCTTCCATTGAAAATAAAAGTGATGTAATTAATCAAAAGGAGTATGCTAGTGTGATTGGCAGCCTACATTATACAACCAATTGTAATAGACCTGACATTGCATATGCAATAGGAGTTCTTAGTAGATTTACAAGTAAGCCAAGTAAAAAGTATTGACATGTCATTGATCGTGTTATAAAATATTTATTGGGAACAGAAGAACATTACTCTATAAAAAAAATATCCTGTTGTAATTGAAGGATTTCTGATACTGATTAGAATACATTGTCAGGTGATCTCTATCTACTACAAAGTATATTTTTTACCTTGGAAGGTAGTGCTATTTGTTGGAAACATAAAAAACAAACAATTATTGCTAACTCCACTATGGAAGCAAAGCTTACAGCTTTAACTTCAGCTAGTTGGCTAAAAGATTTATTATATGAAATTTCAATATGGGAGAAACTAGTACATCCAATCTTGATAAATTGTGATAGCACTGTCACGATTAATAGAGTAAAAATTCATTTTTTGATGGTAAATCTAACCTATAAGATCTTATTTGAGCAATAGGAACATTAATGTGAATTACATTAAATCTTGTGATAATCTTACAGATCCAATATAAAGGTCCTAACTAGAGAAAGGGTCTAGAACACATCGAAGGGGATGGGGTTGACGTCCTCATAATTATCATGAGCCATATATAAGGATACTTACCTAGTGATAAGAGATCCTGAGAACTAGGTTCAAAGGGAAAATGAATTATAAGGTGACCAAGAAATGCACTATCTTTATATATTGATCCATCCCTATGATGTGAGTGTATTATCCATGGAGGATTGAGTTTTTTCAATAAACTCTTAATAAAATTTTAGCCCTTATGAGTGGGGTGAGTTATGTTACAAGAGCACTCTTGAAAAATTATATATATATATATGATTGTAAGAGCAAAGTCGTTCTCTATCAGAATACGGGGCTTATTCTCAAATACATTCATGAAATATTGGGATCAGCACAAGGCCTTAAAGTGTTAATCAATAAAGCTTATGTTAACACTTGGAGAATTATGTGTGGATAATAAGTCTTCTATTTCCTCTTTAATGTCATAGTTCAAGTCAAAGACTACTACTAACATTGAAATAGAGATTATTATTTTACTAGTAAATGTTCAATGCAGAGTTACACCTTTGTGATACATAATTATTGTTCTTTTGACCAATTTTATTTTGATACTTATTTTAAATATTAAAAAATGTGAGAAGGAATGTTTTTACATTTTTAAATATTTGATAATGCTAAAAGAAGGGTGTTTTAGTTATGGACTTTAAGCTCAACCTTTCAGTGTAGAGTGGTTTGAGATACAAAATGTATCAATTGGGTTGTATCATAAAGGGGATAGACCAGATAATATCTATTGCACCAGTAGTTGATATAAAGAAATCCAATACACATCGCAGAGGGCTTGAATCTCCTTAAAGAGAGAGAGATGTTTGCATCTTAACTTAATTGTTTACGTGTCTATTTCTCAATATTTACTCCATATTCCCCTGTTACTTGTAATTTCCCCGTCAGATTTTGTTCACACCTAACTCCCTTCTATTGGAGTTGATGCCTTAAATCTCATAGGGTTCCATAGTTTGTAAATATTGTATGTACAAACACTTATGTAATTAATAATATATGATATTTTTGTTCACTTTGTCTCTAAAATATGTGATATTTTAGTTGCATTAACCACAAACTAATAAACTAACATCCAAGGTTATTGTTGTAACTTAAACATGTATGTGGAGAAATACGAGTGGATCATGTTTAAGTGATAACCTAAATGATCTGTAGTATATGGATAAGGTTGGGTATCTTATCCTGGTGACACTACAAGTATGGCTCGCTTTGTAGGTGTTACAATTGTTGTAAAGTGCTACAAATGATCTGATCTTGATCATTCATGTATTAGACATGCGAGTAGAGATATTCTATACAAAAGGAGTTTATATAAGACCGGACCACGAAATGTTTAATCTCATTATATAACACCGTTCATAATAGAGACTTTCATTTCACTAGGATGACCATAGGTAACATGTCCTTAATCCTGAGTGAGTCATGAACTCCTACCAATGAGGGCGGTCCTTTGATTTGTATGGGTGAGAGTGGCTAGATCGCCAACTCAACAAGCCTACCATTTTGGGGATTCGTCTGATTGGGGAGTTGGGAACTCAGCTACACAAGATGGAATTCACTCCTTCCCCAAAGCAAGTAGATAAAGCCTTCCTTAAGGGCTGATTTTGGGTCTTGAACAATATGACGCCACACTGTCTCCTGACTCGAGAGAAGTTTAGTCATAGTGGGGCTATGATCTATTGTTGATTAGAGGGATCAGTGGTACTTAAAAAGTTAGATGTAACTACAAGGGAAAAACGGTCATTTGGCCTAGCTATACTTACAAGCAATTTATGAATGGTCATCATACTATTGATTGGTTATATCCAATGGACACAGAACTATATCTGTAGTGCAAAGAGTGTAGTGGTCGGTCTTTAGTGGAGTGTTCGATAGTTAATAGATGGTGGATAATGTAATTAAAGAGTTTAATTAATTATTCATGTATCGTTGGAGCTTTAAGCTATAGGTCCATAAGATCCCTTTGGTAGCTCAAAAGGATTTAGTTGAGAATTAGTTTTTTGAGTTAATTTGAATTGTTCAAATTAATAATAGGGAAATTAATTATATATGATATAATTAAATTAATTAAATTATATATGATATTGTTATAATATATTTGATACATTATAGTTTCTTTGGAGGAAATAAATATTTGAATGAGATTCAAATATATTTTCTATGAATGTGATTCATAGTTGTTAAATTTAATATAATATGATTTATATTAAATGCCATAAAATAGAGAAAAGAAACTATAGTTTATATTGTATATGATACAATATTAACTATAGGTTATGTGTTATATTTGATATAACATATAGTTTAATATAAATATAATATGATAAGTTAGTTATCATATTTATTTATATTATTTATTATTTTGAATAATAAATTCCTATTTTCTCTCCAACCACCTTAATGGGTGGTTAGTCGGTTTTGTGGCAAAAATGAATAAAAGAAATTAGTCTCTTTTCTTCCTGACTAAAAGAGACTTACGTGAAACACTACACAATTGAAAAATTGTCTATACGATAGAAATTTGCAGAATCCTTCTGTTCTTCAATCTTCTTCTTCCTCCAAACTCAAATAAACCCGCGATGGTTCTAATCGTCACTCTTGGCTATGTTGTTTTTCTTGGATCAATTTCTATCTCTTGGTCTACTAGAAAGCAATCGACAGTGTCATACTCTTCCACTAAAGCCGAATTAATGAGTTCACAACCATCTTAAGTTTGAGGGGGTGTATTAGAGAGACTAGTTTTTTGTAACTATTTTATGTAACTATATTCCTAAAGTTTAGTTTATATTTTCCTATTATTTATAAACTTCTCTTTTTAAATCTTTCACTCATCCATCTATATAAATGGGTCACATTGTATCACACAAATCATCCAGGAAACAAGTCTTATATTTCAAATTATCTCTATTTTATCTAAAGTCCAATCAAAATACTAATAAGCCTGACAGTTAACGGATGGTGGATCCTGTGACTAAAGAGTTTAGTCAGTTATTCATATACCATTGGAGCTTCGAGCTACAGGTCCATGAGGTCCCCTTGGTAGCTCAATGGATTCGTTGAGGATCAGATCTTGGTGTTGATTTGAAATGTTCAAATTGACAAGAGATATTTTGATTATATATGATATAATCGGTTTGATGTATGAGATACATCTAGTGGAGGATTGATGTAAAGGAGATTTACATTAAGTACCATGGAATAGAAAAAGAACTATGGTTTAAATGTTTCATGAGATGAACTATTAAAACTATAGGTTATAAATATAGTATGATGAGTTGGTTATCATTTATATTTATAATAATATTAATAGTTAGATAATTAATTCTTTTTTCTTTTAATAACCAAGTGAGTGGGTGGTTATTGGATTCATGGTAACCGTGAGTTTAAAAGAAAAATGGTTTTCCTATTTTAAAAAGAGTTTTTACAAACGATTGAAATTTTTTTTGAGATTTCTCTCTCGCGTAAAGAAACTCACGGAGTCGTCAAGTAAATATGGATTTACTAAATGATGACTGGACGAGTTAAACGATCATAGTATTTACTAAACGATCGCATAGTTTTGCTAGACGATCGCTTGCCCTAAATAAATGATCGTGTAAAATCTATAGGCGACAGACCGAGCTAAATGATGTGCTAAACGATCACATAGCTTTTGCTAGACGATCACATAGCTTTATTTAAATGATTGAGCATCAACCTATACGATAAGTCTCCGCCATCTCCCACTTGCCCAGTCGTGTATGCGATCGGTTTTCCTCCTTCGTCTGCCTCAAAACAAGTCCAAACAGAGCCCACCCTCTGAATTCTCACATCGAGAATACCAAGGTAGCCTTGTTGGTGGTGTCAAACTCAACTCGACATCGTCGAGGATTTGTGGAGGCCGTTCGTGGTGTTGTAAAGGCCGTTCGTGTTGCTGAGGAGTTCGTGCCCGAGGCGATCATTGAGGACGAGCGCGAAGTGTTCGCGCTATGTTCGTTGTGGTGTTGCGGCCGTGTAGATTAAGCGTGGTTGCTGTTGTTCGAGCGATTGTGTACAACGGAGCGTGGAGACGCATCTGCAAATGTTCGTAGGCTTTTCCCTTTGTGCATTTGTAGTTATTCATGCTGTAATTTCTATTTTTTTTAATTGTATAACCGCTTGTTTGAAGACGACTGTAAATGTATTGTTCATTCATGATTGTGATTTGGAATAATCTTTCTTCCACTGCTCATGAAAATCTCAGATCCGATTTTCTTCAATAATATATAGTTTGAATGTATACATATAATGTATGTTATTTAATTTCATTACTCTATTACATATAAGTGTTATGTATGTGTAGTCATGAAATGAACATTGTATGATGCATGACATTACTTTAGGTAATCTTATAAACATTATAATTTTATAAAGTATGTCAACCAATGCAATGTAGGTTTTAATTTGTTTAATTTATTTTATAAGAGTTATAAATAAATGAAATTAGAAATTAAAATCAATAACTAAGAGTTGTATGCAAACTTAGGTAAAATTATTTTTCAAAAATAGCTTTAAAATATAGTTCACATAGACTTAAGTTCACAAATTTCTAATGGGATTAGAAATTAGATTAATTTTTTTTTAATCGGTTTAATAGGATTAAATTGATTTCAATAAAAGACTAAATTTGTAGCAAACATATCTATAAGAGACCTTTTGTCTAAGGTAGGTTTTGTCTAGGCTGGGGTACTTAAGATGACGGAAACGTCGCACCCCTACTTGGGAACTTACCTGAAAATGTAAATTAGATAGATTTTCTATAAGTATGCAATTGTTGATTAATATTTGTTAAAATGTTTAACAGATATTAATCAAAAAAATTTAACTTTCCAAAGTAAGTATTACTTTTGGGCAAACTTAAACGGTCACTTAGTAAAAATAATTAGTCGTATTTTTCCTAAGTTAATTAAACCCTAGGTTGTTAAAATACTCAGTGGTAGAAAAAGATGTATATGATATGTCAAATTTTTCTCTCACGTTTCTCCTTTAATATTCACACTGTGAGACTCATGCTTGCCCTTGAGGTGAACTGGGAGCGTCTCCCTTTGGATGGTGTTTGTATGGGTCAATATCAAGGTGAATGGAGAGAGTATTTATAGTAAGTGGGAAAGGGATGTGTGTCAACATGTCCTACGAACTCTTTCATTGGTTTGCTCCGTGAGACCTTCTTGCACGGCCTCGAGATGCCCTGGAAGTGTCCCCCTATGGATGGTTTGTGCATTAGGTCTATATCAAGGAAAACTTCAGAAATGGATATGATTGCTTTAGTTTTTGTCCCAATCGATTTTTTTTCCTTCGATTGGTTCATTGGGATAGAACTCTAAGGTCTAAAATGGAGGGTCATACTTACGGAAAATTATTAAGCAAGTTAATAATTTCTTGACCAAATAAATGATGATTGATTATTATAGGAATAAGAGTTATTTAGGTGTAGTGATTGGTTGAGGGTGTCTCGATTCAGTGAAGGGAGAAACTGTCTGCCCTTCGGTGGCTTTTGTCCTAAATCACTGAAGCGTCATTGCAAAAGTAGATGTTAAATAGGGTCATTTAGATTTTGCTAAAATTGATTGGATTTTTAAGAGTTATGCTAAAATCTAATGTAGATTAATGTCTTTATTTTTCAGCAAATATGTCAAATGGCGTTTTTCCATTAGTTGCCTTTTTTAGCTTGCCATTTTTTCGTCTTTGATTTTTTAATGAACTCACTTCATTCGTTAACTCTCTACACTACTAATATAGCTTGACCGATTTCAATTACATGACGTGGAAAGAATTCATTAAACGTTTTTCGTGGTAAATGACCTTGAAATTGCTATGACTGAGGATTGTCCTCAAGTCCCATCCTCTGATGCACCACAAAATGTTCGTGATGCATATGAGGTGAGGACGAAGGCTAATTCTAATGCCCGATTTCACATTTTGGCAAACATACCTGATGGGTTGGCCAAAAGGTTTGAGAATATGGTCATTACATATGAGATCATGCAATCAATGCAAGAATTGTTTGAACGAAAGTTCTCATGATTCAAGCAAAATGGGATTGATGACAATGAAAATAGTAGTGTCAGTCCCAAGATAATCTTCAGTCCATATTGAATGTCAAGGGACTAACAGAGAAAGCAATTATTGCCAATTCTGGTGAAGTTTATCGACGAGGATTGTCCTCTTAGATGAAACTTAGAGTTTATGACTTGGGTTATGGAGTTGATCCCACTACTCTCAAGAAAAGGAAGAACTTCGAAGAAAATAAATATTATTTATTTGTCTTGGAGACATGCTTAATAGAGAATGTTGATTCTGCCTGGATAGCAATTTAGGGGCTACTAACCACGTGTGTTCTTCCCATCAAGAATTTAATTCTTGGAAATAGTTGGAAGCTAGAGAGATTACTCTTAAAATCAATACTGGTGAGGCCGTTTCAGTTGTTGCTATAGGCAGACTTTAGTTATTTTTGGACAAGAAACGATATATGTTATTAGATGATGTTTATGTAGTTCCTCATATCAAGAGGAACCTAATTTCTGTTTCCTATCTAATTGAACAAAAAAATTCCATATCCTTCTTTGAGAATAAAGTGCTTATTTTTAAGAATGGAATGGAGTTAGGTTTTGGTTTAATGGAAAATAACTTATATGTACTAAGGCCGTTAGTCATAAAAGTCGTGCTCAATACTCAAATGTTCAAAATAGCAACAACTGTAAAAAGACCGAGAATTTCTCCCAAAGAAAGTGCTCATCTTTGGCATCTAAGGTTAGGTCACATTAATCTCAATAGGATTCAGAGCTTGGTGAATAGTGGACTTCTAAATGGTTTAGAAGAAAACTCTTTACCAGTATGTGAGTCATGCCTTGAAGGCAAAATAACCAAACAACTTTTTACTGGAAAAGGTTATAGAGCCAAAAAAACCTTGAAGCTTATACATTCAACCTCTGTGGTCCGATGAATGTAAAAGCACAAGGTGGGTATGAATATTTCATCTCTTTCATAGATGATTATTCTAGATTTGTGTATCTATACCTAATGCAACATAAGTCTGAAGCTCTTGAAAAGTTCAACGAGTACAAGACTAAAGTTGAAAACTTGTTAGGTAAAAAGATAAAAACACTACGATCTGATCATGGTGGAGAGTATATGGACATAAGATTCCAAAACTAGATGATAGAACATGGAATCATGTCCCAACTCTTAACCCCAGGACACCTCAACAGAATGGTGTATCAAAAAAGAGAAACAGAACCCTGTTATACATGGTTTGGTCTATGATGAGCTAGGCTCATCTTCTTGACTCATTTTGAGGATATGCAGTAGAGACTGCAGTTTATATTTTGAACAACATTCCCTCAAAGAGTGTTTTTGAAACATCTATTAAGTTATAGAGAGGTCATAAAGGTAGTTTACGTCACTTCAGAATTTGGGAATGTCCAGCTCATGTGCTAACGACAAACCCCAAAAAGTTGGAACCTCGTTCAAAAGTGTGTCTATTTATAAGCTACCCCAAGAAAACGAGAGGTGGATACTTTCATGATCCAAGTGAGAATAAAGTGTTTGTATCGAAAAATGCTACCATCTTGGAAGAAGACCACATGAAGGATCATAAGCCACAAACCAAAATTGTTTTAAGTGAAATTTCTAATGAATCTACTGAGACTTTAGCAAGAGTTGTTATCAACAAGAGTTGCTGATGTTAGTTCATCTAGTCATCCATCTCAAGAGTTAAGATTATCTCGACGTAGTAGGAGGGAATCCACTTGTACGCTAAATGGGTTTAACAGAAGCCCAAAACATCATAACTGATGATGGAGTTGAGGATTCATTGTTTTAAACAAGCAATGGAAGATGTTGACAATGATGAATGGATTAAAGCCATGAATCAAGAAATTGAGTCCATGTACTTCAATTCTATCTGAGAGCTTGTAGATCAACCTGATGGGGTAAAACCTATAGGTTGTAAATGAATCTACAAGAGGAAAATAGGTGTAGATGGAAAGGTATAAACCTTTAAAGCTAGACTTGTGGAAAAGGGTTATACCCAGGTTGAGGGAGTAGACTATGAAGAAAATTTCTCATTGTTATCATGTTAAAGTCTATCAGGATTCTCTTATCCATAGCCACATATTATGACTATGAAATATGACAAATGGATGTCAAAACTGCCTTCTTGGATGATAATCTTGAAGAGACCATCTACATGAATCAACTAGAAAGATTCATTGAGCAAGAACAAGAGCAAAAGGTTTGCAAGCTTAATCAGTCCATTTATGGATTGAAACAAGCATCTCGATCTTGGAATATAAGATTTGATGTTGCGATCAAATCTTATGGCTTTTATCAGAATGTTGATGAGCCTTGTGTTTACAAGAAAATCATCAATAGCTCAGTAGCTTTCCTCGTTCTATATGTGGATGATATCCTAATCATTGGGAATGATGTAGGTTTTCTGACTGATTTAAAGAACGCCTAATTCCAAATGAAAGATTTTGGATAGACATAGTTTTTTCTAGGGATCCAGATTATAAGAGATCGTAAGAACAAAAGGTTGGCCTTGTCTCAAGCATCATATATTGACAAGATGCTAGTTAGATATTTGACGCACAATTCCAAGAAGGATTTATTACCTTTCAGGCATGGAATTGTATTTTCTAAGGAACAATGTCCTTAGACTCCTCAAGAGGTTGAGGAAATTAGACGAATTCCCTATGCGTTGGCTATTGGTAGCCTTATGTATGCAATGTTATGTACTATACCTGACATTTGCTATAGAGTAACGATTGTCAGTCGATATCAGTCCAATCCAGGATTAGATCACTGGGCGGCAGTCAAAATGATCCTCAAGTCTCTTCGAAGAACGAGGGACTATATGCTCGTGTATGGAGATAAGGATTTGGTCCTTACAGGATACACAGACTCTGACTTTCAGATTGATCGGGATTCTTAGAAATTCACATTATGGTCAGTATTTACTCTGAATGGAGAAACTATAGTATGGTGAAACATCAAGCAAGGATGCGTTGCAGACTCTACTATGGAAGCCGAATACGTAGTTGCTTGTGAAGCTGTTAAAGAGGCTGTTTGACTTAAGAAGTTCCTTACTGATTTGGAAGTTGTTCCGAATATCTTTGCCCTTCACACTTTATTGTGATAACAGTGGTGCTGTGGCAAATTCTAAGGAACCTAGGAATCATCTAAGAGGCAAGCACATAGAACAAAAATATCATTTGATTAAGAAGATTGTACATCAAGGTGACATGATTGTCATGAAGATTGCTTTAGAGCACAACGTTGCTGATTCGTTTACAAAGGCTCTCAGGCTAAAGTGTTCGAGGGTCATCTAGAAAGTCTGAGTCTACGGGATATGCGATATATTGTCTAGGGCAAGTGGGAGATGTTACTGGGGTATAATGTATGCCCTGGTTTATTGTGATTTTGTACTTTATTTGTATTGTACATTAGACTTCCTAAGCTTTAGGAGAAGTGAGAGATTGTTGGGATTGGTGTCCTAAATCTCCTTGTAATCTCATAGTTTGTAAACTTTGTATAAACATATTGTTGTTAATAAAATAATGTTATTTTATAAGCATATATTCAATCTAATAAACTAAGATCCTATGTTATTTTAGAGACATGTGAGTAGGGGTTTCCTATACAAAGAGTTTTTCTAAGACTGGATCACAAAATGATTAGTCGCTTTATATAACGCCGTTAATAATAGAGATTTACATTTCACTAGGTTAACCATAGGTGACATGACCTGAATCCTAAGTGAGGTATGAACTCTTGCTCATGAAGGCGGTCTTTTGATTTGTAAGGATGAGAGTGGCCAGATTGCCAACTTAATAAGCCTACAATTTTGGAGATTCATCCGACTGGAGAGTCGGGAACACAGCTACACAAGACGGAATTCGCTTCTTCCCCGATGTCGAAGCAAGTAGATAAATTTCTCCCTTAAGGGCTGATTCCGGGGCTTGAACATAGTGGCCATACCCTCTCCTGGCCCGAGAGAGACATGGTCATAGTTGGACTATGACTTATTGTTCATTAGAGGAATCAATGGTACTTAAGGAGTTAGATGTAACTACAGAGGCAAAATGGTAATTTTGGCCTAGCTGTACTTACAAGCAATTTATGAAGGGTCATCGCACTGTTTATTGGTTATATCTAATGGACACAGAAATATATCTATAGTGCGAAGAGTGCAGTTGTCAGTCTTTAGTGGAATGACCGACAGTTAATGGATATTGGGTAATTTTATTAAAGAGTTTAATTAAATACCAAAATACCATTGGAGCTTCAATCTACATGTTCATAAGGTCCCCTTTGTAACTCCACAGGGATTTAATTGAGAATTATTTTTGGATTAATTTGAAGTGTTCAAATTAATTGAGGGAATTAATTATATATGATATAATTAATATAATGTATTTGATGTTGGGAATGTCCTAAATTCGTAGTTCGTAAATTTTGTTAACACATTCTATTTATCAATAAAAATATTGTTGAGTATTTTATTCAATAAATTGTTGTTGATATATTGCTTTCTTTTATGAAAATCCAATAAACAAATCCATGGATATAATATGAATAATTTAGCTTTATGTGGCGACATAACAGAGGATCAAGTTTTAGTATATAGCAAAAAATGGTCTATAAGTATATGGATGAGATTGGGTACCTCATCCTGATGACACTATTGGATACGACCCATTTTTGTATACTGATACAAATGATGTAATCCAAAAATCATTCATGTGGAGACATGTGAGTGGGGGCATCATGTGCAATGAGTTTGCATAAGACCGGACCTTGAAATAGTCACTTTTCTTTATAACAACCATTACCTATTATAATTTACTATTTCAAACTCAATGACTTAGGGTAACTCGATCTTAATCCTGAGCTAACTATGAACTCCTGTTTATTTGGGATTATCCTTTGATCTGCATAGGTGAGAGTAGTCTAATAACATTGCTCAATAAGCTTCCCATTTTGGGGATAAGACTGGATAGATAGCTGAGGATATAGCTTTGCAATATGGAATTCACTCCTACCCGACTTAGGGTTAGTAGATAGGTTGTTCTCTTAAGCGTTAATGCCTAGTCTTGAACAACGGAGCCCCGCCCTCTCATGATAGAGAGGGTTATGATTTATAGGTTGGACTATAAATCAACTGTTCAATGGGAGATCAGTGGGAGTTTGAGGAGCAAGATGTATTTACAGGAGTAAAACGGTAATCTTTGACCCAGCTATAAAAATGAACGACCTGTGAAGGATCGACTTACCAATTATGGTTAAAATGGATAGAAATATATCTACAATGAGGAGAGTGAAACTATCAAGCTATAGTGGAATGTCTTGGTAGTTAACTTATAGTGATTAATTCGGTTTAAAGAGTTTAACAAATTAATTGCAAATCGATGGAGCTCATGATCTATAGGTCTATAAGGCCCCTCTACTAACTTATATTTTGGATTAGTAAATTCAGTAAATTTGATAAGATTCGAAATTAGGGTTTAGAATTTGAAATGTTCAAATTCAATTAAGGTTTCTATTAATTGTGTTAGATAAAATTGAAATGTTTAATTTTGTCGAGATAAAACAAAATTGAAGAGTTCAAAATATTTAAATATTGATTTAAATATTAGATGAGGTGTAAAATTATATTTAATATTAGATATTAAATTTAATTAATTATCCAATTTTAAATTCAAATTTTGAAATTGTTCAATTAGAATTTTAATTAATTTAAAAGAATTTATTGAAATTCAAAATTACAAAATTAAAATTAAAATTGATTTTTTGAAAATCATATTTTAATTAAATTAGATTAATCAAAATGGATGAAATTAATTTTTTTTTTTTAAATTTGAAAGTGAGAAAATCTAAGATTTGGATTTTTCCACTCAAATTTCCACCTCATACCACTTCAATTTCAATGTAAATTGAAATGGCTTCAAGCATGTTGAGTTACTTACATGAAACTCATGTATATATTGAAGTTTGGAACTTCAATTCAACTTCATGCAAACTGATCAGCTCCAGAAATTCTACATAAACCCTTCCCTTCAAACCCTCTTCAGTCTTATCAAAATCCAGCTCAATTCAATGTTTCCATCATACAATCCTTGTAAGAGAATAATAGAGAAGATCTTTGTGGTGGTCTACTTGAAGATTGAAGCATCAATTCATGGAACTCAGCTAGATTCAACGAGGGTTCATCAAAGGTATTGTTCTACAAACCCTCTTGTGAAATTGTTTTGCAATAGCATGTTTTAGATTCAAATTAAATGTAATTAGAGTACTTATTGATTTTGATTTTTTTACTGCATATTAGTTTACTCTATCAATTGGTATCAGAGCATGATTTAAGCATTCAATTATCGTCAAATTGAGTTTGGTGGGTGTTTTTCATAAACTATATGAAAATGGTGAATTGATATGGTTTTTCTGAGTTTTGGCATTTAAATCTCTTCAATTATATTGTAATTCCTATAATTGGCTCTTGTTTGATAGGCCTTAATGTGTGTTTAAGTGTCTGTAATTTGATTGGAGTAATTAGAGTTGCAATTAGGATGTAATTGAAGAAAGAAGTGAAGAAGGTCAAGCATCAAGAACTGGAATTTCAACCTCCGCCAAATACTCGATGGCTTACTCAATGGTATTTTAAGAAATACTTGATGCACGATGCCATTCTCGATGGTACTCGATGCTCATACTCGATGGTATTTTATGAAATACTTGATACATGATGCCATACTCGATGGTACTCGATGCTTATATTCGATAGTATTTTGTGAAATACACGATGCTCGATGATGTTGGATGTTCGATGCACATTGTCATACTCGATGCTTGATGGTATACTCGATGGTATTCAATGTTTGATGGTACTCGATGGTTTTTGCCCGATTCAGCCCTTTTTTTTTAGCATTGGAGGTCGGTTCAAGGCGATTCGAGCGGTCCAGAAGGTCTTTGGAGTCGATTTTTGCTGAATTTTATAATAATTAGGTTTTTTGTTTGCTTGAAAATGCCAAAACTAAAACCATAGCAGTTTGTGTTTAATTCTTATGCATGTGATATATGTTATAAATTAAATAAATCTTGTATGTGCATAAATTATGCCATGCAGATTTAAAATCCCACCATAAGAAGCATGTTATAGGCATTGAAAATATGTTATAAAGTGTTATAATATATAGTATGCATGTGTATGGTTTTCAAATGTTTTGATATAAAGGTTATATTAAATGATGAACGCTTTGATGTTTGTTATGGATGCTTAACATGTCTAAAATTTTGTAAGTTGTCATAAAATTGAATTATACATTAAAATCCATAACAAAGATAAACAACATGCTCACTAAGGTTAACAACTTGTTTTAATAGTTAAAATAGGTTGTTATCTTATAAAATTTGGTTACAAACTCAATCGATTCATAATCCTGTCTAAGGCTGAGGGTATTTAAGTTGACGGTTTACGTAACACCTTCTTATTGGGGATGATGTCCTAAACTCTCGTTGGGTCCTGTAGTTTGTAAACATTTTATTGAACAAACGTTTGTGATGTAATAATATATGATATTTTTCTTCACTATTGTCTATGAAACATTAGATATTTTATTTGCTTTACCGCAAACTAATAAATAAGATCCCTGGTTGTCGTTGTAACTTAAGCATGTATATGGAGACATACAGGTAGATCATGCCTTAAGTGCTTTACCGCAAACTATGGTTTATATGTTGCATATGATGTAATATTAAACCATAGGTTATAAATATAATATGATTATATTTATTTTTTAATTAAACAATTATAAGATAATTGTTGGTGGTTTTTTCTCCGTAACTAAATGAGATAATGGGAGGTTGCAATCAGTTTTCATAACTGAAGGATAAAATGAAAATGGTTTTCATTTTGCAGATAGATCGTTAATCACTCCCCGATTAGTACACTGCCCATCGCCTAGCAAACGAGAGCATACACGATAGCTCAAAGTTTACTGCCCATCGCCTAGGAAACGTTTATTTTCGTGGGATATACGAAATAAACTCTTTGATGCATGTATGCAAATTTGAGGACATTCCATTAAAAAGTTTAATGTGACTACTTGAACTTGTTTAATTTCAAAGATAAGTTGTTTTTGAACAAATTAAACTGACTTAGATAAAATCAGTAGCCGGATGGTCTAAGTTAATGAACCCCTAGGTAGAACATTCAGTGGGAGGTACTTGGGGTATATGATACTTCATTTAAACCTCTTCGTGTTTCTCCCTTTATGTTCACACTATGAGATCTATCCTCGGCCTCGTGGCATCCTCGGAGTATCCCTCTAAAGAATGGTGTTTGGGTAGGTCAATATTAAGGTGAACGGAGAGAATGTTCATAGTAAGTGGGAGAGGGACGCGCGACAGCATATCCCACGGTCTCGTTAGGTTGGATAAGGTTTCTATCCATCGCTCGAGGCACATTGGGTGTGTTCCCCTATAAGATGGCAGTTCTGCACGATTCTTTATCTGATCTTCTATATAGGATAAGGTTACTTTATTCTCTTGTCCTAATCTGCTTTTTCCCTATGGTAGGTGCATTAGGGCGAGACTCTAGGCCGAAAACGAAGGGTTACACTTGCGCAGAATTGTTAAGGGTTAACAATTCTAGACTGAACGAATGGTGACTGTTAGGTGCAGTTACAAGAGTTTTTTCTGCCTAATGGTTGAGAGTGTCTCATCCCTGTGAAAAGGCATCTGATCACCCCACCGATGACGTTTGTCCTGCCTCGCTTGGGCATCATTGCGAAATAGAAGTCTTTTCACTTAGGGTACTTGGAAACTATTTTGCTAAAACTTAAATTGGTGTTAAAATGTGGTATTTCATAGACTCATTAAGTTTGTTCCATTTTCAGCAACATAAATATGGTCACTGCCACATTAGCTCTACTTAGCACCGATAAACTCATTGGCGAGAATTATACTAGTTGGAAACACACGATCACAACCATTTTCATCATCGATGATCTCAAATTCATCCTTACAGAGGAATGTCCTCCTATTTCACCTTCTAACGCCGCTTGAAATGTTCGGGAGGCTTATGAGCGTATATCTTGGCCAGTCTTAACGACGTTTTGGCAAAAAAGCATGAGCCTATGGTCTCAGCGTGTGAGATCATCGAGTCCCTGCGGGGATAGTTCAGACAACTATCTGGATAGTTAAGCATAAGGCTCTAAAATGCATCTTCAACTCCAAAATGGAGGAAGGCACCTCTGTTCATGAACATGTGCTTAACATGATGGTCCATTTCAATATGGCGGAGATGAATGGGCCTCAGATTGATGAGAGCAGCCAGTTTAGCATTATCCTGCATTCGTTGCTAGATAGCTTGCTGCACTTTGTCAGCAATGCGATTATAAACAAAGTGGACTATACCCTTACAACTCTCCTCAACGAGTTGCAGACTTTCCAATTCTTGCTGAAAAGTAAGGAGAAGAATGGAGGTGAGGAAAATGTTGCTTCATCTTCAAAGACCTTCCATAGAGGTTCGACCTCTAGGACTAAGTTTGCACCTTCTACTTCTAACACTACTAAGTGGAAGAAGAAGAAGGGTGGTAAAGGGAAGGGGAAGGCACCTACTAACCTATAGCCTATCGCCCAGCAGGGTAGGCATCCAGCACTCATTGACAAGGGAAAGTATTTCCACTGCAACTAGGATGGTAACTGGAAGAGGAATTGTCTTCGCTGGTTAAAGGAAAAGAAGGTGACCAAGGCTAAGGCCAAGGCTAAAGCAAAACAAGGTAAATGTGATTTACTAGTTTTGGAAACTTGTTTAGTGGAGAATGATGATTCTACCTGGATTATTGACTCTGAGGCCACTAATCATGGTTGTTCTTTTTAGGGGATTAGATCCTGGCAACAGCTAGAGGCTCGTAAGATGGCGATGCAAATAGGCACCAGGCACGTCGTCTCAACTATGGCAATAGGAGGAGTCCAGTTGACTTTACAGAATAAGTTTATCATTTTAGATAATGTTTATGTAGTTCCTAAGTTAAAAAGGAACTTAATTTCTGTAAAATATCTGATACAATATAAATATACTCTAAATTTTCAATTGAATAAAGTGTTTATTCATAAAGATGGAGTTGAAATTTGTTTAACATATTTGGAAAATAACTTGTATGTGCTAAGCCGTTAGCAAAAAGTTTCCTCCATAACATAAAGATGCTTAAAACTGTCGTAACTCAAAATAAACGACAAAAGGTTTCTCCAAAGGAAAGTGCTCAATTTTGGCACCTTCGAGTAGGGCACATCAATCTCAATAGGATTAAGAGGTTGGTGAAGAACGGACTTCTAAGCGAGTTAGAGGAAAATTCTTTACCTGTGTGCGAATCTTGACTTGAGTGCAACCCTATTGTCGTTCAGGCATGGAGTTATTTTGTCTAAGGAAATATGTCCTAAGATGCCTCAAGAGGTTGAGGAGATGAGATGGGTTCTATATGCATCTGTAGTTGGCAGTTTGATGTATACGATGCTTTGTACTCGACCAGACATCTGCTATGCTATGGGAATTGTCAGTAGGTATCAGTCTAACCTAGGACAGGGTCACTGGACCGCAGTCAAGAACATCCTCATTTATCTTCGGAGAACAAGGGACTACATGCTCATGTATGGAACTAGGGATTTGATCCTTACTAGATACACGAATTCTGACTTTCAGACTGATAACGGTTCTCGGAAATCCACTTCAGGGTTAGTTTTTACTCTTAACGGAGGAGCAGTAGTGTGACGAAGCACTAAGTAGTGGTGCATTGTCGACTCCATGATGGAGGTCGAGTATGTAGTGGCTTGTGAAGCTACTAAGAAGGTCGTTTGGCTCAGGAAGTTCCTGATAGATCTGGAAGTTGTTCCAGACATGTCTAGGCCCATCACCCTCTATTGTGATAATGGTGGTGCTATGATGAACTTCAAGGAGCCCAGGAGTCACAAGCGCGGCAAAAATATAGAGCAAAAGTATCATTTCATCTGTGAAATAATGCATCGAGGGGATGTGATAGTCACGAACATCGCTTCGGAGCACAACGTTGCTGACCCGTTTACAAAGGCTCTCATGGCTACAGTTTTTTAGGGTCACCTTCAGAGCATGGGTCTACAGGAATGCCTGCGGCTAGACTAGGGCAAGTGGGAGATTGGGCTATTGGGCCTTAGTGCCCTAGTTTATTTTTTTTTATTTGTTTTTTATACACCCCACTCGCTTTAGAACAAGTGGGAGATTTTTGGGGATGATGCCCTAAACTCTCGTTGGGTCTTGTAGTTTGTAAACACTGTATTGAACAAACGCTTGTGATGTAATAATATATGATATTTTTCTTCACTATTTTCTTCATTGTTGAGGATGTTTTATTTGCTTTACCACAAACCAATAAACTAAGATCCCTGGTTGTCGTTATAACTTAAGCTTGTATGTGAAGACATACAGGTGGATCATGTCTTAAGTGATAACCAAAATGGTCTGTAGTATATAGATATAGAAAGGAAATCTTATCCTGGTAACGCTACGGATGCGGCTCGCTTTGTAAAATATTTACAAGTGTTGTGACTTGCTACAGATGGTCTGATCCTGATTATTCATGTGTAGACATGCGAGTGGAGGCGTCCTATAAAAAAGAGTTTATATAAGACCAGACTATGAAGTGTTATAGTCTCGTTATATAACGTCGTTCATGATAGAGACTTCATTTAACTATAATAACCATAAGTAACATAACCTCAATCCTGAGTGAGTTGGGAACTTCTGCCTTTGAGGGCAGTCCTTTGATTTTCATGGGTGCGAGTGGCCAGATTGCCGACTTAAACCTACCACTTTGGGTATTCGTCTGTTTTGGGAGCTGGGATCTCAACTACACAAGATGGAATTCACTCATTTCTCGAAGCAGAGGTAAATAGATAGATTGCTTCCTTAAGGGCTGATTTTGGGGCTTGAACGATGTGGCACCACACACCTTCTCATGGTCAGAGAGGTGTCCATACATAGTAGGACTACGTTGTATTGTTCATTTGAGGGATCAGTGGTACTTAAAGAGTTAGAGTAACTACAAGAGCAAAACTGTAAATTGGCCTAGTTGTACTTAGAGAATCTGTGAAGAGTTATCATACTATTGATTGGTTATATTTGATTGACATAGAAATATATTTGTGGTGAGAAGAGTGTAGTTGTCTGCCTTTGGTGGAATGCCTGGCAGTTTACGGATGATGGTTCTCGTGGCTAAAGAGTTTAGTCAGCTATTCACATACCGTTGGAACATCGAGCCATAGGTACATAAGGTCCCCTTGGTAGCTCAATGGATTCAAGTTGAGAATCAGTTTTTGGGTCAGTTTGAAGTGTTCAAATTGACAAGAGGAAGTTTGATTATATATGATATAATTAAACGGGTCAATTATATATGATATAGTTGACATGATGTATAAGATACATTAATTGAAGAAAAAGGATATAAATATGATTTGTATCTAGTGGAGGAGAAAAGAACTATGGTTCATATGTTGCATATGATGTAATATTAAACCATAGGTTATAAATATAATATGATTATACTTATTTTTTAATTAAACAATTATAAGATAATTGTTGGTGGTTTTTTCTCCGTAACTGAATAAGATAATGGGAGGTTGCAATCAGTTTTCATAATTGAAGGATAAAATGAAAATGGTTTTCATTTTGCAGATAGATCTTCAATCGCTCCCCGATTAGTACACTACCCATCGCCTAGCAAACGAGAGCATACACGATAGCTCAAAGTTTACTAAATAATCGTGTACACACGCTCTTTTCCTAAATGATCGCATAGTCTTACCTAAACAACCGTCTAGCTTTTTCTAAGCGATCGTGTGCCCGAGCGTCTTACTAAACGATCGTCTAAACGATCAAGCCCTTTTTACTACACTATCGTGCACCTTTTACTAAATGATCAAGCAATCGTCTATACGATAGACTTCAGATATCTCCCACTTGCTTGGTCGTGGTAAACGATCATTCCTTCCTCATTCCTTCTACCAAATCCAACAGAGCCCACACCTCCTAGATTCTCACTTCGAGAATACCGAGGTTTCCGAATGGTTGTGTCCTTCATTATTGCCTTGTTCGTGAGGAGTCCATGCGTGGTAGACGACAACATGATTTGGTAGATGATAGGCTTAACAATCTCAACGATAGCGAGATTGGCTGGATTGACGAGAGCGAGATTTAAAGCGAACAAGAGTTCTTCAACTGGTATGTATCTCGTCCCTTTTTTGTTTAAAGTTCAAATCATGTTGTAATTTGTTGTTAAATGCATAACTAGTATGTTTGATTGTGAATGCGGTATTTTTATCATAATGAGTTTGGAACGATCTTGCTTCCGCTCAGAGGTGCTCTTTGATAAGAGTTCCTTCACTCCTACCTGGGGATTATGACCGAAATGATGAGCATTGTTAACCAGTTTTATGAGCTTGTGTGAGCGGTGAGAGGTTTAAAATATTAGTTTAAACACCTAGACATTGTAGGTTGAAGTCCAAATGTAAACATTATACTTGGATAAAATCATATAGACTTAGGTTGTTTAAATTAGTCGTAATAAACCTAAGTAAAAGAATACCCAAACATTTAGAACACTTCAGTGGGAGATTAACAATATATTCGATATATCGTTTTTAACTCTCACATCCTCAAGAGTTCACATCGTGAGATCTATGTTTGGCTTCGTGTCGCTTTTATCGCGACTGCTCCATTCGAAAATTGTTCGCATGGGTCAATAACAAGGTGAATGGGGGAAATAGTTCATAGTAAGTGAGTGAAGGAAATGTGTCAACATATCCTATGGCCTCCTACATTAGTTTGAACCGTGAGATTCCTATGTTGTGCCTGTTGTCGTTTTTAGGTGGCACTAGCTAGTCATTAACCGCGGCGATCCCTTCGGATGGTTGTAACATAAGATTCAGAACAACCCAAACTTTAGAAATGAATAGGGCCTTATAGTTCCGTCTTGAACATTGTCTTCTAATTCGGGGGCATGTTTATACCGTTCTATAAGATATGAAAATGGCAGGTCACACTTATAAAATTACTAGGTGTTAGTAAGTTCTTGACCGAAAATGGTAGCTAAATGACTATCGAAATATGAGTTATTCTGAAGATAGTATTTAGTCAAGAATGTCTTGCTTTAGTGAAGGAATATTTGACTGCCTCAGATGGCACTTATTTTGACTCACTATAGTATCATTGCAAATAAATAAAGAAATATGGGCACTTTATTATTTTCTTGCTAAAATTGGATTTAGATGCATAAGATTAATAGAATTTATTTATTTTTCTAGCTATGTCGAACTCGATTATACAACTTATTGCTTTCATCAAATTTAATGGAGAGGGTACTCCAATTGGAAATCTAATACAAACACAATATTAGTAGTTGATGACCTGAGGTTTGTTTTATCGGAGGAATGTTCTCCTATTCCCAGTTTGACTACAAATTGAAGCATTCGGGATGCCTATGATAGGTGGGTAAGGGCTAATGAAAAGGTGAGGGCCTATATCTTAGCGAGCATATTTGATGTGCTTAATAAAAAATATGTAGTCATGCCCACAACTCGTGAAATTATGGCGTCGTTATAGGAAATGTTTGGGTAACCGTCATCTTCTCTACGACACGAGGCTATAAAGTATGTTTATAACTCACGCATGAAAGATAGAGCCAATGTCAGGGAACATATCTTAGACATGATGGTTCATTTTAATATTGCAGAAGCTCGCGGGGCTACCATAGACGAAACTAGTCAAGTTAGTGTGATTTTGGAGTCTCTTCTAAAGAGCTACCTAACCTTTCGTACTAATGTCGTAATGAATAAGATTAATTAAAATTTGACTATTTTATTGAACGAACTACAGACTTATCAATCAATGATGAAGTTGAAAGAAAGTGAAGCAAATGTTGTTTCATGAAAAAAGAAATTTCGGAAGGGTTCATTGTCAGGAACAGAAATCCTCAAATAAAAAGAAGTCTGTCCTTTCATCATCTAAAGGCAAAAGTGTACAGATGAAGAAAAAGGGAATAAAAAAAAACTACTGCAAAGAAAAAACAAAGCTCTCAAAGGAAAATATTTCCATTGTGGAGAAAAGCTCCCAAAGGAAAATGTTTCCATTGTGGAGAAGACAGACACTAGAAACAAAATTGCCCAAAGTATTTGGCTGAGAAAAAGGTGGAAAGGGCAAATCAAGGTAAATCAGATTTACTTGTAATTGAAACATGTTTAGTGAAAAATTCTCACTTGACCTGGATATTAGATTCAGGCGTTGTTAACCATGTTTGCACTTTACTACAGGAAACTAGTTCTTGGAATCATATCTCAAAATACGAAATGACTTTCAAGGTGGGAACATGAGAAGTCATTTCAACTGAAGCAGTGGGAGATATCAAGTTGTTTTTTGGAGAATCTTTTATCTTGTTAAAAAATGTATATTATGTACAAAAGATGAAAAGAAACTTGATCTCCATATCATGTCTGCTGGAAAATATGTATAAAGTATCTTTTGAAGTTAAAGAAGTGTTCGTTTTTCCCAAAGGTGTTCATATTTGTTCTGCTAGACTTGAAAATAACTTGTATATATTAAAACCAACTAATGCAAAAACCATTTTAAATATAGTGATGCTTAAAACAATAGAAACTCAAAATAAAAAAATGAAAAATTTCTCCTAACGCCTATCTTTGACATCTTAGACTTGGTCACATAAATCTCAACAGGATTAAGAGATTAGTCAAAAACGGTCATCTAAATCAGTTAAAAGACAGTTCTTTACCTCATTGTGAATCATATCTTGAAGGAAAAATGACTAAAAGATCTTTTTCTGGAAAAGGTCTTCGTGCCAAAGAATCCCTTAAACTTATACATTCAGACCTTTGTGGACCGATGAATGTAAGAGCACGAGGTGGATATGAATATTTTGTCAGTTTCATTGATGACTATTCTAAATATGGCTATATTTACTTAGTGAATCGCAAGTCTAAGAATCTTGAAAAGTTAAGGGAATTTAAGACCGAAACAGAAAACTTATTAGATAAAAGAATTAAAACACTTCGATCAGATCGAGGTGGTGAGTATATGAACTTATAATTTTAGAACTATTTGGTAGATCATGGAATTCAATTCGAACTCACAGCATCTGGAACACCACAACAAAACTGTGTTACAGAAAGGAGAAATTGAACCTTGTTAGACATGGTTCAATCAATGATGAGTTTTGCTCAATTACCTCAATCCTTTTGGGGGTATGCAGTATAGACTATGGTATATATTCTAAACATGATTCTCTTAAAAAGTGTTTCTAAAACACCGTATTAGTTATGGAAAGGACGTAAAGGTAGTACATTACTTCTGAGTCTGGGGATGTCTGACACATGTGTTGGTGCAAAATCCTAAAAAACTGGAACGATATTCAAAATTATGCCTCTTTGTTGGATACCCTAAGGAAACATAAGGTGGGTCCCCAAGAAGATAAAATATTTGTTTCGACAAATGTTACATTCTTGGAAGAAGATCGTATTAAAAATCATCAACCTCGCAATAAACTAATATTGAAAGAAATGACCAAAGATACTACAGACAAATCAACAAAAGTTGTTGATTAAGTTGGTCCATCAACAACAGTTGTTGCTTCATCACATCTTTCTCAAGAGTTGAGAATGCTTCGACATAGTGGGAGGATTGTTCATCAGCCTGAACGCTACATGGATTTAATAGAAACTCAGGACATTATATCTGATGATGGCCTAGAGGATCCATTGACCTTTAAACAGGCAATGGAAGATGTTGATAAGGAACAATGGATAAAAGTCATGGATGTAGAAATGGAGTCAATGTACTTCAATTCTATCAGGAAACTTGTAGATCAACCACATTAGGTTAAACCTATAGGTTGTAGATGGATCTACAAGAGAAAGAGAGACCAAACTGGTAAGGTGAAAACTTATAAAGCCAGACTCATGGCAAAAGGTTTTACCCAAAGGGAGAGGATTGACTATGAAGAAACATTCTCTCCTGTTGCCATGATAAAATCAATAAGAATACTCTTATTCATTGCCGCATATTATGACTATGAAATATAGCAAATGGATGTCAAGACAGATTTCTTAAATGGCCATCTTGATGAAAGTATTTTTATGTCTCAACCAGAAGGGTTCATTCAACAGGGTCAAGAACAAAAGGTTTGTAAACTTAAGGAATCCATTTACGGGTTGAAGCAAGCTTCTAGATCCTGGAATATAAGATTTGACACTGCGATCAAATCTTATGGCTTAACAAAGTGTTGACGAACCTTGTGTATACAAGAAAATAGTCAACAAAATTGTAGCATTCTTGGTACTTTATGTTGATGATATCTTACTCATTGAGTATGAGACAAGTTTTCTTGCTGACGTAAAGAGATGGTTAGCATTACAGTTCCAAATGAATGATTTGGGAAATGCTCAATATGTTCTTGGGATTTAAATTTTTTGAAATTAAAAAAAAACAGAACCCTAGCATTATCTCGGCATCTTATATTGAAAAAATGTTGTCGAGATATAATATGCAAAATTCCAAAAAAGGTATGTTACCTTTTAGACATGGAATTCATTTTTCGAAGGAACAAAGTCCTAAAACGCCTCAAGAAATTGAGGAAATGAAAAGAATTCCATATGCATTGGCAGTTGGGAGTCTAATGTACGCTATGTTGTGTACACGGTCCTGAAATATGCTTTATAGTTGGAATTGTCAGCAGGTTCCAATCTAACCCAGGACACAATCATTAGACAGCTTTCAAAAACATCCTCAAGTATCTTAGAAGAACGAGAGATTATACGCTTGTGGATGGATCTAAGGATTTGATCCTCCAGGATATACTGATTCTGATTTTCAGACTAATGTAGATTCTAGAAAATCTACTTTAGGATCAATTTTCACTCTTAACGGAGGAGCTATAGTATAGAGAAACATTAAACAAAGTTGTATAGTTGACTCCACGATGGAAGCAGAATACGTAGTTGTATGTGAAGCAGCTAAAGTAGTAGTGTGGCTGCACAAGTTCCTAATAGATTTGAAAGTGGTTCTAAATATGCACCTGCCATTACTCTGTATTGTGACAACAATGGTGTAGTTGCTAATTCTAAGGAACCAAGGAGTTACAAGCGTGGAAAACACATCGAAAGAAAGTACCATTTCATTAGAGATATCATACACCAAGGAGACGTGATAGTCACGCAGATAGCCTCAAAAGACAACCTCGCTAATCCTTTTACAACGGCCCTCTCGACTAAAGTGTTCAAGGGCCATCTGGTTGGGCTAGGACTACAATTATCATAATCTAGGGCAAGTGGGAGAATGTCAAGAGTATTTTAGATGCCCTAGTTTATTGTATTTTCTCTCTATATTTCTCAACATTGTAAACATTATATATTTATGTGTTTGTCTTACTGGAGTATTAGTCCAAGTGCGAGATTGTTGGGAATGTCCTAAACTCGCAGTTCGTAAATTTTTTTTAACATATTCTATTTATCAATAAAAATATTGTTGAGTATTTTATTCAATAAATTGTTTTTGATATATTGCATTCTTTTATGAAAATTCAATAAACAAATCCATGGATATAATATGAATACTTTAGCTTTATGTGGTGATATAACAGAGGATCAAGTTTTAGTATATAGCCAAAAATGGTGTATAAGTATATGGATGAGATTGGGTACCTCATCCTGGTGACACTATTGAATGCGACCCATTTTATATACTGATACAAATGATGTGATCCAAAAATCATTCATGTAGAGACATGTGAGTGGGGGCATCATGTGCAATGAGTTTACATAAGACTGGACCTCAAAATAGTTACTTTTCTTTATAACAACCGTTAACTGTTAAAACTGACTATTTCAAACTCATTGACCTAGGGTAACTCGATCTTAATCCTAAGCTAACTATGAACTCTTGTTTATTCAGGATTATCCTTTGATCTACATAGGTGAGAGTAGTCCAACAGCACTACTCAATAAGTCTCCCATTTTGGGGATAAGGTTGGATAGATAGCTGGGGACATAGCTTTGAAATATGGAATTTACTCCTACCCGACTTAGGATTAGCAGATAGGTTGTTCTCTTAAGCGCTAATGCCTAATCTTAAGCAACGGGGCCCCGCCCTCTCATGATAGAGAGAGTTATGATTTATAAGTTGGACTATAAATCAATTGTTCAATGGAGGATCAGTGAGAGCTTAAGAAGCAAGATGTATTTACAGGAGTAAAACGGTAATCTTTGACCCAACTGTAAATACGAATGACCTATGAAAGATCGACTTACCAATTATGGTTAAAATAGACAGAAATATATCTACAGTGAGGAGAGTGCAACTATCAAGTTGTAGTGGAATGTCTTTGTAGTAACAAATAGTGATTAATTCGATTTAAAGAGTTTAACAAATTAATTGCAAATCGTTGGAGCTCATGATTTGTAGGTTCATAAGGTCCCTCTACTAGCTCGTAATTTGGATTAGTAAATTGAGTAAATTTGATAAGATTCAAAATTAGGGTTTAGAATTTGAAATGTTCAAATTCAGTTAGGGTTTCTATTAATTGTATTTGATAAAATTGAGACGTTTAATTTTATCGAGATTAAACAAAATTGAAGAGTTCAAAATATTTAAATATTGATTTAAATATTAGATGAGGTGTAATATTATATTTACTATTAGATATTAAATTTAATTAATTAAATAAGTTTAATTAATTATCCAATTTTAAATTCAAAATTTAAAATTGTTCAATTAGAATTTTAATTAATTTAAAAGAATTTATTGAAATTCAAAATTAAATAATTAAAATTATTGATTTTTTGAAATTCATATTTTAATTAAATTAGATTAATCAAAAGGGGATGAAATTAAATTGTTTTTAAATTTGAAAGTGGGAAAGTCCAAATCTTGGATGTTCCCACTCAAATTTCCACCTCATTGTCACTTCAATTTCAATGCATCAGACATGTTGAATTAATTGCATGGAATTCATGTATATATTGAAGGTTTGAACTTCAAGTCAGCTTCATGCAAACTGGTCAGCTCTAGAAATTCTGTAGAAACCCTTCCCTTTAAACCCCCTTCAATCTTATCAAAATCTAGCTCAATTCAGTGTTTTCACCAGACAATCCTTGCAAGAGAATAGTAGAGAAGATCTATGTGGTGGTCTACTTGAAGATTGAAGCAACAATTCGTGGAACTCAACTGGATTCAATGATGGTTCATCAAAGGTATTGTGTTCTACAAACCCTCTTGTGAAATTATTTTGCAATAGCATGTTTTAAACTCAAATTAAATGTAATTAGAGTGCTTATTGATTCTAATTTTTTTCGTTGCATGTTAGTTTACTCTATCATTTGATACATTATAATATAAGGTATGAGAGAAATTTGAATATGATTCAAATATTAATTATATGAATGATATTCATTTAATTAAATTTAATATTATGATTTATATTAAATACCATAATTAAGTTGAGAGGAATTAAATATTTGAAAATGATTCAAATACTAATTATATGAATGAGATTCATGTAACTAAATTTAATATAAACATGATTTATATTAAATACCATCAATAAGTTGAGAGGAATTAAATATTTGGATATGATTCAAATATCAATTATATGGATGAGATTCATATAAGTGAATTTAATATAAATGTGATTTATATTAAATACCATGTATTAATGAGAGAAAATTAAACTACAGGTTACATTGTATTAGATATAATATAAAACTATAGGTTATATGTTATATTTGATATAACATATAGTACGCATATATATAATAAAGTAGTTATTGTATATTATTATTAATTTAATTTAATTATTTTTAATTTAATTAAAGGGAGGGAGCGCCAACTCCCTCTCCTATTTTTTCTCTCATCTTTTTATGTGTAGAGAGTTGGGGTTGTCTTCTTCCACAGGAAGTGGATCTGATTTTTGGTTCTCTGAAAAACTCTCTGCCAAAAGAATATAGAGAAGAAGGGTTCTTCTCCTCTCTCTCAATCTTTTATTTCCCTTTACCAAATCGAAGGCAGAGCCCACACCTCCTGCAAATTCTCAAACCCTAAGGAGAATACAAGAGGCTCCTTTTTTGGTGGTGTCCCAATTAGGATTTGTGTTTGGGAAGTCCGTTCGTGACTTTGTTTGAGGGATTACATGAAGAAAAGGTTTCTTCAAAGGTAAAGGTATTTCTTCTCTCTTCTATCTAATTAGAAAAGCATGTTGTAGGTTAAATTTTAATGCATAATCCTTCTGTTTTAATTCTGTAATTTTTGTAAGTTCTGTGAAAAACGAAAATTGGGACCGATCCCCGTATTCTGCTACGTAAACCTTCAATGGTTTTCCCTTCATTCTTTTCACTTGCAGTGAGACCTTCATAAGAGGTGTGCTCTTACAATGGATGCATTGTTAATGAGGTACGATTTCACACTATAGAACATGATAATTGTCTAGCTACACAAAATAGTGGAATCCTGGTGGCTGGGGAGATCAGTGGAAATAAAAGTGTGGATAACAATTTCTCTAGTATCTAGATGAAATATTAGATTTCCAAAATGCGAACAGAAGACGTGTTTTTATGTTCAAGTATAGATGGTTTGATACAGATAACAACAAAAGTAATAGGACACACGTGGATTTAGGATACAAATCAATTAACACATCGCGTTTTTGGTATGTTGATAAGCTTTTCATCTTTGCTATCCAAGCACAAGTCTTTTACCTTAACAACATAAAATATGGTAGCAATTGAAAAGTTGTTCAAATAGTCCAAAATAAGCGAATATGGGATGTACCAGAAGTGGAGGATATTGAAAATGAACTGGATTTATTAGAAATTTTTTGTGGAGTTCGAGTAGTTGAAACTATTGAGGAGGTTACTTTATGTAAAGTCGACGTTGATCCTACAGTTGTAAAATGACCAATTATTCGGCATGTTGATGATGACTTCATAAATGATGATGAAAAACAATTATCTCCCAATATCAGTTCAAGTGCTGACGAATAATTTGATTTAGATGACGATGATGATTAATCATATATCTACTCAGTTCTCTTTCTCTGTTTGCACATATTTAATATTATTTTATATTGTTTTGTCTTTTTATGTTTATATAGATAAGATCAACCCTTAATAGGCAACATGAGGTAGAGAAAGAATACCGGGAGCAAGAGATATATCTAGGCAACACAGGATCTTCTGTGGGTGACACTTTAGGTTAGTATTCGTACACATTTTCTGTTGACTGAAATACATCCTAAACTGTTTTAAATTTTTTATTCCTTAGATAATAGCTCTCCATCCACTCGGAGGAAACACGTGCATTTGCGTAAAATTGAGTTGGAAAAATACGTAAAAAAAACATGGGAGAATTCCAATCATGATTAGAGAGAGGGAGAAGAAGCCGATTTGTCAATATTCAATACGATTTAGTAATGTGATTAGTGTCACCGTCAGATCTGCATTTCCAGTATAATATCGTACTTTCACTGATGGTCCAATCGTATTTGTAGAATTGGCTAAGAGTCAATTGTTGGTAAATTTATAAGTTTGTTCTTTTAGATTGTCATAAACATCATATATGCTAATTATTCCTTAATTCTTTTGTGGCTTCATTTCGTGCTTGATTTATCCGATCAACCACTTAATAATTTTATTGAACATCAAATGAAAAACTAGTTCAAAGAATTCAGAGTAGATTTGCACAGACATTACAGGAAATGTAACAACCTTCAGCAAGTGTGTGCCAACCCACCTAACTGGCTTAAAAATAGACTAGAAGATTGCCATTTTTTGTGTGACTGCTTCAAGAGTGAAGAATTTTAGGTTATAATAATTGAAGGCGTATATCATTTACTTCATTTACTATTATAGAATATCTTTTTAATTTTTTGTTTCGAATGTAGGAAATTTCATAGATGAATAGGAAGAATAGAGAGAAACCACTGTTTGACCATATAGACGGATTGAAGTCGTTCCTGGAAATTCATCTGAGCTGCAAGAAAAATAAGGTCAAGAAGTAGAACGTGTTGACCTATTTAAGGAAAAACACACACTAAAGATGGCAAGTTCTGAATCAGGCAGTTAAGGATGCACATGTAATCAATTTTATGTTATTTTCATTTGTAAGTTCAGTCACTCGTACTTACACACTTAATTAATATGTGTAGAATAAAATATTAGAATTACAATCCAACCCCACTTCAGAAGATTCCTAACCACTAACAGGGGACGAAATTTGTGAGACGGTTTTAGGTAGACGACCCAGTCATGTAAAAAGTCTAGGTTGGGGCCCTAAACCTAAGTCAATAAGGGGTAGCAACTCATCAAATTCGTCATATACTCAAGGAATGGGAAGTAGGGAGGTGAAGGAATTGAAAGCCAATTTCGAACAGTCTCAATCGAGGATTAAGGAACTTGAAAATGTTAAAAAACATATGAGAGAGGATCATGCAAGACAAATGGAAGAAATGAAAAAAATGATTAAAGATATGATACAATCATAGAGAGAAGGGTCATCAAATTAGGTATGAATACTTCATTATCTAGTTGGCTAATATGTTACTATCCTGCAGTTATGGTAGCAAAGTAGTTATGTCTTGCTAGTAGCCTTATGATAATGAATTGTTGGCTATAATGTAGTTATGGTAGCCAAACAACTGGATTTTGATGTGTTTTTTGGAGTTATTATTTGTTTGTGGATGTTTATGAAATTTGAATGTTGTGTGGGGTGGATTGAGATTGGTTATACTTGTTTTGGAGTTCAACTTGGATTTTTTTTGTTTGTTTGTGGAAGTTTATGAATTTTGAATGTTGTGTGGGGTGGGTTGAGATTACTTATACTTGTTTTGGAGTTCAACTTAGAGTTTTTTTGTTTGTTTGTAGAAGTTTATTTGAATGTTGTGTGGGATGTGTGGAATGGTTGGGATAGGTTATATGGAATTTTATGAATTTACGATTTTTTTTTTTGTTTCTTTTGGAGTTCAATTTGTGGTTTTTGTGTGTTTGTAGAGGTTTTAGGTTGAGAATATGCAGTCCTGGAAGTGTGTTAATTTTCTTCGTTTTGTAGGATTGTAAGATTCATCTAATGACTTTTGTTTGATTGTGAAAGTTTATGAATTTTGAATGTTGTTTGGGATGGGTTAAGATTAGTTATTTTTTTGGAGTTTAACTTGTGATCTTTGTGTGTTTGTGGAGGTTTCAGGTTGAGAATATATAGTCTTGGAAGTGTGTTGATTTTCTTTGTTTTGTAAGATTGTTACTCATTTTTTTTATTTTGTAGGATTGTCAAATTTTCTTTATTTTGTAGGATTTGTAGGATTCACCTTATGGTTTTTGTTTTCTTATAGATGTTGTTTGAGATGATGTTGGAAATGTTGTTAGAGATGCTGTGTTGGAGATGATGTATTGGAGACGTTGTTGAAAGTTCTTTCTTCTATGTATTTGTGAAGATATATTTCGTTTGTAAACCATTTTGCCAACTTTTCTCTATTTTGTGTAATAAAGAATACTATAGACTTTGTTTGTTTGTTTTATCTTTTATATGAATATTTTTTTAGTTGCTTAAAATGTTATATATTTTAGGTTATTCAGATCAAATTAAAAAAAATAAAAAATTGAAATAAAAAAACTCTCTCTCAACAAAAACATCGAGAGTTTCTACCAACCATCAAGAGTTCAAGTTCAGATTTTGAATTTCTGAAATTGAACTCCTGACGGTTAGAACTTGAAGAACTCCCGAAGATGTCTATACATGCGTCGGGAGTTTGTTCAAACTCCCTACGGTCTGTGTATTCGCGTCAGGAGTTGTACTCCTGATGGACATATCCCGAAGAAACTCTTGATGAGAAGTTTGTCGTTGGAAGTGGATCTCCCGACACATTTTTTTACCATTTTCTGACGATTTGAAGTGTCGAAAAAGGGGTGTTTTCTTGTAGTGTTAATTTAATCTCCTTTGGTTCATGGTATGCATACAAACATTCTTTCATTGTCTAGCTTGCTATCCTAAATTGGTTATAGACGTATGATTATATTAGTCGTTGGTACTTTTATATCCCAAGTGTCTATGTTCTTTGCATTGGTGAAATCGAGTCTTGAGATCATTTATTCTTTAATTGTCCTTTTAGCCAGCCTATTTGAGGGGAGGGAAAGGAGAGGGGGAGACATGCTCGTTTGGGGAGGGTGCTCCCATAGGATCTCCCACTGGGACTTATAAATTTCCTCGATTTATCATATTAATTTAGGCTATTGGTTGCGACATTAAAGTTGGGAGATTAGTATGATGTGTGTTGTTATTTATCATATTTGGAGAGTGTAACATTTGTATCCATGGGACTACCTCACAACCTCCCAAAGTAGTTAGTTGTCTTAGTTAGGCTATGCAGTCTATGTTTTCTTCTACTATTCTAACTTATTGGGGGATTTATGTTGGCTCTCCTTTTTGCTTGCCTTTTAACTCTTCTACTTGTGTTTTGTTCGTGCCCTAACCTTAAGCTGTAAGGTCTCTTTCTCTTTATTGCAATTTGATACCTTTGCAAAATAATAATAATAATAATAATAATAATAAAGAAATATTTAAATAAAATATTTAATTAGTATAAATCATCTAAAAGATGCATACAACATTAGTAATTCATTATAACATATTTAGATTAAATTGTAAATTTAGTTTTCAAGCATGTACTTAATATGTCTTTGAACTTTTAATTTTGTATTTAATAAGTTCAAGTTCTTAAACTTTCATCTTTATTGTCTAATAGGTTTTTAGCATAATTAATTTATGTCCAATAGAATGGTAAACTTTCAATCTGAACATACAAATAAAAAATAAGTAAAGTACCATGACGTAAATTTGATATTTCAACGAAGGAATACAAAATAAATATAAATGAAAGTGTTGAATATTGTATTGATCGCATTAAGAGTATAGATGAATTATTATTTTTGAAAATACAGAAGAATTATTATTATTATTATTCAGTTCACAATATGCATAGTGTGACTATTCAAACCTGCAAAGTATATGTTTCATTGAGTTATGTTTATATTAACCTAAATAGATTAGTTAGAATATTTATAATTTATTTTTTTACATTTTATATAGAATCTCAAATGGGTAACTAAAAAAATATGCAAAATTATTTCAACCACTCCATTAAGCCTTAGGAGACAATTATGAAGTGTTATTTATTTCAACCACTGAATTAAGCCTTAGGATACAATTATGTAGCTAACACTTCATATATCTTTATGTGAGCTTTGATTATCCCAAATACTCTACATGAACATTTTATGGTATGAACGGTAAAAGTTCTATAGGCATACTTGTTAGAGTATGAGGTAAAAGTTTTTAAGCATAGCTATTTGATCATGTACTAATTACTATTTCAAAATTTGATTGAGGAATCAAATTCTAATTTAAAGAATTGTTTTAATTATGTTTGATACTATCATTATAAATGATAAATGAGTTGTAATTACCAACTAAACTTTAGGTTGAATATAACTTTTTATTAATTAATTTATAAACATGTTTTAGTTAGATTCTTTACATGTTTTGGTTAGATTTTTTTTTATACTTATTATTTTGTAATATTATAAAATTTATAATAAATTACATAATATGTATTTTAATTTGAAAAATGATTTGAGCTTTTATAATATGGAAAACATATTTTTAAATATTATTTAAAAAATTATTGTTCGCACGATATTTTCGGAGAAACATATTTCGTAAAGCTGAACTTGTGTTGATGTAGATTTAACGTATGGTTCGATTTCTAATACTTGATCATCTGATTCTCTCTCAATTGAATATGTACGTTTGACGAAATGGAGTGCATGATGTTCTTGAAGTTTAAATCTTGAAAGAATATTTATATTTTCAAGATCTGAAGTTGAAAAAATGGTTCAATTTTCCAGTTGAATTTTAATACTTAGACTAATTTGACAAAAAAGAAAAAGAAAAAAAAAAAAACTCAAACCTTTTAATTATTTTTAAATAAAAAATAAAAAATAACTGCAGGATAAAATAATCCCCGAAAGCTTTGGCAAATCGGAAAGCTAAAAAAGCGTCTAAGTTCATCTACAGGCAAAACTCCAGCCCAAATCCGTTCCGGTTCAAACCGGAACTCGTAAGCGTACAAATTACATCATTTCAGCTCTTTTAAACCCATCATTGACTTGTAGTGCCACCCAAGAACCGTGAAATAACAACTATAAATATATTTAGTGAAAGGTGCCTTTTTTTTATTATTATTATTATTATTAGATTTTGAATTTAGTTTCTATTTAGTTCATAAATTTTAAAATATTATATATTTAGTCAAGTTTTGAGTTTATTTTTAATTTAATCTTTAAGTTTCAAAATACTATAATTTTAGTTTTAACATTTGAGTTTTGTTTCGATTTGATACTTATATTTTAAGCTTTGTACTGTTAATATGATTTTTTTACTAAATATTCACTTTCCATCTTTAGAGTTAATTTATGTTAATAAATAAAAAAATACTAAAAGAATTATAATTAATTAAATTTAATTATTTTTATCATTTTAAATTAAATTTAAAATTTTACTTTATAATTATTTTTAATTAATTAATAAAAATTTACATAAATTATTTAAAGTGAATATTTAATGAAAAATATAATTAAAAATAAAAATCTCGAAATCCAATTTTTAAATCGAAACAACACTTAAATTTTAAGAATAAAATTATAATATTTTAAAATTTAACCGCTAAAAGTATCATCTTCACATATTTCAATAAAGTGCTCTGTGCAGGCCCCACCTCCATCAAATCAAGAATCTCCACCGTACGATAGATCATCAAATCAGGGCTGTACTATGTGTACTCAAATTCCCGCGTTCCACGTGAATATTTCCCATCTCCATGCATCCCAATCGCCATTGCAGGAGCAGCAGCGTTTCCAACTCCCACTCGCCTCTTTTTCACACGCGCCTTCACGCGCCGACACCTCCCCCCCCCAAAATAAAATCTCTCCCTCTTTTACAACCTCAATCCTTTCTCACTCTCTGAAAATCCCTTTTTCTTTTTGGTCTCCGATGAAGAAGCTCTACCGGAAAAGAGGAACGGTCCATCCATCGCCGCCGATCATTTCCGACCACCTCTCGTTCCTCCCCACCGCCATCCTCACCCTCGCGGCGGCGCTCTCACTTGAAGACCGGGAGGTTTTAGCCTACCTCATCTCCTCCTGCTCCAACGATTTCACCGCCGTCAACAACCGCTCCAACCACCGCGGCAAGGCGGCCCACCAGAAACCCCCGGCTGCCGCAAAAGGAGGTTCTGATCACCCCCCTGCATTCTCCTGCGATTGTTTCCGATGCTACACGAGCTACTGGGTTAGATGGGATTCCTCTCCGAATCGGCAACTAATACACGAAATAATCGACGCTTATGAAGAGAAATTGGCTGAGAGTAAAGCCGGGAAGAACAATAAGAAAGAGAGGAAGAAGCGGAATAGCGGACCGGTTTCAGGTCCGGGTGAGGGGAAAAGGTCGGAACCGGCGGCGGAGGAAGAAGAGTTGAGGGTGACGGAGAGGGAGGCGGCGGAAGGCGGGGAGGAGGAGACGGAGAAAGGGTCGGTGAGGAGGATTGTGAGTTTCATAGGGGAAAGAATCTGGGGAAGTTGGAATTAAGTGATTGAATTTCCATTGATGATGAATTTGGAGGTTTTTCTGTTTGTTAATTAATAATTAGTTTGCAGTAATTATGGAGGAACTGAAGAAGAAGAAGAAAAGAAGGTGTTCACATAAACTGAATTAAGCTATCCTCATCTTGTTCTTTTGATTCTGGTTCTGGTTCTTAGATGTATATAGAATCTTAAGTTTTGTATGTACAAATTTGTCAATATATATGTATAGAATCTTTATTTAGAATGTGTTTTGTTTGTATTTAGTTCTTTCATTGCTACTTGTAGCATAATCTTCTTTTTCAGTTTAAATAATCTGGGAGGATTTTAGTACTATAGGATGAATGATTGAATTTGGTTTAAATCACTTCTGCTATTTTTAAAAATCTGATAAAATAAACCCCAAGATAACAAGATATAGTTATAGTATTAAATTATCATTGGTACTTATGAGTTCGACATCGAGATAGATGAATTGATATTTTTATCGGATTATAGAAAAATCTATAAAATATAAAATAAACAATTAATAAAATGTCTTTAATATAAATATAATATAAGTAATAAACATGCTAATTTGTTTTAAAATTATAAAATATTTATTTTTTAAAATTTTTTTTGTTTTTATAATTATTTTAAAAATATCTATCAAAATTGATATTTTAACAATATTTCCATTGAAATTTATGTAATGTGAGACTTCGATTTTTAAACCTTGGATATAATTAATGTGAATAGTATGTAAACAATATATATTTTATAGGTGGACGGTTCGATTCTATTGGTGTAATAAAAAAATAAATAAACATTTCATAAAATTGTTTGAAAAATATGAAAATATTTTTTTATTAATTAATATTTTTAATTTCTTTGTTTTCATACATTTTTAAGAAACATCCAACACACATTTTCATATAATTGAGACTTACCGGTTAAATCCAAAGATTAAAATATTACATGGATGCCATTATCGAGGTCTTAGTTTATTGAAAATGTCGATGGATAGAAATATCAAATAAATATTGAAGTTGATGAATATTTCTAGAAATTTCTTTTAAAAACATATTAAATTTATAAATAAATATTATATAATTTTTGAACAACTTAATATGTTTATTATTCATTTCCATTACATTTACAATGATATTTTGTTACTTATTTTTATATTTTGATAGATTTTTTAACGATATAAAAGAATATCAATTCATTTCTCACGCTGATATCAAACTTATAAAATGTTAAAATGTTGATGAAAATATCGACTTGTTATTTTCTAAAATTGTAATTTAACACTCCAAGTTAATTTTTATTTTAGAATTGTGAATAAAATTTAAAAAAAAAAAAACGGAACTTTTCCATGAATAAGGAGTAATAGAAATAAAGATAATTATTTTAAATGACCAAAACTATAAAAAAAATATATATTTTCACATATAACAAAAATATTTATCAATAATAGTGCCAGATTGAACAGTAAAATTTTAATATATTTAAAATATTTTTGAGCAATTTTTTTTTAATAATATATAGAAATATCTATTCATTTTTAAATTTAAAAATATTCATGTGGATGTAAATTCAATACGAAAGTGATTGTTTTCATTTTCTAATTTGAGAGAAGATAAAAAGGGAAATAGAAATGATGGCGACATGTCGGAAGAGATGGGGCCAGAAAAAGGGATGGGAGTGCTTCGATTAAAGCAAAATATTGGCCTGATAAAATTTTAATACGTGATAAATAATTTTTTTATAAAATATTTTATTTAATATGTTTTTTTTTTGTAATCATTATTCAATAAATAATTAAACAAAAAAAAGAAAAAGAAAAAAAGAAAAAAAAAAGAAAGGGCCCACAGCCCTGTGTTAAGACTCCATCTCCAATGCTCTTTTCCTTTTCTCTCTTTCTATCTTCTTTTTGAAATACGTTATTTTTATTTTTCAATTCCCTAAGTTTTCGGTGCTTTCAAACTTTACTTTCCTAATTAATTATGATATTACTATTCTTTTAAGAGTATATTACATTATACTTTTTCATCACTATCATTTTATCTATACTATACTATATATTAAAAAGCTACGATCTTTATAAAATATTTTAGGACTACTTTACCCTTCCGTCTAAAACTAAATTTACTAGTCATGCCAATAAGGTTAAAACCGGTGAACAAAATTAAAAAAAAAAAAAAAAAAAAAAAAAAACCACTAATCTACTACCGTTTTAAGTCTTGAATTTCTTTATTTTCTATTGGCCAGTTTTTAATTCATTAAAGAAGAATAAAAAAAACCGCTAAACTACCACCGAATCGTTTCAGAATTAAATTCAATAGAAAAAAACTGAAACCAATTTCATTATTGGTGGAAGCACAAATTTCAAATCTCTTACGTTTTTCCTCTTTGCATAAATTTATATTTTTCATTTAATAATAAATTATTTTAGGAGTGTATCTTTAAATCTTTAGTTATTAATATTATTTTTATGTGATCAATCATCATTTCTTTCGTTAACTTATTAGATATTTATATCTATAATTTTATCAAATTATTGTTTTAAAGAGTAGTCAAGAAATAATCATTTTTGGACTACTTTATCTATTTAACGAATCTTAAAAATCCAAGTAGTCCTTATAAATTATCTCTAATGTGGGGAAGAGGAAATATGAACTGTTAATATGTCTATTATTGAGTATGATGCTCTCTTTTGTAACTCATTGAGCGATGATTATGATTAATGAAGTATATACTTTCCCCTAAAGAAAAGCATTAAGTATTTGTTATCTTTTCACATTCTCACATTAATACATAACCTAAAATGTATTTATAAGATAAAAGACGTTAATAATGTGAAAAGTTCAATTCATTTATTTCTATAATTAAATTTCTAAAATATATTACTTTTAAGTATATTTAATGAATAGATATAGAATAATTTTCTTTTTAACAATATTAATCTTAATTTTAACCATTTTCCTTATAAAAATTGATTTCAAAAGTTACTGGTTTTGCCTTCATTATAATTAATAGTGGATTTTGGAAATTTTTAAAATTCAAAATTTTAAAGTTATATATTTTCTTTTAAAAATAAAAGCTAAAAAATACTTTAATTACATAGACCATTTATAATTTTTGAATTTTTGTACGACTATATGAAGAATACTTAATTTCCTCCAAGTATAAAATGAAAAGTGTTGGATATTGATACATACATGTTCATCTTTTTTTCTTATAAAATTTACTTTTAATATATGATAAACTGGAATAAAAATACTATCAACATGATAAAATAATTGAAAATACCACGTGTAATCATGTTAAAAAACTAGTATTTATAATGGAACAACTAAGTCTCAAACATTTTAAAAAGAAGCTATTGTAAATATAGCAATTAAGTCTAAAATATTAATAAATAAAACACAATATAAAAGAATTTATAAATAATAGAAAATTTTAGATCTAAACTCTTATAGTCTATTAGTGACAGACTATATCGCTAATAGAAGTTGTCTATCATTAAAAGATTTTGTTTGTAATTCTTTAAAAATGTTGCTATATACTTAATTATTAACATTAGAAGTACTGCCCATAGCAATTTTAACTTCTTTATTAATTAACTTTATTAAACCGTCCATTTTAGTTTATGTATTAATTAATTAATTATTTAAAAATAGAAGTGCATTGGGACAAGCATTAGTAGTGGAGGAACTTATACCTACATTTTAAAAAATTTATGAATAAAGTATCTTGCTAAAATTTTGAATGAAAAAAATGAATTAAAAATTAAATTATTGGAAAAAATGAAATAAAATTAAGGGTGCATTTTGAATGTATTTTTAAGTGTTTAATTTAAAAAAAAGTCATTTTGAAAAAAAAGTTGAAATGTTTGGCAACCTCTCAAAATAGCCTTTAAAATGTCTTTTCAACCATTTTTGTAAAAAACATTTAAATAAAAATGAGTTTTTTGAAAAATATTTTTTCTTAAGTCAATCTAAACGGACCCTAAAATGATGGGACCAGTTTGATTATATTTTTAAGTATATTGATCAAAATGGACATTTTGAAAGGTCAGTGCCTAAAAATAACGAAAGTTGTAAGTACTCGACCAAAATGAACATTTTGATAGTACAAGAACCAAAATGAACTAAAATTAAAAGTTTAAGATCTAAAATCTTATTTAAATTATGAGTAAATTACACTTTTGATCCATATAATTTGAGATGCGTATCAATTTAGTCTTTAGATTTTCAAAATTAATTAAGTCCCAAACACATAGAAAATCTCAATTATGCCCCTCTATTAAGAAAACTGTTAAACCTTTGATTTTATTTTTTTAAAAATAAAGAACATATATTAAAATAAATGATTATTATTAAAATTAAAGTATAATTAAAAACTTTTGTAGTATCTATCTCTCCTCTTTGTCAACCCTTTCAAGGTTTCCCACCATTTACCCTTCCCCATCTTTCCTTTCTTGTAAATTTAAAATTCAAATTTAATTCCTATACTTCTAATAAATCCTAAAATTAGTCCATAGATTAATTTATAACATTAACAAAAACAAATTTAATCTTTATTATTAACTTGCATTTTATGAATTTTATAAAGAGATTTATATTCTATCTTATTTTTTATAACAATTAACTCTAACATCTTTAAAATTTTGGATATTCGAAAGAATAGGAATTAAGATAAGAACTTAAATTGGACAAAAATAATATTTGAATCTAATTTTTATCTCAAAATTGATTGGTGTGTATCATTTTTTACTTTAAACTTTATTTTTTTAAAAAAATTAGTCTCAAAACTTACGTGGAACTAACCATTTAGCATATGAACTTTAGTAAGTAACGATTTAATCTATACTTTCACTTTTGTAACAATTAAGTCCTAAATTTTATTATGGAATAATCTGCTTCAAGTAATTTTTATTATCTATTTTATTTTTTGAAAAGGCTATGTAATTTTTAATTTGTAACAATTTAGTCTTTATTGTTAAAAATATTGTAAAGATTCAATGAGAATCCTTATATATTTAGATGGATAAATTGATTAGAGATCAAATATAGTTACAAACTATAAACTACATTGTTACGTAGCAAAATTTAGAACTAAATTCGATGAACTTTTTTATGGTAGATATTAAATTGTCACAACTTTTAAAGTACAAGAACCTATACATTGTTATATATTAAAGTTCAAAGATTAAATTATTATATATTAAAAAGTACATAAACTCAATAAACCAAAGTTTGGAAATTAAAATATTGGTTTTGTGAAATTTATGGATAGAAAAAGTATTCTATAACCTTGCATTTTTTAGTTTTATTGAATAAAACACTATTTTAATTGGATATTGCATGAGACATTAATATGGGTCTATAAATATTTATAAACACAAATTTATAGTGTGAACAAAGTGAAAATAATACTTTCGTAGTACAAGAAAAATTCTCCTGTTAATCTAAATAACTCTGATAAGACCACACCAAAATTTAACTCTATACCACATTTCATTTACTGATGTACTTATTTTATATATACACACAATATATACTCATACATGTGTGAGTAATATGTATTTGACTACATTAAATTAGAAAATTATACTTGACTACGTCAAATTGGAAGAATTATACTAACTCATTAAATTGACCAGACATAAACAATACCACATTTTGTTCATACATATAACAAATTAAGAAAAATTTACAAAGAAATTAAAAGTAAGATAGATTATTTTCTGTTTTGACAAACTTGAAATAAAATTAAAATTAAAATTCATGATTAATGAAAAATATGATGCAATGCACGTAAGCGCACATGATCTCAAGTTATAGTAAAGTAAAATGATCAAGAGATCGAGTATTGTCCTCGAGGAATTAAGTTGTCGAATTATTCTTAGCTATTCAAGAATTGTGTTGATTTTATCTAAAGATTAGTTTTGTGATGACGGTTTTGAATTTTTAAATGAAATAAAGCAAATAAAAATAATGTCGAAACTCAAGAGACAAGCATTTCAGGGTATTGAATTCCTTAATTATTTCATTAAGTCATGCAAAAAGATCCTATGAATTATTATGTCAATAATATGCTTAAGTCTAGAAACTAGTTTAAAGACTATTACCTTTCAATAATAATCTATTCTCATACAAACATAATTGATAACTAATTACTTAAGACCAAATTAAGAAGCATGGTATTAAGAATAGTCATAATCAACTTTTGTTAACAACCTAACTATTTGCATGAAAGGTTTAACTAACGATTCAATACCATAGATCTAGTTAAACATGCAATCTTTTTTAATTACATTCAACCTAACATGCATCTATGATGTGATAAAGCATAATAATATTGAAAAGCATTCACGGACAAAGATCCATAGAAAATATTATTGCATTAACATAAATCCATAATTATGTTCATCAATACTCTAGAACTAGAACGTTTAGCTACGCATCGATGCTACAACCGCATTCTCATACATTGCAATAATCATAAAGTAGAGAAAAGTAAATGACACAAAGAAAAACCACTCTTAAAATAATCTCCATCGTTGAAGCTCGACAATCTCGCATTGATTCACACCTCGAGATCTTGAACGGCTTCCAAACAAACATCTAATTTTTCTCTCCTTTTTCTGGACTAAAAACTCTCTCTAAGACTCAAAATTTTGTGGTTTGGTCAATGATCATTGGCAATCAAAACCCTAGGGGATTATATAGAAGAATATTTCTAAAAAATGACACGTTTTCCTTTTCAGCAGCACTAGCTACAACGTTCTTTCCAGCAATCGCAATGCAGCGCATCGCTTCACCTAGCATCGTAATGCTTTTTTCGCCCAGTGCCACAACTTCTTGGATAATGCCATGACACTTCACTACTTTCTGTAGCACTTCGTTTCTAGAAAATGCACCGGAGTCAGCGCGGCACAAGTGCCACAAACCTGTCCTGTTTTTGGCAAACCTTGGTCTTTTTCTCTATTTTTCTTCCCTCCTTTCAATATTTGTCTCAAGCTTTACTTTCTTGTGCTTATTTATGTCTTTTATGGCTCATTTTAACATTGAATCTCTATTCCAAATATAACTTTGAAAATCACTAGAAAACACCATCAAATCCACTAAAATCATATAAAAACTATCCTAAATCAATAGAAAATAACTCACATTTTAGGTGCATTTCATCATGCTTCTGCTTCGCCCTTCTCTGATGTTACCTTCTACTAGTAACTTGTGGGTCCTTTATAATATCTTACATTTACTAGTTTAGATCTTGCCTTTACAACTGTCATTCATTATACAATTGTGAAATGTATCTTGTGGTATCTCTGTGGCACCCACTAAAAACCGACAACTGAACTTTCTTTACCACAGATATATTATGTGTCCATCTTAACCAATCAACAATGCGACAACCCTTCACAACTCGCTCGTAAGTACAGCTGGACCAATAACTGTTATGCCCCTGTAGTTACATTTGTCTTCTTAAGTACCACTGATCCCTCTAATGAGCATAAGTTGTAGTCCTACTATGACTGAGTCTTCTCTTCCAAAGAGAAGTTGTGGCCACTATGTTCAAGCCTCAGAATCAGCCTTTAAGGGAGCAATCTCTCTACTTATCCCTGCTTTGGGAAAGGAGTGAATTCCATCTTGTGGATTGAGTTCCCAACTCCCAGATCAGACAAGTCTCCAAAAAGGTAGGCATGTTGAGTTGGCAATCTGGCAACTCTCACCCATACTAATCAAATGACCGCCCTCAAAGGCAGGAGTTCCCCACTCGGGATTGAGGTCATGTCACCTGTGGTCATTTAGGTGAGATGCAAGTCTCTAATATCAACGGCGTTATATACAGAGCCTAATCATCTCATGGTTCAGGTCTTATACAGACTCTTTATATAGGACACCCCAGCTCGCACGTGTCCACATGAATGGTCAGGATCTACAATCTATAGTAGTTTACAACACTTGCAAACCTCTACAAAGCGGGTCGTATCCGTAGTGTCACTAGGATAAGATATCCCACCTTAATCCTTATACTACATACCTATTTAGGTTATCACTTAAGGTAAGATCTACTTGTATATCACATATACATCCTTAAGTTCACATAAGATAACCAAAGAGCTTTGTTTATTGGATATGAATAAATGTCAGAATTAAATAACACTTATTTTATTAATTGAACAATGTGTATCTTTACAAAACAACGAAACTCCGGGAGAATTAGGACACCAATCCCAACAATTATAACGATTATAATATAAATGATGCATGGTTATGTTATTTATACATGCAAGCATATAGTATAACACTTATATTATATTATGCATGAGCATGCTATAAAATCAAATCATGCATATTTATACATTATAACACTTATAATATGAAATGATGCATGAAAATAAATGCATAACCTATGGTAGAATTTAATACTATATGACATACAATATGACATATAAATAATTAAAATCATATATCATATGTATAATTAAAGAAAAAGAAAAAACTACAAAGAAAAAATTGGGAAGACTCAAATCAACAATCTAATGGAATTCAGACACACACACTGACCATCTAGAGCATCACAATGCTTTGATGCTAATATTGCAACGCTAACTCTTATGTTGCCGCAGTGTTGCAACACTGATTTGCTCCGTTCTTGCTCCAAAAAATCACCGATTTGAAATCGAAGCTCCATCATGAACAACATGGACAATTACAGACTTGATTACATGAAATTAAATGTCCAAAACACTGGCCATTACAACTTTAAGCAACTTTAAAGCAATAAATTCTAGCAAATTTTGAAAACATCCAATATACAAAACCCATTCCATAAAACATTCTTCATATGCAAAATAATACAGAATGCACCCACCAATTTTGTAATTAAAATTCCAGAATTTAACAAAAAAATTGGGATCCAAAACCATGCTTTGATACCAATTGAAAGGAAAACCATTGAAGGTTTACGCATCGGAATGCAGGGATCGGTCCCAATATTCGTTTTTCGCAGAACTTACAAAAATTACAGAATTAAAAGAGAATGATTATGCATTAAAATTTAACCTACAACATGCTTTTCTAATTAGATAGAAGAAAGAAGAAAAAACTTTACCTTTGAAGAAACCTTTTCTTCACGTAATCCTTCGAACAAAGTCATGAGCGGATCCCCCAAACGCAAATCCCAATTGAGACACCAAATGAGCTTCCTGTATCCTTCTTAAGATTTGAGAATTTGCAGGAGGTGTGGCCTCTGCCTTAGATTTGGTAGAGGGAAAGAGAGGATTGAAAGAAGGAAGAGAAGAACCCTTCTTCTCTGTATTCTTTTGGCAGAGAGTTTTCAGAGAACCAAAAATCAAATCCACTTTCTGTGGAAGAAGACAATCCCAACTTTCTACACGTAAAAAGACAAGAGAAAAAAATAGAGGGAGGGAAACTCCCTCCCTTTAATTAAATTAGATTAATAATAATATATAATAATTATTTTATAATATATATGTATACTATATGTTATATCAAATCTAATATATAACCTATAGTTTTATATTGTATCAAATACAATATAACCTATAGTTTTATTTTCTCTAATTAATACATGGTATTTAATATAAATCATATTTATATTAAATTCACTTATATGAATCTCATCCATATAATTGATATTTGAATCATATCAAAATATTTAATTCCTCTTAACTTATTGATGGTATTTAATATAAATCATATTTATATTAAATTTAATTATATGAATCTCATTCATATAATTAGTATTTGAATCATATTCAAATATTTAATGCCTCTCAGCTTAATTATGGTATTTAATATAAATCATATTTATATTAAATTTAATTACATGAATCTCATTCATATAATTAGTATTTGAATCATATTCAGATTCCTCTCATATTGCCTTATATTATAATGTATCAAATACATTATATTAATTATATCACATATATAATTAATTTAATTAATTATACCATATATAATTAATTCCCTTAATTAATTTGAACACTTCAAATTAATCCAAAAATAATTCTCAATTAAATCGCTGTTGAGATACAAATAGGGCCTTATGGATCTGTAGATTGAAGCTCCAACGGTACTTGGATAATTAATTAAACTATTTAATTAAATTACCCAACATCCATTAACTCTCGGTCATTCCACCAAAGACCGACAGCTACACTCTTCGCACTACAGATATATTTCTGTGTCCATTAGAAATAACCAATCAATAATGCGATGACCCTTCACAAATTACTCGTAAGTATAGCTGGGTCAAAATTACCGTTTTCCCGTGTAGTTACATCTAACTCCTTAAGTACCACTGATTCCTCTAATGAACAATAATTCATAGTCCAACTATGACCAAGTCCTTCTCGGGCTAGGAGAGGGTATGACCACTATGTTCAAGCCCTAGAATCAGCCCTTAAGAGAGCAATTTATCTACTTACCCTAACATCGAGGAATGAGTGAATTTCGTCTTGTGTAGTTGTGTTCCCAGCTCCTAGTTAGACGAACCCCCAAAATGGTAGGCTTGTTGAGTTGGCAACCTAGCCACTCTCACCCATACAAATCAAAGGATCCTCTTCATGAGTAGGAGTTCACAACTCACTCAAGATTCAGGTCATGTCACCTATGGTCATCTTAGTGAAATGTAAGTCTCTATTATTAATAGCGTTATATAAAGAGACTAATCATTTCGTGGTCCAGTCTTAGACAAACTCTTTGTATAGGATACCCCCCTCACATGTCTCTACATGAATGATCAGGATCAGATCATTTATAGCACTTCACAACACTTGTAACACCTACAAAGCGGGTCATATCTGTAGTGTCACCAGGATAAGGTACCTAGCCATATCCATCTACTACAGACTGTTTAGTTTACTGTTTAAACAAGATCCATTTGTATGTCTCTACATACTTGTTTAAATTACATAAAATAACTAGGATCTTAGTTTATTGGATTGAGTATATGCTTATAAAATAACACTTATTTTATTAACAACAATATGTCTATACAAAGTTTACAAACTACGAGATTACAAGGAGATTTAGGACACCAATCCCAACAAAGAAATCATCAGAGAGATCTTCTCTCTCGCGCAGTTATATAACCGGATAATTCATTATACGTTAAAAATGATTGTAAAAAATGAATCACCTCTCAACTTCCAATACTATGTATACCGGAGATATGAAGCAATCGGGAAATTTATGTTAGTGTCTTATATATAAATCAGAGGCACTTTGAGCTTCACGAAGAATTAACCTCAAGTGTTGCCTAGAATTGATCATTAGAAAGTTATATCAAAGAATTTATCTGGGAACTTAGAAAATTATAAAGTTTGAAACATACTTGCGATAATCTAATATTTCTTTACAATTGTTGAGAATGTTTCAATGTGCGATATTCTTTTCCTCCACCAATAGTGTTCGTAAAGTTGACGCCCCTAATGGTCATACCCTCTGCCTAAATAATTCTAATTCACCAAATATCTCATTGTTCGTTCACTTCGTCATACGAGCTTAGGAGTGTATTGTATGAGGAAATTGGAAAAATATGGTGCAAATGTGAATGATGCGTTGATGATGCGTTAGTGATGCGTGAAGGGACGCGTAACACTCCTTTTTATGCATTCAAATTTTTCTAATAAGATCCAAGTATAAATCCAATCCAGGTTTCTGGTAAGTATAGGGTCAAACTCAGGAATTTAGATTAAAGCTAACATAGAGCTTGCATTGTAGTTAATGTAGAAGTATCCTAAGTGAATGTGGAATGAGTTATCTACACTAAGTTTTTTGTGTGTGTGCAAGAAGGTACAAAAAGGTCAAGTAGAAAATAGGGGGTCGTGTGAAAATGGTGCAGTGCAAGTGGTATGCGTCGATCTAAGTGAAATGTACACGTACAAGAATACGATGTGGATGGAAATGACTTTGCTTGTTTATCTCTGTAAATGTGTTAGGTTTCTGCTTACTTTCTATTCAGCACTTCTCAATGCGAATGCCATACAATTTCCTATCTCTAGGATGTATGCGTTAATCACATAATGTAATAAAACACCAGTGCCTCTATCTCTAGATGTACCAAGTGTTTTTATCATAATGCTTGCTTGTTTATTCTCTCGAATAATTCAAGCTAAAGTAGCTTTTACCAAGTGATTATATTGGCTTGAGCATTTATAAATGGACTTTGCATGAAGTTATAGATGCATCTAACGTAAAGCAAGAAATAAACAGTAGTAAAGTGTAGTAGATCAAATATGTGAATTCATAAAGAAACAGATTGTCTTTACAAGATCAATACTCAATCAAATGAGATGAAGAGAATAGAATTGAGATGAAAAGAAAAGAGTCAAGTCACAGAGTACTATCTCTTGTCCTCTTTGGCTCAATTTAAATTCGTGTACAACCAACTTGTAGAAGAAATGGAAGAAAATTCTCTCTCGAGCTAAGTTTTCTCTACTCCTTGATCAACGGTGGGGGTGGATCTCTCCCTTCTTGTGTTCTTCTTGTCATAGTAGCACAGCTCTAAGTCCCTAAATTTCAGAATTATACAAAATGAGCTAATCTCTTTCTTCTGGTGGGATTTCTTCTATTTATAGGCGTTGTTCTTCATCAGCTTGATGATGGAGCAGCATTAAATTCCATACCCTAGTCAGCCGCTTGACACTCGGACACTTTTCAGGATTGGAAGATTGGTAAAGAATTGACTTCTAAATGCCTTCTACAAAAAGGGACGGGACACCTCTCTTCTTTTTTTGGGGAGAAAAAGAGAGAGATAAAAAAAATGTTCTTCTTTCAACATTTTTTTTAATATAGAAAGAATGAGAAAGAGGTGAGGAGACAAGGAATTCATCCCACGTCTCTAGTAACTCCCCTACATGGGGAGTTGCATTTTTATTTAATTAAATTAAATAAAACTATTTATTAAATTAAGTTAAATAAATAAAAATCAATAACCATTTAAATTATATTTAAATGGTTCCCTCTCATATAAGTTTTACTGCGCATCTAATGTGCATTAATTTTAACTTATAGTTTTGATTTAATCGGTTTAATTAAATTCAAAATTAAATTAAATTAAACAATTAATTAATTCTTCAATTAATTAATCATTCAATTAAATATCATATATTTAATTTAATTTCCCATTTGAATCATATTCAAAAACACTTCTCTCATTTAACCTATAGTTTTAATGTGCATCTAATGCACATTATTTTTAACCTATAGTTTTCATTATGAATCTTATTCATATTAAATTAATATTTGAACTCTTTTCAAATGTTTTGTTCTCTCATTTATTAATTTTGAATCATATCCAAAATTAATAATAAAGTCTAAAATTAAACTTTATATTAAAATGTATTAACATACATTAAAAATCCCAATTATGAATTTGAACATTTCAAATTCAATTTAATGAAATTACCTCAATATCCTCTACAAGTTAGGAATGAGACCTAATGGACCTACAGATCAGAAGTTGTATGGATACGACTTACTTTGTATTTGCCTAGGTCATCCTATTGAAATAGAAACCTAACAAGTCAACGGAGTTACATCTAGTGGTTACTATCTTGCAATTCAGTCTTGTGCAAACTCATTGTTCAGGATATCCCCACTCACGTGTCTTCTACACGAACGAGTTGGATCACTATGTTTGTATCAAATACAAAGTAAGTCGTATCCATAGTGTTGCCAGAATAAGGTACCCAACATTACCTCTATACTATAGACCCTTTAGGCTATATCTTGAACATTGATTCCTATATGTCTCTACATACAGTTCAAGATTCATAAGACAGCTTATGATGTTAGTTTATTAGATTTTAAGGTTAATTAGACAAAATTAAATAAAACATCTATAATACTTATTGAGAAAAAAAATTAATAACTATTTATTAATGACGGTCATTTAATTACATCCATTATCTACAAGTTTTAGGGCATAAAATCCAACAAACTCCCACTTGAACTAAAACTCTAGTTAGTAGAATGTACATTACACGAAACAATAGGGATGTTACAAATACAAAGAAATATACAATAAACTAGGGTATCTCATACCCATTACACATCTCCCACTTTCCCTAGATTACACAATTTACATATCTCATAGGCCTAGATTCTCTAGATGACTCTCGAAAACTTTAGCCGAGAGAGCCTTCATAAATGGATCAACAATATTGTGCTCTGAAGCGATCTTTATGACGATCACATCTCCTCGTTGCACAATCACCCGTATCAAGAGATATTTCCTCTCAATGTGCTTTCTTTGTCTGTGGCCACGAGGTTCTTTCGAGTTGGCCATAGCCTCATTGTTGTCATAGTATAAGGTGATTGGCAAGTTCATGTTTGGAACAACTTCCAAATCACTTAGGAACTTTCTTAGCCAAACTGCCTCCTTTATTGCTTCAGAAGCAACTAAATATTCAATCTCCATGGTTGAGTCTGTAATGCATCCTTGTTTGATGTTATGCCATACTACAGCTCTCTCGTTTAGGGTGAATATTGATCCTGACATGGACTTCCTAGAATCCTTATCAGTTTGGAAATCAGAGTCCTTGTATCCGGTAAATATCAAATCCTTAGCTCCATACACTAACATATAGTCCCTTGTTCTCCTAAGATACTTGAGGATATTCTTAACCACAATCCAGTGGTCTAATCCTGGATTGGACTAGTGCCTATTGACTATTCCCACTGCATAACAAAATTTCAAGCCTAGTGCAGAACATAGCATACATTAAGCTGCCCACAACCGAGGCATAGGGAATACGTCTCACGTCCTCAACTTCTTGAGGTATCTTAGGACACTGTTTCTTTGACAAATGAACTTCATACCTGAAAGGAAATAAACCATTCTTAGTGTTCTACATCGAATATCGAATCAACATCTTGTCAATATATGTTGCCTGAGACATAGCTAATGTTTTGTTCTTATGATCCCTAATTATTTAGATCCCAAGAACATATTGTGCCTCTTTCAAATCTTTTATTTGGAATTGGGCTGCTAGCCACTTTTTAACATCAGTATGATATCCTACATCATTCCCAATGAGTAGGATATCGTCCACATAAAGTACTAAGAAAGCTACTTTATTGTTGATGATCTTCTTGCAAACACAAGGCTCATTAACACTTTGGTCAAAGCCAAATATTTAATTGCAGTATCAAACCTAGTATTCCAAGATCTGGATGCCTATTTCAACCCATAAATGGATCAATTCAGTTTGCAAACTTTTTGTTCCTGACCTTGGGCTATGAACCCATCGGGCTGAGACATAAAGATATTCTCTTTAAGATTGTCATTCAGAAAGGCTATCTTGACATCCATTTTCTATATTTCATAGTCATAATATGTGGCTATGTATAAAAGAATTCGTAGAGATTTAAGCATAGCAATAGGGGAAAAAGTTTCCTCATAGTCAACCCCTTCCTTTATAACTCTTTGCTACGAGTCTAGCTTTGAAGGTTTGTACCTTCCCAACTACATCTTTGTTTCTCTTGTAGATTCTTTTACACCTTATGGGTTTAAACCCTTCAGGTGGATCTACAAGATTCCATACTTAATTGAAGTACATTGACTCTATTTCAAGGTCCATGGTGTTGACCCATTGATACTTGTCCACGTCATTCATTGCCTGCCTATAAGACAATGGATCCTCAACAACATCATCTGGTAAGACGACCTAAGTTTCAGTTAAACCCAAGTAACGATCAGGTTGTGCTACAATCCTCCCACTATGTTCAGGCACTCTCAACGATTGAGAAAGACGAGACTGACTTGAAGTACTAGTCTCTTCATTAACTCTTGATGAAGGACCAACATCATCATCAACAACTTTGGTTGATTCTTTAGTAGCTTCACTTAATACTAATTTGCTTTGTGGTTTATGATCTCTCATGTGGTCTTCCTCCATGAATGTAGCGTTGATCGATACAAACACTTTGTTTTCTTGTGGATCGAAGAATAGACCACTTCTCGTTTCCTTAAGGTAACCAAAAAATTAGCATAATCTTGATAAAGGTTCCAATTTCTTAGGATTTGTTACTAGTACATGTGCTGGACAACCCCAGATTCTGAAGTAGCGCAAACCAGATTTATGCCCCCTCCATAACTCGAAAGGTGTTTCAGAAACACACTTCGAGGGAACATTGTTCAAGATATGAATTGCAGTCTCTACTGCGTACCCCCAAAACGCTAGGAAATTGAGCATAGCTCATCATAAAACGTACCATATCTAACAAGGTTCTATTTCTCCTTTTCGATACACCTTTTTGCTAAAGTGTACTAGGTGCTAAAAGTTGATATTGGATTCCATGTTCTATCATATAGTCTTGGAATCTTAAATCCATATATTCTCCACCTCGATCAGATCGAAGTGTTTTAATAGTCTTACCTAATAGAGTTTCAACTTCTGCCTTATACTCCTTGAACTTTTCAAGGGCTTCAGACTTATATTCCATTAGGTATAAGTAACCATACCTCGAATAATCATCTATAAAATAGATGAAGAATTTGTACTCTCCTCGAACTTTTAGATTCATTGAACCACAAAGATCCGAATGTGTAAGCTTTAAGGGCTCTTTGGCTCTATAACCTTTTCCATTAAGAAGTCTTTAGTTATCTTACCCTTAAGACAAGATTCACATATAGGTAATGAATCATCTTCTAACTCACTTAGAAGTCAATTCTTTACCAATCTTCCAATCCTATTGAGATTAATGTGACCTAATCTTAAGTGTCAAAGATAAGTATTATTGTTACTTGGAGAAATTATTTGTCTTTTAGTTTGAGTATTAACAGTTTTAAACATTTAATGATTTAAGAGTGTTTTTATTTCAATTGGTCTTAACACATATAAGTTGTTTTTTTAGTTTTGTTGAACACATATGTACACTATTTTTCAAAATGAACACTTCATTATATGAAAATTATGGAATACAATTATTCAATTAAACAGGAAATAGATACTAAGTTCCTCTTCATTTTAGGAACTATATACAGATTTTCTAAAAATAAAAATCTATTTCCAAAAAACAACCTAGCAACTCTTATTACAGGAGTTGAAATGGCGTCTCTAGTTCCAACCTTGAGCGTCATTTCACCCTCAGCAAGCTACTGGAAGGAACTAGTTCCCTATAAAGAAGAATAAACATGATCAGTGGCTCCTGAATCAAGTATCCAGGCATTGTGGTCATTTTCTACTAAACATGTTTCTAAAACAAGTAAATCGCATTTACCTTCCTTTTTCTTCTTCTTCTCAGCAAGGTACTTTGGACAGTTCTGCTTCTAGTGACCTTTCACATTGAGTGGATGCACTTGTCCTTGTCGACTGCCTTGGCCTTTCTCTTACTCTTCCCAGCAGAGGGAGCCTTCCCCTTTCCTTCTTTCTTCTTCTGGAACTTCTTAAGACCAGAAGATGAGGGTACATACTTAGTTCCTGAGGATGAACCCTTATGGAACTTTCTGGAATGGGCAACATTTGTCTCTCTTTCTACCAGTCACTTACCTTTCATAAGAGACTGGTAAGCCTGCAACTCATTCAGGAGAGTTGTTATGGTATACTAGATTTTATTCATAATCGCATTGCTACGGAATTGAAGAAAGCTCTTCGAGAGAGATTCTAGAATAAAAGACACCTAACTTTGCTCGTCAATAGCCGTTCTGTTCATTTCAGCCATGTTGAACTTGACCATCAAGTTGAGAAATGTTCTCTAACTGATTGGCCTTCCTTCAAACGTGCATTATAAACGTATTTGAAGGCCTCGTGTCAGATTTAAATGGACGGTTTCCTAAACATACCCTGGAGGGACTCCATGATCTCACGAGCAATGAACATGGCCTCATGTTTCTTGTTGAGTACGTTACACAAACTCGCTAAGATATAGACTCAAGCCTTTTCATTGGCCTTTGCCCAATGGTCATTTGCATCCCTAACACTTAAAGGTTCATTACGAGCAGGGACTTGAGGACACTCCTCGGTTAAGACAAACCGTAGATCATCTATAACTAAAATCGTATTCAAGTTAGATTTCCACGTCACGTTATTCTCTCCGGTTAGTTTTAAATTTTTAAAGTAGGTTGATAATTGAGGAAGATATGTTGAAAAACAAACAAACAAATGACCGTTTTAGATATCTTTGCCTTAACCCATCACAAAAAATATCCAATCAATTCAACAAAAAACAAGCAATCATAGAATCCTAAATAAATTATTGATTTTATTTTTGCAACGATACTTCAGAGGTTTAGGACAACATCCACCCAAGGATGATCAGTCATCCCTCCTCTAAATTGAGACTTTCTCAACTAATTACTAATTCTAGAATACCTCTAATTCCTATAGCTCTTAGCTATCGTTATTTTGGTCAAGGATTCATTAACTCATTTAATTCATTCTGTAAGTGTGACCTTTCATTTTCGAATTTTAGAGGTACGCTTCAACAGGCTACCATTAGAAAAGACAACTGTTAAAAATTAACCTAAGAAATCCTATCTATTTCTGGAGTTTGCGTTGTTCCGAAACCTATGACCAAGCCCTTCAAAGGGATGGTCACTCTAGGAAGACACGTAGGCGGATCATAAGAATATCACGATGCAACCTAATGAAGGAAACCGTAGGATACATTGACGCGTGTCCTTCTTTCACTTACTATGAACATTGCCACTATTCACCTTGATATTGACCCATGCAAACACTTTCCTAAGGGAGGCCGCACCTAGGACGACACGAAGCCAACATGGATCTCACGTTGTGAACACTTAGGGACATGAGATCTTAAAAATGATATATCATATATATCATTTTTCTCCCACTAAAATGTTCTAATTATTTTAGGATTTTGTTATACTTAGCTAAATTCCAAGTAATGAATCTATCTAAGTTTATGCCTATTATAACTCTTATAATAAGGTCTTTAAACTAAAGTTCTAGGTGTATTAAACTTTTTAATTTACCTAGTGACATTTCATGCTAATAGGACCTCGATTAATTCAAATTAGGTTTCGATCTAGTTCCTAGTTAGAAGGTGTTACGTAAACTGCCAACTTAAATACCTCCAATCTAGACTGTATCGGTTGAGTTTCCTTATAAGTTTAATCCTATTTGTCCTACTTAGTCAATTTTAAAACTATTTTAAAAGAAACTAAGTAATTATTCTAATCTAATTAGAAATTTGATCTTAGGTCTAACTAATTTTAAATAATTTAAAATTAATAAAATATTTTTCCTAATATCCTATGTTTGTATGCAACTCTTTATTATAGGTTAATAGTTGCTAATCATTAATTTTTATAACTATTACAAATTTTAATGATTAGTCCTTTAGCATGCTCACTATGGTTTTAATTAATTAATAATCATATTCTAAATAAAAAAAATTAAACCATATTACATGCATTTCATATGTATAACTAATTATTTTTTCTAATTAATGTCATGCAACATGTTTCTCCATTTTCATATATTTAACATATCACATACATTAAATAAATCTTTAAGTTATAAATCATGCATTTCATACCATACATTATAACACTTGTAATATACAAAAAATGCATGAACATACTTAACCTAAGGTGGGATTTATTTAAATGGCATTCACAAAAAATTTAAATAACAAATGAACATGTAATTTTTGGCCCCTGGGATAAAATAAAGTAATAAATTACACTAATTTAGCTAATTTTATCCTAAAATTTCTTCAACCACTCTAGAATTGGACCAGACCAACCTAAACCGGCATGAATTGAATCACCAACCTACAAACAAGCCAACCCAACCAAACTGGACCACCAACTGAATCGTAGTCGAATCGGACCAGCTTTGCTAATTCTAATTCTCTCTAGAATTGTGCAGGGATGCAAATGTCGGCAGAATTGCGATTTTTTACCAAAAAGGTCTCAATCCTTATTGAGACGAATCCTAATTTTAGACCCAAACTTACATAGGAATGATTTACAACAATAATGTCCAAAGAAACACAGGGGCTTTACATTACTCATATCAAAATTGTAAATCTAAGGCCAAATATTGCCGAAAACGTTCAATTGCAAACAATAACATTCTTGATACAGTAAATCCAAATTAAATGGCCAAATTGATAATATAATTTGGGGATGAAAACCCTAAGGCAGAGAAGCCATAATATATGTCATTAATCAAAACAATTTTTTTTTTGAATAAAAACTATCGATCAAAATAGATTAAGCATGCAATAAACAAAACCTACCAAGAGAAGAAACCCTACCTTGCAAACCTTTTGGGAATTATATGGAATTCTTTAGTATGAATTGGAATGGGCACCACCACTTAGAGTCCTCAATTGAGAATTTGAGAATTGTGGGATTCTCCTTAGAAATTGGGAGGATTCTGGAAAAAAAAAAAAATCCAGCTTTCAACATTTTTTTTAATAAAGAGAGAACGAGAGAGAAGTGAAGAGATGTGGGATTCATCCCTCTCTTATAACTCCCCTACGTGGGAAGTTACATTTTTATTTAATTAAAATTAAATAAAACTATTTGTTTAATTTAATTAAAATAAATAAAAACCAATAACCATTTAAATCATATTTATATGGTTCTCTCTCACATAACCTATAGTTTTTAATGCACATCTAATGTACATTAACTTTAACCTATAGTTTTGATTTAATCAGTTTAATGAAAGTCAAATTTTAATTAAATTAAATTAAGTAATTCTTCAATTAATTAATCATCCAATTAAATATCACATATTTAATTTAATTTCCCATTTGAATCATATTCAAAAACATTTCTCTCATTTAACCTATAGTTTTAATGCGCATCCAATGCACATTATTTTTAATCTATAGTTTCTAATATGAATCTTATTCATATTAAATTAATATTTAAACTCCTTTCAAATATTTTGTTCTCTCATTTATTAATTTTGAATCATATCCAAAATTAATAATAAAGTCTAAAATTAAACTTTATATTAAAATGTACAACATACATTAAAAAAATCTCAATTCTGAATTTGAACATTTCAAATTCAATTTAATGACAAATTACCTCAATACCCTTTACAAGTTAGAAAGGGGACCTAATGGACCTACAGATCATAAGCTCCATGTGAGACTAATGGGTTAAACTCATTAACCAAATTAATCAATATTCGTTAACTGTGAGTACACTCTGCTAAAGACCCACAATTGCACTCTTCTCACTACAGATATGTTTCTATGTCCATGGATATAGACCAATAACAGCAAGTTAGTCCTTCACAATTGTTCGTAACACTAGCTTGGTCAAATTATCATTTTACCCCTGGGTTACCTCTACATCCTTAAGTACCAATGCTTCTCTACCTGTTTTTAGTCCAACCATTAAATAGAAACCCTCTTGGGCCAGTGTGAGGGTAAGGCCCTTTGTTTAAGTCCTAAAGACACCACTTAAGGGAATACTCATTTACTTACCCTAAAGTTGGGAAAAAGTGAAATTCATCTTTGTATGATTATGTTCCCAGCTATCCACTCGATCTTATCCCCAAAATGGTGACATATTGAGTCGGCGAACTGGCCACTCTCACCCATACAAATCAAAGGACAATCCCTCATGAATAGGAGTTCATAATATACTCAGGAGTAAGACTAAGTTGCCTAGGTCATCCTATTGAAATAGAAACCTAACTAGTCAACGAAGTTACATCTAATGGTTATTATTTCTTGGTCATTGCTCAGGATACCCTCAGTCGCTTGTCTCCTACACGAACGCGTTGGATCACTGCGTTTGTAATAAAATATAAAGTAGGTCATATCAATAGTATTACCAGGATAAGATACCCAACCTTACCCCTATACTATAGACCTTGTAAGCTATATCTTGAACATTGTTCCCTATATGTCTCTACATATAGTTCAAGACTCATAAGACAGCCTAGGATGTTAGTTTATTGGATTTTACGGTTAATAAGAAAAAATTAAATAAAACATCAATAACACTTATTGAGAAAAACATTAATAACTATTTATTAATGACGGTCATTTAGTTACATTCACTATCTACGAGCTTTAGGGCATAAAATCCAACACTTTGTTCCATACAAATTGTTTTAATGTTCGTAAACTACTTTCAATAGGATACATCCAACTGTAACTAACCAGACCCATCACTTTGGTTTCATATGGTAGATGAATAGCAAGGTGTACCATTACATCGAAGAAGGCAAACAGGAATATTTTCTCCAACTTACAAAGTATGACTATGATGTCTGCTTGTAGTCGGTTCAAATCACTTACACGTATTGTTTTTGCACATAAGTCGCAAAAGAATGCACACAACTCAACGATAGCAGTGGACATGTTCTTCGATAGGTATGCTTGAATACCAATAGGGAGTAGTCTATGATGCAAAACATGGTAGTTGTGTGTTTTCAGCCCTGGTATTTTTCCATCATTATCATTCACACATCGTAGTATATTATACACAACTCCATCAGGAAATTTTACTGATTTCAAATATTTGCAAAGTGAAATTCGTTCACTATTAATTAATATGTTTGTTGCATGTGGCTTTATAAATCTGTTATCAACTTGTATCAAGTGTAAGTCCTTTCTTGTCTTCAAATCTTGTAGGTCTAACTGAGCGTTTGTTGTGTCCTTCGTTTTTCCTTCAATATTTAACAATGTACCTACCGAGTTGTCGCATATATTTTTTTCAATATGCATCATATCCAATTTATTTTGTAACAATAGTCTAGACCAATATGGAAGTTGGAAAAACATACTTTTCTTAGTCCAGTTTAGAATTCGTTTTCTTTTCTTATTTTGCTTCGATGGATGTTTGCTAAGAACAGGAAAGTTCAACGTATTTATTTGTTATAAGATCTCTTCTCCATTCATTATGATTGGAGGAGGTCTATGTTCAACTTTTCCATCATGTTGCCTACTTCGACGCCAACTATGATTCTTTGGAAGATAAAGTCGATATCCTATGAATGATATTTTCCCTCTTATCCCAAAGGACAAATTATCTTCTTTACATATGAGACATGCTTGATAACCTTTTGTACTCCACCCAAATAAGTCATTGTACACATGAAAATCATTAATAGTCCACAATAAGGTCGCATATATTTGAAAAAACTCACCAGTAACACAATTATAAGTTCGCATAGCAATAGTCCATAATTCTTTCAAATATTCAATCAACGGCTGCAAGTAAACATCAATTTCCTTTCCAGGAGATTTTGGACCAGGTATGAGCAAAGACATGAAGAAGTTTGTTTCCTTCATGAATTTCTAAGGTGGGAAACTATAAGGGATTATCACCACAGGTCACATACTATACGAAGTACTTATATTTCCAAACAGATTGAACCCATCTAAAGCTAATCTCAAACAAACATTTCAAGGATCTAAAGCGAAATGAGGAAATTCACGATCAAAATGTTTCCACCCCTCTGTATCAGCTAGATGTCATAACACGTCCTCTGTTTCAACTCGTTTATCTTTCTGACATCTCATTTTAGAAGCGCCTTAGTTTGATGCAAACAATCACTTTAATCTTGGTATCAATGGAAAATGGCGTAATACCATATGTGGTATTTTTTTCACCTTTGTCATCATTAACTTTGTACCGAGACTCACCGCTAACGGATCATTATTGCAAATATGCAAATTCTTTCCAGTACATTACACAATCGTATTTGCACACATGAATAGACTCATAACTTGGGCCTAAGTCACATAATTTAGCTTCATAAAGGAAGTAAGTATAGTAGTGCCGGCTGGAAACGCTGCTTTTAACAATTCTAGCAACATGTCAAACGATTTGTTACTCTAGCCGTTAAGAACTTTGATATGTATCAACTTCACTAAAAAGTTCAAGGACGAAAATTGTGAATAACTAGGGTATAGTTCATTACGTGCTTCAGTCATTAAATCATCGAATAAGTTCATGGTATCTCTTTCTTGACCATTAGAGAACATTTCATTCTCAATCCCTTCTTCATTTGCATCTTCGTTTTCAATTGGAACTTGTAGATCGTTTATAAGATTCAACATTTCATTTTCTTAAACAACATTATCCTTTATACTATTTGTTTCAACATTGTGTATTAAATGAGTTGTATGACTTTCAAAACCTCTAGATAAGTTAATTGGCTATCCATGATATACTCATTCACAATATGAGGGAGATATTCCATATGTTAATAGATATAGCTCCACAACATCTCAGTTTTCCCACATTGAATTCATACAATTCTTACATGGGCATCTTATTCGTCTGAAATCGTTAACATGAAACTTTGCCACATCTAAAAATTTTGATGCTCCTTCTCTATACTCCACTGATAACTTATTCCTAAGTTCAATCGATTCTTTATTCATTCTTAAAGATAAACCTTTCTTGACCAACTTGTAATCCAAAAGAAATTATAACATGTATTATTTAGATAATGAATAGTACAAAGATCAAATTGAAACAGATTAATTGTTGGTGGTTCATGAATAAAGAGAATAGGGAATAAAATCCCATCACATCATCTTTTCATTCAAGGTAAAATGTAGCCAAGTCTTACTTTCTTTGAGCAAAGCTATGTCTTATAAAATAAATAATAATAAATAAATAAAAAGTTACATTCCTTAGGTTTTAACAATTCTTCCTACCTACATATATATCAATCTAAACAAAAAATGTCATTTTCATTAATGGTTAATAAATTTCAACAAGCAAACTAAACAAAACTCATTAATTAACATCGAAACAAAGCTCAATAGAAGCCATAAACACCTCATCAACAAAGCTATAGGACAATAACATAGCAAAGAAATTGGAGGGAGGGTCAAAAGCATAACATCTTCTAGGAACATCATAACACTTCTAAATTCCTAATTTCAAGAGATAGAGAGAACACATTACACAAAAGATAAAGATCATTCAAATGTCTTTGTATATATACCTCTTTGGTAAATCAAAATCTTTCAATGAATGATAAACTACTACATTACCCTCAAAATACTTCTCTTTTTATTTTTTTATTTTTTATTTTTTATTTTTTATTTTTTATTTTTTTATTTTTTTTTTGCTATGGATCATAGGTCCAAATTCATTCATGACTATAAGGTTGAGGTAATATTACAACTTTATAAGAAAAACCCCCAACCCAACAAGTGTGACCCATCCCATTTATTATTTCCTTTCATCACCCTTTCATCCTACAAACCTATTCACCAAATTAATGCCAAAAGGAGATTAATGCTAAATTAATTTACAAAACTCTTCATGTAGAAATCGATTTATTTGTTTGTTTACTTACTTTTTGTTCTTGCAAAGGAATCAATTCATTTATTACCAAAGTTTTAACATATGTTCATACAATCCTAATGAATTATCAAAAGTTAATTGAAAACAATTTCCTAATTATGTAAAATTATGGTACTAAATATCCATTATGATAGATATGGAACGTAACACCAAGGATATAAATATAATATATTAAAAAAAACAACTCTAAAAGTCAAAGTTTAACTCACTGAAAGTAGTTTTCAATGGACAACGATCAGCTGCCTTGAAGATTGAATGACGAACGGTCGATGGACAATGAATGACAAACAGCAGACGATGGATGAACGACAACGAACAACACGAACGAACGGTTGGTTTGATGGACGAACGGACGATTGAAGGACAAATAAACGATTGAAGGATGAACGGCGAGGGATGACAAAAGAACGAACGAACGACGGCCGAAATCAGCTGGTTCGATTGGGGGTTTATGTTCTATGTGTTAAGGTTAGAAGAAAGGAAGAAAGCATATATGAAATTGGGGGTTCGATTTTGGGGTTTTAAATCGAAACTCCTGACGGGCTATTGTAACTGTCGAGAATTTAACCCTTCCAAATTGGCCTTCGTTCCCAATCCCCGACGAGCATGGTGAGGTATTGGGAGTTTTGTCAAACACCCGACGCCTGCTTTTGGGGCATCGAGAGTTCTTATAAACTGCCTATGAGGTACATACTGTGTTGGGAGTTATTGAGCACTCCCGACGGCACCCTTACATAGTCGGGAGATAGTCTCTCTCCTAACGATGTATTTCTCGATAGTTGTTTTAGACATCGAGAATGTCCATTTTTCTTGTAATGTAAGCCACCACAAGATGTCTAAGCCACAAATACTCCCGAGCACTGGCAACTAACTAAAAAGACTTCACAACGATAGGAGAGTCAAGTCACATGATCCTCCCACCCAACCTCAAGCATTATTGATTGTAATTGCTCCAAGAGTTGAACCAACCCTCTAGAATCAGAAGGTCAAGCCCAAGTTTCATCTAGACGGGGGAATTCAAAAACCTTAGTATGAAGGAAACTGTTCCATCTAAAATAACTATCGTACTAAGTTGTTGAAGAAAAAGGCCCCTTCTAACCAAGGGTCAAAACAAAATAAAATGGTGACACCCTTATCCAATCAAAAAATAAACTAAGGTTGTAAACTGCCTCGAACATGAAAGATAGTCCTCCAACACCAAGATAAAGAACAAGAGAAATAGACTGCCTAGAGACTTCAACAAGACAAACTATAGACATCCACCCAGGTGACCCATAAAGACCAAAACAAATAAAATAAGCCACAATAGAATATATTTCTCAACAAAATAACGCATAAAACACGTTAGGGGCGTCCGTGGGTTGGATTGGATTGGGTTTGTAGACCCAACCCAATTATTCGAGTTGTAAATTTCTTCAACCCAAATAATCTTAATATAAAAAAAATTAAACCCAACCCAAACTCAACAATCAAACATTTGAGTTAGGTTGATTCGGGTTACTTGGGTCATTTATTTCAATTTTTGTTCTAAAAGGAAGTAAAATGTTAATACGTAAAAATTTGATTTAACTATTTTCATATATTGAATTAAGATTAACCACTCAATTTCAATTTATATAATGTAAAATCCCTTTCTGAAGTGTTAAAAAAACTATTTTTAAGAATTGTTGGAGAATAAATTATCCAAAAAACTAATGAATTAAAATAAAACTAAAAATAAATTGTATATCTAATTGTATCATAATATATATATATATATATATATATATATATATATATTAAAGTTAATATAAGTTCGGGTTGATTGTGATTGGTTTGGGTTATTTTAAGTGACCCATAAACCAATCGAACCCATAAAATTTTCATTTATTTGAACCAACTAACCCATAAAATTTTTATTTTGAACCCAATCAACCCAAGAAAATTGATAACCTAACCCAAATTATACGAATTGAGTTGAGTTGATCGATATTTTCAAGTCATCAGATCTTTTAAACACCCCAATTACACATCATGGTGTAAAGTTCAATCCTATAACTACGCAGTTTATAGATATTACAAGCAACTAATTGTATTATTACCGTCTTTTCCTATAATTTCACAGTTTTATTTTTCTTAATCTTTTTCATTAATATTTGAGAATTTATAAATTTGTAAGAAGATTTCTACATTTTGGAAGGACGCACAAAACCTCGTCTTCGAAAGAATCTTAAACCATTTTTCCACTTTTAAAAAATTATTTAACGTCGTTAGATTTTAACAATGATATCAATTAAAATCTAAAACTAATAATTATACTCAAGTCTCCACAAGAGAGCTCATATAATGGAGATGTCGTTGACGTATCAATAAAATTATTATGATCCTTTGGCACAGAACCGAAACCAACCTCGTAGTCCACAGTACACTCACACCAGCTCACCGGAAGAATGGGGTTCAGATTATTTTGTATCGATCTCAAATGGCCCATGCTGTTATACAAGCTCGAGTCAACTCGCCATTGTTTAGGCGACCTCCATCCAAATGTTGAAACAACTCATCTGCTTGAACATAGAGCTCCACACCCTTGACAAGAGATTGTTCCATATTGTCCAAGCCCTAAGACACGCAAACAAAGCATGCCCCACCGTCTCTTTCTTCCCTCTGCAAACTAGGCACCACTGTCTGACCTCCACCTTCCAACCTTTAAGGAAAACCCAAACTTTATTGTAGTTGAGCTATAGTTATTTACATTAGTTTAAATTAATTTAATTAATACAATCTACTGATAAAGTTTAAGAGTATAAACTGTAAATTTTTTTTTTTTTTATTCATCTCACTTTTATACCCCGCATACAGAAGTCTCACAACCCAGAATATGATCCATTCCTTCTTCAGCTAAAGTTGAATGATTGAAGTCTCCTTCAGGTTCAGTCAAAGAGATCGAAGCAAAGTCATCAATTCAACCATTCGCATGGTCTCCCGACCTCTTTTCCAAATGAAAAGAGCTTTCCAAAACACATAAACCAACACTGTCCTATCAACCGCCTTTAACTAAACAAAAACAAAAACTTCCATTTGAGAAAAAGAATACACAAATATCCAAAACAAACAAATCCAAAAAACGGAAGGCCACTAAAAAGAATGACCTCCAAAGATGAGACCTATTGAGTAATTACAAAATCCTTTATAATCGAATTAGCAGAGGGCTCTTTGATACTGGGCATGAATAAGCTACAGAAAAAGATTGTTAAAGTTTTGCAAAGAGAACTATTTGTGTTCAGAAATTTCTGATCTGAAACTGGGTAAAGCTGAAATTTGATCAATACACTAGAAGTATGGAAATAACAATGAATCCAATATGTCAATAAAATTATCATTGAAGATAGCTAAGAAAATTAAAGATGAATCGAATTCCACATTCATGAATTTCGAACTATAACCATCCAAAATACAATTTGACCTCCATCGAAATAATCTTTCTCAAGTTCTTACTTTTCCTTTCCTACCTTTTCTATACAGAATCTCAATCTCTAATATCAAAACAAAGCTTGGCCTCATCCCAAGGACCATTGATCTCAAACTTAAATTCCTGGATTCGTATGAGCCAAAAAGGACAAACTACGGTTACAAAAATCAATAGACTCGCCAATAGTATGAAAAATAACTGGTGTAAAAAATGAACGTACACCAAGGTAACTGTTATTAAACAGAAAGAAAATAAGAGATGCAGACGAAGAGAATACTTCTTAATAGAGTAAATAACCAGTGGAGCAAAAAGGAAAACTTGCAATGAGAACAACATTATGGCAAACACATGTAACCGAGATGGAAGACGTGAAGCAATAAGAACAGAGGCCACAATAGAAGCATTTAAAGAAATGCAACTGGTTAAGCTTGGATTCTTAAGATCCCCAGGAGCTCTAACAGTGGAACCTGAGTAGTCATGTAGGAAGAGATGGAGAATAATAAGTGTAACAGCCAATGCCCATATGGAATCTGAGCTAATGGACCTAGTCAGAGTTTGGTAGATGGGAGCCAAGACATACAACCCAGTAGTGAAATAGGATATATTAAGAAAATAGTGCAGGAGAAGGCTCAATGAGAGTGAGCCTTCAGTGAAAAGAAGAATTAGAAATCCTGAACCAAGAAGACCAATGTCAAGAAATAAGAGGGAATTCTCATCAAGAGTCGATCTAAGTGTGTATGTCCAAACCAAGCCAACAAGGGTGACGATGCACAGATATTCGGATATGGAAACAGAGTCCAGCATCACCTTTAGGATATCTCTCTTGACAACATTGGCATTCATGACAATATCTTCAAGAAAAGACTCGTCGGTGTGGTTGTCATCAAACCCAGGTTGCATACCTCCATATGCCACTTTTCTCCATTTGGCCTGTGTGTGATAAGTGCCTCCACTGGTGCTAGAATCCATGACTAACTAAATGACCTGCTAATATTAGAAGTGTTTGAGTTACAGTGTCCAAAGACAAATGAAAGTCAAGTTCCATATACTTGGAGATCAGCTGGCATAAGATAATATATTTTAAAATAAGGTTTGAGAAAAATGACAGAAAAACAAGTGTATACAAAAAAAAAGGCCCAAACAAAAGGAGTAATCACATGACTACAGAAAAGGAGGAGCCACGTAACAACATAAAAGGAATTCAATCCGGAAAAATCAAATCAAGTTCAAAATTAAAGAAAGGTTAGTTAACAAATGCCCATATGAACGTATTAAAACTACCTCATGAACCTCCTCCCTCAATCTCTCGACCTCTCTAAAAGATTATGTTGTTCCTCGCAAGTCAAATTCCCATACAGTGCAAAGAAACAAGTCTGTCACAAAAATTTTGCCCTTTTCCTAAAATGAAGGATTTAGACGCACCTTCTCAATCAGTAGCGCTGCAACCTCTGCCTTGAGCCAAACATAACCCAAACAAACTCAAGCATTTACTCCACAAGGAATGAGCAAAGTGGCATCCCCACAACAACTAGTCGACAATCTTCACCTGTCTATTGCAAAGAATGCACCATTGCGGGACATGCACAAAAGGAAATTGTCTTTGGTCCAGGGTAATAAATTTTCAAAGTCAAACTTGCCACAAAGAATTTGACCTTCTGGGAGATTTTACTTTTCCAAATAGAGGATAAGGCTAAGGCATCTCAGAGGGGATTGAGGTAATACAAAATATGGAAGAAAGACCTACACGAAATATCCCCCGACGGATAAGAAGGCCAAACTCCATTGTCTCTTCTCCCTAGACACACCTAATATTTAATAAGGACAAAAGGCAATGGTGTAAACCATACTTGCTCCAACTCTGTCCAGAGGGTTAAGTTTCTCACTAAAATATTCAATAGGATGGCCATTTTGAGACAAAACACCCCAACTCTTACACAACAAGCATCCTTGGCCACCTTAAAAGAAAGTGTAAAGTCAGGGAGTTTCAAAATAGGGCTATTCACTAATTTATTTTTAGCAGCATAAAAAACACTTAGTTGATCAGAACCCCATTTAAAATTTCCTTTTCTCAAGCAGTTTGTCAATGGAGTAGTAACAGAACTAAAAAATTTTATGAACTTTCTATAAAAAGAAGCAAGACTACGAAAGGCTTGAATGACCTTGACAAACCTTGGTGGGGGCCAATCAGTAATGGCTTGAATTTTCCTAGGGTCAATCTCAATTCCCAAATCCCCAATGATAAAACAAAAAATGCATTTCACTGATAAGGAGAAGGAATTTTTTGGGGTGGATGTATAATTGGTTAAATGACAGTAAAAAGGCAATTTAGGTGTTCCAAGGAAGAAAACAGTGACATAAATCTAAAGTACAATCTTTCTCAGGCTTCCTCCTTAGCATCACCACGACCGTGATACTTGTCAGCACCTACAAAATCTGGTGGAGTCAGTACACACTTGTACTGGTAAGTAGCCCACACCTGAAGGGTCCTCAAAAACGTACAAACAACCATTACACATACACAGCAATCATACAAGTATAAGTGCTCATTATAAATAACAGTTACAGCACACTAAACACATGAACTAACTCATCATACAGTGCATACTTAATTTTCTAATCAAGCTCCTCTAGTTTGCTCAACACCCAATTATATATGATATAATTGGTATGATGTATAAGATACATCAAGTGGAGGATTAATGTAAATATGATTTACATTAAGTACCATAAAATAGAAAAAGAACTATGGTTTATATGTTTCATGAAATGAAATATAAGAACTATAGGTTATAAATATAATACGGTAAATTGGTTATCATATATATTTAAGATAATATTAATTATTGGATAATTATCTCTTTTTCTCTAATAACCAATTGAGTGGGAGGTTATTGGTGGTTTTATGGTAACCGTGAGATAAAAGGAAAAATGTTTTCTTAAATTTAGAAGAGTTGCTACTTTCGGAAAGGAACTCACGGATTGCTATCAAGTGAAATTGTTTCACTAAACGATAGCTGATAGAGAGACTAAACGATCGTGGAGTGTTACTATACAATAGTTCACTCAGCTGTCGTACCTAAACGATCGTAGGGCATTGTCTATACGATAGGTTTCCTTCTTCTACACGATTGAGCATTCGTCTATATGATAGACATTTCTCATTTCCCACTAGCTCAATTGTCTATACGATTATTATTCCTCTAGTCTTTTCCTATAACCAAGTCCATACAAAGCCCGCACTTCTGGATTCTCACACCGAGAATACCAAGGTAACCATTGTGGTGGTGTCCTCACTCAACTCGACTGAGTTCGAGGTTTTGGAGGTTGCTTGTTGTGTGTTCGCGTTGTTCGTGTGGTGGTTGCTGGTGATCGTCCTGTGTTGCGGTCATTGTGTTCGAGTGTTTGTGTATTGCTGTCTTGGAGACTGAACAAGCGTTCGTAATCGAGGGAGTTTGAAGAATGAGTCTTTAAAGGTATGATATTTTATCCATTGATCTCATTGTAAAGCATGTTGTAATTTCGTATTGTAAATGATTTGTTAGTTTCCGTTTCTTATACTATAATTGTGTATGTTCAATATCGAATGGAATTTGGAACGATCATTCCGCTACTCATGGAAATCCTCATGTCTAATTTCCTTCACGTGAGGTATCGTATATCGGGTGATCATGCAATCAGTGACTATGCGATGAAGCATGCTGAACTACACGATCATTTAGTGCACGCACCTTCTAAAGATGTTTTGAATTGAATCCTTCAAGGCACATTGACTCCTGACCGTACTTAGGGTCCCATCATCCTCCATGGTACTCATCGTCCAACCCTAAGCCATACCTAAAGCCTTGAACTGTGCATCGTCCCTTAACCATACTCAAGGCCATGATGTCCCCTATAGCACTCAAGGTTCGCCCTCAATCGTACACAAGGCTCGAACCACTTGTCAACCCTTAACCGTACTCAAGGCCCCAAGGTTCTCTTAGGACTCAGTGTCAGACCCTTAGCCATATCCAAGGCTTCGAACTGCACATCGACCCTTAGCCATATCCAAGGCTTCGAACTGCACATCGACCCTTAGCCGTACTTGAGGCCTTGAGTTGTGCATCGACCCTTAACCATACTCAAGGTCCCAATGCTTCTCTAAGTTCATTGGTCACAACACTTTTCACCCAACTTCCCTTTATGAACATAGTCTTTCAAACCTCCTTATCACACCATCTAAATCATGACTTATGACAAAATTCATATAAATGAAAGATGCTTTTAACATTGCACATGTACATATACAACAATATCCTAGCAACCAGTATGCTTTTATTCATAAAACCACATACTAGCACCTCAACATGTTATACATAATAAAATCAATACAACATGCATCCAGGGGTGCCCAACCACATCAGAAAGCATCACAAATTTCATGATAAGACATAACAGGAATAATAGAAATAAATCACACAACATGCTAGCACACAAGAAACAGACCCAACAAGTAGAATTCTACTCACTAAGCGTCTTAAAGCGCTACTAAATGAATCTAAAGGATCCTAAAATAGTAAAATCAAAGTTCCACGGTTAGAACTTAGTTTTAAAACCTTATTTGCAAGATATCCCAAAATAATTTTTCCAAAAACACAAATTACCCAAAAATAAAGTCTTAAAAGATTTGGGAAATATTTTCTAGTATTAAATTCCAAAATCTTGAGATTAATGATTTTAGGTTAAAACAAACTTTTTTCCTTTCCAACATTCTACAAAATTCAATTTGGCTAACTTAAGAAGTTAAACTGAAATTTCTAATTTTTACAAATTAGAATTGACAACTGAGAAGTCCCATTAATTTAAAATTAATGGTTTGAAAGAGATTCGGTGATATAATCTATTCCAAAATTATCCTAATTTTATAATACGGGGTGTTACACTATAACTAATATGTCATCAAAATATATACATAAATTTGTACGGGAAACGTACAAAGAACCTGATTCATTAACCCCGTGAAAGTGCTTGGAGTATTGATAGGCCAAAAGGTATTATAAATCATTTGAGTAAGCCTTCATTGATTTTGAATGTCATTTTCCACTCATCCTCTAGTGGAATACTTATTTGATGATACCCACTTCGAAGGTGACTTTGGATAATATAGTAGCTCATCCCAATTGATCAATTAGGTCATCAATTTGTGGAATTGGAAAATGGTATTTAATGATAATCTATTTATTGCCTTGCTATCAACACACACTCTCCAACTACCGTCCTTCTTTGGTGTTAATAAAGTAGGGACAACACATGATAGAGGGGAGTCTTTTGGGAGTTGGGCCAAGGGGTAGGAGGCGTTGGCTTCTCTTGGAATCAGTATGGTGGGTGTTGAGGAGTCCAATATTGACTTGTCCCCTAAACAAAAGAAGACTACCAATAGGAAGTCTGGTGGGGAAGGTATCAATAAGTTTGTGAGAGAGTTGTGAAAGCTCAAAAGCTCAATTAACTATGAGAGAAAGAAGGCTTCAAAGGAAGCGGGTGAATCCTGTCCAAATGTTGAACATTCCTTGGAATGTGCGAGGGGTGGGGGCACAACAAGAAGAGGTTAATTAAGGAATTACTGTCCCAAGAGGTGGGACAATCCAGATATTGTGGTTTTGGTGGAGACAAACGGAGTGAGTTTGAGTTGCAATTTATAGGTAGTTTGTGGAGGTCGAGAATGGTGGAGTGGGAGAGTGTTGATTATGTGAGGAAATCTGGGAGCATCCTGTCTCTATGGAATAGTCGCTCTCTAACTATAATGGAAGTTATTAAGGGCATCTTTTCGCTTTTGATTTCTTTCATATGGAAGGATGACGAAAGTGTGTGGGGGACAAGCGTATACGACTCTCCTAGAACTAGAGGAAGAGTCGAGTTCCTGAACGAGTTTGGTGACCTTTTTGGACTTTGTGGGTCGACTTGGTGTTTAGTGGGAGACTTTAGTATAACTCGATCTCAAGCCAAGAGGGCTTTGGTGGGGAGAGGCATTAGATCTATGAGGAGATTTAATGATTTCATTGAGGGGGGAGGTGGTTTGATCCTCCTTTTTTTTAATGGGAAATTCACTCGTTCAAATAGTAAAGTGAGAAGTAAGACTGACAAGTCGTTGCTTTCTTTGGATTGGGTTAAGTTGTTTGGAGATGGTCAACAGGTGGTGGGCCCAAGTGTCACTTCTGACCACTGGCCTATTATTATTACCTCGGGGTGCCAGCAGTGGGGCCTTGTCCCTTTCGTTTTGAGAATATGTGGCTTAAGCACCCCTCTTTTGGATCCCAGTTCCTTAGATGGTGGAACGACCTGGTTCAAGGAAAAGGAAGATGGGAAGGTTTTCATTTTATGGGTAAGTTGAAGGCTGTGCAGAACAGACTTCAGGATATACATTCATCAATTCAGCATGCTCAAAATGTATCACAAGAAAATACAGTTCATAAAGATATACATTCATCACAAGACAATAGTACAGTTCATAAATATATTCATCACATACTGGAATAAAACAAGTAAATCATGCAGCATGCCAACGTAGCAAACAAACCTAACGAGTAGAAACTACATACGATAATTCTATATCACTCCTGAAATAAACCAAAGAGGCAAGAAGCCAGCATTTAATTAGAATTGAGTTCAAAATCCTTATTCAAAGCTGAAAGAGTGCTCAAGAGGGGTAATCTTACCTAATTTTTGCCTCGAAAGCTAATATGAACACTCCGGAATTGAATCGAGTCCTAAAAAAAGAGATGTTTCAAGATTAGAGCATATCTAAGACAACCTAATTGAGTTCGAAACGGTCAAAACAAAAGTTTACCACCACACTTGGAAGGACCCAATTCTTTGCTGGTGGGTATTTGGGACTGTTCGAATGGGTTCAAAACCAAAGGGCTCGAATGTGCACTGATAGATGTTCGAATATGCTCCATTTCGCAATTCTAAGATCCAGATATTATGGGTAAATATTAAATTCATGCCAAAACTCAATAGGTTTTCACCATCTCCAAGAAAAAAACCCAAGAAACTACACTTAAACCCTTACCCACAGCCAATCCGACAACGTATACGTGGCAGCGACATACGAGGAACTCCGGTGGTAGCGTGGCACAATGGACGACCGGAGGCGGAGGAGTTGCGTGAGGCTGGGATGGTAGGTGGTGATACAACCAGGATGAGAGAGAGAAAGCTGGAAGCTTAGCGGCGGCGACCCGTGATCAGGCGAGTGGCGACGCGGACGTAGGTGGCCGGCGAGCGGCGACGCAGACAGAGGCGGAGCAGATTGCCGGCGTTGAAGGAAATAATTTCAAAAAAAAAGATTATAGACATTTCGAACCATTTAGGGCACAAACTAGAAGGGGATAGAGTTAGTAACTCATTCTATATCTCGAGCCCCCAATATAATAATAATAGTAGGTATAATTATTTATAATCTACAATTAAGTATAGTAAATATAATTTTAAAATTCTATAATATAGTTATTTATAACCAACAATTAAGTATAGTAAATACTATTTCAAAATCTTTTTTACTACAATATTTACTAGTTTTCACTCACTCACAGTGTTTACTCTTTTTTCAAATAAAAATAGTTTATGGTCCAAACACAAACTATTATTATTCAAACTAAAATAGTTTGTACCTCATACACTAATTCTTATAATCTACGGACCACCATAATCCACCAATTATAATAATCAACTCAATACCCCAAACTTTTGTTAAATTTAGGATGAGAATTTGCCAAAAAGATAGTCCCAAAAAATAGGGTTAAAGACTTCTTCAAAAAAAAATAAATAAGGGTTATGTTGTGAATTAACAGCACACAACAAAAACATACATATGAAGAAAATATAATATAATAATAATATATAGTAAAATAAATAAATATTAAAATAAATATAATATAATATAAAAATATATAAAATAAATAAATGACAAAAAGTAAATAAAATAACAAAGAATGGATTTCTCCACTTTCTCCAATCTTTTTGGATTGATCACCAATATATGTGTCTTTCAAAACCCACAAAATGTCACTATTTATAGGCAATTTGATAAGTAGAATGTGGATTACATGGATATTAACAATGCAATCTTGAGACACATGGACAATACATGGAGTAATGGATAAGTGACACATAACTAATGGACATTAATAATAGACTTCTACATTACACCTAATTTAACATCTTTATAATACTCCCCCTTAGAAACCCATTATATATAATCGTAAAACCTTACTAGGAAAAAACTCACTGGGAAAAATCCTAGTGAAGGAAAAAGAATACATATTTCATAAAATCTGATACTCTTAAAAAGTATATTTACTCTCCCTCTTGAAAACATTACTTGAGATCTCTGAGTTGCCTTATTCCAATATTGTGCACCGGTTTTTCAAAGGTTGCGGTAGGCAATGTCTTTGTAAATAAGTCTCCCGAGTTATTTTTTGAACAAATTTGTTATACAATGATGCCGTCATTTTCTTAAAGATCATGGGTGTAGAAAATTTTCGGTAAAATATGTTTTGTTCCATCTCCTTTAATATATCCCCTTATGATTTAAGATATGCACGTTGTGTTGTCTTCGTATAATATCGTTGGAAGATTTTTACTAGAAGACAAACCACATGTTTGACGAATGTGCTAAGCCATTGATCTTAGCCATACACATTTTCGACTAGTCTCGTGAATTGCAAGAATTTTAGCATGATTTGAGAAAGTAGCAGTTCCTCCGCATGTGAATAGATAACCTATTTAAAATCTAGCTTTGTGAGGATCAGATAAATATCCAGAATCTACATAACCAACTAGATCAAATTTTGATTTATTTGAATAAAGTAAACCCATGTCGATCGTTCCTTGGAGATAACAGAGTATATGCTTAATTCCTTTCTAATGTCTTTTTGTTGGAGAAGAACTATATCTTGCTAATAAATTTACTGAAAATCAATATCTAGCCTTGTATTATTAGCAAGATATGTAAGTGTACTAATTGCACTAAGATATGGTACTTCAGGACCAAGAAGTTCTTTATTATCATCTTGAGGTCGAAATATATCTTTCTTCATGTCTAGTAAATGCACTTCCATTGGAATGTTCAATAGATGTGTTTGTCCATATAAAATCTTTTTAAAACTTTTCCTGTATAAGTTGACTGATGAACAAATATCTCATATGCTAAATGCTCAATTTGCAAGCCAAGGCAAAATTTTGTTTTTCGAAGATCTTTCATCACAAATTCTTTTTAAGATATTCTATTGCCTTTTAAAGCTCTTTAGAAGTCATAAATATATTTAAGTCATCAACATATACAGTTATAATAGTAAATCTTGATTGTGGTTTCTTTATGAAAACACATGGACATATTGGATTGTTTTGATATCTTTTTTTCAACAAATATCCACTCAGACGATCATACCACATTCATCCTGATTGATTCCATCCATATAGCGATTTTTATAACTTCATTGAATACAATTCCTCAGAATTTGATTTATATGTTTTAGATACCTTAAATCCTTCTGGGATTTTCATACAAATATCATTATCAAGAGATCCATATAAATATGTCGTGACTATATCCATAAGATGCATATCCAGACTTTCATACACAGTCAGACCAATTAAATATCTTAGTATAATTGCATCCACCATCGGAGAATACGTCTCCTCATAATCAATACCAGATATTTGTGAAAAACCTTGTGCAACTAGTCTTGCTTTATATTTTGTGACCTCATTATTTTCATTTCTTTTCCTCACAAATATCCATGTGTATCCCATAGGTTTGACATCTTTTGGTGTTCGAACTACTAATCCAAAAACCTGATGTTTTGAAAGTGAGTTTAATTCTACATCGATTGTTTCTTTCCACTGAAGCCAATCTTTTCTATGTCGACATTCTTCTTCAACAAATTTTGGTTCAGAATTCTCATTTTCAGAAATAATATCAAGAGCAACGTTATATACAAAAAATGTTGTCAATAACTACATTAGTTCGGTTCCATATTTTTTCTGTCATGACATAGTTTATTGAAATCTCATTATTATCTTTAGGTATTTCACCTTCCTCACTAGTCATGTCAAGGATTTCTTCATGGGTGTTTATCTCCTCAACCAAATCTTCATGACTATTAATTATTTTTCTTTTTCGAAGACTTTTATCTTTGGAACCCACTGATTTACCACGCTTCTGGCGTGTTCCAGGCTCATTAGTGACAACTTTCTGTGTTGGGATATCAATTTTCGATGGAACATTTGCAGCTGGTATATGTGATTTAGTTACTTTCTTTACCCTTATTCTCTGAAGATACTAGAGGATGTTCTTGACGGATGTCGAGTGATCATATCCTGGATTAGACTGATATCTACTGACTATTTACATCTACAAATACATCCGGTAATTGATTTGTTATATTTTGCAAATGAATTAGCTTTTGAACTTCAAGTTCATATTGATCAGTACGAGGATTTAAATGAGACAATAATAATGTATTCCATGTAATTTCTTTTTCCAACTTCTTAATTTCTTCCCCTAATATTGGAAAATTTGTCTCATTAAAATGACAATTATCAAGTCGTGTCGTTGTCAAGGGTTTAAGATATTTGATAATTGATGGGGAGTCATATTTAATATATATTCCTAATCTTCTTTGAGGACCCATCTTAGTATGTTGTGGTGGAGCTATTGGAACATATACTTGAAGAAACGGTGAGGTTCCACAGCGGAAGTGGGATTATTCCCAATTTTCAATATTTCACAGAAACATAAGATTACAAAAAACATTATGCATTATCACGAAAAGTTACAGCATCATATAAAAGGAGGAATAGGGTTAGGGTTTCAAAAAAGCTTACCCTTGAAGAACCAAGACCTTTACGAAATTCCTCTACATCGATCACGAACAATCACAATCCTAGACACCGCCACAAAAGTTTCCTCGTTATTATCCTTAGGGTATCCTTAGGGTAGTGTGAGAATATCAGGAGTGTGTGAGCTCTGAAATCTTTTTAGGAGGGAGGGAATTTGAGAAAAGAAAAGTAGAATTCTTTTGGGAGATTTTTGGGAGATCTAGAAAGACACCACTCGGAGAGAGCCAGTGTAACCAATCTTCTGTGAAGAAGATAATCTTGTCAAAAGAAAAAAACTGCCAACACGTAAGTGATTGAGTATTAAGGGGAGGGAAGTTATTTCCCTCCCTTTAATTTTGAAAATTAAAGTTAAAATAAAATTAGTTTTAATTTAAATTATATATATATATATATAACCATATGTTATATCATATATAACACATAACCTAGAGCTTTTATTTCTCTCAATGATACATGACATTTAATATAAATCATATTTATACTAAATTTAATTATATGACTCTCATCCATATAATTAATATTTGAATCATAGTCAAATATTTAGTTCCTCTCAAATAAACTTTATATTATAATGTATTATATACATTATATTAATTATTTCACATATAATTAAGTTAAATTAATTATATCACATATAATTATTTCCCCTCAAATAATTTGAAAAATTCAAAATAATCCAAAATTTATTCTTAATAATCCTTGTTGAGCTACAAAGAGGACCTTATGGACCTGTAGATTAAAGCTCAATGATACTTGAATAATTAATTAAACTCTTTTAATTAAATTATTCAACATCCATTAACTGCCAGTCATTTCATTAAAGACCGATAGCTGCACTATTCGCACTACATATATATTTCTGTGTTCATTGGATATAATCAATCAATAGTGCGATAACCCTTCACAAATTCCTTATAAGTACAGCTAGGCCAAAATTACCGTTTTGCCCCTATAGTTATATCTAACTTCTTAAGTACCACTGACTCCCTCTAGTGAACAATAAATCATAGTTCAAATATGACCAAACTCCTCTCGAGCCAAAAGAGGGTGTGGCATCACATTGTTTAAGCCTCGGAATCAACCCTTAAAGAGCAATTTATCTATTTACACCAACATTGGGGAATAAGTGAATTTCATCTTGTGTAGCCGTATTCCCAACTCCCCAATTAGACGAATCCCCAAAATGGTAGGCTTATTGAGTCAGCGATCTGACCACTCTCGCTCATACAAATCAACGGATCGCCTTCAAGGGCAGGAGTTCACAACTCACTTAGGATTCAGGTCATGCCACCTAAGGTCATCATAGTGAAATGTAAGTCTCTATTATCAACGGTGTTATATAATGAGACTAATCATTTCGTGGTCCAGTCTTATACAAACTCCTTTGCATAGAATACCTCTGCTCACATGTCTCTACATGAATGATCAGGATCAGATCATTTTTAGCAATTTACAACAATTGTAACATGTACAAAGCGGATCGTATTCGTAGTGTCACCAGGATAAGGTATCCAACCTTATCTATCTACTACAGACCATTTAGGTTATCACTTAAACATGATCCACCTGTATGTCTCTACATACACGTTTAAACTACAAAAGATTGAAGGAACTCTTAAACAAGAGTATCCATAAGCGGGTTCGGATCTTTCTTATTTCATTGTGACCGAATTACCACACACACATTCTAACAAACAGATATGCATTGTAACATTAATTATAGGCATACTTTAACAATTACAATACAATAGATTGAGTAAACGTACCAGTTGAAGACACTCGAACTCAATCCAGCGAAAGCAACTCCTCTACGATCCAAATCGCCCAACAATCAATCGCCTAACAGCACCACGATCGTCTACACGAATGGCGGCGCACGAACAAGTAACAACTAGGGACGACACCACCACTTGAAGCCCTTGGTATTCTCGGAGTGAGAATCCAAAGAGTGGACTTTGATGGAATTGGTAGAGGAAGAAGGAAAATATGATCGTGTAGTATGAATAAGCAAGTGGGAGATAGTAGATGACTATCGTATAGTCGGGTGCTTGTCGTTTAAGAAAAGGTACACGATCATGTAGGTTTATCAAGCAATCGTCTAATAAAGAATAAGCGATCGTTTAGATCAGATCGGTACGCTAAACGATCGTTTAGAGAAGGTGAGTGATCGTTTAGAAATCGCGTGTGATCGTTTAGTGCGCGGATGTGCCATTTAGGCGATGGGCGCTATCGTATAAGCTCTCAACTAAGCAATCGTGAAGTTTCCACACCGTGAGCAAATTTTTCGAACTCCTTACAAAATGAAAACAGTTTTCATTTTATTCTTCAGTTACAATAACCGAAATTGATCTTCCCACTTTCGCACGATTCAGGAGAAATTCTCGATCAATTATCACATAACCGACTAATTAATTAAATAATGAATATAATCATATTATATTCTTAACCTATAGTTTGATATCATATATCTACTATAGTAATTTCTCCTCTACTTGATATAAATCATATTTATATCTAATTTCCTCCAAAATAATGTATCTCATACATTTAGTCAATTATACCATATATAAATAACCAGTTCAATTATATCATATATAATCGAACTCCCTCTTGTCAATTTGAACATTTCAAACTGACCCAAAAACTGATTCTCAACTTTATCCAAGCTACCAAGGGGACCTTATGGACTTGTGGCTCGAAGCTCCAATGGTACGTGAATAGCTGACTAAACTATTGAGCCACGAGATCCACCATCCGTTAACTGTCAGGCATTCCACTAAAGACCAACAGTTGAACTCTTCTTATCACAAATATATTTCTATTTCCATCGAATATAACCAATCACGAGTACAATGATCCTTCATAGATACTCGTAAGTACAGCTGGGCTAATTTACCGTTTTGCCCCTGTAGTTACATCTCACTTCTTAAGTATCACTGATTCCTCTAATGAACAATACAACATAGTCCAACTATGTGTGAACACCTCTCGAGCCAAGAGAATATATGTGGTGCCACATCATTCAAGCCCTGAATCAGCTCTTAAGGGAGCTATCTATCTACTTGCCCCTACTTCGGGGAAGGAGTGAATTCCATCTTGTGTAGCTGAATTCCCAGCTCTAAAATCAGACGAATCCCCAAAATGGTAGGTTTGAGTCGGGACTTGGCCACTCACACCCATACAAATCAAAGAACCTTCCTCAATGGTAGGAGTTTCCAACTCACTCAGGATTGAGGTCATGTTACCTATGTGTTGAGATTGGTGTCCTAATTCTCTTGGAGTCTCGTTGTTTTGTAAAAATACACATTGTTCAATAAAAAAAAATAAGTGTTATTTAATTCTAGCATTTACTCATATCCAATAAATAAAGCTCTGTGGTTATCTTATGTGAACTCAAGCATATATATGTGATATATAAGTGGATCATGCCTTAAGTGATAACCTAAATAGGTTTGTAGTATAAGGATTAAGGTGGGATACCTGATCCTTGTGACACTATGGATATGACCCACTTTGTAGAGGTTTGCAAGTGTTGTAAACTACTACAGATGGTAGATCCTGACCATTCATATGGAGACGTGGAGCAGGGGTGTCCTATACAAAGAGTTTGTATAAGACTTGGATCACGAGATGACTAGACTCTGTATATAATTCCGTTGATACTAGAGACTTGCATCTCACCTAAACGACCATAAGTGACACGACCTCAATCCTGAGTGTTTTGGGAACTCCTGTCTTTAGGGCGGTCCTTTAATTAGTATGGGTGAGAGTGGCCAGATTGCCAACTCAACATGCCTACCTTTTTGGAGACTTGTCTGATCTGGGAGTTGGGAACTCAATCCACAAGATGAAATTCACTTCTTTCCCGAAGCAGGGATAAGTAGAGAGATTGCTCCCTTAAAGGCTGATTCCGGGGCTTGAACATAGTGGCCACAACTTCACTTTGGAAGAGAAGACTTGGTCATAGTAGGACTATGACTTATGTTCATTAGAGGGATCAGTGGTACTTAAGGAGACAGATGTAACTACAGGGGCATAACGGTTATTAACCCAGTTGTACTTATAAGCGATCTTCAAAGGGTTGTCACACTGCTGATTGGTTAAGATGGACACATAATATATCTGTGGTAAGGAGAGTTCAACTGTTAGTCTTTAGTGGAGTGTCTGGCAGTTAACGGATGGTGGATCCCGTGACTAAAGAGTTTAGTCAGTTATTCACGTACCGTTGGAGCTTCGAGCTACAGGTCCATGAGGTCCCTTTGGTAGCTCAATGGATTTAGTTAAGGATCAGTTATTGGTATTGATTTGAAATATTCAAATTGACAAGAGGTATTTTGATTATATATGATATAATCGGTATGATGTATAAGATACATCTAGTGGAGGATTGATGTAAATGAGATTTACATTAAGTACCATGGAATAGAAGAAGAAATATGGTTTATATGTTTCATGAGATGAAATATTAAAACTATAGATTATAAATATAGTATGATAAGTTGGTTATCATTTATGTTTATAATAATATTAATTATCGGATAATTAATTCTTTTTCTTTTAAATAACCAAAGTAGTGGGTGTTATTGGATCATGGTAATCGTGAGTTTAAAAGGAAAGTGGTTTTCCTATTTTCAAAAGTTTTTTAAAAAACGATAGAAAAAGTTTTTTGATTTTTCTCTCGCACAAAAGAACTCACAAAGTTGTCAAGTAAATTCGGATTTACTAAATGACGGCTGGGCGAGCTAAACAATCGTGCAGTGGCGAGCTAAACGATCGTGCAGTATTTACTAAACGATCGCATAGTTTTGCTAAACGATGGCTGGCCCAAGGCAAACGATCGTATAGAGTCTGTAGTGACAGACCGAGCTAAACGATGAACTAAACGATCGCATAGCTTTTGCTAGACTATCGCTTAGCTTTATCTAAACGATTGGGCATCGACCTATACAATAGGTCTCCGACATCTCCCACCTGCCCAGTACGCGATCGGTGTTTCGTCCTTCGTCTGCCTCATACCAAGTCCGAACAGATCCCACCTTCTGGATTCTCATACCGAGAATACCAAGGTCGCCTTGTTGGCGGTGTCAGACTGAACTCGACACCGTCGAGGTTTTCTGGAGGTCGTTCGTATTGCAGAGGAGTTTGTGACCAAGGAGATCGTTGAGGACGAGCATGAAGTGTTCATGCGGTGTTGCGGTCGTGTAGATCGAGTGTTCGTGGTCGCTGTTGTTCGAGCGATCGCGCAACGGAGCATGGAGACACATCCTCATATGTGCGTAGAGTTGTTCATTTGAGTTTATTCATGCTGTAATTTCTCTGTATGAATTGTATAACCATTTTTATTGAAGTCGACTGTAAATATATGTTCGTTCATGATTGTAATTTGGAATAGTCTTGTCCCGCTGCTCATGAAAATCTCAGTTTCGATTTCCTTCAATTATCAGAGCCATGTTTTTTGATATTCCAAATTACAAATCCGAATTTAACATATTTTTCAGTCACGGTGGATTTCTGTATTTGTACTTAACCGTTTTCTGCATTTGTGGATGAATTTGATGAACATTTCGGGTTTAAATTACCTTTTTGTTAAAGCTTTCGGTATTACAAAGTGTTAATTGTAAGGGCCCCTGTATTTTTGGGCGAAATTAACTTTGCAATCGAGTCTGTAATTCAAAACGTTTGAGTTCGTCGAGTCGTTCGTGATGAAGCTTCGATGCATGACAATCTGGTTCTTAATGAAGAAGAAGACCAAGCATTGGTCAGATCGTGTAGCCTCAGGTAAACAATCGTTGGGATTTTACTAAGCGATTGTTTAGATATTTTTTTCTAGACGATCGTGTAGTATTTTTTAATCGATCGTTTAGCTAATGCTAAGCGATAGAGTAAATCATTTACCATATCGCATGGCGTTGGTTGCGCGATCGTGTAGGCGTTGGAGGTAGGCGATCGTAGTTGGAGCATGCAATGCTCGTAGTTTAGTAGAAGGCACGTGTTAGACGATCGTGTAGTTAGCAAGCTTCATCGCTTTGTTACCACCTATGCGATCGCGCGTATGTGATACAGAGGCGCTAGCAAAGCGATGGCTTAGGTGATGGTGCTTCGTGGCATCGTAGTCACTTAGACGATCGCGGAAGGCAGGCATTTTGTGGAGCGCCCTAAGCGATCGTGTACTTCAGGCTTCATCGCTTAGTAAAGGTACACGATCGTGTAGTAATAACTAAAAGATCGTTTGGATTTTTCTATACGATCGTATAGTAAATGATAAACGATCGTTTAACTTTGGAGTGCTGGTAAGCGATAGAACGAAGTGTTCGTTTTATCGTGTAGATGATCGCGGGGTGCTTAGTACACGATGGTTGGAGAAGCTATGCTCTGCTAAGCGGTTTAAGACCTGGTTCGCCTGTTTGAACCGGAGACTCTTTGCCTTTATAATAGTTAGCTTTTCTTTTGTGTTTTAAGGTAATTTTACCCGGTTCATCAACTTTTATTGCTTATACATGTGATGTATGGTGCTTATATGTCAAAGTGTTTGTCATATAGTTAAAAACCCACCTTAGGTGGTGCAATTATTCATGTATCATGTATTATAAATGTTATAATATTGCATGAAGAAATTACTTGAAAGCATGCGCATGCATCATGAAATATAATAGTTATATTTTGCATGCAGTGAGCATTATCATGCGTCATCCTTTTATTATGAATGTTATAGTCTAAGGGTGAATGGAAGCATGTTTTGCTTGTTTCATTGCAGTTTTGTATAAGTATTATAAAGGAAATTAGACCTAAAATCAATAATTTAGAGTTGCATGCGGACTTAGGGTGAACTCATGTTTTTTAAAAGGGTTTTAAAATTGGATTGAGATAGACCTAAGTTCAAGTGATTCTAAAGAGTTTAGTAACCTAGATTAATCTTTTAAAATCGATTTAATAGGATCAAATTGGTTAAATAAAAGATTAAATTTGTTGTAATCCTATCTATAAGAGACCTTTTGTCTAAGGCTGGTTCTGGCTAGGCTGGGGTTCTTAAGTTGATGGAAACGTAACACCCCTACCTGGGAACCTACCTAGAAAGGTGAATTAGATAGATTTTCAACAAGCATGCGATGTTTTGGTCAAAGATTCCGTTAAAAAGTTTAATAGATGATGATCAAAAGTTGTTTAACTATCCAAGGTAAATGTTACTCTTGGAAAAACTTAAAAGTCACTTAGATAAAATTCTTAGTCGTGTTTTTTCTAAGTAAGCTAAACCCTAGGTTATAAAATACTCAGTGGGAGGAAGAGGCGTATCAGATATGTCTATGATTCCACTCACGTTTCTCCTTATATGTTCACGCCTAAGATTTATGCTTGGCCTTGAGATGCCCAGGATGCATCCCCCTTCGGATGGTGTTTGCATGAGTCAATATCAAGGTAGACGGAGAGAGTATTTATAGTACGTGGGTGAAGGGTGTGTGTCAACACGTCCTATGGTCTCTGTTATTGGTTCACACCGTGAGATCATTCTGTAGGCCCTCGTGTCGACTTCAGAGCATCTCCCTTCGGATGGGTTTTGTGCAGTTGGTCAATATCAAGGTGAACTCCAGAAATGGATAGGGTCGCTTTAGTTTTTATCCCAATCGAATTTTTTCCCTTTGGATTGGACTTTTGGGACGGACCTCTATGGCTTAAAATGGCGGGTCACACTTACGGGAGATGTTAAGTAGGTTAATGATCTCTTGGCCAAATCAATTATGGCTTGTCGTGATAGGAACAAGAGTCGTTCTGGTATTAATGACTGGTTGAAAACTTCTCAATTCAAAGGAGGGATAACTGACCTCCCTTTGGCGGCTTTTGTCCTAAACTTTTGAAGCTTCATTGCGAAACTAGATGTCATACGGGGTTCTTGTTAGTTTTGCTAAAACCTTATTGGATGTTGTTTTGTTTTACAACGGGTATTTGCTTAAAACCTAATGTAAGTCAATGTGTTTTTCTTTTCAGCAACTCGTTAGTATTTCCGTTTAAAGCTTTTAAAAATGATTGATTACTTACAGTGGAAACAATCATACGAATTTCTGGCAAATGACCTCTATCCCACTACTCTCCAAAAGAGGAGACATGACAGTAAATATGATTTATTGGTCTTGGAGACATGTCTGGTAGAGAATGATGATTCTGCTCGGATCCTCGATTCAGGTGCTACCAATCATGTCAGTTCCTCTTACCAAGGATTCAGTTCCTGGCAAACATTGTCACAGGGAAAGATGACTCTTCGAGTCGGTACTGGTGAGGTTGTTTCAGCTGTTGCTGTAGGCAGGCTGAAGTTATTTGTTGACAAGAAACGTTATTTATTACTGGATAACGTTTTTGTAGTTCCTCATATTAAGAGAAACTTAATCTCGGTTTCTTGTCTCATTGAACAAGGCTATACTGTCTCCTTTTCTAAGAATAAAGTATTTAATTTCAAGAATATATTGGAGATTGGTTATGGTTTAATGGAAAATAACTTATATGTACTAAGACCGTTAGTCATAAAAGCTTTGTTTAACACTGAAATGTTCAGTACGACAACAATAGCTAAAAGACCAAAGGTTTCTCCAAAGGAAAACACCCATATTTGGCATCTTAGGTTAGGTCACATCAACCTCTCAATAGGATTGAGAAGTTGGTGCAAAGTGGACTTCTAAAGAGTTTAGAAGAAAACTCCTTGCCAGTATGTGAATCATGCCTCGAAGGCAAGATAACCAAAGACCTTTTACTGGAAAAGGTTACAGAGCCAAGGAAACCTTAGAGTTTGTACATTTAAACCTCTGTGGTCCGATGAATGTTAGAGCTCGAGGTGGGTATGAATACTTCATCTCTTTCATAGATGATTATTCAAAGTTTAGATATCTCTTCCTAATGCAATGTAAGTCTGAAGCCCTTAACAAGTTCAAAGAGTATAAGGCTGAAGTTGAAAACTTGTTAGGTAAGAAGATAAAAACACTACGATCTGATCGTGGTGGAGAGTAAATAGACCTCCAATTCCAGAACTATATGATAGAACATGAGATAGTGTCCCAACTCTCGGCCCCTGGTACACCTCAGCAGAATGGTGTATCAGAAAGGAGAAATAGGACCTTGTTGGACATGGTTCAGTCTATGATGAGTTATGCTCATCTTCCAGGCTCGTTTTGGGGTTATGCAGTGTAAACTGCATGTTATATCCTAAACAACGTTCCCTCGAAAAGTGTTTTTGAAATACCTTTTGAGTTATGGAGAGGCCGTAAAGGTAGTTTACGCCACTTCAGAACTTGGGGTTGTCCGACACATGTGCTAGCGATTAACCCAAAGAAGTTGGAACCGCTTCGAAGGTTTGCCTCTTTGTGGGCTACCCCAAGGAAACGAGAGGAGGATTTTTCTATGATCTAAGTGAGAATAAAGTGTTTGTTTCCACTAATGCTATCTTCTTGGAAGAAGATCACATGAGGGATCATAAGCCACAAAGTAAGCTCATTTTACGTGAGATCTCTAATGAGATTGAGACTATTGAGGGTTCAACAAGAATTGTTGAATAGGCCGACAGATCAACAAGAGTTGTTGAGGTCGGGACGTCTAGTCAACTAGCTCAAGAGTTGAGATTGCCTCGATATAGTAGGGGGGTTATGAACCCACCAGATTGCTACATGGGTTTGACTGAAACCCAAAATGTCATTACGAATGATAGGGTCGAGGATCTGTTGTCTTTTAAGAAAGCAATGGAGGATGTTGACAAAGGTGAATGGGTTAAAATCATGAAACAGGAAATGGAGTCTATGTACTTCAATAACGTCTGGGAGCTTGTTGATCCACTTGATGAGGTAAGACCTATTGGGTATAAGTGGATCTTTAAGCGAAAGAGAGGTGTAGATGGAAAGGTACAAACCTTTAAGGCTAGACTTGTGACAAAGGGTTATACCCAGGTTGAGGGAGTTGACTATGAGGAAACTTTCTCACTTGTCATCATGTTGAAGTCTATCAGGATTCTCTTGTCCATAACCACATTTTATGATTATGAAATATGGAAAATGGACGTCAAGACTACCTTTCTTAATGGTAATCTTGAGAAGACTATCTATATGACTCAACTAGAGGGGTTCATAGTTCCAGATCAAGTACAAAGAGTTTGCAAGCTTTATAGGTCCATTTATGAACTGAAACAAGCATTTAGATCTTGGAACATCAGATTTGATACTGCTGTCAAGTCGTTTGGCTTTGACCAGAACGTTGATGAGTCTTGTGTTTACAAGAAGATCATCAACAACTCAGTAGCTTTCCTGGTACTATATGTGGATGATATTTTACTCATTGGAAATGATATAGGGTATCTGACCGACATTAAGAGTTGGCTAGCTGCCCAGTTAAAAATGAAAGATTTGCGTGAGGCACAGTATGTTCTTGGGATCTAAATTATTTGGTATCGCAAAAATAAACGGTTAGCCCTGTCTCAGGTATTGTACATTGATCAAATGTTGATCAGATATAGGATGCAGGATTCCAAGAAGGGTTTGTTATCCTTTAGGCATGTAATCGTTCTGTCTAAGGATCAATGTCTTAAGACACCTAAAAAAGTTAAGGAGATGAGACAGATTCCCTATGCTTCTGCTGAAGGAAGCTTGATGTATGCAATGTTGTGTACCAGACCTGACATTTGCTATGCAGTAGGGATTGTCAGTCGGTATCAGTCCAATCCAGGATTTGATCACTGGACGACGGTCAAGACGATCCTCAAGTATCTTCAGAGAACGAGGGTCTACATGCTTGTGTATGGACATAAGGATCTGATCCTTACAAGATACAATGTTGCTGATCCCTTTATAAAGGCTCTCACGGTTAAAGTGTTCGATGGTCACCTGGAAAGCTTGAGTCTGCGGGACATGCGACATATTGTCTAGGGAAAGTGGGAGATGATACTTGGGTATGCCCTAGTTTATTGTATATTGTACATTTTTATATTGTATTGTACATTAGTCTCCCGAGTCATTAGGACAAGTGGGACTTTGTTGGGATTGGTGTCCTAATTCTCCCGAATTCTCGTTGTTTTGTAAAGATACACATTGTTTGATGAATAAAATAAGTGTTATTTAATTATGGCATTTACTCATATCCAATAAACAAAACTCCTTAGTTATCTTATGTGAACTTAAGCATGTATATGTGATATACAAGTGGATCATGCCTTAAGTGATAACCTAAATAGGTCTGTAGTATAAGGATTAAGGTGGGATACCTGATCCTGGTGACACTATAGATACGACCCGCTTTGTAGAGGTTTGCAAGTGTTGTAAACTACTACAGATGGTAGATCCTGACCATTTATGTGGAGACGTGGAGCGGGGTGTCCTATACAAAGAGTTTGTATAAGACCTAGACCACGAGATGACTAGACTCTGTATATAATATGGTTGATACTAGAGACTTGCATCTCACCGAAACAACCATAGGTGACACGAACTTAATCCTGAGTATTTTGGGAACTCCTGCCTTTGAGGGCAGTTCTTTGATTAGTATGAGTGAGAGTGGCCAGATTGTCAACTCAACATGCCTACCTTTTTGGAGACTTGTCTGATCTGGGAGCTGGGAACTCAATCCACAAGATGGAATGCACTTCTTTCCCGAAGCAGGAATAAGTAGAGAGATTGCTCCCTTAAGGGCTGATTTCGGGGCTTGAACATAGTGGCCACAACTTCTCTTTGGAAGAGAAGACTCGGTCATAGTAGGACTATGACTTATGTTCATTAGAGGAATTCGTGGTACTTAAGGAGACAGATGTAACTACAGGGGCATAACGATTATTGGCTCAGCTATACTTGCGAGCAATCTTTAAAGGGTTGTCGCGCTGCTGATTGGTTAAGATGGACACATAATATATCTGTGGTAAGAAGAGTTCAACTGTCAGTTTCTAGTGGAGTGCTTGGCAGTTAACGGATGGTGGATCCCGTGACTAAAGAGTTTAGTCAGTTATTCACGTACCGTTGGAGCTTCGAGCTACAAGTCCATGAGGTCCCCTTGGTAGCTCAATGGATTCAGTTGAGGATCAGTCCTTATTTGAAATGTTCAAATTGACAAGAGGTATTTTAATTATATATGATATAATCGATATGATGTATAAGATACATATAGTGGAGGATTGATGTAAATGAGATTTACATTAAGTACCAGGTAATTAGAAAAAGGACTATAGTTTATGTGTTTCATGAGATGAAATATTAAAACTATAGGTTATAAATATAGTATGATAAGTTGGTTATCATTTATATTTATAATAATATTAATTATTGGATAATTAATTCTTTTTCTTTTAAATAACCAAAGTAGTGGGTGGATATTGGATCATGGTAACCGTGAGTTTAAAAGAAAAATGGTTTTCCTATTTTCAAAAGTTTTTTCAAAAATGATAGAAAAAGTTTTTTGAGTTTTCTCTCGCGCAAAAGAACTCACGAAGTCGTCAAGTAAATTCAGATTTATTAAACGACAGCTAGGCGAGCTAATGGTTATGCAGTGGCGAGCTAAACGATCGTGCAATACTCACTAAACGATTGCATAGTTTTACTAGACGATCGCTGGCCCAAGGCAAACGATCGTGTAAAGTCGGTAGGCAACAAACCGAGCTAAACGATCGCATAGCTTTTGCTAGACGACCGCTTAGTTTTATCTAAACGATTGGGCATCGACCTATACGATAGGTCTCCGCCATCTCCCACTTGCCCAGTCGTGTACGCGATTGGTGTTTCATCCTTCGTCTGCCACATACCAAGTTCGAACAGATCCCACCCTCTGGATTTTCACACCGAGAATACCAAAGTCACCTTGTTGGTGGTATCAGACTCAACTCGACACTGTCGAGGTTTTCTGGAGGCCGTTCGTGGTATTGTGGAGGCCGTTCGTGTTGCGGAGGAGTTCGTGATCGAGGAGATCGTTGAGGACGAGCGCGAAGTGTTCATGCGGTGTTGCGGTCATGTAGTTCGAGTGTTTGTGGTCGCTGTTGTTCAAGCGTTCACGCAACGGAGCGTGGAGACGCATCCTCATATGTGCGTAGAGTTTGATCTCTGTTCATTTGAGTTTATTCATGCTATAATTTCTCTGTATGAATTGTATAACTGTTTGTATTGAAGTCGACTGTAAATATATGTTCGTTCATGATTGTAATTTGGAATATTCTTGTTCCGCTGCTCATGGAAATCTCAGTTTCGATTTCCTTCACTATGGTCATCCTAGTGAAGTGAAGTCTCTGTCATAAACTGTGTTTTATAACGAGACATTAACACTTCGTGGTCAGGTATTATACAAACTCATTGTATAGGACGCCCCCGCTGGCATGTCCCCTACACGAATAATCAGGATCAGACCATCTGTGACAAGTCATAACACTTGTGACCATTCCACAAAGCGAACCGCATCCGTAACGTTACAAGGATAAAGTTTTCCTCATTTATCCATATACTACAGAGCATTTTGGTTATCACTTAAGACATGATCCACTTGTATGTCACCATATACATGCTTAAGTTACATACAGATAACCAAAGATTTTAGGTTTATTGGTTTGTGGTAAAGGAAATAAAACAAACAACTGAGCAAAATCAAGAAGTGAAGTAAAATATCATATATTATACTTCACAACCGTTCGTACAAACTGTTTACAAACTACAGAACACGAGACTTTTGGGCATCAATCCCAACAAAGATAACTTTGGATGTTAGTTTATTGGTTTGTGGATTAATGCTACTAAATGTCGGATTAAATATCTCATATTTTATTAAATAAATAAATCGTTTGTACATTACAATTACAAACTACAAGAAAGATTTAGGGCATCAACCCCAACAATACTGCATATCCAAAAATTCTCAAATGAGAAATATTTGGCTCATGGCCATGAGCTAATTGTAATGGTGAGTACTTATAATAAGATACTAGCCTAATGCGTACAAGTGATGCTATATGCAAAATAGCATGTCCTCATATAGATGTAGGAAGCTTAGCTCTCAAAAGCAATGGTCTAGCAATTAACTGCAAACATTTTATGAATGATTCTGCTAAACCATTTTGTGTATGAACATGTGTTACAGGATGTTCAACACTTATCCCAATCGACGTACAATAATTATCAAAAATTTGGGATGCAAATTCACCAGCATTATCAAGACGAATGGCCTTAATTGTATAAGTTGGAAATTGTGCTATTAGTTTAATTATTTGAGCAAGTAATCTTGAAATACAAGGTTTCGACTTGATGATAAGCACACGTGTGACCATCTATTGGATGTGTCTATTAATACCATAAAATATCTAAATAGTCCACTTGGTGGGTTAATAGGTCCACATATATCACCATGAATTCATTCTAAAAATGCAGGTGATTCAGTCCCCACTTTGACTAGTGATGGTTTAATGATTAATTTGCCTTGAGAGCAAACATCACATGATAATTCATTAGATTGAAGAAACTTCTGGCTCTTTAATGGATATCCATTTGAATTCTCAATAATTATTCTCATCATTATAGACCCTGGATAACCTAATCTGTCATGTCAAATTATAAATATGTCTGGATTCATGAACTTCAGGTTCATTGTTGCATACGTTTTAATTACTCGTATATGAGTATAATATAATCCAGAAGATAAAACAAGAAACTCTTCCAAGATAGTTTTTCATATGAGACAGTAGATATGATATAAAGATACTCCATATTATACTTTCTTTCAGTTTCGATATAATAACCATTGCAACGTATATCTTTAAAACTAAGTAGATTTCTCTTTGATTGACTAGAGAACAATGCATTGTCAATTGTAAATTTTGTTCCTCTAGGCAAAATAATATTTGCTTTTCCAAACCCTTCAATTATGTTTGCAGAACCTGTATTGTATTGACTTTTGTTTTCAATATTGTCAGTTTGGAAAAATATTGTGTACTTGTAAGTATTGTATGTGTAGTTGCACTATCTCCAAACATAGATCTTCATTACTCATTTTTTAGTCACCCAATGATAGGTCTTGAAAAGAGTTATGTTTTTAATATTAAATCCCTCGATTTTACTATATTCATTTGCTTTAATATGTCAATTTTAGGGGTGGAAACGATTCGGTTCTATAACGACCAGATCCTTACATATTATGGTCCGATCGCTACGACATGCATACTTAGACTTTTCTATCATGAGATGAGTTTTGGTAAAAATTTCAAAAGAACATATCTAAAATTTTATTAATTAGGTAGAAAATTGTATAAAAAGTTTATTTTACAAAACATCAGGATCCATAAAACATTAGCGTAGTGATACAAAATATATATATGCCCATAATAATGAGTTTGATGGTTGGCCCTTTGAGTGACGTCCAGTCCTTCCACCTACGCTGTGTCCTTACCTACAAAGTCTGTAAAATAGGATGAGTATATAATATACCCAGTAAATAGTTCTCACTTATGGTAGTGACCAAATACACAATCACATGCAACATGTCATGAAGACATATGATTGGGACCAAAAACATATAATAACATGAGGTGGTCGGTTATGCTTCCAATGTAAATTCCTTCGCCCTGGTAGGAAGATGAGGACTTAAGTGGAAACTAACTCATCTGATGATTAGCGGGTCATACAGTCAGTAGGGCCAGAGTCGCATCCAACATTAACCATTAGCATAAACGTAAGGTTGGACTAGAGGGGTGCAACCATACATACCCTGCTAGTCCCTAGCATAAATTTGACATAGAATTGGGTCTAGAGGGGTGCAACCATACATGCCCTGCTAGCCCTGGAAGCATAACCTTTATCTAATTAAAATTTAATCTTATTTCATCATCGTGAACAAACATAATGCATGGGGTCCCTTGTTGAGAAACGTGTTTTAAACATGTAATGCAACATAACAATAACATAATTATGCAACATAGTAAAGGTACACTACCATAAAATACTTAAAGAGAGGGTGGGATAAACTACTTACCTCAACTGCGATCCTAGTTATTCCTTATTATCCCTTATGGTTTAATCCTATAAAATTCGTAAAGCACATATAATCAAATCTAATTTTAGGATTATTATGTTAAAGAACTTGATGAATATAGCTTATTTATCTTGAGAATTATAATCATTAAGTCTTGAGAGTATTAGCGTAATTACGCTTAATTCAACTAATACCGATGATGATGATAATAATAATATTAGTATAATAATAGTAGTAGTACTAGTAGTTGTATACTACTACTACTAATAATAATGATAATAATAATAGCAATAATAATATTATTATTAATAATATTAGTATTAGTAATAATAATAAGAGTAATAATAATAGTACCAGAATAATAATAATAATAACAATAATAATAGAAATAATAACAATAATAATAATAACAATAATAGTAATAATTACAGTAATAGTGAAATAATGATAACAATAATAATAGTAGTTGTAGTAGTAGTAATAATAATAATCATAATAATAAGAATTAGTAGTAATTAAAAAAATAATATTTAACATTAAAAAAATAATATTTAACATTGTATTAGTAGTAATAGGAGGTGTAGTAAAAGGAATAGTAGTAATAATAGCAATATCGTAGTATATAATAGTAGTAATAAAACTCCAAACTTTTGTTAAAGGAATAATATTAAGTACACACGTTATAAATCAAAAGATTGTTTATCATTAAATTTTAAATTTTAATTTAGCTTATAAATAATAATGTACTACAACTTACGAAACTTATGTGCATATATTACTACCATAATACTATTTAACTTAGATAAGTTTTATCTTACAAATCACTTATTAACATATTTATAGTCTAAGAATTGAAAATAAAATTGTAACATTGAAATATTAACAAATTTGACAAGGTAACAAAAACTTTTGAATGGATTAATCTTTTTAATTACTAAGGTTGAATTCTTAAAATTATGTTGAAAGAAGTTAATTTAACTAAAAGTAGTGAAGGAAATAACTTCACAATAATTCTAACTTCACGATGTACTCCCCTATTTCATCTCTAAAAAAAAAAGTACTTATGCCTATATATAGACCAATTTCCACCGCCATTCCTATTAATTTTTTAATTTTAATTTTTTTTAATTCTTTAATCTTCCACCACCTCACTCCCTCTTTATCACCACCTTATTATTATTATTATTATCTATTCAAGTTGTGTTTTTTTTCCTTTTTTTTTTGCCGACATAATGAATTTCATTATTGTTATGATTTTTATTATTTTTTCTCTAGTTGACTTGTATATATATATATATATATTGTATTATTTTACTTTTTGTTTAATTAAGTTACTTAGTATTTTTTTTTTTAATTTCTCCATCTTTAGGTTTTTCTTCTTTAAAATATATTACTTTATTTCTTAAATAACTTCTTGCTTAGATATTTATTTATTTACTTAGTTAATATTTTGTTTGCTACTTATTTAATAGCCAATAAGATTTATGGAACAATGTAACTTTAGTATCTTCATTCAATATCTAGTACTTGGAACATGTTAATGTAGAATCCTAATATATAATTTTCTAAACCGTTTTCATACAAACTTAGGATGTTACAAGTTCGGTTCGGTTTGGTGGTCAAACCGAACCGAACCAAAAATTTTAAAATGTGAAACAAAATTGAACTGATTTATTGGTTCAAACCAAACCGTATATATGTGGTTCAGTTCGGTTTCAAATTTGATTTTGGCATTTTTTAAAAAAATCATGTTATATTCTTTTTTAATTAAAAAGTGGTTCGGTTCGGTTCGGTTCAATTTTAAATTCGGTTTTGTTCTTCAAATTAAAAGCAGTTCGATTTTAAATTCGGTTTTACTCTTTTTTTAAATATATATATTAGTTAAAAACGGTTCGGTTCGGTTTCAAATTCGGTTTTCAAAAGTGAAACCGAACCAAACCGAATTAATTCGGTTTCAAAATTTCTTCAAACCGGATCGAACCAAATTTTTCGGTTTCACTGAGTTTTCGGTTCGGTTTTTAGAAATGGTTTGGTTTTTGTAGTTTGAATGACCATCCCTAGTCAATTTTATAGGTAAAATAGTCTTGGGAGCATTTTGGAGTCATTACAAGAAATTTTGATTAAAAAGGAGCAAAAAGGACCAAGAAATCAACATAATTGAAGAAAGTCAAAATGTTTACCAAAATTCCATCGGAAGCAGCATCGTGACCCTCCAACTAGCATTGAGCAATGTTAAAAGACAGTAGCATGCTTAATTCGGCCATATAGGGAAGCGTTGCAACACTCCCTAACAGCGTCGCAATGCTACAAACTTTGACGAAAATGTTTGTGCGCACCTTGTGCAACCGAGCATCACGCCAGCGTCACACAAGTTTGCCCAACGGTTTTTGGCTTTTTTGGGTAACAGCGTCACAACGCTACACTTGCGAGTATAAATAGATTTCTTTCATATTTAGAAAGGGAGGCAAAATTTCATATGGAGTTTGGTGTTTCTCTCCAAATTTCTTTATCTCCTCTGTAACTCTGTGTCAATTAGGTTAGATTTTTCATTTTATTTTTGGATTGTAAGCAAATGATTTGGATCTTCTTTATGGATTTGTCTATGGATTTATGAGGTAAACCTTCAATCTTGTTTCTAGTTCAAGAATTCCTTGCATATTTCTTGAGATTTCTGCTCTTCTTTGACTAATTGCAATATGAATCTATGCTTCTTTAAATCAATTTGAACTTCTAAAAACATGTTTATGGATTTTTTTTCTCATGAGCATGTAATGCTAAGATTCTTAGTTCTGTTACAACTTTGCATGAATATATTAATTTAAAATGTATTCTTGCATAAGAATGTCTAGCTAAGATCTACTAACTGGCAATAGTTAATTGTGTATTTGATGGCGATTCCTAGAATACATTAATTGCTAGGTTCAAAGATAATTTCGATTAATTGAATATGGATTTCTTGACATTTAGTCAACACAATTGAATCCTTAAATATAATGCATGTGTTTTTAATTCTATATGGCCACTATCGAACCTAATAGGATTAGAAGCATATAGGTTGATTAAGGTTAGGTCTTTCCAACTTTAATCAATGCGTAGGACGCTTTCTTGATTATATTTTTATTAGTCGTCTGCTATTGTTGAGGCTAGCTTAGTCGAGTCAAGTAAGTAGTTGTGCGCATAATTCGATTGCATGATTAATTTGTGGGAATCGATGATAGAAATTGCATTGAATGTCTGCATGATTAATTTGTGGGAATCGATGATAGAAATTGCATTGAATGTCTAACTTGTTTTAGAAACTAGATTGACCAATCTTTATTTATATTTTTCCTCTATCTTTCAAAACCCCAAACCCCCGTTTTTATTACTTTTATAGTTGAGTTTAACTAAAGAAAAGATTAGACATTAGCTTCCCTATGGATCGACCACATACTTGCCACTTATGCTATTTGTTAGTATAAGATGTGAGTTTCGATGATTTATAAATATTTTTGTTTCGGTTTAGAGTCAAATTAATGACATCGATTCGGAGACGAACACCCAGCATATGAAAATGATCTAGATTTCTTCATTAAAAGGAAATAATTACAATAAGAAAAAAAACATTTGAAATATACAAAGGTTAACATCTACTAAGAGGGAAAAAAACATGAAGATGAATAAAAAATAACTTTTAAGTCTAGATATTTTCAAAATCAAAGGAAACACTTGATGTTCCACCAATTCTGCCGATTTTCTCATCTGGAGATTCAAAGAAGTCTGCTAAGTCCAAATTTTCATATGGGATGGGTCAAATATGTCATTATCCTAGTATGCAAGATTTGCTTCCACTTTTTTTTTTTTTCTTTTTCTTTCAGGGATGCTTGATAGAGATCAACTGAGTGTTTTGACGTATGACAGGTACGTGACCAATGCCCAGTCATTCCGCATCGGAAACATTTATTTTCAACACCTTTTGAACTCTTATCTTGTGGAGCTTTTCCTTTGTGATAATCATTTTGTATGGTTCTTTTCAAATTTGAATGATTAGAATAACCATCACGAAAATCATAGTTATTTCTTCCTCTACCACGATCACGATCACGACCTTGACCATGATTATTATTAAAATTCACAGCATTCACTTCAAAGAATGGTGCCGTCCCGGTTGGTTGAGATTCATGATTTTTCATTAATAATTCGTTATTTTGTTTGACCACGAGAAGACGTGAAATTAGTTCAGAATATTGTTTAAAACCTTTCTCTCGATATTGCTGCTACAAGAGCATCGAGGCATGAAATGTAAGAAATGTCTTCTCTAACAGATCAACATCAATAATTTTCTCTCCACATAACAACAGTTTCAAACTAATTTTAAATAATGCGGAGTTGTAATCACATACTGATTTGAAATTTTGTAGCCTCAAGTGCATCCACTCATAATGAGCTTTAGAAAGAATAATTGTTGTTTTTACGATCATACCACTTTTTCATTTTTTTTTCACAAGATACAGAGATATTTTATTATAAGATACTCCATTTTCAATCCCTCGTGGAGATGATGATGAAGGAAAGTCATAGCCTTCGAATTATCCTGATTGGATGTCGTATTTTCTTTTTTAATACTCTCTCCAAGATTCATAGTATCTAGGTGGATTTCGACATCAAGTACCTATGACAAATAATTACTATCATTTATATCAAGGGTGGAAAATTCTAATTTTGTGAGATTTGTCATGGCAGCACTATCATAAAATATTGTCTTTATATTAGAAATTTAATAGATATTAAATATGCAAAATAACATTAAATTTATTAATTATAATGAAAAGGAAAAACTGACATACCTTTAGGACATACCTTTAGCGAGGAAAACGATAGGAGCTTATGCTGATAACGTGTTGTGAATTTAAGGAGCACAACGACACACAACGAGAACACAGATATGGAGAAAATATAATATAATAATATATAATATAACTATATAAATATATAAAATAAATAAATAATAAAAAGTATAAAATAACAAAGAATGAATTTCTCTACTTTCTCCAATATTTTTAGATTGATCACCTATATGTGTGTCTTTCAAAACCCACCAAATGTCACTTATAGACAATTTGGTAAGTAGGGGGTGGATTACATGGACACTAATACTGTGTAATCTTGAGACACATGGACAACACATGAGGTAATGGATAAGTGACACATGGCCAATAGACACTAATAATGACCATCTACGTTACACCTAATTTAACGTATTTATAATAAGTTAAAGATATTTAGGATGTTTTCTATTTTTGAAGAACTCTTGAGGTATGAAATGACTATTTTGCCCTTCAATGTAAAAATATTTTCTAAAACTCCATTTTTTTCACTTTCACACTCATCTTTCTCAAATCTCAACTTATCTCTTTAGTTTCTCTCAACTTCTCTCAAGCTCCAGTTGAAGGGATCGAACCTCACAGCGGAAGTGCTATGTGAGCGCCTTGCATCCCGCAATTCGATTTTTATATAAATAAATTCAGTATACTAAAAGAAAATATAAACATGTAATATAACATGCTTTAAGGAAAAAGATTAGAACCATTCTTACTTTTGTAGATTCCCAAGCTTCACAAACAATCCACTTTAAGTTCCAACGAACGACTCCTCCAATGATCTTGATCACGAACGGTTTCTTGAACAATCTCGAATACTACCACGAGAGTAACCTCGTTATTCTTTAGGATTACAATAGAGGGATAGGTGGTATCCAACTATTGGGAGAATGAGAGGAGAAAAGGGTTTTGGAAAGTAGAAAGGATTCTGTTTGTGGTTTAGGTAAAATTTTGCACAATAACACTTGTGTGTTGTGTATTGTTAGTCCTGTGTCAGTGTCTCCCAAAGAGGCCATAGGGAGATCTTTATATAAAGAAAAGCCAAGTCCTTTTTCAAATCCTTTTCCTATTTCCCTTTTCCACAATTAATTAATTAATTAACATTTATTTAATTGATTAATCTAATTAATTAAATAACACTTATTTAATTTATTTTGTACATTAATTAAATAACTATTAAATCTAATTTAATGTATATATATTTAATTATCATAAACATTATATATATATATATATGCAATACCTCTCTATTAATTAATTCTTTGTAAATCTAATTCACTTGAATTAATTAATTGAATTTCATTCAAATATTACTTTCCAATTTAATTTGAATTATAGATCATATCCATAATCAATTCTATATTAATCACATTAATATATGGTTTCCTCAAATTAATTCGAACTTCAAATCATCCCTCTTAAATATCCTCTAGTGAGCTAACGAGGGAACCTAGTGGACTTGTAGTTTAGAAGCTCAAACGATATGAGATTAATTGGCTAAACTCATTAACCAAGTTGATCAATATTCATTAATTGTGGATACACTCCACTAAAGACCCACAACTGCACTATGTTTACTACAGATATATTTCATGTGTCCATGGATATGGACCAATAACAAGAAGTTAGTCCTTCACAAGTGTTCGTAACTCTAACTGGGTCAAATTACCATTTTACCCTTGGGTTACCTCTGACTCCTTAAGTGCCAATACTTCTTTAATGAACAACCTGTTTATGGTCCAACTACTTATCTACTTACCTTTAAGACGAGAAGGAGTGAATTTCATCTTGTATAATTATGTTCCCAGTTCCTCACTCGGTCTTTTACCCAAAATGGGAGGCATATTGGATTGGCGAACTAGCCACTTCACCCATACAAATCAAAAGATAGTCCCTCGTGAACAGGAGTTCATAATATACTCAGGATTAAGACTAAGTTGCGTAGGTCATCCTATTGAAATATGAATCTAACTAGTTAACGGTATTACATCTAGTGGTTACTATTTCGTGGTATGTGAATTACACGAATGCATTGGATCGTTGCGTTTGTATCAATACAAAGTGGTTCGTGTCCATAGTGTTACTAGGATAAGGTACCTACCCTTATCCCTATACTATAGACCCTTTAGGCTGTATCTTGAATATTGATCCCTGTATGTCTTCTCATATAGTTCAAGACTCATAAGATAGCCTTGATGTTAGTTTATTTGATTTAGGGTTATTAAGATAAAAATAGACAAACAACACAAATGATAACATTTATTGAATTAACATCTATAATTCTTTATTGATGACGGTCAATTAATAACATTTACTATCTACGAGTTTTAGGACATAAAACCCAACATATTCTTCATTTCAGGGAATTGATTCCTAGTGGCAGCTGGCACTTGCTGAGATGACGATGCGTGTAAGAACTGGACATGTTGTCTTTGCGAGAGCAGTGGGAGAACTCCAGCTTACTTTACAGAAAAATTATATTTTGTTAGAAAATGTATATGTAGTGCTTACTTAAAGAGGAACTTAATTTCTATAAAGTGTCTTATTGAACAAAATTATACTTTATATTTTTCTGTAAATAAAGTATTTATTTACAAAAAAAATTATTCATATTTGTTCTGCTAAACTAAAAGATAATCTATATGTGTTAAGACTGTTAACAACTAAAGCTCTCATAAATACTGAATTGTTTAAAACTGTGGTAACACAAAATCAACATAGAAATTTTTTCTTAAAGAAAATGCCCATCTTTGGGACCTTAGATTAGGACACATAAATCTCAATAGGATTGAGAGACTGGTTAAGAATGGACTTCTAAGTGAGTTAGAATAAAATTCTTTACTTATATGTGAGTCATGCCTTAAAGACAAAATAACTAAAAGATCTTTTACTGGAAAAGGTCACAAAGCTAAAGAACCCTTAGAGATTATACATTCAGACCTCTGTGGTCCGATCAATGTTAAGGCAAGAGAAGGGTTTGAATATTTCATCACTTTTACTAATGATTATTCCAGATATGGGTATGTTTATTTAATGCGACATAAGTCTGAAGCCCTCTCAAGAAGTATAAGGCTGAAGTTGAAAATGCATTAAATAAACAACTAAAACATTTCAATCTAATCGAGGTGAAGAGTATATAGATTTGAAATTTCAAGACTATTTGATAGAACCCATAATTGTATCCCAACTCTCAGCACTTGATACACCATAGCAGAATCGTGTATTAGAAAGGAGAAATCGAGCCCTGTTGGACATGGTTCAATTTATGATGAGTTGTGTTTTCTTACCAGACTCGTTTTAAGGTTATGCAGTATAGACTACAACTTACATTTTTTAACTGCATTCCATCTAAAAATGTTACTGGAACACCTTTGGAATTATAGAATGATCGTAAAGGTAGTTTACGTCATTTCAGGATCTGGGATTGCCCAACACACGTGCTTGAGAAAAATCCTAAGAAATTAGAACCTTGTTCAAAATTATGTCTATATGTAGGTTACCCCAAAGGAATGAGAGGTGGTTACTTCTATGATCCTAAAGATAATAAAGTGTTTGCGTCGAAAAATGTTATATTTTTAGAAGAGAACCACATAAGGGAGCATAAGCCTCGTAGTAAGATAGTGTTAAATGAACTTTCCAGTGAAACTACTGAACTTTCAACAAGAGTTGTTGAAGAGCCTAATACCTCAACAAGAGTTGTTGAAGTTGGTTCATCTAGTAGGTCACATCCACCTCAAACGTTGAGGGAGCCTTAACGTAGTGGGAGGGTTGCGAACTCGTCTATTCGTTAGATGGGTTTAACAGAAATTCTAGCTATCGTAGCTGACGGTGATGTTGAGAATCCATTGTCTTATAAGAAGGCGAGGATGTTGACAAAGATGAATGGATCAAAGCTATGGATCTCAAAATAGGGTTTATATACTTCATTCGGTCTTAGATCTTGTATATCAACTTGATGGGATAAAACCTATAGATTGCAAATGGATCTACAAGAGAAAACGGGGTGTTGATGGGGAGGTGCAAACTTTTAAGGTTAAACTTGTGGCAAAGGGTTATACCAAAGTTGAGGGAGTCAACTATGAGGAGACATTCTCACCTATTGCCATGTTGAAGTCTATCCAGATACTTTTGTTTATTACCTCATATTATGACTATGAGATTTGGCAAATGGATGTCAAGACTGCTTTTCTGAATGTCTATCTTGAGGAGACCATATATGTGGAGCAGCCTGAGGGATTCATAACCCAAGGTCAAGAGAAAAAGGTTTGTAAGTTTAATCGGTCTATTTATGGATTGAAACAAGCTTCTTGATCTTGGAATATAAGATTTGATACGTCGATTAAATCTTATGGCTTTGATCATAATGTTATGAGCCTTGTGTTGATAAGAGAGTTATCAACAGTTCAGAAGCTTTTCTTGTGTTGTATGTAGACAATATCCTACTCATTACGAATGATGTAGGTCTACTAGCTGAAATTAAAGATTGGCTAGCGACCCAATTCCAAATGAAATATTTGGGAGAGATGCAATTTGTTATGCGCATTCAGATCTTTAGGGATCAAAAGAACAAAACACTAGTCATGTCTCACACATCATACATTGACAAGATATTTGTCAAATTTTCGATATAGAACTCGAAAAGAGGTTTGCTCTCTTTCAGGCATGGAGTTATTTATTCTAAGGAACAATGTCCTAAAACACCTCAAGCGGTTGAGAAAATGAGATGGATCCCCTATGCATCGGCTGTCGGTAGCTTGATGTATGCAATGTTATGTGCTAGACCTGACATCTGCTATGCAGTGGGGATAGTCAGTAGATATCAATCTAATCCAGGATTTGATTACTGGACCGTCGTTAAGATCATCCTCAAGTATCTTAGAAGAACGAAGGACTATATGCTCGTGTATGATTCTAAGGATTTGATCCTTATATGATACACGGACTCTGATTTCTAGACTGATAAGGATTCTAGGAAATCCACTTCAGGATCAGTGTTCACTCCTAATGAAGGGGCTGTAATCTGAAGGAGCACCAAACAGAGGTGCATTGTTGACTCCATTATGGAGGTTGAGTATGTAGCATCTTATGAAGCTACCAAGTAAACTATGTGGCTAAAAAAATTCCTGACTGATCTGGAAATGGTTCTAGACATGTCAAAGTCCATCACCCTTTATTGTGATAATAGTGGTGTTGTGGCTAATTTTCGAGAGCCTAGGAGCCACAAACGTGGGAAGCACATAGAGTAGAAATATCTTCTCATTCGAGAGATTGTGCATTAAGGGAACTATAATTGAAAGCATAAGTCTGGCTTTGTAAATAAGTCATTGATATGATTGATGATTATTTATGAATAAACATATCTTATTCTAATGCAACTTAAGTCTTATTTTCTTTAAAATGTTCAAAAGAAATTGGACTAAAGTTTAAGTCATTTAGACAAGCGTGTTGTGACATTATGATCAGATCATAATGATTAATACAAGATATTTGTTGTACTAAGGCTAATCGATAGAATTGATATGAGATCTCAACTTCAAATATTAGGTACAATTTGGATGATATTGTGTTGTAACAGGAGAAATATGGCCTTGTTGAACTTAGTACATTTTAGGTACTTTTTTAAACATAATCCTAATGTTTTAAAATTCCACTGATGCCTGACTCCACTAAGGATATGTAAAGGATATTGTAGTTTTGAACGTTATTTCCTCCAAAATATTTACAAAACAATGTTGGATTATGAAAGTGTTGTAAAACTTGTTTATGACATTTTAGGTTTTGGTTAAAAAGAGACACTTATGTCAAAACAAACCCTTAGTGAAATAAATGTTCAAAAGTATGCCTAATTATAGGTAGTCCTTGAGGAGTTTATAAATGACCCTTTGAACATTCCAAAGTAAAATGATGTATTTGTGTGACAAATACTGATTCATTTGGAAAGTAAAAGGTTGCAGACCTATAAATAGGTCAAGCTATGTTGACAAATTAGTTTCAAGTAAAACCAAGTAATAACTAACAAGTGTTTTTAACCATTTATTTTATTTGAACATCAATTTCTAATTGTCAAACAGATAAGTCTTCATCGTAGTGGGAGAGTTATGAGATAATTCAACGTTTAAAAAGGCTTACTTGAAGTCTTCATTGTCATATAAGATGATAAGATGAAAACTCATAAACCTTTCAGTAGTGGGAGAGTTATGTGATGACTCAACCTTCGCTGTGATTTATTGGAAGTCAAAGCTATCATACTGGATGACAAGAGTTGACAAAGAGAAATTTTGTTAAAGTCATAAATTTGAAATAAAGTAGTGTACTTAATCTCAGTTAGTTTAATTTTTTTCTTTTTGTAGATTTTCATTGAGAGGGCAACCTCAAAGGATATGAACAGATTTACAAAAGGAGATTTGAAAATGAAGTACTTGGAGATAGAAGTCTTCGAAGTAAGACTCTTGGCGTTAGGTGAAAATCAACGCTAAAACTATTGGGTGAAAATGGTTTATGAGTCAATTTTCTAACTAGTTTCTATAACAAAGTATTTATGCATTACTTAATTCATTGTTGCATATGAGATATGTTGAAATGAATAACTTCTTTTATGAACAGGAGTTCAATGCATCTACACAATTTCAAGAAAATTTTCAAAGATTGCAAAAGGTTTGCAAAATTGTGATGTTCATTTGAGAAATAAATTTCACAATTGGGATATTTGAGAATAAGGTTTGTTATAGTATCATAACCATTAACTATGAACAATAACAATGTTCTTGTGTATTTATCTGATTTATATTCATATTTGTTCATTATGAATAAGGTGGAAATCAATATGAAAGTTTGACTATTTAACCAATGTTCAATAGTTGATTTGAAGTTTTTCTATATATTAAAAGTTCACATACAAATATTTAGGACATGATGTTAAATTTGCCTCATGCATCTTAAGTTTACAAAATAATTGTTTAATATTCCATGCAATTACTTCAAATAGAATGGTAATGTACCATTCTACAATGAAGTTTATATATCTATGGGAAAAGTTTCCTAAGACACCTAAAATGTTAAGGGGATGTAAATCTTACATGAGACTTAATTAACATTTTAATGTACAATTGGTTAGTTTAATCGGTAAAGTCGATGGTATGATCATTGAGTTTTGAAAATTAAAACTTACGAAAAATGAGATATGATTGTATATAGTTTAAGATTTGATTTTTTATAGAATACATTATTTTATAGTGAATTTAGAGAAATTCATGTTTTATCCTAATTGGTATATACTGGATAATAAGACAATTTTTTTCCTTGTGAAGTAATAATTTGCATAAGTCAAGTATTGTTGGATTGTATCAGCAAGCAGTGGAAGCAACAAGGATCGCACTCTAATTCATTAATTTTGGCAGAAACTAAAGCATGCTCTTGCAGAAACAAGTGGATTTCAGGTCATACCTTTGTAGAACTTCTTCAAAGCTTGATTTCCAGCTGAAAATCTCTCTAAATCTTGTTGTAGACCACCTCAAGATCATCCCTACTATCCTCTTGGAACTTTAGATTGAGTTGTGAGACTCAAAATAAGCTTGAATTAAGGGAATTTGGAGAATAACTCACAGCAGCAACCCACTTGAAGAACACTTTCTTCACGTGAATTTTTCAGCATTCTACAAATTGCATGCCTCAAATTCACTCCAATCTTCTCAATATATTGAAGACGATCATGCAAAGAAGATGGCTGCATGAGATGCAGTTCATGCTTGGAGTAATTGAAGCTTAAAGAAATGGGTTTTGTGTGAGCAACTTAAAGATGTAATGGAAAAATCCAACTTTCCATTTTTGTATTTTTCTTAAATCTTTTTCAATTTTCAATTGATTTCAAAAAATAATTTATTTTCTAAAATTGAAAATATTATTAATTTTACAAAATTAATTTCATAAATTAATTTTCTTAATAAAATTAATAAATAATTATTTAAACAATTTAAATAAGCCTAATTAATTTAATGTCAAATATTAAATTAGTTTTACACAATTCCATCTTCATATATTTAAATCATATTTAAATATTAATTCTCCAATTCCGTTTAATTCTTAAAATTAAACGTGTAATCATATCTCATATAATTACTAATTCCTTTAATTCTAATTTGAACGTTTCAAATTATCTTATCACGCTACTCTAAAGCTAACCCATTTACGAGCTAGTAAAGGGATTGCAAACCTACAGATCATGGACTCCAATGATCCGAAATTAATTGGCTAAACTCATTAGACCGAATTAACCCCATTCGTTAACTAATTGGTCACTCCACTAAAACCCATAGTTGAACTCTCCTCATTGTAGATATATTATGTCCACTCGATATAACCATGATTAGTAAGTTAACCCTTCACAGGTTGTTCGTAATAACGGCTGGGTCAAATCTCTGTTTTACCCCCGAGATTACCTCTTATTCCTTAAGTCCCACTGCTCTAATGAACAATTGATTTGTGACCCAATCAACAAATCGAGTCTCTCTCAGGCGAATGAGAGGATGGGGCCCCTTGTTCAAGATCTAGAATCAGCACTTAAAGGAACAACCTCTCTACTAACCCTAAATCAGGTAGGAGTGAATTTCATCTTGTAGAACTATGTCCCCAACTATTCATCCAGTCTTATCCTCAAAATGGGAGGCTTATTGAGCAGTGTTGTTGGACTACTCTCACCCATGCAGATCAAAGGATAATCCCAAACAAACAGGAGTTCATAATTAGCTCAGGATTTAGGTCAAGTTACCTAGGTCATCGCTTTGAAATAGTCAGTCTTAAACAGTAAACATCGTTATAAAGTAAGAGTGACTGATTTCTTGGTCTGATCTTGTACAAAACTCATTTGCATAAGACGCCCCCACTCCTCATGTCATAACATGTACAAATTAGGATCACTTCGTTTTTAGCATTTTGCAACTCTTTGTAACAACTACAGAGTAGGTCGCATCCAATAGTGTTACCAGAATAAGACACCTAACCTTATTCATATACTATAGATCATTTTAACTATTTACTCGAATCGGACCCACTTTTATGTCTCCACATAAAGTTTTAGTACTCATGTAATAGTCAAAGGATTTTTAAGTTTATTGGATTTCTAATAAGCAATACATATATTCAATAACAACTTATTGAATTTTCAGAATAAGTTTTATTGTTTACAAACCACGAGTTTTAAGACATAAAACCCAACAAGTATGTCCTAAGATATTTGAAAGCTATTTCAGATATAACTTAATCTATCCACTTTAGGAGATAATGTGGTGCAAGGGTTAAGTTTGAGGACATATGCAAGCACCAAGTCGTAGGAATAACGTAGAATGTTAGAAACACCTTGTTGGTGAATAGATTGTTCTATTAGAAACACCTTGTTGGTGAACAAATGATTCTTGTTGACACAACCGGTTGAATTACATAAAATATTTTCTAGGCTAAATTATATGAAAGTCGATTAATTTAATTAAAGAGTTTAATTAATTAATTAAGTATCATTGGAGCTTCAATGTATAGGTCCATAAAGTCCCTAGTTAGCTTAATTAAATGAGAATCAAGTTAACTTTGGATTAATTTGAATTGTTCAAATTAATTGAATGAGAATTAATTATATAAGATATAATTAATATAATGTATATGATACATCATAACATAAAATTTTATGAGATAAATAAATATTTGAATATGATTCAAGTATTAAAAACTATAGGTTAAAATTAATATCAATGTGAATCATATTAATACTATAAGTTAATATGAAGATCAATAAAATATAGATTATATTATACGTGATATAATATAAACTATATGTTGTATGTTATGTATGATATCACATATGGTTGGTTGGTTTTTTATATATAATAAAGTTAGTTACTTAAAATTTAAATTAATTTTATTTAAATTGTTTTTAAAATTTTAAATGAATTATGACAAGGAGAGTTAGTTTCATATCCCCGCCTCTCTCTTTCCTTTAATCTCTCAACCCCAAAAATACATGGAGAAGGCTTCTCACTTTGACAGAGAGAGTCTTCTTCATTTCATCAACCACATTTGCTCTTTGTGATTTAGACTGAAAATTTTTTCTCATCATAAAACTCTTCTCCTTTCCCAAAATTAATTAAGAGCGAGCCCACAATTCCATTACGATTCTCATTCTAAGAATAACAAGGAAGCCTTCATGGTGGTGCCCATTTTGTGTTTGCTGAATTTTCGTGTTGGTGAGACCGGGAAAGGATCGAGTTCATGATCGTGCAGTAGATCGGGAGAGGAAATCGTGAAGACGTGAATTCTTCATGGGTGAGTAGAATTCTCTTTCTTTTCTCCTCTTTAAGCATGCTTATTAATTATGAAAGATTATCCTGTACAATTCTTGTTCTTCTCTGTATTTTCAGTTTTAATTTCAGATTGAAATTGGATCACACGGCACGCTTTCACTTTAGAAAACAATACAAACACATCAAGCAAACATTGGAAAAGGGATAGAGTTCTATCACAATCTATTAGTGATAGAACTCTATTGCAGTCTATCTGATTTGAAATCCAGTTAGCCACATTTTGATACATTCTAATTGAAATCACTTAAATTTCAAATACCTATCAGTTGAATTTGAGGTGTTGAATTCAATTAAAGAAGAAGAAGAAAAAAAAAAAAGAACATCGCTAAGTATAACTAAATAACCAAAACCTAAAACAATTATGAAAACCTAGAGGAGATACCTCTCACTCAATTGCTGATGATGAAGAAGAAAAACGATGATGAAGAAGAAGGCAAGAAGAAGTTGCCACACTCAAAGAAGAAGAAGTCACCGAAGAAGTCATCGATCGAGGAAGAAGAAGACGCCGAAGTCGAAAGAGAAGAAATCGTCGATTACGCGAGTGCGCGAAATTGAAATGTAAAAAGGGTATTTTCGAAAATTTCAGAAAAGGGAAAGGTTGCTTGTCGATTACCCCCTTTTTCTTTGCTATGCATGTAAATAGTTTTTTTTTTTTTTTCCTATTTATAAGAATTTCCCAATTTAAAATGCATAAATATATTAAATGAAGTTAAAAATATTTAGAAATATAATATGCTATATTATAAACCTAACTTTTTTTTTTTTTTTTTAAATTCAAATATATATTATGTAATGTATTATAAATTAAATTAGGTCAAATTCCAAGTTTAGTCTCTATGATTTGGATAAAGTTAAAAACTATACCATATGATTTTAAAATTTAGTTCTTATAGTTCGATATAACTTCATATATAGTCCGTATGGTTTTTTAAATTCTCTTAAATAATCCATACCATAGGGACTATTTATTATGATGCTTTTATCAAACCACAAAGCTAAATTCTAATTATAAACCATAAGACCTAAATTTTAACTTACTCCAAATTATAGGGTCAAAATTTCAAATTTTCCTAAAAAAATATATATATACAAAATAATAAGTATACAATTTTTTTTAAACATAAAACATGCTCATAAATAAATTAATAATCATTTATTGTCAATTAATATTTAACAGGTAATTACAACTAGTTTAAAATTATTTAAATTAGAATTCAATTATTAAATTCTATTTAACACATATCTGAAAATAAGAAATATAACTATATTTTTATTTAAATCTAATATTTTTAAATTTCTGTTTTTAAATTTTCTATTAAATAGACCTTTAATTTTTTATACAAATTTTGGTAATTGATCTCAATTTAGATGCATTGAGAAAAATTAGTTTAATAAATTTTTAAAAAGCTAGTTTTGAATGGTGAAATTTCTCAATTATTTTTCACAATTTTCCATGCAAATGAGATGCTGGTAAAGAAAAATAACCCGATAGAATGAAAATTGATGAAAGGCCAAGATGTGCGCATAATAGAGGAATTCGGGTTTGTTCATAACGAGACATTCAACGACAGCATTCAATTCAAATAAATACTGGCTTCCCTTTTCTCTTTGGGTGAAAAATTTCTGGTTGAAATTTCGAATAGCACCGTTTTCCAGTGAGTGCGGAAACAAGATACAGGAAATTACAGATCAAGGTTGATTCTTGTCGAGATCCATTGAGTGAAGGGACTGATACATATCGAGCTTTCAGATCCGATCAACCTTGTTTCTACATAGATGAGGCTGTTGCATTTCGCTTTTGTGCTTGCTTTAGCTTCTGGATTTGCCGCTATACTCATCTACATTAACGGTGTCTCTAACCTATGTAAGAACCTTTATGTTTCTGTTTAATTCCTTTTCATTTGCATTCGTTGTATGTTTATGATCATCTACTTGTGCTTTTATGTATTAATAGATGGGAATTATCAACTCTCCGACGAGGATTTTGAAGCTCTGCAATCTCTTCAGAGCAATTTCCAGAAATGTGTGGTGAGTTCTGAAAACCAATTGTTTTGAATATTTGCTATTTCCGAACTGGAAAGAACATGTTGATAAAAGTTTTTCCTTGTGGGTAATGTGAGGCATAAGCTTGTGACTTCACATTCTCTGTATAGGAAGAGCTTTTCGAATGGGATGATTAAGACCATTTAGTTAATTTGGGATGTTACTTTGTTTTATATGACATAGATGATTGTGTGTTTATCTCGATCCAGTGCAAAGTAGTTTAACATTTTGCTCATTTAAAACAAAAACTTCAATCTCTTTTGTAGTTGCATGTTAATTGTTCAATCTTGTTGCAGAGTGCGAATGGATTAGGTTTACAAGCTGAAGGTGGTCAAGATTATTGCCTAGTTACAATGAGGTTTCCTCAAGATACCATTCCCAAATGGGTAGGTTCTCTTGGTCATTCTGACAGACTGTTCATATATTTGTTGAGTAGACGAAGTTCGATTAAGTCCTGCCAGACTGTGTTCTTATGAGCCAAATTTAGCTAATACGCAAACTAGTACTTAGATCTTCAAAATTTACATGTGGACAGAAAGACCCTAAAACTGGTGATCTTGAAGGTTTATCATATGAATTTAATCTCTGCGAAGCTGTGGCTATATGGGAACAGGTAAGCTGCTTTCCATGTCTGATAAAAGATTTTATGCATCGTTTTTTAGGAGTAATCGAACATCACCCATTCTAATGTCTACTTTTATCTCAAAAGATGCACCTTGAAATTAAATGAGGTCTCCTTTTATTATTTCTCTTATAAGTGTTCATATGCATGTTTGTAAATTAATTATTATTTAATGAGTTGACTGCTTAGGTGCGGAACAGTACCACCATATTGACCAGGGAGTACATTGATAGCTTGCCAAATGGATGGGAAGAGTATGCTTGGCGTAGGATAAACAAGGGAGTACTTCTGTAAGTAGTTACAGTTACAAAAGTTTATCCTTGAAATGATTGATGATATATATGGGTCTATAGACACCAAAAATTTCTCCTTGAAATGATTAATAATATATTGTTTAACACCAATCACTTGCTGAAGACTTGTATTCTACTGCAAAAAACAACCTAGTTTGAACATACGTTTTCTTAGTTTTGGACTTCATATTAGGTTTTTAGAAATTCCGTTTCTAATAATCATAAGGAAAGAACTCCTTTTGTAGCGGTATAGTTTACTGCAAAGTGCACATGAATTCACAAAGTACACGTTGACGTTGCTGCGTTTTGAGCTCCAGAATGAACATTCTTATCAGAAGACCATGGAAAGTTTCCCGTAGCCAGGCTCACTATGACCTTTTTTTTCCTTTTGCAGTAATCGTTGCGAGAATAGAACTTTGTGCATGGAGAAACTTTCCCTAGTACTTCCTGAAACACCACCATATGTACCAAAACAGTATGGTCGTTGTGCCGTTGTGGGAAATTCTGGAGATCTCTTGAAAACCAAATTTGGGGAGGAGATAGATGGTTTTGATGTTGTTATCAGGGAAAATGGGGCTCCTATCCAGGTTCCGCTTCTTCTAATCATTTTAGATGCTCCACTCCTTTTAATAATTTTTCTTAATCCCCCCTTTGTCTTGCATTTCCTCGTTTACACCATTTATCCTCAACAAGGAATTGTTCATTGGCTAACGTTCTGTCTCAGCCTAAGATCCCTCCTCCTCTTTTGGGGTTCCACATTCTTTGTCTAATAGAGAAATACTGGATATTTTCGACCTTCTTTCTTTACCGTGTGAACTTCATTGTTCTTCAAGGAGAAGGGATGTTAGTTGATGGGATCCCAGTTTCTGCCGGTTTTTCTTGCAATTACTTCTTTCTTTGTCTAGTTAAACCCTCCCCTTTGAGTGATATTTGTCTTTGCCTCGTTGGAGAAGGTGAAAATTTCCAAGAGGTAAGCTGTTTGTTTGGCAGGTCCTCTGTGGAAGAGTTAACTCCTTAGATAAAGTGTCGAGGAAGGTGCCCAATTTGACCGGGCCTTGGTGTTGCATTCTTTGTAGAAACACTGGGTATTGTCGACCTTCTTTCTTTACTGCATGAAATTCACTGTTCTTCAGGGAGAAGGGATGCTAGTTGTTGGGATCCCAGTTCGTCTGCTGGTTCTCTTGTAATTACTTCTTTCTTTGTCTAGTTAACCCCCCTCCTTTGAGTGATATTTGTCTTCGCCTCGTTGGAGAAGGTACAAATTTCCAAGAAGGTTAAGTTTTCTTTTTGGCAGGTCCTCTATGGAAGAGTTAACTCCTTAGATAAAGTGTCGAGGAAGGTGCCCAATGTGATTGGGCCTTGGGTGTTGCATTCTTTGTAGGAGGATAGTTGAGGATCTTAATTGTATATTTTGGAGTTGTGATTTTGCTTATGTAGTTTGGAGTTGTGTCTTTGAGGAGTTCGATCTTAGCTAGGCTCGGCAAAGGGACAGTAGAGAGATGCTAGAGGAGTTCTTTCTTCATCCTTCTTTTTGTGAGAGAGAAAAGTTTTAAGTGGAGTATGTGCTATCTTGTGGGTGCTATCTTGTGGGGTGCCATCTTGTTGAGGCTTTGAGATAGGAGGAACAATAGAATTTTTAGAGGGCTTGAGAGGTTTCCAAGCGATGCTTGGTCCCCCTGTCTTATTTTACTTTATTGAAGGCTCTTATAGTTCGTTTGTTTTTTTTCCTTTTGTGGACTCTCTTTTCGTATGGCATGCATTCCTTTATTCTTTTCAATAAAAGCTCAGTTATTCATAGAAAAACAATTTACTTAATATGTTTGACATTCTGATTTTCACAGAACTATACAGACCATGTGGGTAAAAAAAGCACCTTTCGTCTTCTTAATAGAGGATCTGCAAAAGCTCTGGATAAAGTTGTGGAGTTAGATGGTATCAATATCTTTTCACTTGTTATTTGTTTTACTAATGACATAATATTAGAATTTATATGTATACTAAGTACGAATTGCATATTCTGCAGAAACAAGAAGGGAGGTTTTGTTGATCAAAACAACAATTCATGACATCATGAACAAGATGATTAAGGTTCCCTTACTGTTTATAGTGGCTTCTCTTTTAACTACCTTTAATAAAAATACATGATTTTAATTTCTGTGCTTTGTAGCTTTCTAGAATTGATACTGGTTTGGACCAAACTCCGTGATTTGTTACCTTGAAGTTTCTTTAGTTCCTTTTTTCCATCAACCAAGTTCAAGCAAAAAATAAATGGCTTTTTTTTTTTTTTTTTTTTTTTTTCTAATAGTTCCTTCTATGGAGATTTTGTTTCCCTTTTACTCACCGATTTTCATGTCTTGAAGGGAGAATAAGGGAATATTAAACCAAATGAGACTAAGGACAATTCCATATCCTTCTAACAAACTAAAAGAGGAAATTTTCATTCATTCTTTTTGGGTTGAAACTAGAAAGAGAGAGGAGGAAAAATGCTGGTAGGATTTTTCAATCCTGACACCGAGTGTAATAGAAGATCCTCTAGAATGTGAATCAACGAATTCTTTCATTTGCCTAAATTGTAATTCTTTTTGTAAAGTTTTTTGTAATTACTCTTTAGGTAACGTTTTACTTTGTTGGACTCCCTTTTCTTAGTGGGATTTTTGTGGGCTTGATTTTTTGTATATTCTTGTACTCATTCATTTTTTTTTTCCAATGAAATCAGTTGTTTCCATTAAAAAAAGAATGTGAATCAATAAATTCAGGAGCTCAGAAGAAGAGCCTTCATTACCCTTGAATATGAAGCATTATGAATTCATCTCACTCTGCTCCTTTTTTTTCCCCTTCAGGTTAATTTGCACACGTTTATAGTGAGTGTTTAGGCCAACTTGTGTGTAAATGGCTATTGCATTGAAATTAATATATTTTTAATGTATTCATTAATTTTCTTGCTTGTCAAATACAGAGTTAGATGTCATACGACTAATGATAGATCATGTTTTACATACCATTTCTACTTAAAACTTTATTCCTAACTTCTTGAATGTTGAATTTGCTTTGCACTTAAAATTTCACCATCAAATATCTTATTTAGTTGATGCTTTCCACCCTACTTATTGTTTTCCTCATACTTTGTGCAGGAGGTTCCAATAAAAAATCCTGTTTATCTCATGCTTGGTGCTTCATTTGGTTCTGCTGCAAAAGGAACTGGGCTCAAGGCTCTTGAGTTTGCTCTCTCTATATGTGATTCCGTGGATATGTATGGCTTTACTGTTGATCCTGGTTATAAAGAATGGTATGAGATTTGGTGTTACAATTAATTTCTTAAGATCTGAGATAAAAATTATTCTTAATTGATGAATGAAACTGAATGTTCTCAGGACAAGATATTTTTCAGAATCTCGGCAAGGTCATACACCTCTGCATGGTAGGGCATATTACCAGATGATGGAATGTTTGGGCGTAAGTCTGCTAATATTTATGTCATGTACTGAAATTTATGTGCTTTATATACTTAGTGCAATGTGCAACGGAGAAGTTCCCTTCTGTAGGTGGCAAAACTAAACTAAATTTTTGAAGTATCAAAGCTTTGATTATAGATTATAAACCTTGCCAAAAGTTAAAATGAGAAAATATTAGAATATCCAAGTGTTAAATCTGTCATTGAAATTTCATTGTTGATTTTATTAAATGAGTTAAGTTTTGTGAATCGAATCTTCTGTATTACGATCTGACGAAATTTGAAGAGAATTCAAAATTGATAAATGGAAATTACTTGATATTTTATCAACGAATATCTATCCTCAAGGATTGAAGACATGCACCAAGTGGTAAGAATTAAAATATTCGTCGACATGTTGATATATCCATAAATCGAAGGGTTCAATATTGATATTTGGAGATTAATTGACATCTTCAATATCTTTTACAAATGAAATGCTCATATAAAACATAAAAGAGACATCTATTTAGTCTAATATGAAAAGAAATACTAATAACAATATTCTTAACTTAGTTAGGGGTAAAAACAACTTAACTATTAATCTAAATACTTTTTTAAAAAAAAAAAAATTGACTTACAAAAATAGCCGTTATAATTTATATTTTTTCGATATATCTGTTGATATATCATATTGATATCGACATTGATATTTTAATCCTTGCTTGGTGGATATTCATTTTCTTGTTAAATTGTTAATTATTATGACAAGTTATGTATTAACCTTTAACTTTTCATCTATGCTTGATTAGTTGGGAAGTAATTGTACTTTATAAACTGTGTAGCTTGTCAAAATCCATTCTCCAATGCGACCTAACCCTAGCCGGGTGGTGAAGTGGGTACCAAGCCAAAAGATGATTAATGTTGCTAGAGTTGCATCTGAGAAACGATTGAGGTAGTTGAATCATTGATCATTATCAACATCTGCACTCCTCACCCCACCCCACCAAAGAAAAAAAAAAGAACTTCGTGGGTGATGTATTTGTTTCTACTAAACTACGAATCATTCTATGAATGTTGAATGCCATTTCATTCTCATTTGATGAATCTGTACAGCATGGTAAGACTCTGCGTATCAGCTATTCAATGTATTTGTGGGTCTACCTCCTTTAATTAGTTGCTTCTATACCCTCCATCTCAGTCATACCTTTTTTAAATTATGTCGATGCTCATGTTCATAAATGAATTTTTGGTGCCTGGGCATACAAATTTATGCTGTGTGCTAGTCTATATTCTTAGTCTAGAATTTCAACACAAAACGTGCATTAATGATTGCAGGATTCCCATGCTGGATCCGCAACTCTTTAGCAATTATCAACTATGCTGCAAATATTTTGGTGTTCTATCGTATTTGCTTTACTAACAAACTAAATAATTCCTAAACTCATATGTTTGTTCACTTGATCGATGTATTTGATTTTTCTGAACTCTTGGTGCTTATCCTTAAATGTATAGGAAGGTTGGAGCAGGTTCTAGAGACCCGTTGGCTCCATGTTCTATCATAAAAAAGCAAAGCAGAAGCAAGCCTATATCAATTTCAAGCCTGCGCAAGCCTGCCGCTGACCATAAAAAATATGTGAGTGGCACAACCATGTATCCTTTGGAGCATAATCCGGGTCGTGGTCTTCTTTGCACAGTGCCGCCAAGTTGAATCCATGGATTAATTGTTGAAGTTCATTTCTAATGAGACGTTGTGCAGCAAGAGGATTGAAAGACAAGAAGGCATTGTCCATTTTTTCAAAGTACAAAACTTCCGCGTGCACATCTTGGAGTCTTGAAACTTGGAAGTCCTGAAATCTGTGCATTCTTCAATCATTCTCTTTCTAGCAATAGCACGATCATTCATCACCGGGGACTGCATTTAAAAGGTCTTAATGGTTATTTTTCACACACTGTTCGTGCAATTTAGTTCGAAGAGTAATTGCAAATGCCCTTTGTCATTCAGGCTTGTTCCTGCTCATCGGAGAAACAAATTTTTTCTCCTGTGAAGTCTGGACTGGTGAGGTAAGTGGATTTTGGTATAGATATTGATATTATGAATTAATTTTGACTGCACATATTGATTATTGAGTAGAGTGGTTTATTCTCTCTTCAAAAATTTTTGTGAAGCTTTTGATATGTTAGACCTAAAACTTAGGGTGTTTAGAACGTTCCTCATGTACCAGCTCTAGCTTTTAGCCATCCGTTTAGTAGTAGTTCACTTGTTTCCATATTTGCTGTTCTGGTTAGTTACCATAGGTTGAGAGTTAATGTTCCGTCTTTAGAATGATTTTACAGGTGAATTTATTGACTTTGTTTATAACTTTCAAAGTCTAAAGAGTTTTTCAATAGAATGTAAAGAGAGATCCATAAATAAGAATTGGTTAGACAATTTTTATTAGAAATCAAAATAGGCACATTGCAAATAGAAAAAATGTCAATGTGGCTGGGATCCAAAATGGGAAAAGGAGATTCAAATGTCTGTTTGAGAATATGTAAGGTGGGGAGATCGAACTCATGCCTGTTAAAGAAAATATAGAGATTAACTTTATTTAATTCTTCATTAGTCAAAACAATGTCTGTTTCCTGTTAGGCTATAACCGAATGTTGTTTAAGAACTCAAAAACTGAGCTTGAGAGTGCCAATGAAATGAGGACACAAGTGGTTTTTCTTAAAAAAATTATATACATATATTTAAATCTATATCTATAAAGAGAAATTTTTTAGTTATTTTGTTATTTATTTCTTACTATATTGCCTATTTTACCTTTCGAATGTCTAAGGATGTGACCGTTCAGGTTAATGTGTATGTTTGCTACGAGTGCAATCTCGATTGTATATGTGAAACGTCACAATGTGTTTGTATGCGCACAACCTTTTTATGTGACGACACCTCATGGTTGGGTATTTGAAAAGTTTTAATAATTTTCATTTATTTCATTGTTTTGCTCTTATTATTTTTTTAAAAATATAAATTTATAGTTTGTCCTTCAAACTTATTGGGTCACATGAATTGGTTGATGCAAATGGAAAACAACTATTTGAGTTGAGAAGTGGTGTCTATTTGCATATGGGCAATTGATTGTAGATGTGAAATATCATGATCCAACAATTGAGATGGGTTTGTACAAACATGTCCTTTCATATAAAGCCACCTTTAACAATTGGGTATTTCAAAAGTTCTAATTCACATTATTCATTCAAAATTTAAAATAAACAATTTTTTAGGATACTATAACACCCTTCAAGATACATCATATAAGCATCTAAATGGTTATTTTCACCTCTTAAAAATGGTTATTTGGACTGTTTAGACCCGATGATTTTAGTCAATGTTGATAAGTGTGTCATCAGTCATGATAATTAAAAGGGATTTTTGGTACGTGGTAATGGAAATGTGGGAATAGGATGAGATTCATGAATTGTTATTTTAGGCTTTCATTTATTTTTTAGTACGTTGTAATTATATATATATATATATATATATACACACACACTACACAGATTTATAAATCAGTTAATTGTATACATATTAAGTTGAATTTATTAGTAATATTTTGATCCATAAATAAAACGTCCCAAAAGCTAATATGAATAGAAAAAACATACGTCTCTTTCTAGTATCTGTTCATTGTCGTATATTATTCATTAAAAGTCATTTTCATTGCTGTCTAGAGGTCAGTGGCAGATTTACGTAAGGGCCAAGGGGCACGTACCTCTTTTCAAGTTATCGGTTTTGTATTTTTAATATAAACTTTTAAGTAATAGTTAATGATATTTATTAGTAAATGCCTCGGAATCTCCAAAATGATAAATTTATTGAGTTGACGATCTGACTACTCTCACCTATATAAATCATAGGATCACCCTCAAACTAGTTAACGAAACTTCCCAATGCATTAAAAATAAAAGATTAAATTTATCAAATAGAAGCGTACAACTTCTAGACGTAATATGAAAAGACAAATTTTGCATATAAAAACTCAATAAAAGAAAGAGTTGTTTTGAAGGGGAATTTAATTTAGAAACAAAATCTCGATGTTTTAAAAATAAATTATCTTGTGTCTGTCTACGCAGGTCTTATTGCGCCACTGCTTGAAATAAAGTTTATTATATTCTAATTATGAAATAAAATAAATAAAAATATAACCTATGTTTTAGGTTGCAAATGCAATACAACGTCGCTAGTTACAGAAAAATTCATAAAAATAGTGCAGTTTCTCTATCTTATGTAGATGTTTTTTCCTTCAAAATCTAGAGAAGTTTTCATTCTCAGTTTTCAACAACATTCTATTGAATTCGTAATATTTACTTTTTTTTCTCTTTTACTTAATTTCATATTTACATAATATATATATTAGTATTAGAGTTAAAAGCTACAAAACAATTTATTTGTCATTCGTATCATATCATCGATAAGTAAATTTCAAAATCTTCTTAGACTTTTTTGTTCTGATACTTTTAGATCTATGTAATAAATTTTAATATTTTTTATTGTGAATACTTTTATAGAGTTAACTCTAATTCAATATGGAGAGATATTTTAAAAGAAAAACAATAATAGAGATAGATTCTCATAGATCGTATACAAAAATCAATTTAGGAGAATTACGTGCAGATCTTTGTCTAAGAACTAAAATTCTGTTTAGAATTATATATTTAAGATCAAGTTTGTAGAGCATATTTACAAAAAGGTCCTTGTCAACCTCGAGACCATATTTTTTCATTCAAGAGATTTAGAGTAAAGCCAAGACGACTTAATCTATTGTGGTTTAAGGAATATTCAAATTGGTTAGAATACAACATTTCAAATGATGATGGATTTTGTTTATGTTCCTACTTTTTCAAACCAGATGTGTAAAGAATCACGAGGTGACTGTTTTGTAGGTAGGATTTTTAAATTGGAAGAAAAAAGAAAAATTGCAAACACATGTTGGTGGTTCCAATAGTGCACACAGTCAAGCTTGGAGTAAATGTGAGGTTCTCTTGAAACAAAAGCAACATATTGAGACTTTTATGAATAGGATGTCTGATCAAGTACGAGTTGAGTATCAAACTCGATTAGGTGCATCAACTGATTGTATTCGAGTTTTATTAAGACAAGGGCTTGCATACTGTGGACATGATGAGACAATGATTCGAAGAATGAAGATAATTTTATTGAACTGTTAATAGTACAAGTGCTCTATCACTTAAGATAGCAATTGATGATTTCTTTTCTCGACATGGGTTAAGCATTACTAGTTTGCGAGGATGAGGATATGACGAAGCAAGTAATATGCAAGGTGAATTCAATGGATTGAAAGCACTTATTTTGAAAGAAAATGAATGTGCTTTTTACATTCATTGTTTCTCTCATCAACTCTAATTAGCTCTTATAGCTACTGTGTTAAAATCATGTAGTAATTGCGGATCTTTTTTTTATTGTTATAAATGGGGTGAATCTTATTGGGACATCAACAAAACGTTGAGATATTCTATGAGAGAAATATAGCACAACAATTTTTTAGTCTTATAATGGTGAAATATCAAGTGGTTGAGGACTAAATCAAGATACAATGGTTAAACGACCAGGAGGTTCTCGATGAAGATCAGATTACAACACTTTAACAAGTTTTATTATAATGTTCTCTTCAGTAGCTGATGTACTCGAGACAATTGTGCAAAGTTTGATCAAATTTAGAACAAAAATATGAAGCGAAGATATTAATGAGTTCAATCCTATCATTTGACTTTGTTTTCCATATACATTTCATGAAAAATATTTGGGAATCACAATAACCTGTCTCAAGCATTACAAAGAAAAAAAAATTAAGATATTGTGAATGTAATGAATTTGGTCAAAATTTGTAAAGTAAGATTGCAAGATAAAGAGAGTCTGGTTGGGGTTCATTGTTGAATGCAGTTTCTAATTTCTACAATAGTCGTGATATTGAAGTTTTTGAATGGATGACATGTTTATGATTCGAGGATGAAAAAGCGAAAAGCTCAATCAATCACAAATTTGTATCATTATCATGTTGAAGCTTTCTGTGTAGCCATTGATATGCAACTTCAAGAGTTGAATAGTCACATTACTAAAATAAGTACTGAATTGCTTCTTCGTGTGGCTTGTTTGAATTTGAGTAATTCATTTATTGTTTTTGATAGGCAAAAACTATGTCGACTTGCACAATTTTATCCAAGAGACTTTTCAGCTATTGAACTCTCTGTGCTTGAGTATCAACTTCAAAATTATATTATTGATATGCATTCAGCTATTGATTTTGTTGAACTAAAAAACATATGTGGTCTTGAAGTAAAAATGGTCGTGACAAATAGAGATAAGGTATATTCATTAATTTATCGATTGCTCACCTCAGTGTTGATTTTACCTGTTGCAACAACTACTAAAGAGGACATTTTCTGCTATGAATATTGTGAAATCGATTGCACAATCGAATGAGAGATCAACGGATGAATAATTGTATTATAGCATATATTGAGAAAGATTTATTGGATAAGTTAGATAATAAAGTTATCATGGATCAATTTCGAAACATGAAAACTCGTAGAAGACAATTGTAGTGGATCAATTCAGTTAGATATGAACCAATGAATATTGTCTTACATTTGTTTATAAAAATTTGTCAATTACATTTGTATATATAGTGCCCCTATATAAAATTCTTGGATCCACCATTGTTAGAGGTCATCCATTATTTTTCTTTAAAGATGAATAAGATTGTATTTTAAATAAAAAATAGCATGATAGTTAATAAAATTAAGGTGAATTAAAATTGGATATTAGAAAGCACATTAAATGTTTTATTCTTTTGAATTTAAATTCCATTTGTCGTGAGAAAAGAAGAATATCAAAGAAGAGTCATGACAATGGATTGTTTTCAAATAAAGAAAAGCGAATAAACTTACTTACAATTATAGCAAAATGTCACTATTTATTGGTGATAGACTGCGTCTGATAGATGTTTATCATGGGCGATTCTTATAGATGTCTATCATGATATATCGCCCACTAATAGATGTCTATTGCTATCTATCACTGATAGACATTGACATTTTGCTATACTTGAAAATACTTTAAGTAGTTTTAATATTTAAAATAATTACCTTATATATTGGCCAAATAATGATGGGTCAAAAATTTGATAATTTATTTTATAAAGTAATGAAATTAAAACAAGACTTGAAGAATAATTTGATTGGCCTCCAGATTTGTATATCAACATGAAAATTCTCATGAAATAAGGGGATCTAGTTCAAGACTATAATGATAAATATTTACGAGAAGAAAATAAAATAGTTTTGCTGTTCTATTATATCACTCAAGGAGCAAAGACATCTTTCTATTCAGACGTTCTTCTAAATTCAAGAAATGCCATGTTAAGCATGGAATGGTCATGTCTAAACTTTCGTACAATGAAATAAATTAATACCTATCTATCTTTATTTGGATTCGACAGCAATCAATAGATCCAAAAAGTAGCATAGAGATTATTCTAGATGTTTTTTTTTCTCTTGAATGTTTTGTTCTTCTTCAAATATTCTTTGAATGTTTTGTTTCTTCTTCAAATATTCTTTCTCGTGCTAAATCCCTATGATTAATGGTATATTTATTTTATTATTTTTTTTTTTTAACAAACAAAACATATCAGAGCAAAAGAAAAGCAAAGTAGATGTTTTAAATTAGGATATAAAATTAAACTACGCAACATTCATTGTCAAATTTTATGATATGCAATTAATATGCCATCGATGACCACCAAAATAATATAATCGATAAATAGATTAACCTTTTTCATTCACTCCAAAGCAGTTGATTGAAGCACAAGTAATGTACCAATTGTTTGAGTAAAGAAATGAGAAGTAAAGGAATTATACGATGCTCCTTGAAACAAAAGTACAAGATACATACATATATGTATATATATAACATTACATCTTATATTAATTGTAACGTGTCTACATACAATAAATATATTTTTCCTAAATTAATTTGAATATTTCAAATTATTCTTTTAAAACTTTGATCCTTGTTGATGCGTTATGAGCTAGCAAGAGGACCTTATAGACCTAATACATGCTATAAGCTCCAACGATCGAAGATTAACTAATTAAACTCCTTAATTAAGGAATCTCCATTAATTAACTATGGGGCAAACCACTATAGACTCATAATTGTACTCTTATGTACTGTAAGACAAGTTGTGTCCATAGATATAATTACTACATGCAAATCGATCCTTCACGAGTTGTTCATAATTACAATTAGGTCAAATATCTGTTTTAATCTTGTAAACACTTTTATGTCCTTAAGTATCATCGATCCTCTAATAAACAAATTGTTTATAGTCTAACCATAATCCGAGTCTTTCTTGGGCCAGTGAGAGGGTAGGACTCTATTATTGAAGTCCTAGAGTCAGCACTTTTGATAACTACTCATCTATTTACCTTATGCAGGAAGATATGGATTTTATTTTGTGAAATTACGTTTCTAGCTCCCTATTCGATCAGTCTCCAAAGTGGCCGACATATTGAGTCAGTGACTCAGACCACTTTCATTCATGTAAATCAAAGGATGAGCCCTCATTAGCGAAGTTCGTAACTCACCCAGGATTAAGATTGTGTCACATATGATCCTCTTGTGAAATATTAATCTTTTCAGTTAACGGATTTACAAAGAGAGATTAACTATTTTACTATCCAGTATCATACAAACTTTTTGCATAGCATACCCCTCACTCACATGTCTCTATATGAACAATTTGGATCAATACGTTTGTAATAATTACAAAGTGAGTGTATCCATAGTGTTGTTGGGGTTGGTGTCCTAAACCTCTTGTATTATCGTAGTTTGTAAACATCGTATAAACAAATTGTTCTTAATAAAATAACTGTTATTTTATGAGCATATACTCAATCCAATAAACTAAGATTCTAGGTTATTAGGTTATTTTATGTAATTTAAACAAGTATGTAAAGACATAGAGGTGGATCTTGTTTAAATAATAACCTAAATAGTCTGTAGTAGATGGATAAGAATGGGTACCTTATCTTGGTGACACTATGGATACGACACATTTTGTAGATGTTACAAATATTGTAAAATACTACAAATGATCTGATCCTGATCATTCATGTGGAGATATGTGAGCGGGGTATCATATACAAAGAGTTTGTATAAGACTAGACCACAAAATGATCAGTCTTATTATATAACACCGTTAATAGTAGAGACTTACAATTCACCAGGATGACCATAAGTGACATGATCTAAATCCTGAGTGAGTTGTGAACTCTTGCCTATGAAGGCGGTCCTTTGATTTATATGGGTTAGAGTGGCCAGATTTCCAACTCAATATGCTTACCATTTTGGGGATTCGTCTGATTAGGGAGCTAGAAGACAACTACACAAGACGGAATTCATTCCTTCCCTAATGTCGAGGTAAGTATATAAATTGCTCCCTTGAGGGCTGATTCCGGGGCTTGAACAATGTGGCCACACCCTCTCTTGACCCGAGAGGGACTTGGTCATAGTTGGACTATGATTTATTCTTCATTAAAGGAATCAGTGGTACTTAAGGAGTTAGATATAACTACAGGGGCAAAATGGTAATTTTGGCCCAGCTGTACTTATGAGCAACTTGTGAAAGATCATCGCATTTTTGACTGGTTATATCCAATGGACATAGAAATATATCTGTAGTGCAAAGAGTGCAGCTTTCAGTCTTTAGTGGAGTGACCGATAGCTAATGGATGTTGGGTAATTTAATTAAAGAGTTTAATTAATTATCTAGGTAACATCGGAGCTTCAATCTACAGTTCCATATGGTCCCCTTTGTAGCTCAACAGGGATTTAATTTTGGATTAATTTGAATTGTTCAAATTAATGGAGGGAGTTAATTATATATGATATAATTAAATTAATTAATTAATTATATATGATTAATTAATATAATGTATTTGATACATTATAATATAAAATATTTTGAGAGGAATTTGAATATGATTCAAATACTAATTATATGAATGAGATCCATATAATTAAATTTAATATAAATATGATTTATGTTAAATACCATAAATAGTTTAGAGGAATTAAAATATTTGAATATGATTCGAATATTAATTATATGAATGAGATTCATATAATTGAATTTAATATAAATATGATTTATATTAAATGTCATTCACTGTTGAGATAAAATAAAACTATAGGTTATATTGTATTTGATACAATATAAAACTATAGGTTATGTGTCATATTTGATATAACATATAGTATATATATAATAAGGTAGCTATTATATATATTAATCTTAGTTATTATATATATTAATCTTAACTAAATTAAATTAAATTTATATTTAATTTAATTAAAGGGAGGGAGTTGCCTATTTTTTTCTCTCCGCCAAAAAACGTGCATTGGGTTGAACAATTCATTGATCATCTTCTTTCACCGAATGACAGAGAAAAGTTCTCTTGGAAAATCCTTCTCCTCCCTCCCAATCTCTCATCTTTCCTCTTCCAAGAATTCAAACAAAGCTCACAACTCTTACTTGAATTTTTAATCCCTAAAGAGAATACAAAGGGTTCACAAGTGGTTGTGCCCAATTGGGATTTTATTTGGAGATCATTCGTGATCTGGATCAAGAAGGATTATGTGAAGAAATTTGGCTTCAAAGGTATGCAGATACTTTCTTCCCAATTTCTTATGGTATAAGCATGTTGTAAATTAGAGTTAATTAATGCATAATCTACTTATTCTATATACTCTGTAATTTATGAATTCTGTGATATAAATTAAAATTGGGAATGATCCTGCTTCCACACAAGGACCTTCATTAGTTTCCCTTCAATTGATATCAGAGGGGAAGGTTTCGATCCCAATTTTTTTTTAATTCCAAAATTTAACTATAGTTTTGATGGGTGCATTATGTGATATTTCATATGATGAATTATTGATGAATGCTTTGCAATTTTGGATGTTTCGGGATTAGGCTTTTTGTGTTTACTGCTTTGTTTTTACAAATTCGATTTGTAAGGGCCCGTTGTTTTGAGGGTTAAATGCTATAAAGTCTATATTTTTATTGTCTTGCGTCGATCATGCTGTTTTCGACAACTTTTTGGAGAAGATGGGATCAAATTGGACAAGATTCGAAGAAGATCGAATCTATACAGTAGACAACTGTACAGTAGCATCGTGACGCTATGCCCTAGTGCCGCGACACTACGATGTGGCGGACGGAGTCCTTCTCCATAGTGCCACGACACTCTGAGACAGAGAAGAAGCGCACTTCAGTGCCAGTTTGATTCGATTTGAGTTCGTTCGGGTCCAGTTCGAGCGATTTGATCAGTTTGAGCGGTTCAAGGGCGGTTCAATTGATAAAGGTTCGGTTCGTGCTATTTCAAGACCCGGTTCACCTGTTTAGAACTGGTTGGATCTTTTATTAATGTAATAGGTAGTTTTGATAAATGAAATTAATATAAACATTATATTAATTTAATTAATGCCTTAGAAGTCCAATCCTAGTCTATAATTACTATTTAAATTATACATATGATATATGGTTTAATTGTTTTATATATGTCATAAAGTATATATATAGTAAAATCCCACTATAGGTTATGCATCATTCATGCATCATTTATATTATAAATGTTATAATATATAGTTGCATGATTTAATTTTATAGCATGCTCATGCATCATATAATATAAGTGTTATACTATATGCTTGCATGCATTAATAACATAGTCATGCATAATTTATATTATAATAGTTATAATATTTAGTTTGGATGTATGGATGCAATTTATGTTATTTATTTCATTACCTTATTATATAAGTGTTATATATGGTTTGTAATGAAATGGAAATTGCATGATGCACGACATTACTTTAGATAATTTTGTAAATGTTATAATTTTATAAAGTATGTCATTCGATGCAATGTATGGTTTTAATTTGTTTCATATTTTTTATAAGAGTTATAACTAAATGAAATTAGAAATTAAAAATCAATAATTCAGAATTGCAGGCAAACTTAGGTAAAATCATTTTTTTAAATAGTTTTAAAATTTGATTCACATAGACCTAAGATCATTAATTTCTAATGAGATTAGAAATTAGATTAATCTTTTTAATCAGTTTAATAGGATTAAATTGATTCTAATAAAAGATTAAATTTGTAGTAAACGTATCTATAAGGGTCCTTTTGTCTCAGGCTAGCTCTGTCTAGGCTGGGGTATTTAAGTTGATAGAAACGTAACACCCCTACCTAGGAACTAACTTAGAAAAGTATTTTAGATAGATTTTCTACAAGCATGCAATTGTTGATTAAGATTTGTTAAAGTATTTAAACATTAATAAAAATTGTTTAACTATCAAAAGTAGATGTTACTTTTGGGCAAACTTAAAGAATCACTTAGTAAAAATAATTAGCCGTATTTTTCCTAAGTAAATTAAGTCCTAGGTTATTAAAATATTTAGTGGGAGGAAAAAGATGTATATGATACATCAATTTTCACTCACATTTCTCCCTTTATGTTCACACTATGAGACTAATGCTTAGCCTTGAGGTGCCTTGGGATTGTCCCCCTTTGGATGGTATTTGCAGTAGGTCAATACCAAGGTGAATGGAGAGAGTATTTATAGTAAGTGCGGGAGAGATGTGTGTCAACACATCTCCTTCATTAGTTTGCACCGTGAGATCTTCTTGCACGGCCTCGAGGCGCCCTGGGAGTGTCCCTCTTTGGGTGGTTTGTGCAGTAGGTCAATATTAAGGCAAACTCTAGAAATGAATAGGATCGCTTTAGTTTTTGTCCCAATCGGTTTTTCCGTTTGATTGGCTCATTGGGGCGGAACTCTAGGGTCTAAAATGAAGAGTCACACTTACGAGAAATTGTTAAACTAGTTAATGGTTTCTTGACCAAATAAATGATGACTGATTGTTATAGGAATAAGAGTTATTCTAGTATAATAATTGGTTGAGAGTGTCTCAGTTTAGTGAAGGGACAACTGACTACCCTTCAGTGGTTTTTGTCCGAAATCACCAAAACTGATGGAACGAACACATGCGCAACGGAAGAAAGACGGATCTAAAGTACTCTAATTAGGTTAATCACAAAGGATAAGTATGTTATTGAAATAAGAATAAAGGCAAAGTAGAAAGGCAACCTTTGTAGTCTCTAGTCTTCTCCAAATCAACCCCAATCTCCTCACGAACGGTTCGTAGACCACCACGAGAGTCTTCCCGACTATTCTCCGGCCTTAGACCAGGATGGTGGGATCCTGTGAGTGACAAATTTGGAGAGGAAAAAGCTAAGTATTTGAGAGAAAACATTTATGAGATTATCAAATAATTCTCATAAATTTTTCACTTTGGTCAAGAAAAAAAAAACAATAAACTCTTCCTTTTAGAGGCCATTATATGCAAAACACGCAACTTTGAGTTTCATAAGAATTTGACACTAAAAAGTCCACTAACTCAAAGTGGGATTTAGTGGGACAAGTGTCTTAAAATGAAGATAACACTTAACCATACAAAAGTTGGACTTTCCCACTCACAAATATTGGATCTTTCCACTAACTTGGTCAAAGTTTGACTCTCAAAGTCAAAAGTCAGCAAACTTGATTTTTTGACTTTCAAAGTCAAAAGTCAACATATTGACTTTTGCAATTTTGACCTAGTCAACAAATTTGACTTTCAATGCAATTTTGACCAATTCCATTTAATTTCAAAATTAATTCTAATAATCAATTTTATAATTAAATTAATATTAAATAATTAACTTGGCAATTTAATTAATTTAGTTTAATATTAAATCCAACAATAATCTCAATGAATATGAATTCCTATTCATAATCTTGATATTTATTTAAATATCTCGTATTTTCTCTCTCTTTATGTTTTTAATTCACAATGAAGCATAAGGTTAAATATATCATATATATTTAATATTTTGCTCCAAAAATCGAATTTGAACACTTCAAATTCGTTTGTCACACTATTCTAAGGTTTAGTCCGATATGAGCTAGTAGGGGAACCTTATGGACCTACAGCTCATGGGCTCCAACGATCTGCGATTAATTGGCTAAACTCTTTAACCTAATTAACCATCATTCATAAACTACCGGGTCACTCTACTAAAGCCCAATAATTGCACTCCCTTCACTGTAGATATATTACATCCACTAGATATAACCATGATTAGTAAATTAACCTTTTACAGGTTGTTTGGAATAACGGTTGGGTCAAAAGTTGTTTTACCCCCTAGATTACATCTTGCTGCTTAAGTCCCATTGATCCTCTAATGAACAATTGGTTTGTGATCCAAACACTAAACTGAGTCCCTCTTGGGCCAATGAGAGGGTGGGGCTCCTTGTTCAAGACCCAGAGTCAGCACTTAAGGGAACAACCTCTCTACTATCTCTAAAAGCGGGTAGGAGTGAATTCCATCTTGCACCCTATGTTCCCAACTATTTACCCGATCTTACCCTGAAATGGAAGACTTATTGAGTCGTCGCTGTCAAGCCAACCATCACCCATGCAAATCTAAGGATAATCCCGAATAAACAAGAGGTCATAGTTAGCTTAAGATTAAGGTCAAGTTACCTAGGTCATCGCTTTGAAATAGTCAGTCTTAAATAGTAAACAACGTTATAAAGTAAGAGTGACTTAATTCTTGGTTTGATCTTATGAAAACTAATTGAATAGGATGCCCTGCTCCTCATGTCAATACATGAAGATCACTTCGTTTGTAGCATTTTACAACAAATTGTAACAACTGCAAAGTGGGCCGCATCCGATAGTGTTACCAGAATAAGATACATAACCTTATCGTATACTATAGATCATTTTGGCCATTTACTGATCTTGATCTACTCTTATGTCTCCACATAAAGTTCACGTATTCAAATAATAGCCATGGAACTTTAGTTCATTAGATTTAGTCTTTATAAGTGCAATTCACATATTCAATAATAGTTTTATTGAATAAACGTCAAAAACATCTGCGAGTTTTAGAACATGCAACCCAACAAACTCCCACTTGGACTAAAACTCAACGAATTTTACACACATATATATACAAATATATATGCAATATTGAGTAATGAGAGAATAAGTACAATAAACTAGGGCATCAAATACCCAGTACTTCTCTCACTTTCCCTAGTTCTATCTATTTCGCAGTCTTAGTCCCACTAGGAAACCCTCGAACACTTTAGCCGAAAGGGCCTTTGTAAATGGATCAGCCAAGTTGTCTTTAGAGGTAATCTGCGTGACAATCACATCTCCTCAGTGTACGATCTCCCTAATGAGGTGGTACTTACGCTTTATGTGTTTTTCGTGCTTATGGTTTCTAGGTTCCTTTGAATTAGCAACTGCACCACTATTATCACAATACAGAGCGGTAGGCAGATTCATATTTGGAACAACTTCTAAATCAGTCAAGAACTTTTTTAGCCATATTGCTTCTTTAGTTGTTTCACTAGCAACTACATACTCAGCTTTAATAGTGGAGTCAATAATACAAATTTGTTTGATACTCCTCACACTATAGCTCCTCCGTTCAGAGTGAATACTGAACCTTAAGTAGATTTTCTATAACCTTTATCGGTCTGAAAATCAGAATCATTGTATCCAATAAGGATCAGATCCTCAGTACCATACATGAGCATATAGTCCCTCGTTCTCTGGAGATACTTAAGGATATTTTTAACGGCAGTCCAATGATCATATCCAGGATTGGACTAATATCTGCTGACAATTCCAATTGCATAGCATATGTCAGGACGAGTACACAACATGGCATACATTAAACTCCTTATTGCTGATGCATATGGACTTTGTTTCATAACCTCACCCTCTTGAGGTGTCTTAGGACATTATTCCTTAAATAGATGAATTTCATGCTTGAAAGGCAACATACCTTTCTTGGAATCTTGCATTTTATATCGAGACAATATCTTGTCTACATAAGATGCCTGAGACAAGGCTATCGTTCTGTTCTTGTGATTTCGAATGATTCGGATCCCAAGAACATACTGTGTTTCTCCCAAATCCTTCATTTGAAATTACATGGCTAGCCATGTCTTAATGTCAGCTAGAAATTCTACTGCATTCCCAATGAGTAGAATATCATCAACATATAGAACCAGAAAAGCTACAATTTTGTTGATAATCTTCTTGTAAACATAAGGTTCGTCAACATTTTGTTCAAAGCCATAAGATTTGATCGTAGTATCAAATCTCATGTTCCAGGATCGAGACGCTTGTTTTGGCTCATAAATGGACCTATTAAGCTTGAAAATCCTTTACTCTTGACCCTGTGCATTTAACCCCTCTAGTTGAGACATATAGATACTCTCTTCAAGATAGCCATTCAAAAAAGCTGTCTTGACATCCATTTGCCAGATTTCATAATCATAAAAAGTGGCAATGAACAAGAGCATCCTAATCGAATTGATCATGACAATCGGAGAGAAGGTTTCTTCATAGTCCATCCCCTCTTTTTGGGTAAATTCTTTTGCCACGAGTCTAGCTTTGTAGGTCTATACCTCACCAACTTGGTCTCGTTTTCTCTTGTAGATCCATTTGCAATCAATGAGTTTTACCCCTTCTAGTTGATCTACAAGATCTCATACTAAATTGAAATACATTGACTCCATTTCGAGGTCCATAACTTTTATCCATTGGTCTTTATCCACATCATCCATTACTTGTTTAAAAGTTGATGGATCATCTAAGGCATCATCAGGTATGACGACCTGAGTTTTGGTTAAACCCATGTATTGGTCAGGCTGTTGCACAACCCTCCCACTACGTCGAGGCATTCTCAACTCTTGAAAAGGATGTGAAGTATCAGTTCCATCAACAACTCTTGTTGAAGGACTTGCTTGATCAACAACTCTTGTTGATTTATCTATAGTTTCTCTGGTTATCTCACTTAATACTAGCTTATTGCTAGGTTGATGATTTCTAATGTGATCTTCCTCTAAGAATGTTTCATTTGTCGACACAAATACTTTATCCTCCTGAGAATCATAAAAATAACCACCTTTTGTCTCTTTGGGATAGCCTACAAATAGGCATATCTTTGAATGACGTTCCAGCTTCTTCGAATTTTGCACCAACATATGTGTTGAGCATCCTCAAATCTTAAAGTGACATAAACTTCCTTTACGTCATCTCCATAACTCGTAAAGTGTTTCTGGAAAACTTTTTGAAGGAACCATGTTCAATATATACACCGCAGTCTCTACTGCATGACCCCAAAAAGAACTTGGCAACTGAGCATAACTCATCATAGAATGAACCATGTCCAACAGGGTTCTATTTCTCCTTTCTGCAAAACCATTTTGTTGAGATGTGCTAGGTGCTGTGAGTTGTGACTGAATTTTGTGTTCTATCAAATAGTCCTGAAATTTTAAGTCCACGTACTCACCACCTCAATCTGATCGAAGTTTTTTAATCTTCTCAGCAAAATGAGCTCCATTTTGTTCAATACCAGCATGCATCTTCATTTAATGGGAAATTGACACCAAATCCCAATTAAGAAAGTGGGAAATTTGGTGTCTAATAATGGGATTTTGGTGTCTAAGGTGGAAAAATACCACTAAGTGTATTTTTTCATTTTTAATGAGAATTTGAAATCAAATTTTCAAAAAAAGGAAAATAGTTTTATATAATATTAATTTAATAATTAATATTCTTTAATTTTACTTAAAATTAATTCTATAATTAATTTTAAGTAAAATTAATTTTTTAATAGTTAATTAAACAATTTAATTAATTAAAACATAATTTAATAACAAATATTAAATTAACTAAATACCAATTTTCTCATCATAAATCTCTATTCGTGTAATTAATATTTAAGTCAAATTTAAATATTATTCAATTCTCCAATTTCATTTAATTAGATAATTAAACGTGTAATTATATCGTATATAATTACTTATTTTCTTAATTTGAATTTGAACACTTCAAATTTACTCATCACACTATTCTAAGGTTTAATCCATTTGTGAGCTAGTAGGGGGACCTAATGAACCTATGGATCATGGGCTCCAACGATCCGAGATCAACCGACTAAACTCTTTAACCTAATTAATCAACATTCATTAACTACCGAGTCACTAAAGCTCAGTAGTTGCACTCCCTTCACTATATATATATTTTTGTCCACTTGATATAACCATAATCAGTAAGTCGACCATTCACATGTTGTTCGTAATAACGGCGGGGTCAAAAGTTGTTTTACTCCCGAGATTACAACTTGCTCCTTAAGTTTCACTGATCCTCTAATGAACAATTGATTTGTGATCCAATTACCAAATAGAGTCCCGCTCAGGCCAATGAGAGGGTGGGGCCCCTTGTTTCAAGAGCCAGAGTCAACACTTAAGGGAGCAACCTTTTTACTATCCCTAAAAGTGAGTAGGAGTGAATTCCATCCTACACCTTATGTCCCCAACTATCTACCTGGTCTTACCCCTGAAATAAGGGGCTTATTGAGCTGGCGCTGCTGAGCCAACCCTCACCTATGCAAATCTAAGAATAATCCCAAAGAAATAGGAATTCATAGTTAGCTCAGGATTAAGGTCAAGTTATCGAGGTCATTGCTTTGAAATAATTAGTCTTAAAGGTGGTGGAAGCAGCGTCACGACCCTCCAACTAGTGTTGAGCAACGTTGAAAGGCAGTAGCATGCTTAATACGAGGTAGTGTCACAACGCTACCTAATAGCATCACAACACTATAGACATTGACAAAAAAAAAAAAGAAAAAAAACGCACGCATGTCTTTGCGAAAGAGAGCGTCAAGCCAGCGTCACTTCAGGGTCGCAACATTACGACCTGCAGCTATTAAAACTCAGTTTTTCCAGAATTTTTCATAGGAGAGAGACCATTTTTTACGAAAGAGAGATCAATTTTCACGATTCTGAAGAGAAATTTATGTAATTTTTTCATTCTTGAATCATTTTCTTGTTTGATTCAATGAATTTCTTCAAGAATCTACCACTTCATGGCTAGGTAATCTTCTTTCTTGGAAAAATTGTTAGGTTAGTAAATTCTTGAAGCTTTTTCTTGTATTCTCATCTTGTATAATTGATTGTTTTTAATGTTCTTGATTTTAATTTCAATAAAATGTGATAGAAATGAGTTGACACCTCAAATTTTTTAGATTTTTGTATGCAAAATTACATGGCTCTATAGCATAATTGTAATGAAGTTGCAAGAACTAGAAATCTTGAATGAAAATTTGGACTTTTTCCTATTTTCTTGAAAGTATGACTAGTTTAGAACATTTAAACAAATCATTCTTGAATTGACTCTATAGTATTTCAAGCATGTCATAGCCTAGAAAACCCTAGAACTAATGCAATTTAGGAATTTGCTATGGTATTTCTTTATGAACCATATTAGAACTAAATTAGGGTTAATTTACAATTTAGGTTAATTGACTAACTGGGACATTAGGACATGTCTCTAATGGGTTATGGAACAATTAAATTACATGAGTACAACTAAGCCAATGATTGAATTAGACTAACCAACATAATTCTCCAAGATCTTTTACATTGAAATCTTAGCAAGAATTCTTTTATGCTCTCTACTATTAGTCTCTTACAAAATTCATACCAATCTAGTTTTAGTTTTACTTTGTTTCTAAAAATTCAACTATATGTTTGTGGTTCCAATATCTTGATGATGACTTTGTTATTTTGATATTGTGAATTTTTTGCTTCTTGATGAAATATGTCTTTCATATTAAAAATGATTCTTCGTGGATTTCTTTTAGATACTCCATGACTTCTAGATGTATAAAATTACTCTTTACTCATTTTACTATAAATGAATAAATGCATGATTGATTGAACGCATGAAAACACAAAATAAAAGAATCAGATTCAATTTGTTTTATATTCTCAATTGATTTTACACAATAATTTCTTTCTTATTAATGGAATTTTGATGACATACTCTTTTTAGTAAGATACAAGCAAAATCTTAGACATTTTAAAATTTTCAAACCATTTTTCAAAATAAAAATTCTTTCCCTTTTAATTTCATAAAAAAATCGAATGCTTTGTTTTTATGTTTATTTAGAATCTTAGCCTTTTAGAAATATAATTTCTACTTGATTTTCTTTGTCACCCTGATAGGACAACTTTTGGTTTTGAGAACAATCAACTTGTTTTAGAAGCAAGTCTAGACAAAGAGAATAAAATAGGGTCTACTAAAAAAAAAAAAAAAAAGAAAAAGTTGCTAGCATATATTAAAAAAAAAAAAAATAAAGCAAGCTTGCAAAATAGCATAACTTTTATTAATGTGTATGTGCATGGATAGAGTTGAAAAGAGCTACCTCCATCGTATCTAGTTAGGGCCCGCGAGAAAAGAGTGATAGGTTTTCGACAGTCGGAGTGTGAAAGCTATCCCTCTAGGTAAAAAACTGCCAATTAAGATTTGTGTGCGTGAATTTATAAAGGAACCTTTATCTTAGAATTACCTCTCTCCAATGCAAGTTAGGTATATCTTAGACTGATAATCAGGCCAATGTAGGGCAAAGAGAATTGAGAGTTAGATATCACCTTTCCACTATCCTTCGACTCTTAAATAAACTAAAGCTTTGCAATCCTTTCTTTTATGATTTTGCTAGAAAAAGAGTTTTCTTTTAAAAAATAAGTTTCAATTCTTTGTTGGTAAAATTTTAAATTTCTAAATGCTTGCTTGTATTATTACTTCTTAGATTGTTAAGAAAGGAGATGAAAATCAAATTTTTGTATAGGTCAAGTGAACAAATAAACAAATTGAATAAACAAATAAGTGATTCATATTTTTCTTGATTGAATGAATGTTTCTAATTTTACTTGTTGGGGATGATCAAGAGCTAAGTTAGGGGTATTTGATAGGTCTTGAAAAGAGCTATTTATATATATATATATATTAAATCCCTCGATTTTACTCTATTCATTTGCTTTAATATATCAATTTTATAGGTAAAATAGTCCCAGGAGCATTTTGGAGTCATTACTGTTGGAATATAAAGACAACATACACAGCGAAGCAAAGATCGACAACGTTCTAATTACATTAAAACTAAGTATAAGCATGCAAAAAAAAGGTTAGAAATTACAAGCTTTGTAGAATCCACCGAAATATTCCTCTCCATGCTCGATCGACACTACCAACGGAAAATCCTCGCTATTCTCTGGTTGAAGAACATGATTATGGGACCGTTTTGTTGGTAAAAGCTAGGGAATTTCACTCTAGTAAAAAGGAGACTAAAGGAGATTTTGTGGAAGAGGTAATTTCAATATTCAAGGAAGCATTAAGTTTTAATTTTGAAAATCAAAACTTATTTAAAGACAAAATACTTGAAAAATCTCATCTTATATGTCTTTCACCTCAAACTCCACTAGCACGAAATCTCTAGGTGTCAAACTTTGCAAGAGCCACTTCAAAGACCACTTAATTAACTAAATTTTTTTATTATTAAAAAAGTTGATAATGAAACAAATTTTTGACAAAATATGAAATACTATTTTCATATTTAGAAATTAATTAATTGAAACAATTTTAATTAAATAAAACAAACAAATTTAATATCAAATATTAAATTTTCTTTGACATCTAACTTTGATTAATCACATTAGCCAATTTTTAAAACACTTTCATGTTAATATTTCATTTAAAACACTCTCCAAAAAATAATTATAAATTATATCTTGTATAAAATACAATTTTCCCTAAAGACCAAATTTGAACATTTCAAAATCTCACTTCACCTAGTTCTTCAATTTTGTCTGTAGTGAGCTAGCAAAGAGACCCGATGGACCTACAGATCATGGGCTCTAACAATCGAAGACTAACTGGTCAAACTCTTTAACCTAGTTAATCAACATCTGTTAACTAACAGGACTGTCCACTATAGCCTGTAGTTGCACTCCCCTCACTGTAGATATATTATGTGTCCATTTGATATAACCGTCATGGATAAGTTGATCCTTCCCAGATTGTTCATAACCTCAGCTAGGTCAATTACCGTTTTACCCCTGAGTTACATCTTTTTTCCTTAAGTACCACTGTCCCTCTAATGAACAATTGATTTAGGATCTTAATCACTAAATCAATTCCTTCTCAGGCCAACGAGAGGATGGGGCCCCTAGTTCAAGACCTAAGATCAGCCCTTAAGGAAACAACCTTTCTACTAATTCTAAAATGGGTAGAAGCGAATTTCATCTTGCAAATTCTATGTCTCCAGCTATCTACCCTGTCTTATCCCTGAAACGGAGGCATATTGAGTAGCGCTGTTGAGCTTACCTTCACCTATGCAGATCAAAGTACAATCCCGAATAAACAGGAGTTCATAGACAGCTCAGGATTCATATCAAGTTATCTAGGTCATCAAGAAGTGAAATTAATCAGTGTTAATAGTAAACGATGTTAATACGTAACAGTGATTATTTCATGGTCAGTCTTACACAATCTCATCGTGTAGAACACCCCCGCTCACATGTCTCTACATGGACAAACTGATGACATTGTTTATGGCACTTTACAACATTTGTAACAATCATAAAGCAAGTTGTATTCAATAGTATCTCCAGAAATAGATACCCAACCTAATCTAAATATTGTAGACTATTTAGGTTATTTTACTCGAACTTGATCCAATTTATGTCTCCATATAAAGTCCAAGTATTCATTTCAATAGGTAAGGGTTCGTAGTTTATTGGATTTAGAGTTATCAATTCATTTTCATCAACAACATTTGTTTGAATAAACTTCATATATATTTATTGTTTACAAATTATGAGTTTAAGGACATACAACCCAACAAACTCCCACTTCGACTAAAACTCTTAGTGGGTTACAACAAAGTTAAGTACTGTGAGAGAAATCTAAATACAATAAACTAGGGCATCTCATACCCACAATTTCTCCCACTTGCCCTATTTATTCTATCGTAGTTCTAAACTCTTTAGGTGATCCTCGAAAATCTTAGTCAAGAGGGACTTTGTAAATGGAACGGCAATATTGTGCTCAGATGCTTTTTAACTCATAATAACGTCTCCTCTTGCTCAATATGTTTTTCACGCTTATGGCTTTTAGGTTCTTTGAAGTTTGTTAGTGCCCCATTGTTATCAAAATGCAAAGTGATTGGCAGTTGCATGTTTGGAGCAACTTCCAGATTAGCTAGAAACTTCCTAAGCCATATTGCTTACTTCGTTACATCACATGCAACAACATATTATGCTTCCATTATGGAGTGTGCAATGCAGCTCTACTTAATACTTCTCTACACCATTTCTCCTCCATTTAGAGTGAACACTGATCCCAAAGTAGATCTCCTAGAGTCTATATTGGTCTGAAAATCAGAGTCAGTATATCCTGTAAAGATCAAATCCTTATTTCCATATACGACCATGTAGTTCCTCGTTCTCCTAAGATACTTGAGGATATTCTTAACAACAGTCCAATGTGCATAACCAGGATTGGACTGATACCTACTGACAATCTCTATTGCAAAGCATATGTCTGAATGAGTACATAGCATTGCATACATCAGACTTCCGACGGCTAATGCATAGGGAACCTGTCTTATATCTCAACTTCTTGAAGTGTCTTAGGACATTGTTTCTTTGACAAATGTATTCCATTCCTAAAAGGTAAAATACCTCTTTTGGAATCCTACATTTTAAACCTAAACAACACCTTGTCTATATAAGATATTTGAGACATAGCTAGCGTTCTGTTCTTTCGGTTTCGAACTATTTGAATCGCAAGAACATAGTGCGCCTCTTTCAGATCTTTCATCTGAAATTAGGTTGCTAGCCATTTTTTATGTCAGTTAGGTGTCCTACATTATTTCCAATAAGTAGGAAATTATCTAAATACAAAACTAGAAATGCTACAGTGGAGTTGATGATCTTTTTGTATACACACGATTCATCAACGTTCTGTTCAAAGTCATAAGATTTGACTGCAGTATCAAATCTGATATTCCAGAATCTGGACGCATATTTCAATCCATAAATAGATCTATTCAATTTGCAAGCCTTTTGCTTCTAACCCTGTTCAATGAGCCCTTCTGGTTGGACTATATAAATACTCTCTTCAAGATTGCCATTTAGGAAGGCAGTCTTGACATCCATTTGCCAAATTTCATAATTATAAAAAATGGCAATGAACAATAGTATCCTTATTGATTTGATCATAGCAAAAGGTGAGAAGATTTCTTCATAGTCCACCTCCTTAACCTAGATAACACCCTTTTCTATAATCGGGCTTTATAAATATGTACCTTCCCCGTATGGTCTCTTTTACGCTTGTAGATCCATTTACAACCAATAGGTCTTACCTCATCAGGTTTATCTACAAGTTCCCAGAATGAATTAAAGTACATAGACTCTATTTCAAGGTCCATGGCTTTGATCCATTGATCCCGATCAACATCATCCATTTTTTGTTTATAAGTTAATGGATCCTCTAAGCCATTATCAGGTATGGTGACTTCGGTTTCAGTTAAACCTATATAGCGGTCAAGCTGTCTCATAACCCTCCCACTACATCGAACTCTTGGGTAGGATATGATGGACCATATGTCCTTGATCTATCAACAACTCTTGTTAATAAGCAAGCCTGGTCAACAAATTTTGTTGATCCATCTATAGCATTTTTTGAAATCTCTTCCAATACCAGTTTATGGCAGGGTTTATGATCTCGTACATGGTATTCCTCTAGGAATGTGACGTTTGTTGATACAATTGTCTTATCATCTTAAGAATCATAAAACTGACCACCTTTTGTTCCTTTAGGGTAACCCACAAACAGGTATAATTTTGAACGATGTTCCAATTTCGTAGGATTTTGCACTAACACGTGTGTCGGGCAACCTCAGATCCGGAAATGACGTAAACTAGCTTTACGGCATGTCCATAACTCAAAGGTGTTTTTAAAACACTCTTAGAGAGAATATTATTCAAAATGTAAGTTGCAGTCTTTACTGCATAACCCCAGAACGAGTTAGGCAACCAAGCATAACTCATCATGAATCGAACCATGTCTAACAAGGTTCTATTTCTCCGTTCAGATACACCATTTTGCTGAGGCGTTCCTGATGTAGAGGGTTGTGACTGAATCTCGTGTTCTATCATATAGTCTGGAATTTCAAGTCCAAATACTCCCCACCTCGATCTGATCAAAGTGTCTTAATAGATTTACCTAATTGGTTCTCAGCCTCGGTCTTAAATTCCTTGAACTTTTCAAAAGCTTTAGACTTATAATGAATTAGGTAAATGTAACTATACCTTGAATAATCATCAATAAAACTAATAAAATATTCATAACCTCCCTGTGCTTTGACACTCATCGGTCCACAGAGGTTTGAATGCACGAGTTCTAAGGTTTCTTTGGCTTGAAGACCTTTTCCAGAAAAAGATCTTTTTGTCATTTTTCCTTCGGGACATGACTCACACGGCGGCAAAGAGTTATCTTCTAACTTGTTTAGAAGTCCACTTTTAGCCAATCTCTTAATCTTATTGAGATTAATGTGATCAAGTCTTAAGTGCCAAAGATAAGTACTTTGAGAAATACGTTGCCTTTTTCTTTGAGTTTCAGTCATTTTAAACATTTCTATGTTATATACAACTTCAACTTTAGATGGTTTTCACTTGTATAAGTTACTTTAGTTTGCAGAATAGATTTGTACTCCTCTTTTTGAATGAATGCTTCAATATGACCAAAATTTACATTGTACAAACATTCCAACAAAAAGAAGATAGATATCAATTTTCTTTTACAAGAAGGTACATAGAGAACATTTTCTAAATACAGATATCTATTCCCAAAAGTTAACTTAACTGCTCCCACTACTTTTGCTGAGATACACTCCCTTGATCCAACCCGAAGAGTAATTTCATCTTCTTCAAACTGCCTCCAGGAACTAGTTTTATGAGAAGAAAAACAAACATGATTAGTGGCCCTTGAATCCAATATCCAGGTAGAATCTTCATTCTCCATTATACATGTCTAAATAACTAGTAAATCTAATTTACCTTGTTTTTCTTTTTCAGCTCTCTTCTCGGCAAGATATTTAGGGCAATTTCTTTTCCAATGCTCATTTTCATTGCAATGGAAACATTTTCCTTTAACAACTACCTTCTTCTCTTTTTGTGCAGTTGGAGCCTTCCCTTTCTTAGTTTCCTTCTTCTTCTTTTGAATACATTTATTCTTGGAGAAAGAAGGGCCAGATTTACTCCCAGAAGACGATTCTTTTTGGGGTTTCCTCTTTGAGGTGGAAGCAGCATTTGCTTCTGCCTCATAACCTTTATTTTTAAAGAAAGATTCGTAAATCTGGAGTTTGTTGAGAAGATTCGTCAGGTTGTACTCTATTTTATTCATCATAGCATTCGTTTTGAATTGAAAAAAGCTCTTTGGAAGAGACTGCATAATGAATCCAATTTGACTCTTCACATTCATGACAGCTTCGTTCACTTCTGCAATATTGAAGTGAACCATCATGTTCAAAACATGTTCCCTTACAGAGGTTCCTTTCTTCATTCTGCAGTTGTAAACGAATTTAATTGCGTCATGCATGGCAGATATGGATGGTTGTCTAAACAGGCCCTGCAAAGAGTCCATGATCTCTTTTGCAGTAGTTAACTTCTCGTGTTTCTTAGACAGTACATCAGATATACTGGCTAAAACATAAACCCAACCCTTCTCATTAGCTTTAACCCATCTGTCATACACATTCCGAACTGTTCGGTTTGCATTGGGACTAGGGGTGGGAGGACACTCCTCCGTTAAAGCAAATCGGAGATCATCTATTACTAGTATCGTGTTGATATTTGATTTCCAAGTTCCATAATCATCGTAGTTAAGATTTTCTGAAGCTAGCAATTGTATAATAGATGTTGTTATTGCTAAAAAGTAAAAAAAAAAATTATTAGTGAATTGATTAATTCTAAATTTTCATCCAATTTATTAAGCAAATAATAATGTATCCATACTCATTATTCTTTTGCTACAATACTTCAGTGAATCAAAAGAGCCCCCACCGAAGGGCTGTCGACTACTCCTTCACTGAATTAAGACATTCTTGACTAAATACTAATACCAGAATAACTCTTATCCTTATAGTACTTAGTTACTATTTATTTGGTGAAGAACTTTACTAACACTTAGTAAGTCTTGTAAATGTATACCCGCCATTTTCGAATTACAAAGATCGGAATCAAACAAGCCCTCAAAGGAGAAATAATTGTTTGAAAATAGACCCAAGTAACTCTATCCATTTTTGGAGTTCACGGTATTCTGAATCCTATGTTACAACCCTTCAAAGGGATCGCCACGGTTAATGACTAGCTAGTGCCGCCTCTGAACAACAACAAGTGCAACATAGAAATCTCACGGTGTGACCTAATGGAAGAGACCGTAAGACGTGTTAACACACATTAGAGAGCTTAACTAACCATATGAATAGAAAATAACATACCAGCCTGCTCATAGAGGACAGTAGCACCTTTCCAATCAGCACTCCATCTTGTCATACTGAGTTTTGTTCTATAGATTTTACATGAAATAAAGAAAATGAATACAAATCAAAGAAAACTTAATCGCTAAGTTCAAACATGAATCCTGACAAATGAACTACCCATCTGATCCACCCCGAATGTGATACTCGAATTACAAATCAACATTAAGCATTGCTTAAAACCCACATTCGCATAGGTTTATTGACTCCATTTTTCCATTTTCATTCCTATTTCTGAAAGATACTTCAAACTAGCAGTTACAGAATCCATAACCAGAACTATATAAGAAAAAATCAAATCCCAAAGGAGCCACGGAAGCTCGTCACAATTAATAGAGTCGATAAGAAGCAAAACGAAGTTCAAAGAAATCAGATGAGAAAGTGAAGAAAATGGTCAAGGGAGCGGTGGAAAAAAGAAAACTAACAATTTATTGGCTTTGATCATTAGCTTGTCCGGATCGGAACTAGACACGATTCTTGTTCTTGTTCTGGAATTGCTTCTCTTCTTCGTTGATTTTTCGTGATTTTCCTTGACACCTGATCGAGCTGTACTTCCAACTTCCCTTTACGATTACACCATTGCACCGAATCGATCCGACAGGTAAGAATTATCGAAAAACTTCACAAAATATCCAAACCCCACCAACTTTTTTAACAATAATCTTTTCCTAAAAACTTTTATACCACTATTTTTTTTAGAAAATTTCACAAAAGGACCCAAAACCTAAAAACTTTTTGCCTCTTCCTAAAAACTTTTCAACACTAGCCTTTTGTCTATGCAAAATTTCAAAATTATCCCTAGATTTTAAAACTCCTCAAACCGCACCACATTTCTTCTAATTTCAACGATTTCTTTAACTTTTCATTCAATGTGCATTCAATACAACACCAACATTCCACCAAAACATTTATTCCTAACTAATATTCTACTAATAGAATTGAATAACATTGAGATGAAGAGAATGGAAGGTCACTCTCAGTATTCACTTTCTGTCGAACTCCCCATGAAATTCTCTAATTGTTATCTCGTAGCTTGCCCTCAGAGTTTCAGTCCAACATCTTCGTTGATCGCTTTCATCGTCAGATTCAAAAACAGAGACAATGTAAGTGATATTCTATGATTTCTTGTCCCAGATCACTTTCATAATAAGTGTCGTTTAGCACTAAATGAACGGTCGTATAGTAATATATACACAATCGTTCAGTACAATTAAACGATCGTTCATAAATTATTAGACGATCGTTTGTTACAATATAGACGATCGTTCATAAATTACAATATGATCGTATAGTAAATTATAAATGAACTTGTAGTAATTTATACACGATCGTTTAGTAAATTATAAATGATCGTGTATTAATTTATCAATAATCGTATAGTAAATTATAAATGATTGTGTAAACATTTATAAATGATCGCATAGTAATATATAAACGATCGTTCACTTATCAATGATTTATTCATCCCATTGTAGATCAATGACGTTACTTCGCATCTTTGTACGATTTGGTGAGGATTGGGATGAGCCCAAAAGAAATTATGTTGGTGGTCCTATAAAAGGTCTAAAAGTCAGAAATGATATAACAGTCAGTGAATTAGTGAGTATAATGCACCAACGACTGAATATCAATCCAGATATGTTTGATATATACATCAAATGTTGCTACAATCTATTGATCCCGACCCTCCAATTGACATAGTCGACGATGAAGATCTTAGCTTCTTTTTAGAAGGCAGTGATTCATCCCAGATGTCGTTATTTATATCAGTTACACCTTGCGAAAGTCATGGAGTATACACAAACAATATGTACCAGCATTGCAATCCAACCAATCAACCCATTTCAACCAATCAAAATTGTGGGTTTGCAACCATTCCGACATGCAATATTCATACCATGTCTTCACTTGATGATCATATTGAGCCATATAACTTGAGGGATGACCAAAGTGAAGCTTGGTTTGGTCAGAACAGTGAACCAAGATGTACTTCACAATTCGATACTGAACATGGATATGGACAAACTTCAGGATAACAAACTTCTCCAACACCTAACATCCATGTGCCAACCCCACCTGCTCTCGTCCCACCAGTTATGATGCCTTCTGTTATAATGCATTCCATCGTTCCAATCGAACCATTTGTTGATATACCCAGACCATCAGAGGGCCTATCATATGACGACCTCATCACAATATTCATGACTGTCTGAATGACGGATAACGCAATGAGTATTCTTAAGGAATCGGAATTGATGTCTAGAACATATCGTGTTTCCCTGGTGGATATGCATATAATTAATGTGGACGATGGATACTAGGGGGGGAGGTTGATTGATCTTCGTTCACGGACCCGTACTATCTATGGTATAGAGATGTCCTAGTTTATTGTATTTTTTCCATTATGTTTCTCAACATTATATTATATATATTTGTTCTCATTGGAGTTTTAATCCAAATAGGAGATTGTTGGGATTGTTCTAGACTTGCAGTTCGTGTTAAACATTCTATTTATCGATATTAATAAATTGTTGATTTTGCATCTTATTATGAAAATCCAATAAACATATCCATGGCTATAGTTTGAATACTGTAATTTTATTTAGTGGCGTAAACAGGATCAAGTTAACAATATATAGCCTAAATGGTCTAATGAGTATAGGGATGAAACTGGGTATCTCATCCTAGTGACACTATTGGATGCGACCCACTCTGTAGTTGTTACAAAAGTTGTAAAGTGCTACAAACGATGTGATCTACATATCGTTCATGTTGAGACATGTGAATGAAGGGCATCCTATGCAATGAGTTTGCATATAGACTGGACCACGAAAATAGTCACTTTTCTTTATAACGATTGTTTATTGTTAAAACTGACTATTTCATTTATTGCATAACCTAGGTTAACTTGATCTTAATCTTAAGCTAGCTATGAACTTCTATTTGTTCGGGATTATCCTTTTATCTGCAAACGGTGAGAGTAGTCCAACAATACTGTTCAATAAGCTTCCCATTTTGAGGATAAGACCAAATGAATAGCTGGGGATATAGCCTTGCAAGATGGAATTCACTCCTACCCAATTTAGGGTTAGTAGATAGGTTGTTCTCTTAAGTACTGATTTCAGGTCTTGAACAATCGGGGCTCCGCCTTCTCATGATAGAGAAAGGACTTGATTCATAGGGATTATGAATCAGAATTGTTCATTAAAGGGTCAGTGGGAACTTAAGGAACAAGATGCATTCATAGGGGTAAAACGGTTATATTAACTCAGCTGTGATTATGAACAACTTGTGAAGGATCGACTTACTAATTATGGTTATATAAAGTGGACATAATATATCTACAGTGAGGGGAGTTCAACTATGGGCTATAGTAGAGTGACCCATTAGTTAACAAATGGGGTTAGATCGGTCTAAAGAGTTTAGTCGATTAATCTCGGATCATTGGAGCCTATGATCTGTAGGTCCGGGAAGTCCCCCTACTAGCTCGTAAATGGTTAAGCTTTAGAGTAGCTTGATAAATTAATTTGAAACATTCAAATTAGAATTAAATGAAATAGGAGAATATATATTTAAATATGATTTAAATAAATGAAGATGGTTTTGTGCAAAAATTAATCTAATATTTTATATTAAATTAATTAGTATTATTTAAAAATTAATTTTATAAAATTAAATTTTCAGTTTTAAAATCAAAATGGTTTTTGAAATCAAATTATGATTTTGAGAAAAATTGGAAAATTGAAAAACATGCAAAAATGGAAAATCATATTTTTCCATTAACCATCTTCATTATGCTCACACAAAAACCATTTCCTCATCTTCATTAACTCCAAGCATGAGCTGCAAGTCATGCATCATTCTTCTTTGCATGTTCACCTACAATAAATAAAGAAGAATGGAGTGATTTTGAGGCATGCATTCTACAGAAATTTTAAAGAAAATTTCGGCTGGAAGAAAGAGTTCAAGCGTGTGCTGTTGTGAGCTTCTCCTTGTGTTTACATTGCTTTAAGCTGTTCTTAAGTCCAACAACTCAGTCTAAAGCTCCAAGAGGATAGTGGGGAAGATCTTGAGGTGGTTCACGGTGTTCTTTGAAGAAGATTGTTGCTGTTTGATCGAGATCTTGAAGAGTTCTTCAAAGGTATGACTACAAACCCTCTTATTTTAGATGAGCATGCTTTAGTTTCTGCCAAAATTAGTGAATTTGAATGCTTATTGATCCTTGTTACTTCCGCTGCATGTTAATACACTCTTACATGTATGTGTAGGAGTTTAATTACCTCGAGATCCCATGTTTCCATGCAATATCTGCAGCGACCCTGAGAAACATTAATGTGCAAAATGGTTTACAGTTGAGTGTGTGCTTGTTGCTTACGCCGAACCAATCTTCCCTATTGGACACAGACAAGAATGACGTCGAATACCAGATTTTGGAGATTTTGAACCAATTCTACCACCGTGAAAGGTAGCAAGTGTAGGTCGATGTCAAACTGTCAGGATACCTTCAATTGGAGAGGAGCCATGATAAATACATAGGTGTACACGATGTGGTCAGAGAGGACATAACAAGAAAACGTGTAGACAAACATTGATAACACCTAGCACTGGCCCATCTAGACTGAACGATATGTAATTTTTTTGGACGATCACTTAGTTTTTACTGTACGATCGCTTAGTTATTTGTACGTGATCGCTTAGTTATTTTTTTGGGCGATCGCTTAGTTATTTCTAGACGATCGCTTACATATTCTTAAACAATCTTGCACATAATCTTAAATGATCTTTTACTTAGTTTTAGGCGATTGTTTAGTTATTTATTTGCTTAGTTAAATGTACGATATCACTTAGTTATTTGTACGCAACCGCTTAGTTATTTGTGCGTGATCGCTCAGTTAATTATGTACGATCGCTTAGCTAATAATGCACGATAGTTTAGATAGTATTGAACGATCGTGTAGATTTTCTAAACGACCGATTATAATTTTCTAAACGATCGTTTAGATTTTCTAGATGATCGTTTACATATTCTTAAACGATCTTGCACATAATCTTAAATGATCTTTTACTTAGTTTTGGGCGATTTCTTAGTTATTTATTTGCTTAGCTATTTATTTGCTTAATTAAATATACAACACCAATTATATTCTAGAAATTTAGCACAAATTTATCACAAAAAAATTACCATAAATATTTATTTGCCCACAACTAGACAACATATTGTTTCCTATACAATCCCATATTCACCTGTGTTAAGTTACCCCTATCAGCCCTAGTTACACAAGATTCTATAAATTTAGTACAAAATATTCCACAATCCAGAGACTTGCCCTCTTGGAAAGTCACATTCGATCTCCTAACTTCCCATTGCCCGTACTTGAACTTCTTATGTTGTTTGTCGAATCCGACAGAAATTAACATGACCGGTATTGCTCTAGCCACAAGCATCAGATGACCCTCAACTATGTCGCCACCGATATAGTTCGACATGGAGTAGAATACAAAGATTGTGCACCCCTGTAGATCGATCAAGCATAAGCCAGTGTTGTTTGATGTTGATTGGCCCAAATATGTAGTCAACGTCCGTCCATGCTGGTTTGTATTCTTTATACTATCCAAGCACGTAGTCAAGGAAGAAGGAAGAGTCCGCCCAAAACTTCATGTGTGCTTCTTGATCCAACAAGTCTGCCACTTTGCCATCCTCTATTTCAATACTGTCTGGTCGGATCTTAGAAGCAACACCCTCTGGCTCCATCAAAGCATCCTGGGAAAGGCAAGATGTGAATGAAGGAACTTGATTTACAGAGAACCTATGAGCGGAAGCGGATCATCCAAATTCCATTTCCATTGAAAACATACATTTACAGTAAACAGTTCAAATCCTTGTATTCGACTCCATGTTGAACTACATCGATGGCGACATAGTTGGGGGTTATCTGACGCTCGTGGCCAGAGCAATATCGTCCATGTTGATTTCTGTCGGATTCGACAAACAACATAAGAAGTTCAAGTACGGGCAATGGGAGTTAGGAGATCAAATGCAACTCTTCAAGAGGGAAAATCTCTGGATTGTGGAATATTTTGTGCTAAATTTATAGAATATTGTGTAACTGGAGCTAATAGGGCTGACTTAACACAGGTGACTATGGGATTGTATAGGAAACAATATGTTGCCCAGTTATGGGCAAATAAATATTTATGGTAATATTTTTTGTGATATATTTGTGCTAAATTTGTAGAATATAATTGGTGTTGTACATTTAACTAAGCAAATAAATAACTAAGCAATCACCGAAAAGTAAGTAAAAGATCATTTAAGATTATGTGCAAGATCTTTTAAGAATATGTAAACGATCGTCTAGAAAATCTAAATGATTGTTTAGAAAATTCTAACCGATCATTTAGAAAATCTATACAATCGTTTAATACTATCTAAACGATCGCGCATAGCAAGCTCTTTGTTGACTTTTTTACATGATAGTCAAAGTTCTTTCTTATTGCAAACATCGATAATTTAACTGACAAATCATATTTCGAAAAGAAAATTTGACCGGCTTTTATATCCTTGTCATTCAGATAGTTATAAGATATTGTAATGAGGTCGTCATATGATGGGCCCTCTGATGGTCTGGGTATATCAACAAATGGTTCAGTTGGAACGGTGAAATGCATTAGAACTGACTTCATTACAACTGGTGGAATGAGAGCAGGTAGGGTTGGAACATGGATGTTAGGTGTGAACGTGTTGCAGATGGTTTTGAAAGGAGATTGAGCATGGATCTCACGATGTGAACTCTTAGAGACGTGAGAGCCAAAAATAATATATCTCATATATTATTAATCTCCCACTGAAGTGTTCTATTTTATAAAATTTTATACTGACTTGGTTATTAATCGACTAATTTTATACAACCTAAGTCTAGGTAATTTTTTCTTGTATAACTCTTATACCGGGAATTAACCTATGATGTCTAGGTGATAAACCAATTTTATTATCTTACACCAATCACGCATGCTCATAAAACTAGGGTTATTGACTTAGATGCCAGTTTGATCTCCAGGTAGGAGGTATTTCATAAACCGTCAACTTAAGTACCCCCAACCTTAGACAAGATCTCCCCGGGTAAGTAAACAACTCTTGTTTTATAAGTAATCAACCTATTTTAACTCTTAAAAAGAAATCGATTGAGTTGCATCGGTTAATCGTAGGTGAGCATGCAATTTATCTTTGTTATAGATTTTAAAAGTCTAGGTTATTTTATAACAATTATAACAATTATAACCCTAGAACATTCATATATAACATGCTTCCTTAAAGAAAATCATACTTTAATATAACACTTATATTAAATAATGAAAATCTAAGCATGCATACTATATACATTATAACACTTATAACATATAATAAATGCATGTCACATGTTTATCCTATAGTGGGATTTTTAAAACTATATGATATACTTTATGCACACATACTAAAAATAATATCATATATCACTTGCAACTTAAACAACACTAAAGTAGATCGATTTTGGCATTAAAACAAACTAACTAACTAAATTATTACATAATTGAGCAAGCAGCACACCCAAACCGGCCTCAAACTTCTTGAACCAACCCGAAACGGCCAAAAATTACTCAAACCGGCTAAAAAACTCCAAAAAAAAAAAAACAGTTTGAACCGGTCAAACTGGCTCAAATAAGTCAACCGAACCGGTCCAAACCATCTGGACCGGCTGAGTTAACGCGCGCAGGCATGGTCAATTGGTGAAGCAGCCGGGTGCGCGGGCGGGTATTCGAGTCAACGGAGCGGGTCAGGTGCGAAAAATCGGGTCGGACACGCGCAGGCATGGACGCGGAAGGCAGGCGCGCATGCGTGGAACTCATCAAACTGGGTCGGACGCTGCTGTCGGGTCGGGTCTGGGAGGAAATTCTTTACCTTTTCTCTCGGCCAACTTGAGTTATTTCACTTCTTTTGAACAAAAGAAGGCCTAAAAGGACTCTAGTGACTCCATAAAAATTACAAACCATCTGTAACATGTTAAAGCTCATATACATGTGAGTAATTACAATTTCATCAACAAATTAATGAGAAAACAAATGCCAAAACAGTAATGTATCCACTTTAGTCAACCAAACATTCATCATATGAATAACACCCACCAAATGCAATAGAACGTTATAAGCATGCTCTGAAACCAATTGATAGAATATAAAGACAACATGCACAGCGGAAGCAAAGATCGATAACGTTCTAATTACATTAAAACTAAGTATAAGCATGCAAAAAAAAAAGGTTAGAAATTACAACCTTTGTAGAATCCACCGTAATCTTCCTCTCCGTGCTCGATCGACACCACGAACGGAAAATCTTCGCTATTCTCGGGTTGAAGAACATGATTGTGGAACCGTTTTGTTGGTGAAAACTAGGGAAATTCACTCTAGTAAAAATGAGAGTAAAGGAGATTTTGTGGAAGAGGTAATTTCAATATTCAAGGAAGCATTAAGTTCTAATTTTTGAAAATTGAAATCTATTTAAAGACAAAATACTTACAAAATCTCATCTTGTATGTCTTCCATCTCAAACTCCACTAGCATGAAATCTCTAGGTGTCAAACTTTAGAAGAGTCACTTCAAAGACCACTTAATTAGTGGGAAAATCCAACAATTAGATTTTTCCACTAACTATTTTTTTATTATTAAAAAAAATTATAATGAAATAAATTTTTGACAAAATATGAAATACTATTTTCATATTTAGAAATTATTTAACTAAAACAATTTTAATTAAATAAAACAAATAAATTTAATATCAAATATTAAATTTTCTTTGATACCTAGCTTTGATCAATCACATTAATCAATTTTTAAAACACTTTCATGCTAATATTTTATTTAAAACATACTCTCCAAAAATAATTGTAAATTATATCTTATGTAAAATACAATTTTCCCTAAAGACTGAATTTGAACATTTCAAATTCTCACTTCACCTAGTTCTTCAATTTTTTCCGTAGTGAGCTAGCAAGGAAACCTGATGGATCTACAGATCATGGGCTCCAATGATCAGAGACTAACCAGTCAAACTCTTTAACCTAGTTAATCAATATTTGTTAACTAAGACTGTCCACTATAGCCTATAGTTGCATTCCCCTCATTGTAGATATATTATGTGTTCATTTGATATAACCGTCATCGATAAGTTGATCCTTCACAGATTGTTCGTAACCTCAGCTAGGTCAATTACCGTTTTACCCCTGAGTTACATCTTTTCTTCTTAAGTACCATTGTCCCTCTAATGAACAATTGATTTAGGATCTTAATCACTAAATCAATTCTCTCTCAGGCCATCGAGAGGATGGGACCCTTTGTTTAAGACTCGGGATCAGCCCTTAAAGGAACAACCTTTCTACTAACTCTAAAATGGGTAGGAGTGAATTCCATCTTGCAAATTCTATTTTTCCAGCTATCTATCCTGTCTTATCCCTGAAATGGGAGGCATATTGAGTAGCGTCGTTGAGCTTACCCTCACTTATACGGATCAAGGGACAATCCCGAATAAACAAGAGTTCATAAACAGCTCAGGATTCATATCAAATTATCTAGGTCTCAAGAAGTGAAATTAATCGGTGTTAACAGTAAACGATGTTAATACATAACAGTGATTATTTCATGGTCAATCTTACAGAATCTCATCGTGTAGAATACCCCCGTTCACTTGTCTCTACATGAACAAACTGAACAATTCATTTATGACATTTTACAACATTTGTAACAATCATAAAGCGGGTCGTATTCAATAATATCTCCAGAGGTACCCAACCTAATTCAAGTACTATAGACTATTTAGGTTATTTTACTCGAACTTGATCTATGTCTCCACATAAATTTCAAGTATTCATTATAATAGCCAAGGGTTCGTAATTTATTGGATTTAGAGTTATCAATTCATTTTCATTCAACAACATTTGTCTTAATAAACTTCATATATGTTTACTGTCTACAAACTATGAGTTTTAAGACATATAACCCAATAATTATAAGAAATTTGGATTAAAAGGGATTAAAAAGGACCAAAAAGTCAACATAATTGAAGAAAGTCAAAATGTTTACCAAAATGCCACTGGAAGCAACATCGCAACCCCCCAACCAGCATTGAGCAACGCTAAAAGGCAGTAGCATGCTTAATTCCCCCATACAGAGTAGCATCACAATGCTACCGAACAGCATCGCAACGCTACAGAAATTTATGGAAAAATAAAAACAAACGCATGCTCGCCTTTGCACAAGAGAGCATCGAGCCAACGTCACTCCAGGATCACAATGCTGCCACCTGTAGACATTAAAAATCAGTTTTTCCAGAATTTTTCATAGGAGAGAGATCATTTTTTTAAAAGAAAGATATATCAATTTTCACAATTATGAAGAGAAATTTATGTAATTTCTTCATTCTTGAATCATTTTCTTGTTTGATTCAATAGATGCCTTCAAGAATCTACCACTTCATGGCTAGATAATCTTCTTTCTTGGGAAAATTGTTAGGTTAGTAAATTCTTGAGGCCTTTTCTTGTATTTTCATCTTGTGTAATTGTTTGTTCTTGAATGTTCTTGATTTTAATTTCAATAAAATTTGATAGAAATGAGTTGACACCTCAAATTTGTTATATTTTTGTATACAAAATTACATGGCTCTATAAATAATTGTAATAAGTTGCAAGAACTAGAAATCTTGAATGAAAATTTAGACTTTTTCCTATTTTCTTGAAAGCATGACTAGTTTAGAACATTCAAACAAATCATTCTTGAATTGACTCTTTAGTATTTCAAGCATGTCATAGCCTAGAAACCCCTAGAATTAATGCAATTTAGGAATTTGATGTAGAATTTCTTTAAGAAGCATTTTAGAACTAAATTAGAGTTAATTGACAATTTTAGGTTAATTAACTAACTGGGACATTAGAGCATGTCTCTAATGGGTTATGGAACAATTAAATTACATAAGTACAATTAAGTCAATGATTGAATTAGACTAACCAACATAATTCCTCAAGATCTTTTAAATTGAAATCTTAACAAGAATTCCTTTATGCTTTCTACTATAGTCTCTTACAAAATTCATATAAATCATAGTCTTAGTTTTACTTTGTTTCTAAAAATTCAACCGCCTCCCCCAAATTAGAATTCAAGAGTCAAGTTTGCTAGTTAAAAGAGGTTCCATAAGGATTGACGTCGTGCTTCCACTATTATTACGTGTTAGTTTTAGTAGTTGTACGTATTTTACAAATTTTATTTGTTTAAGGCTAAACTTGAAACTAACGACATCATTTTTGGATCAAACAGGGAGTTACGTTAAAGTTTTGCTAAAATAAGTCCCTTAATGTGGAGTTATTTTTAATATTATATTAATACAAATAATATTAATATAATATTTATAATATGGTTAACTAACCAATAATAACCATCCTATATACATTTATAATCATATTATAATGCAACTTCCTCTTATAACCTATAGCTTTAATATGAATGAGATTCATTTTAAATTTTAATCTATAGTATAAATCCTATTTATAATATTTAAATCTCATTCAAATATTTTTCTCTCACGTATTATATAGTTTTAATTATGAATCATATTTATAATAAACTATATATTATAATGCATCAATATACATTATACATTATACATTATATTAATCATATTAATATAATTAATTACTTAAATTTCCATAAATAATTTGAATAATTCAAATTATTCAAAAAAACAATTATTCCTTGTTTTTATCCGAGTTAACAAGGGGACCTTTTGGACCTACAGATTAGAAGCTCTGATGATAGGAGATTAACCAAGTAAACTCTTTAATTAGATTAATCAACATTCATTAACTGTTGGTCACTCCTCTAAAGACCAACAACTGCATTCTTTGCCTTTTGGACCTACAGATTAGAAGCTCTAATGATAGGAGATTAACCAAGTAAACTCTTTAATTGGATTAATCAACATTCATTAACTGTTGGTCACTCCTCTAAAGACCAACAACTGCACTCTTTGCTATAATAATATTTTTATGTCCATTGGATATAACCAATCAATAATAAGTTGATCATTCACAAATTGCTCATAACTACAACGGGTCAAAATTACCGTTTTAGCCCTGTAGTTACATTTAACTCCTTAAATGCCATTGATTTTACTAATGAAAAACAGTTAGCCCAACTATAAACTAATCCCTCTTAGGCCAATGAGAAGGTGATGTCTCATTGTTCAAGATACAGAATCAACTATTAAGGGAGCAATTTATCTACTTTTCCTAACTACGAGAATGAGTGAATTCCATCTTGTGTAGATGTGTTCCCAACTCCCTACTTGGACAATCCCCAAAATGGTAGATATTTTAAGTCGACGAAATTGGCCACTTTCACTTATACAGATCAAAGGATTGCCCTCATAGACAGAAGTTCACAACTCACTCAGGATTAAGGTCAAGTTACCTATGGCCATCCTAGTGAAAAGTTAGTTTCTTCAAGCAACGGTGTTATACTAAGAAACTAATCGTTTCTTGGTCTGGAATTATATAAACTCTTTATACAGGATACCTTAACTCATATGTCTCCACATGGACAATTTGTATCATATTGTCTGTAATACTTACAACTCATTTAACAATTACAGAGTGGATCGTATCTACAGTATCACCAAGATAAGGCACCCAACCTTAACCATATACTGTAGACCTTTTAGGTTATCTCTTGAACATGATCCATCTGTACGTCAACCACATAATGTTCAAATTTCATTAAACAATCTCGAATCTTAGTTTATTGGTTTGAGTTAATATTATCTAAATGTCAAATAAAATACTTCTTATTTTATTAAATAAATAATTTCCTTAAAATGCATTAGTTTGGGTCTTAAGCTAATTTTAGGATATATTTGGATAATTTATGGATAAAGGTGCTAAAACTCTTAAATATTTTAGGGTTCAATAGAATTCAAGATGGTTATAGTTGAGGTTATGAGTTGATTAGGAATTATTTGAGTTAAATAATTGTTTAGGGAGTATGCCTGAACTTGTGATATGATTTTCAAGCCAAACAAAGATAGGTGAGGCATATAAGCACAAAGGAATAAGTCAGTGACTGTTAGTGACTTTGTCTTTCAACATAAGTATCTTCAAACAATGGGATTTTAATGATTTTTAGCTATTATGAATAAGTATGCCATGTTTTAAGCACGATAAGCTTTATTAAGCTTTTATAGCATGTTCATATATGTTTTATAATTATAAGATATGTTTGAAATGGTTAAAAAGTGTATTGATCTCTAATCTATGATTATGAAATCATGTTTATGATTTACCTAAAGCAAAAAATGATTATGTATATACTATTTTAATGTTGTGAAAAATTGTAGTTCAACCCATTGTACTTTGTACCCTATTTGTGTTTAATCTGAAAGGATTCCCAGTACTGAAGCACAAAATAAGGTACTTGGGGAGTCCAATATTGAGATTATTACAAGTCTTGAAAACACACCTTAGCACACACAAAGACTTTGGGCTATGTGTTGGGGTGCTAAGCCTTTTGAGGTGAATCTGCATGCATATATGATAATATCGATGTTGAATGTATCGAGTTTAATCTACATCAACTAAGGCTATTGACATTAAGTATATTGAGCTTGCTTTACCTCAACTCAAGTTTAGGTATGTTTAATGGAAACGTACTGGATTCTGAATGCATATAGAAAGTTTTACCATGTTTTCACCGTTTTTGATATTTTATTGCTATGCATACATGACTTATGAAACTCTTAAACTATGAGATGTTTTTCTGATTAGAGAAAGGTACTTTTTGAAAGAACTCTGATTCGAGATCCTTTGAGTAGCAGAAGTGGATCGTTCCAAATTCTATTAGAATGAACACAAACAATTACAGTCTTAAACAGAAACGAACAGATTATGCATAATTAGAAAATTACAGCATTCTTCTTAATAAATAACAAAGGGATAGAGTATGCAAACCTTTGAAGAATTATTCTTCAAGTATCCATCCACCGTTCTCCAATGCGTCCAACAAAGCACTCGAACGCAATGAACAGAACATGATCTCAACAAACATTTGAATGCACCTCGAGTCCAACTGAGTCCAACACGATCCTTGAACAGAACAGAAACACCATCACAAGTGTTGCCTTGGTATTATCGGTGTGAGAATCTAGAAGTTGTGGGCTCTGTATGATCTTGGATTGAGGAAGACAGGAAGTAGACAATCGAGTAAGTGGGAGATGAATACTGTCTATCGTATAGACGATGTACTTGATCGTTTAGAAGATGAAGCCTATCGTATAGACTTTGCTACTCCATCGTGTAGCAACGATCAAGCGAGTAACTATCATATAGTAAACTCGTAGCTCAATCGTGTATGTTCTCAATATTATCGCTTAGTAAAAACACTTTTTACTGATAGCCTTTTTGTGAGATATTCCGAATGAATCATCTTTCTAATTTTGAAAAACCATTTTCCTTTTATCTCACAGTTATCATAACTTCCAATAACCTCCCACTCAATTCGATTATTAGAGAAAAAGAATAATTAATTATCATATAATTAATATATTATAAATAAATATGATAACCAATTTGTCATATTATATTTATAACCTATAGTTTTAATATTTCATCATATGAAACATATAAACCATAGTTGTTTTTCTATTTTATGGTATTCAATATAAATCATATTTATATTAATTTCTCCTAATTAATGTATCTAATACATCATATCAATTATATCACATATAATTGGATTTCCTCTTGTTAATTTGAACACTTCAAACTAACCCAAAATCTGATTCTCAACTTGAACCATTGAGCTACCAAGGGGACCTTATGGACCTGTAGCTTGAAGCTCCAACGATACGTGAATAACTGACTAAACTTTTTAATCATGAGATCCATCATCCGTTAATTGTTGGTCACTCCACTAAAGACCGACAGCTGCACTGTTTGCACTACAGATATATTTCTGTGTCCATATGACCAATCAACAGTGCGATGACCCTTCATAAATCGCTCGTAAGTACAGCTGAGCCAATTTACCATTTTACCTCTGTAGTTACATCTAACTCCTTAAGTACCACTGATTCCTCTAATGAACAATAAGTCGTAGCCCTACTATGACTGAGTCCTCTCTTCCAAAAAGAGAGTGCGACCATTATGTTTAAAACCCAGAATCAGCCCTTAAGGGAGCAATTTATCTACTTACCCCTGCTTCAGGGAAGGAGTGAATTATGTCTTGTGTAGCTAAGTTTCTAGCTCCCTAATCAAACAAATCCCCAAAAAGGTAGGCTTGTTGAGTTGACAATCTGGCCACTCTCACTCGTACTAATCAAAGGACCGCCCTCATGAGTAAGAGTTCCCAACTCACTCAGGATTAAGGTCATGTCACCTGTGGTCATCCTCAATTATCAACGACGTTATATAAAGAGACTAATCATCTCATGGTCCGGTCTTATACAAACTCTTTGTATAGGATAACCCCGCTCGCATGTCTCCACGTGAATGGTTAGGATCAGACCATTTGTAGCACTTTACAACACTTGTAACATCTACAAAGTGGGTGTATCTGTAGTATCACCAGGATAAGATATCCCTCTTTTATCCATCTACTACAGACCATTTAGGTTATTACTTAAGGCATGATCCACTTTTATGTCTCACATACATGCTTAAGTTACATAAAATAACCACAGATCTTAGTTTATTGGATTTTAGTAAATGCTTATAAATAACATTTATTTTATTAATGAACAATATGTTTATAGAGGTGTTTACAAACTATGAGACCATCAAGAGAATTAAGACACCAATCCTAACAATCTCCCATTTATCCTAATGCCTCGGGAGGCTAATGTACAATACATAAAACATTACAATATACAATAAACTAGGACATACTCTATACCCCAGTATCATCTCCCACTTACCCTAGACAAGGTGTCGCATGTTCTATAGACCCAGACTCTCTAGACAACCTTCGAACACTTTAGCCATGAGAGCCTTTGTAAACGGGTCAGCAACATTGTGCTCTGACACGATCTTTGTGACTATCACATCACTGCGATGCACAATCTCCCTGATCAAGTGATACTTCCATTTAATATGCTTGCTCTTCGGTGACTCCGAGGTTCCTAAGAATTTGCCACAGCTCTGTTTGTTATCAAAATAGAGTGTGGTCAGCAAAGACATATTTGGAACAACTTCCAAATTGGTAAGGAACTTCCTAAGCCAAAAAGCCTCTTTAGCAACTTCACAAGCAGCTACATATTTGGCTTCCATAGTGGAGTCTACGATGCTTCCTTGCTTGATGCTTCGCCAAACTATAGTCCCTCCATTCAGAGTGAACACTGATCCTGATGTCGATTTTCGAGAATCTCTATCAGTCTGAAAGTCAGAGTCTATGTATCCTATAAGGATCAAATCCTTATCTCCATATACGAGCATATAGTCCATCGTTCTCTGAAGATACTTGAGAATCGTTTTAACCACCGTCTAGTGATCTAATCCTAGATTGGACTGGTATCAACTGACAACTCCTACTGCATAGCAAATGTCAGGTCTAGTACATAAATTGCATACATGATTCTTCCAACAGCTGATGCATAAGAAATCTGTCTCATTTTCTAAATCTCTTAAGGTGTCTTAGGATATTGCACTTTAAACAAAATAATTCCATGCCCGAAGGGTAATAAACCCCTCTTGGAATTCTGCATCAAGTACTTGATCAACATCTTGTCAATGTATGATGTCTGAGACAAGGCCAACCCTTTGTTCTTACGATCCCGAATGATCTGGATCCCTAGAACAAACTGCGCCTCACCCAAATCTTTCATTTAGAATTGGACGACTAGTCATTTCTTAATTCAGTCAGAAAATCTACATCATTACTAATGAGTAGAATATCATCCATATATAGTACCATGATTTTCTAGTTTGAGCGAGATTCTGTTAGAATTTCGAGTGAGATTTCAAGTTCAAACGAGATTTTGAATCAAGTTTGAGTGAGATTTTGATGGAAGTCCTAGCAAGATTTCAAGTTCGAGCGAGATTTTGAATCAAGTTCGAATGAGATTTCAAGCCAGAAGCGAGATTCTGATGGTTTAAACGAGATTTCAAGCTAGAAGCGAGATTCTGATGGTTTGAGCGAGATTTCAATGAGCCATCAAGAGATCAAGTTTGAGCCAGATTTCAACATGGAGCGAGATCATGTTCAAACCAAGCGAGATCTTAGTCCATCAGTGAGATCCGGCTTATCCAAGCGAGATTCTTGAATCGGTTTAAAAAGATTGACTGGTTTGACCATTTTCTTCAAACTTGACCCGGTTCATTTTCAAAATTGTTTTGATTGACCCGGTTTAGGTGGTTCACATCCGGTTCAAGCATTTTTGGGTCCGGTTTGGAGCTATTCGAGCGGTTAAGAAGCAATTTAGAGCCGTCAACTATTTTTTGTAATACATATGTCTTTGTTTACTTAAAAATGCCATAACTAAAACCGCATCAGTATATGTTTAATTTTTTATGCATGTGATGTATGTTATAATTAAATAAATCTTGTATGTACATACAGTATGTCATATAGATTTAAAATCCCACAGTAGGAAGCATGTTACATGCACCGAAAGTATGTTATAAATTGTATATATAGTATGCATGTATAGGGTTTCTTTTAATATAAATGTTATATCAAATACCTTTGATGATTGTTGTGGATGTTTAGTATGTCTAATTTTTGTAAGTTGTTATAAAATGTAATTAGATTTTAAAATCCATAACGAAGATATACAGCATGCTCACTTAAGTTAACAACTAGTTTTAGATTGTTAAAATAAATTATTACCTTATAAAATTTTGTTACAAACTCAAATTGGTTCATAAACCTATCTAAAGCTGGAGAAACTTAAGTTGATGGTTTACGTAACACCTCCTACCTAGGGATTATGACCGAAAGATTGAGCGTTGTTAACTGATTTTATGAGCTTGCGTGAGTAGTGTGAGGTTTAAAACTAGTTTAAACACTTAGACATCGTAGGGTTATATCCAAATATAAATGTTATACTTGGATAAAAATTATATGGCGTCGCTTTAAGAGATGTTTAGGCAACCGTCATCCTCTGTTCGACATGAAGCCATTAGGTAAGTCTACAGTTCTCGCATGAAAGATGGTTCCAACGTTAGAGAACATGTTCTCGATATGATGGTTCATTTTGATATTGTTGAGGCTCATGGAGCGATGATAAATGAGATAAGTCAAGTAAGTATGATATTGGAACCTCTCCCGGAGAGTTATCTGTCTTTCAGAACCAATGTTGTTATAAACAAAATTACTTATAATTTGACCACGTTGTTGAACGAGTGACAGGCATATCAGTCTATGATGAAACTTAAGGAAAAAGAAGTAAATGTTATTTCTCGACTTAAGAAGTTTTTTAAGGGGTCGACGTATGGAATAAGACCCGCTGATAACAAGAAGTCTGCACCTTCTTCTTCAAAAGATAAATCTGTACAAATGAAGAAGAAGGGTAAAAAGAATACGAAAACCACTGCTAAGAAAAAAAAATCAAGACTCCCAAATGAAACAAAGTGTGAGGTTTTATTCCATACATGTTTGGCTGAAAATGAAAGTGTTTCCATTGCAGAGAGGATAAGCATTGGAAGCATAATTGGCCAAAGTGTTTGGCTGAAAAAAAAAAAAGCGGAAAAGGTGAAACAAGGTAAATCAGATTTACTATTAGTTGAAACATGTCTAGTAGAGAATACTCACTTAACCTGGATATTAGATTCAGGCGCCACTAATCATGTTTGCACTTTTCTATAGGAAATTAGTTCTTGAAGAGAACTTTCTGAACAGGAAATGACTTTCAAGGTGGGAACGGATGAAGTCATCTCATGTAGTGGGAGATGTCAAGCTATTTTTTGGAGTCTTTCATCTTACTTAGGAATGTGTATTATGTACCTAAGATGAAAAGAAATTTAATCTCCATTTCCTGTCTGCTAGAAAATGTACATAATAACTTTTGAATCTAATGAAGTGTTTGTTTTTTCAAAAGGTGTTCATATTTGTTCTGCAAGACTTGAAAATAACTTGTACATATTAAAACCAACTGAAACAAAGGTCATTCTAAATATAGAGATGTTTAAAACGACTGAGACTCAAAATAAAAAATGGAAAATTTCTTCTAATGCCTATCTTTGGCACCTCAGACTTCGTCACATTAATCTCAACAAGATTGAGAGATTAGTAAAAAATGGTCATCTAAATCAATTAGAAGATAATTCTTTACCTCCATGTGAATCATGTCTTAAGGGAAAAATGACAAAAAGATTTTTTTGTGACAAAGTCTTCATGCCAAAGAGCCTATCGAACTTATACATTCAGACCTATGTGGTCTGATACGTGTAAAAGCACAAGGAGGCTATCAGTATTTTGTCAATTTTATTGATGATTACTCGAGATATGGCTACATTTACATAATCAGACACAAGTTTGAAACTCTTGAAAAGTTCAAAGAATTTAAGACCGAGAAAAAAAATTTGTTAAGTAAAATAAAAACACTTCGATCTGATCGAGGTGGTGAGTATATGGATTTACAATTCCAGAACTATCTAGTAGATCATGGAATTCAATCCCAACTTACAACACCTAGAACACCACAATAAAACAGTGTTGCAGAAAGGAGAAATTGAACCTTGTCAGACATGGTCTAATCAATGATGAGTTATGCTCAGTTACCTCAATCCTTTTGGGGGTTTGCAGTGTAGACTGCTGTATATATTTTAAACGTTGTTCCTTCAAAAAGTGTTTCAGAAACACCGTATGAATTATGGAAAGGACCCAAAACTAGTTTACGTCATTTCCGCATCTAGGGTTGTCCAGCACATGTGTTGGTACAAAATCATAAGAAACTGGAAACACGTTCAAAGTTATGCCTCTTTGTAGGATACCCTAAAGAAACAAAAGGAGGATTATTCTATGACCCAAGAAGACAAAGTGTTTGTATCGACAAATGCTACATTATTAAAAGAAGATCATACTAAAAATCATCTACCTCACAGTAAACTAATATTACTAGAACTAACCAAAGATGCTACAGAAACATTAACAAGAGTTGTTGATCAAATTGGTCCATCAACAACTGTTGTTGTCCCCTCACATCCGTCTCAAGAGTTGAGTATGCCTCGATATAGTAGAAGGGTTATTTAGCAACCTGAACGCTATATGGGTTCAACAGAAACTCAAAACATCATACATGATGATGGATTAGAGAATCCATTAAGCCTTTAAAAAGGCAATGGAAGATGTTGACAGGGAATAATGGATAAAAGTCATGGGCGTTGAAATGGAGTATATGTACTTCAACTCTGTCTGGGAACTTGTAGATCAACCACATGGGGTTAAACCTATAGGTTGAAAATGGATCTACAAAAGAAAACGAGACCAAAGTGGCAAGGTGCAAACCTATAAAGCCAGACTCGTGGCAAAAGGTTTTACTCAAAGAGAAGGGGTTGATTATGAAGAAACCTTTTTCTCCTGTTGCTATGATAAAATTGATTAGAATACTTCTATCCATTGCCACATATTATGACCATGAAATATGGCAAATAGATGTCAAGATAGCTTTTCTGAACAACCGTCTTGATAAAGTATTTTTATGTCTCAATTAGAAGGGTTCACGAACAAGGACAAGAGCAAAAAGTCTGTAAGCTTAAACGATCCATTTATGGGTTAAAATAAGCTTCAAAATCCTGGAATATAAGATTTGATACTGCAATCAAATCTTATGACTTTGAATAGAATGTTAACGAACCTTGTGTATACAAGAAAATAGTCAACAAGACTGTAGCATTCTTAGTTCTTTATGTTGATGATATCTTGCTCACTGGGAATGAGACAAGCTTGCTTGCTGACATAAAGAGATGGTTAGCAACACAATTCCAAATGAAAGATTTGGGTGATGCTCAATATGTTCTAGAAATACAGATCTTTTGGAATCGAAAGAATAGAACCCTAGCACTATCTCAGGCATCTTATATTGATAAAATGTTGTCAAGATATAATATGCAAAATTCCAAAGGAGGTATGTTGCCTTTTAGACATGGAATTCATTTGTCAATGGAACAGTGTCCTAAGACACCTCAAAATGTTGAGGAAATGACAAGAATTTCATACGCATCTGCAGTTGGGAGTTTGATATATGCAATGTTATGTACATGCCCTAACATATGCTTTGCAGTTGGAATGTCAGCAGGTTCCAATCCAATCTAGGACACAGTCATTGGACTGCTGTAAAAAACATCCTTAAGTATCTAAGAAGAATGAGGGACTATATGCTTGTGTATGGATCTAAGGATTTGATCCTTACAGGATACAATGATTCTGATTTTCAGACTGATGTAGACTTAAGGAAATCTACTACAAGATCAGTTTTCACTCTCAATGGAGGAGCTATAGTTTGGAGAAGCATTAAGCAAAGTTGTATCGCTGACTTCATAATGGAAGCAGAATACGTAGCCGCATGTGAAACCGCTAAAGAATTAATATGGCTACGTAAATTCTTGACTGATTTAGAAGTAGTTCTAGATATGCACCTACCTATCACACTGTATTGTGACAATAGTGGTGTTGTTGCCAACTCCAAAGAACCAAGGAGTCACAAACATGGAAAACATATTGAGAGAAAGTACCATCTCATTAGAGAGATAGTACACCGAGGAGACGTGATCGTCACGAAGATAGCCTCTGAAGACAACCTTGCTATCCATTTACAAAGGGCCTCTCGGCTAAAGTGTTCAAGGGCCACCTGGTTGGACTAGGATGCCGAGCAACATAATCTAGGGCAAGTGGGAGAATATCTATGGTATTAGAGATGTCCTAGTTTATTGTATTTTCCCTTTATGTTTCTCAACATTGTATTGTATATATTTGTTCTCACTGGAGTTTTAGTCCAAGTGGGAGATTGTTGAGAATGTCCTAGAACTCACAGTTCGTAAATTTGTGTTAAACATTCTATTTATCAATAGAATGCTATTGAGTATTTTATTCAATAAAGTTGTTGATTTTGCATTCTATTATGAAAATCCAATAAACATATCCATGACTTTAGTATGAATACTTTAACTTTATGTGGTGACATAAACAGGATCAAGTTAATATTATATAGCTTAAATGGTCTATAAGTATATGAATGAAATTGGGTATCTCATCCTGGTAACACTATTGGATGTGGCCCATTTTGTATAGGTAATACAAATGGCGTGATCCACAGATCATTCATATAGAGACATGTGAGTGGGGGCATCCTATGCAATGAGTTTGCATATAGACTGGACCACAAAATAGTCACTTTTTTTTATAATGACCGTTTACTTTTAAAACTTACTATTTCATACTTAAGAAACCTAGGATAACTCGATCTTAATCCTGAATTAGCTATGAACTCCTATTTATTCGGGATTATCCTTTGATCTGCATGGGTGAAAGTAGTCTAACAACATTGTTCAATAAGCCTTCCATTTTGGGGATAAGACTGGATGGATAGTTGGGGACATAGCCTTGCAAGATGGAATTCACTCCTACCCATTTTAGGGTTAGTAGATAGGTTGTTCTCTTAAGTGCTGATTCCAGGTATTGAACAATCGGGGCCCCACCTTCTCATGGTAGAGAAGAACATGATTCATAAATAGTATTATGAATCGAATTGTTCATTAGAGGGTCAGTGGGTACTTAAGGAACAAGATGTATTTACAGGGGTAAAACGGTAATTTTGACTCAATTGTAATTACGAATGATTTGTGAAGGATTGACTTACTGATTATGTGAAGGATCGACTTATTGATTATGGTTTATATGGACAGAAATATATCTACAATGAGGAGAGTACAACTATCGAGATATAGTGGTGTGTCTTGATAGTTAACGAATAGTAATTAATTCGATTAAAGAGTTTTAACAAACTAGTTACCGATCGTTTGAGCTCGTGATCTGTAGATCCATTAGGTCCCTCTACTAGCTCATTAATTTGGAATAACAAATTGAGTATTGATGTATGAAATTAGGGTTATGAATTTGAAATGTTCAAAATCATTTTTAGGGTTTTCGATTGATTATATATGATACAATTAAAAACGTTTAATTTAATTGAAATTAAACGAAATTAGAAAATCAATTAATATTTAAATTATGATTTAAATATAAAATTGATTTATTTGTGATATTGATATTTTATTAATTTAATATTTAGATATTAAGTTAAATATTATTTTATTAGAAAGTTTAATTAAAAAATCAATTAAAATTAAATTTATTTAAATTAATTTTATAAAATTAAGTTAAATAAAATTATTTTTGAAATCATTTTAGGTTAATGGGTTTTTCAGTTTTTGGGAAAACCCCACTAACATGTTTGATGGAATATCATCAAATTCCAATTGCGTGTTGGTGATGATCTTCAAGCTGGAGCTGGCCACTATGCAACTCTATACATTTGCATGAATTCTACCTATATAAAGAAGCTTCATGCATGAAGAAAGCTAGAGCGTTCTATGTTATACTTGCTTAAGTGATAACTTGAAAACCCCTGCATACCCCTCACTGGTTTTTCATCAATTCAACTTGATTTAGTGTTTCCACCATACGTTCCAGCTTAAGCATGGCAAAGAAGATCTCAATGGTAGTCCTTTTGAAGTTTCAAGCTCTATCTTAGTGGGTTTCAGCTGAATTTGTGAAGGATATCTTCAAAGGTAATATGTGTTTCAAACCCTCTTTTGAATAACATATGAACAGGATGCTTAAAACTCAAACTAAATGTAGTTTAAGTGCTTATTGATTCTGAAGTCTTCCGTTGCATTATATTTCATTCCTTCAGATCCTCTCCCCATCCCCAATCGGGGACCCGATTTAAATTTTCGATTTGACCTCCGTCCCCGGTCAAACTGGGGATTAGAAACCCTTACCTTTGAAGAATAATCTTCTTCACGTGGAATGCCTCCTTTTGCAAATTGATCACGATCCAATTTGATCTCCAAATGGCCACCACCACGAAAATGACCTTTGTAGTCTCTGAGATGAGAATCCAAGGAGTTGTGGGCTCTTAGGAAAATTGGAAGAAAGGGAAAGATTGAGAGGAGATTGAGTTCTGAAAAAAAAAAAAAAAAAAAAGCCCACACACTCCTGAGATTTTTTTTTCTTTTTGTATGTAGAAGAAGCCCCCCTTACCCCACCCCACTGGAAAAACCAACCACCCTCACACGTAGTGAGTTGAAATAGGGTCCCTAAAATTCAAAATTAGCACCCTCACACATAGTGAGTTGAGAGAGAGAGATTAGGGTCCTTAAAATTCAAAATTATAATTTATAAACTAATTATATATATATAACATATAACATATGGTTTTATATTGTATCATATATAATATAACCTATAGTTTTAATCCTCTCATTAATGGTATTTAATATAAATCTCATTTATATTAAATTCAGTTATATAAACCCAATTCACATAATTAATATTTGAATCATATTCAAATATTTATTTCCTCTCAAATAAACTTTATATTATAATGTATCATATACATTATAGAATTATATCGTATATAATTATGAAAAACTAATTATATCATATATAATTAATTCCCTCAATTAATTTGAACAATTTAAATTAATCCAAAATTGATTCTCATTTAATTCTGTTGAGCTAAAGAGGAGATCTCATGGACTTGTGGATTGAAGCTCTAATTGTACTTGAATAATTAATTAAACTCTTTAATTATTCAACCTTCATTAACTGTCAGTCACTGCACTAAAGACCCACAGCTGCACTCTTCGCACTATAGATATATTTTCGTGTCCATTGGATATAACCAATCAATAGCGCGATGATCCTTCACAAATTGCTCATAAGTATAGGTAGGCCAAAATTACCATTTTACCCATGTAGTTACATTTAACTCCTTAAGTACCACTCATCCCTCTACTGAACAATAAGCATAGTCCAACTATGACCAAACCCCTCTCGGGCCAAGAGAGGGTGTGGCGCCACATTATTCAGGCCTCGGAATCATCCCTTAAGAGAACAATTTATCTACTTACCCCGATATTAGGGAAAGAGTGAATTCTATCTTGTGTAGTTGTATTCCCAGCTCCAATCACACAAATCCTCAAAATGGTAGGCTTATTGAGTCGATGATCTGGCCACTCTCACCCATACAAATCAAAGAATTGCCTTCATAGGAAAGAGTTCACAACTCACTAAGGATTTAGGTCATGTTACCTATGGTCATCCTGGTGAAATGTAAGTCTCTATTATGAACGGTGTTATATAATGAAACTAGTTATTTCGTGGTCCAGTTTTATACAAACTTCTTTGTATAGAAGACCCCCGCTCATATGTCTTTACATGAATGATCAGGATCAGATTGTTTGTAGCACTTTACAACAATTGTAACATTTATAAAGCGAATCATATTCATAGTGTCACCAGGATAAGGTACCCAACCTTATCCATCTACTACAGACCATTTCGGTTATCACTTAAACATGATCCACCTGTATGTCTTTACATACATGTGTTAAGCTACATATGATAACCTTGGATGTTAGTTTATTAGTTTGTGGGTTTAATGCTACTAAATGTCAAATAAAACTTCTCATATTTTATTAAATAAATGAATTATTCGTACATTAAAATTATAAACTACATGACCCAACGAGATTTAAGGCATCAACCCCAACACTTACGACAGTTCGTACACTAGCATCGAATCATACAATTCTTTCAGTTAATCATTGTTAATCAAGTTCATTATGTAAGTACAACATTTCATATGTAATAATTTACCATCTAAAATAATAGGCTTCTAAATCTTTAGTTTTTACTTCATATATGAGATGTTCAAATAATTTGAAGTTGGATTATCAACAGTAATTGAAAAAACTTTATCAATACCTCAATCCAATAAAAAACCTTCAATTACTTTACCGATTCTTTCTCTTGTGATTAGGAACTGGACAAAAATTCAGTATTCTTTTTTGTATATTCCATTCGGAATCAACAAAATATGTCGTGATAACCATGTAATTGATGTTTTGTAAGGAAGTCCAAATATTTGTGATAAGGCTCATCTTTGACTGCTTTTCATTAAAGTTGATTTCAACAACTTTTTTTCATTCACATTCATCTGATAAAAATCTCAAGCAATTGTGGTTTCTGAAGGAATATCAAACTTAGGACATGCAGTATTACAAAATTATTTAAACCCTTTCATCTCCACAAATCTAAATGGTATCTCAAACAATACTAATATATTAGCACGTGCATCCCTAACTCTTTGTTGACTAATTAATTCATATTAGCATCATTTTCATGAGGCCAAAACTTGAGAATGGTTTGCCCTTTAGTTTGCTATCTAAATAAATATTTTTTGTATTGTTTTCTCAATTGCTTCCATAAGGTACAAGTTTCACACGAAGAAGTGTCACAAGCATAATATTATCATGAAGTTACATTTGCACTAATTACCTTCGTTGTTAAACTTTTCCATCTTTGTAAAGTGATCACATACTAAAGATGATGGTCTAGTTGGTTTTCTCTTACTAGTGATTATTGTTGCCGATGGTTTAGCACATTCCTCTAAAAGATTTATAGGTTGTGATTATTGTTGCATACCTTTCTTATTAATTTTAGTTCTAATTTCTAATATAATTCTTATAAAAGAAACAACCAAAATCATTCATATTGCTAAGCTAGACTAGGTATTTATAACTTTTACAAATTAACCTATGTGTCATACTTCATGCAATATTCATTCATTACTATATATAACTTTTATATAAAACACCACCACAATGGCTACCACCACAATACCAAGGGGACCTTATGAACCTGTAGCTTGAAGCTCCAATGGTACGTGAATAACTGGCTAAACCCTTTAGTCATGGGATCCACCATCCTTAACTGCACTCTCCTTACTACAGATATATTTTGTGTCCATATCAACCAATCAACAATGCGATAACCCTTCACAAATCGCTCGTAAGTATAGCTGGGCCAATAATCGTTATGCTCCTATAGTTACATCTAACTCCTTAAGTACCACTAATCTCTCTAATGAACATAAGTCATAGTCCTACTATGACTAAGTTCTTTCTTCCAAAAGAGAAGTTGTGGCCACTATGTTCAAGACTCGAAATCAGCCTTTAAGGGAGCAATATATCTACTTACCCCTACTTCGGGGAAGGAGTAAATTTCATCTTGTGTAATTGAGTTCCCAACTCCCAAATCAGATAAGTCTCCAAAAAGGTAGGCATGTTGAGTTGACAATCTGGCCACTCTCACCCATACTAATCAAAGGACCGCTCTCAAAGGCAGGAGTTCCCAAAACACTCATGATTGAGGTCGTGTCACCTATGGTCGTTTAGGTTAGATATAAGTCTCTAGTATCAATGGCGTTATATACAGAGTCTAGTCATCTTATGGTCTGGTATTATACAAACTCTTTGTATAGGACACCTCCGCTCGCATGTCTCCACATGAATGGTCAGGATCTACCATCTTTAGTAGTTTTGCAAACCTCTACAAAGAGGGCCGTATCCGGTCACCAGGATCAGGGATCCCACCTTAATCCTTATACTACAGATCTATTTAGGTTATCACTTAAGGCATGATCCACTTGTATATCTCATATACATGCTTAAGTTTACATAAGATAACCATGAAGCTTTATTTATTGGATATGAGTAAATACCAGAATGAACTAACAGTTATTTTATTCATAAAACAATATGTATAACTACAAGTAACAAGACTCCGGGAGAATTAGGACATCAATCCCAACACTTTCATGCACCTAGAATTTACAAATTTGATGAGCATTATGATCATTAGGCAATACTCATGGGAATTTTTTAACGTTTAAATGAGTATTGGAGATTGATAGAAAATGGACCTCCTATCACAATAGAAGGTGTGGTTCTCACACATGCACAATATAAGAACATTGATGATCAATGGTCCAAAGATTTGAAAACCAAAAATTATTTATTTCAAGCTTTGGATCACTCAATTTTAGAGACAATTCTAAATAAAGATATATCCAAGAGTATATGCGATTCCAAAGTAGAAGTATCAAGGGACGAATAGGTTCAAACATGCACATTTACAATCACCCTAAGAAGGAATTTAAAATCCTATAAATGAAGGCAGAGACTTTGTTAATGAATATTTTGCTTGAACTCTTACTAATGCCAACAAGATGAAAGTTGTTGTAAACAAGGGCGATGCTGATTTTATTAAAATTTTCTTTGAGATTGATGATTCCTAAATTTAATTATGTAGTATATTCTATTGAAGAGTCCAAAGAAATAAACACTTTAATCATTTATGAGCTGCAATGCAATTTGTTGATGCATGAGTAGTGTATGAATGTTCAAGTTGAAGAAAAACATCTCTTGAAGATCACTCATGATGACAAGTCATGAGATTGAGGGTGTGGAAGAGGATCATGAAGACGAGGACGAGGTTCCTAATCTTTTAACAAATTCACAATTGAATGTTATCTCCATCACAAATTTGGACATTTCAAGTAGGAATGTTAAAAAATGTCCAAATTTGTAGAAATGTGCAAACTTTGCTGATATCAAATATGAATTATTGTTGATGGCTAGCACGAATATGAATAAAGACAACAAATAAGATGTGGGTATCTTGACACAAGTTGCAACAACCATATGTGTGGTATGAAAGAGTATTTCTCTAAAATTGGACAACAAGTCCAACATGGTTTTTTGAAAAAGAGGAACATTAGATTGAAAGTGAATGGAACTATTAAATTATCACTTGAGTTTCTTGTGTGCATAAATTGAAAAATAACCTATGGATTATTGGCCAATTGTAAGAGAAAAGGCTTGCTATTTTATGTTTCAACATGGTACATGATAGAAGTTGTTTCTCAACCTATAACATATGTCTATTTTAACACAATTACTGAGGATATGGTATAAGATTCACATTGTATATATGGTCATTAAGCTTTTCTATGTCTCAAAACTCTTCAAGAAAATGAAATAGTGAACGATGTACTACAACTTAAAATTCCTTTCAGAATATGCAAAAATTGCTTAATAGGAAAATGACATAGGGATTCATTTTAAAAAAAGGAGCACTTGGAGAGCTTCACAAATTCTTCAATTACTGTGAGCTGATATTTGCGGACTAATAGCTCCATAAAAGTGTTAATTTAGACCAAATAAATCGTGTTCAGTTTAAGTTTTTTATGAGCTTAAATAGTTTATTTGTAGGGAATAGATAATAAGGAGTATTTCAAAGGCGTGGAGGGAAATCAAGGTCAAATAAGAGTAATTAGAAGTGGAATTGAAGGAGGTAGAAAGACCAAATTGCCCCTGCTTAGAGCATTGTAACGCACAAGATGACACTCAATAGTGCATGAAGACAACAAACCAAGTGTCGCAACTCTCTTCAGGATGAAACATAATGCAACATTATGGTGCATTGGGGGCAGTGCTGCAGCTTTGCAACACTCTCATGATGTACAAAGTGTTATTTTCCTTTTAGATCAAGTGTGGAGTGTTGAGGATCAAAATAATTTTAGATTTGCCCGATTTTGGCCAAATCCCTTGTCTTTTACCTTTTCTTGCTTTATAATTGATATTATAGAGTTGGGGATCGAGTTTTTTGATGGTCAGCTAGGCTCGAGATGCCAACTTAGAGGTTGGTTGAACTTGTACCTGTCCACATCCATCCCCGCCCTACCCCACTCCGTCCTGTGGACATCTTTATTTTGCTATTAATATTGTTAAGTTTTAATGATAATTCAATATCAGTATTATAAAATTTATTTGGTTGGTTAAAAGACTTTTGACAAGTATTTTTTGGCATGTCACAGATTCGTCACAAAATCAGCCTAAATCAAATCAGATCTCCATTATTTTCATCTAGATCGATTAGAGCTGCAAGGAGTTTTTATGGGAAGCTTAGCCCTTGGAAGTCTATAAAATGCAAAGATTTCATCCCTAAGGACATCAAGCTTCAAGCCACTTAAAAACTCTTTCATTTTTCTGGACTTTTTCTTTTTAGTTTTATGTAAGAACGTTTCTAGGGAGTTGTTGCTTGATCCTCTCTTAAATTGTAAATCTCTTTCGAGTACTTGATTCAAAAGAATAAGTGTAAGTGCTATTGTTCAACTCGAAAGAGATTTGACTTAGCTAGATTGAGAAGCAAGTTGGATAATAACTTTTCCTTCTCTTTCTTGTACTTTTTATTTTTAGAATAGTTTAGTTTATGGTTCTAGTAATTACTTTTCACTTATTTATGTTGGAAAAAAAATTTGTATTATTTTCCATTCATTAGCAATATGAGTTCTTTCATTATTTACTTCTTTTGTTCTTTATTTTTCATTACGAACTAAGCATCTTCTTGGGATTCAAAGATGTGGATATCTTGAGGATGGACTAAAAGTTCCATATGTGTTCTGTTACTTTTGCCCACCACTTGGTTTACGTTTGCTTTTACTAATTTTTTGCATATTGTTAACTTAGCTTGATCACATAAGTTAGTAGATAATGTTGAGTATGATATAGAAAGAATTAGATAATAAACCCTTTCATAAAAGTAATATAGAAAAAAAAAACCTTTGACATATGATTTCACTTTACCTTAGAAAAGCCTACACATTTATAGTTTCATGTTTTATAATGCCTATGGAATCATTAGATTTGCAAGTTTTATCTAAGTTTTAAATTAGCTACAGAGATATGTGTTTAATTGCTTACTCTCGTAACGGTGGTTCTCTGAGAAAGATGAATAAGAGTTGAATTCGATTCATGTTACTAAGTATCGGTTAGGTAGATTGCGAGAACAATTCGATTGCATACAACTTAACCCACTATTGACTTGAAAGAGCAATTTGCGTCGCATGTCAGATTGTGTTTGAGACTCTGAGTTTAGTTGAGCAAAGTAAATATGAGTGCATGTTGGACACAATATTCATATGAAGGTAGAAACTACTTTTGAATTCCATCTTTATCTTATATCTTTTCACACCATATCTTTCTCAGTTGTTTTCCACCATTTATTTTCTTTACTTTATAAGCACACTACAACTCAAATCATTTTCTTGGTTGCCACTGCAAACTTAGAGGAGATCTTTCTTTCGTTGAAATTGATTTATCATATTTCATTCCTTAAGAATTTGATACTTGGACTTGTCCACTTTATATTACTTGTTTGTAGTGTATACTTACAATTTACACCTAGAGATGTTTGATCCAGAGCCTATCATGCGTCTATTTGTTCAAACATGACAATGAGATCAATCGTCAATACTATGGTTTGTGTGCAAGGAAAGCTGCTTATCGGGACGAGAGGGTTAATAAGCTTAGTGAAATTAAGAGTCAAATTTCCAAACTAATCTATGTCGTTCGTTAGTTAACTCAGGAATTGCAAACATCGGACACATGCAAAATATGCTCTTTTCAAGTACCAACTTCTTAGGAAAAGTTTCACAAATTGACCCAAAAACCAAAAACTTTTCTACCAATGACCTCTTCCTAAAAGTTTTTCTACCATTGACCTTTTGTCCATGCAAAATTCCAAAATTACCCCAAATTTTAAAAAGCCTTTAGACCGTTTGGTATCCGCACACCTCTACGAATACTTTACAATGATATGCTTTAGTCTGAAGGTTTTTTAAAAGTGGGAGTAAATTTAGAATTTCGCACGGACTAAAGGTCAGTAGTCGAAAAGTTTTGAGAAAGAAGTCGTTGATGGAAAAGTTTTTGGTTTTTTAATATTTTGTGAAATTTTCCAACTTCTTAAGCACGTCATAATGTTATTATTATTATTATTATTTTTTCTAAAGTAGAAAGAAGAAGCCAGCGTAATCACTAAAATTACATACGGTACATTTATTATTTTTACTTTAATCTTATTATTATGTGTATATATATTAATCAGATATCGATTTTGAAGGGCCAGGATTTAACGGAACGAGAAGGAAGGTCCTGGATGGAGACACGTGTTCAGAAAAAGCCATCTCTGTTAATAAGACGAAGCCAAAAAGCATTTTAGAGGGAAGGAGATAAGAATTTCCCAATTTTAATTTTTCCCCCGAAACGGATCGGACGCCCCACCGTGACGCCAGCGCCACCGATCCGACTGATTTGATTCATGGAGGGCGTTGGTGCCCGACTCGGCCGGTCTTCAACTCGCTACGGACCCGCCACCGTCTTCACTGGCCCGGTCAGGAAGTGGAAGAAGAAATGGATCCACGTTGCACCGTCGACCACCGCTTCCAACAACCATTCCCACTCTCAGCGCCACACTAACCCCAACAACGTTACCGCCAATGCCACTGCCAACTCTACTACCAACGCTTCGCATCTTTTGCTTTACAAGTGGACGCCTATTACACAGAGTCTCAACAATGGCAACGCCGATGAAAAGAACGCCGGCAAAGAAGAGACCCCGACGGTCACAGAGGAGCCTCCTCGCCGGAAATTTAAATACATACCGGTACCCGCCTTTTTCTTCATCTGGGTTTGTTGAATTTTAAAGTTTTGAATGCAAAACGGTAGCTTTGTTGGATTTAATTTACTGGGCTTTTGGTTTTGTAGATTTACGTGAGTGTCTGAATATACTTGTAGGCGATTGGCAAATGTGTAGGTACGAATGTGGACCTTTGTAATGTCGTGAGAATTTGGAAGCGCCGCACTTCCTACCTTAGCCACGTAGTAAGGTGCATATATCCTATTTAGGCTTCCAGTTGGGGCATAACCCTAGGGCTTGCTTATGTTCGGATCCTGTGCTTGTGAAATTTCTAAAGTGTCCATCGTGGAATAAAGATTTTTTTAAGAAGTGTGGTGGATTAATGCCACGCGTTTATTTTCTCTATTAGGACAATGGACTTTTCCAAATTTTTTACCATTTATGATGGTTTGATTATGATATTGTCCATTCGTATCTAAGCTCCATAACTTAACTCTTAGTTTCACCTGTAGGCCTTGTAGTACCATTTCTTTTGGATAGAAACAACTACTTTCATGAAAAAGCTTGTCAAATTCTTACATACCAATGATACCATAGGTTTTCTTTTCTCTACTTGGACTATGGTTCCATCCTGAAAAAACCCTTGAGCCCTCCCTCCTCTGTCCAATCTTTACCACATCAAGAGTTTAATCTTATCCAAGTTAGTTATTTTTTTTTTTCAAAACACAATCTGTTCGATAGGGCTCACCTACATATCAAATTGCGAGATAGTCGACACCTATCGCTCATTGTGGCATAGCACTCTTAATAATCCTCCCTCCAAACAAAGTTCTATTGAGTCTCCTTCCAACGATCTTTGTTTTCGAGCATGTTGCCTTTACTGTACAGATCCCAATTGTTAAGATAAACTATGGCCCCCTATTTTTTGTTAGGCACCTTAGAATTTATTTATAATTCCACATAATCATGTCTAAGCCTCGACATGTTGTTTGACATATGAGGATTTTATTGATAGGATCAAATTTGTGGCATGACTTTGATAAGACGTGTTAGAATAATGGATCTTTCCATATCTCTATAATTGTATTATATTATTGCTTTTGGATTAAGCTCTCATGATTTTGTGTTTGCTTGGTTATTTTTTTAAAAGGAAACAAGTCTCTTTATTAATATAATTAAATGAGACGAATGCTCAAAGTACAAAAGATATCTACAAAGAGCATAAAGCATAAAACCTAAGGATTAATAGGCGCACTCGGACATCTCAACTAGTGACACCCCCTTAGTGTCCTCATCATATCGTACAAATTAATCTCAACGAAAAAGTGCTCGATGCTAAAAATAGTCCTTGCAATGAACCAGTAAAGAAACAAAAAGATAGCTTTCGATCAAAACTTCTACAACAAAATATAAAAAAGAAGAACAAACATCCAAAAGCAAGAGCACACTATGCTGTAAATCTGAATCTGAAGTCTTCAAACTTTTGTCAATCCTCATGTATGAAGGCCTGGCAATTTAAGCTTATTTCTTGTAATGAGTAAGCTGCAAAGGTTGTAGAAAGAGAGCACCACAATGAAGCATTAAGCCTAGCAGCCTCGAAACGAGCAAACCAAGGAGTTTCCTTGTCATGGAACACTCTTTGGTTTCTTTCAAACCAAAGTTCAACGAGCAAAGCTTTCAAAAGCGTTGTTCTTCCTCCTCTTGACAGATTATATCTTCTCCATTTATCCAATTTGTTCTGCAGTTTATCTATTACCGGCTGCCAAAACTCCACCTTTTTAGGGTAGCCACCCAATGGAAGACCAAGATATAAAATAGGGAGGGTGTTCTATTTTGCAGTTTAACCTTGAAGCTACTGCCAGCAGCTTGTCTTCTTCAACATTGATTCCACAAAGGGCAAACTTTTCCCAATTAATTTTCTGTCCAGAGCACCACTAAAAAATCGCAAGAATTTTCCTAAGCTTATCAATCATTTCATCCTCATATTTGCAAAACAACAATGTATCATCCACAAACTGAAGAATGGAAATGTGAACTTTATCTTTTCCCACCAAAACCCCTTCATATTTCCACTTTTCATGAATTCTAGCAATTAAAGTACTTAGAACTTCACTAACTAAGAGAAATAGGAAGGGGGAGAGGGGATCCCCTTGCTTAATTCCCCTTGCTCTCTCCCTTGGTCTTCCGTTAATGAATATGAAGAATCTTGGGTTAGAAATACAACCCATAATCCATGTAATCCATTGGGAATGAAAGTTTTTTTCCATGAAGAACTTTTTCAAGAAACTCCCAATTTACTCTATCGAAGGCTTTTTCTCGATCAAGTTTTAATATCTAATCTTTTTTCTTCTTGGATCTATAATCCTTCACGGTCTCATTTGCAATAAGAATTGGATCTAGAATTTGTCTCCCTTCAATGAATGCACTTTGTGTAGGGGCTATTATACTTGGCGTGATCTTTGTAAGTCTCTCCGCAAGAACTTTGGCTATTATCTTATAGACAAGAGTGGTTAAGCTGGTCTATAATCCTTCACTAAGACTGCATCCTCCTTTTGAATTAAACAAATAAAGTTTTCCTTAACACGAGTTAAGCTTCCCATTACTGTAAAACTCCTCAAATATGTCCATAAGACTGCCCTTTAGTAAATTCCAGAACTTAAGGATGAATTCTATGGTATAGCCATCCGGTCCAGATGCTTTATTCTTTCCCAATGCCTTGATTGCACTTTTAATTTCTGATGGACTAAATCTAGTCACCAACTGACTATTTTGCTCAATAGATACTCTTGGCCAATCCAAATTTATGGGGATAGATCGAGTACCCAAACATTTTGAGTAAAGAGTGGAATAATAACCCAAAATAATATCTTCAATTTCTCTAAACGATTAGTTGGAATGCCTTAATCATTAGTCAGCTCTGAGATTAAGCTTTTTCTCCTTTTTGCTGCTAGGAAACGAGGAAAGAATGCCATATTTTCATCTCCCAAGTTTAGCCAATTTAACTTGCTTTTTTGCATGAGATTTCTTTCCTCTGACTGATAAAGATTCATCAAATCTGCCTTCAAAGAAATTCTTAAATCTTCTTCCACCGAGAAATCTTCGTAGCATTCAGCTTGCTGGTCTCAACTTGTTATTGCTGGTCTCAACGTTTTAGAGGTTATTGATGCATTTTTTTTTAGTGAGGGGAAGGAGGTCCAACTAGTTAGTTGGGAGATTAGTGTCCTGTCAGCTGCGACAAGGGTGGGTTAGGCTTTGGGAACTTGGAGAAAAGAAATGTCACATTCTTAGCTAGGTTTTGTGCTTACCTCTAGAAGTTGATGTTGACACTTTGTGGCATATACATATATTTTGTTTTATTATTTTTGGTAACATACAGTAAGACATTGTCTTCCTCATTTTAACAATTTTGTCAAGTCCTCCACGAGCTTCACTTCCAATTTTGGAAAAACCATTGGAATCGTAATTTTTTTTAATAGAAACAACTGCGTTCATTGAGGAAAAAAAATGAAAGAATACTAGGGCATACAAAAAGATCCGAGCCCACAAAACCCTTAGAAAAAATGGCTTCCAACTAAGAAAAATATTTCCTAACGAATAATTACAAAAGACCTTTGAAACCGAAGTCCAAAGGGGGACGTGAAACCTCACAAGGGATGAAACCTCATTGGGATCCCTTTCCATGCCACGAAATGCTCTATTGTTTCTCCCACCCCAAAGATCCCACAAAATCACACATACCCTGCATCCCAAAGAAAATGACCTTTCTCTTTGAAAGGTGGATGGAGGAGGAACTCCCCGATCATCAAATGAACATCCCTCTGATGAGCGAGCACAAAATCAACTTCTTGAAAGAAGTCATTACACACAGATCTAGCAAATTGACCCTCTCAGAGAAGGTGATCAAGGTTTTCTTCCGCCGTTCGACAAAGGATACTACACCAAGGGCCATAATGAAACTCTATAACCTTTTCCCTTGACTTTAATGCCATTCATTGCAAAAAGATGCCTATGTTAATTCTGTCTATTTGTGGATTGAAAACTTTCCTTGCTTTATTTTATAACTTGCATATGAAAGAACTTTTTGACCTTGAGTTTGAATTTGCAAACTTATATTCACTGCCCTTGTTGCTGCATTTGGTGCCCAATGTCTCCAAATCCTGGTGACTTTCGTATTGAAAATCTTTTATGCTTGTTAGATTGGTCGATTTTCCTTTTTGCCAAATTCTGGGAGACTAAAACGTCTTTTTATTTATTTTTATCAGAAACTTGTAAAATGTATAACTCAAAAGCCAAGGACAGTGTACACTGAGGAAGAGAGTTCCCCTTCGCAAAGAGAATTAATTCTCTTTCAAATTGTTTCATAATACAGTCTTGTATAATCTACTGCCTCAATGACGTTGGAGGTATGAGATGATTTTCGTTTGGCGGGGAGCTAACGGACATAGCAAAATCATGGATTCTCATGTCAGATGTATTTCTTTCATATTTGGATTGAATTGTCATCTTCCTCATAAGAGTTATGGAGGTTGTCAGGAGCTGTTATTTTGATTGGAAAAGTTTCTAGTAGAGTGACATGTCTGCTTAGCATTTGGTCCCTCATTTATGCCTTACTTGAAAATGGGATTTCTTGATTAAGAAATTGTATGGACATGCATTTTGTTGATGTCTTTTGAATTTAAAGTACAATTCATATACAATATGATTTTTTTTCTTACCAATGAAGTAACATCTTCATTGCTCAAAGGGACAAACGTGTGTACATCTCCTGCTTATATGGGCCAAATGGGGCTTTCATACACGAGTTCTGATTGTAATTATTCGCTAGGCAACAATATTTAGCTGGAGCCCCTTTCTTTAAAGGGGTCTTTTGTGGGCTGGTATTTTTGTATGCCATTGTATTCTTTCATTCTTTCTCTAGTTCTTTCTTAAAAAGAAGGGAGTTCTAGTTCTTTATTGTTGTGTGTGTTTGGGTTTGGAGGGGCACTGCCCATAGACGTTCCTTGGGACTTATCTTGCAGTGCCTTAAACTGGTATGGTACTCTGGATCTAAGGTCAATTTAGTGCTGTATATCTGTGGTAGTTGCTACGAAGCTAGTTGGGTTCAAGATCGGTCAATTTCTTTGGAAGAGTTTGTAAATTTATGTCCTCAGTTTAAGCTTTTATAGTCTGAGAATTTCCTTTGGTCACTTCTGCGTCTGCCAATACCCATCTTTAACATCCATCAAGAAAATCTTCAGTAGTAATTGAAAATAGCGAAGGTGTATGGGCAGTTGGTCTTGTTCTCTTGCTGGATAATACAGCTATTTCTTTGAATGTCCAATCAACCTTGTATTGTTTTCTTCCTTCATGAATTAATTGTTTATTAAATTTACATGAAATCTAAGTAGGACATGTCAAGCAAAAGCGTCATTGTCTAAGACACCATATATATTGTTGTCAATTGTCAATAGACATCAAGTACAGTATCACTATTTTCATTATTTAATTTAGTCAACCTTGTAAGGTCATGAGTGTTCCTTTTTGTTTCTTTTCATTTTTTGAACTGTTTAAATGTTTCATTGATAAGATGATATATACAAAAGGGACGACCAGGTCTTGTATTTTTGGTTTGGAGAGCTTTCTTGATTTATTTGGTTAAGACCATGTGTGGATCCTTTTCCGATTTTAGTAGGCCTTCTTTTTTTGATGTTGGTCAGCATCTTTTGGCCCTTCTGTTTTCTTTCAATTTTCTCCATGAAAGTAATGACAGTTTAATTGTTTGATTAAAAGAGAAAACAAAACAATGAGGGGGCAACCCCAAACAAGAAGGGACCATAAGAAAACCTTCCAGCTCATTAAAAGGTCATTTGAGCTATGATTTTTAAAGGAAGAGAAGAACATTTACACCAACCAAGAGCTAGAACAAGAACACTATCAGCAAAAATTTGATATTGCAAGTCCTATTGTTCCTTTCCATCCAAAAAGCTCCGCAGAATGGCCCTGACTGTTTACAGGACCTCTTTATTCTTCTTGTTTGTAAGATTGTGAGTTGGCTTTGTTTTTCGATCTAATGCATTTACTTGTGCTTGATAAATGCTTGATACTTTCATTTCCGATAATTACATTGTTGTTGATGGTACTTCACCTTGATTCGTTAAACTTTGGTGGTTTTGATTGAGTTAGCACATGCCAAAAGTGCCTCTTAAATGAAGTGAGGCCCCCTTAGTGAGCGCGTGCCTTGGAGCCTCACATTATTTTAATTAAGAACTTGAAATTATTCTCCTAAAAGCCACATTTCTCTGTGGTCAAATTACAAGTTCAATGAATTTTTAGGTTTATGTCTATTTGTTCATTGAACCCTTTTTTTGGATAAGAAACAATTTCACAAAAGTGTTTAATAAGTTTTTAAACTTTAGGTTTGTGTTATTTGATTCTTGAACTTTAAAAAGTATCTAATAGGTTTTTGAATTTTTAATTTTTTATGAAATAGATTCTTAAATTTTCAATTTTGTGTCTAATAGGTTTTGATTTATTCAATTTTTATTTTGATTTATTATTTTAATTCACAATCCTACTACACACAAAATTAAAGTTTAGGGGCCTATTAAACATAAAATTAGATTTTTATATTCGATAAGTAAGTTGATTTTAAAACTTCCAAACATATAAGGAATGCATGGACACAAAATTGAATGTTTGGGGACCTATTAGACACAAAGTTGAAAGTTCAGGGATCTTTTAGACATAAAACTTGAAAGTTTCATGAACTACTCTAGGAAGCGGATACGATAGGACACAATGATGTGCCAATTTCTAAAAAAAAAAAAAAAGGATACAGATATGTTGTAGATACGCTATTTTTTTAAAACTTTTTTGGGGATATATGTAAATTCGACAAAAGGTACTAATTTAGTTGTGCATATAATTTAAATTTAACTTTTCGATTGGATTCAACTCATCTTGCCTCCTCATGATGTTCTTGTTCTTAGGCTTTCTCTAATTATTCCATTCAAGACATTTGTTTGAATTGGAATGCATTCATTTTCTCTATTTAAATTAGTTTGTATCTTTTATTTGAACTTTTATTTTCAGTTTTTGCTTTGTTGTATTTTGAGCATGAGACTCTTTCATTATATCAATGAAAGGACGTGTTTTCTTTTCAGAAAGAAAAAGAAAGATGATAAAAGAAAGAGATTTAGAAAGGGAAGATGTAACTAATAAGTTAATTAAAGGAGATTTAAAAAAAGAAGAGAGGAAACAGGGGAAAAATCGTGAACAATGGTGGTGGCAAAGCTAAAGGGAACAAAGAATGATGACAGTGGTGTTGGTGGCGGTGTAGTGAGGATGGTGCTTGGTTGTGAATCGCAGATGCAACAATGAAGAAAATGAAAGTCTGCTAGGTCTGTTGTCTGCAATAGTTAGGGACTCAGGGTTTTTAATTTTTAATTTTATATGTTTTCTCTTCTTATTTTTGTTTCTCTTGGGCTAGCGCAACTGTGGGCTTCTAAATAGGATTGGGATGTGGGCTTTAAAGGGGGGAAAAAGAGCTCCATGTGTCCCCTTCACATATCTCGTGAGGACACGCATTTGGTTTTATTTTTTTAAAAAAATTGGGTTACACAAGTTCACTTATTGGACACGTGTCTAGAGTGTATTTGGACGAATTCTTATTTGACATGTATCTGATAAAATTTTCTACCCCAAATGAAGAATTCGTGCATCATAGACTAAACTTTTTTTGTTTTTTGTTTTTTGTTTTTTTTTTTTAAATTTTGATATTACAACTTTCATTGAGAACACATGAAAGAATACAAGGGTGAAAAAACTAGGCCCACAAAAATCCAATCAATGGAAAGGGGTCCAACCAACTAAAATGTTACATAAAGAGTAGTTGCAAAAGGTCTTCGAAATCAAAGTCCAAAGAGAGACATAAAACTTAACCTAGTCACATGTCACTAGGGTTTCTCTCCAACCCTCTAAACACTATGTTATTTCTCTCTCCCCATAAAATCCATAACAAGGTGAAGGTGCACACACCCTTGCTTCCCAAAGAAAGTGGCCCTTCTCCCTAGAAGGTGGATAGAAGAGGAACTTCCCGATCGAGCCACTAACACTTCTCTATAGAGCCAATGTGAAACCAAACTCTTGGCAAAAGAAATTCCACGTCGACCTCACGAACTCACAACTCTAGAGAAGATGATTCAAGTCTTCCTCGTCCTTCTGACAAAGAATACAACGAAAGGGACAAACTAACGAAAGTAACTTCCTCGTAAGCTGATATATCGAGTTCACACAACCTAGTAGAACTTAATAAGAAAAAAACTTAACTTTCTTTGGAATCTCAACCCTCCACAAGGCATCAAAGATGGACTTACTAATGGGAGAGGTAAAAAAAATGAAGGTAACTTCCTCATAAGTCGGTAACAAAGGTAAGGAAGGTATCACAGGGTTTAGGGACCAACTAACGAAGGTAAGGAAGGTATCATAGGGTTTAGTGACCAACTAACGAAGGTAACTTCCTCATAAGCCGACTCATCTAGTTCACATGACACAATAGAACTCACCAAGAAAAACTTAACTTTCTTTGGAATCTTAATCCTCCACAAGGCACCAAAGACAAACTTACTAACGAGAGAGGTAAACTTGTAATTTAATCTCACTCTAAAATAGCCTCCTACTAAAGATTTTAAGATAGATCGATGAAGAGGTATGGGGAATTTTCCTCCCTGATGGTGGGGAAAAGATTTGTTTGTTCTTAATATAATTACCAACATTAACCAACATGGTGTTGACCTAGTGGTAAATAAGAGAACATCCCCTTGATAAAGGGCTAAGAGGTCATGGGTTCAATCCATGGTGGCTACCTACTTGGGATTTAATATTCTACGAGTTTCCTTGACACCAAAATGTTGTAGGGTCAGGCAAGTTGTCCCGTACACTCACGGATATAAAAAAAATACCTACACTATAGTCTTGGAATAACTTTTGGTGGGTGGGGGTGGTTCTTTCATCGTAATAAGGAAATCCTTTCTAGCCAGATTGTTATCTTCTTGCTGGCACTGTGAAGAAAAGCTTCATGGCTCCGCAATGGAGTCTTATTCCATATCTTTTTCTATTAAAGTACATGATTGGAGCTTTATAACTTTGGGAAAGAAATGTAGAATAGACATGAGATGGGCATCATTAAGATACCACCTAGCCAGAAAGAAGAACCTAGTTCGAGAGAGATTAGATATAACTCATGAGGGTGGGCATTTGGTGTGCAGGTCCAACAATTAAGCTTGGGATGTTAAGCATGTGGTTAAGCTGGTTTAGAAAATTTTTGTTTAGAGTGCAGGTTCAAGAAGTCTGTATTTGGGGTGTAAGTTTAAAAAGCTTGGATTTGGAGTGTAGGTATAGAAATCCTGAGTTTTTGTAATATTTAATTATATTAGACCAATTGTTAGATTTTAGATTAGTTTAAGTTTGTCATTTTAGTTATTAGTTCAAATTGACAACCTTAATGATGTAAAAAAATTGACTGACTTCAAAAGAAAACACATTAAGTTGTTTAAAATGACCATGTAAAAGATAAAGTATGTTATTCTAATATGATTAGTTTTAAATTGAATGTATGCTACTCTTGAAGCTTGGGTGAGCTTAGATAGCCCCCTCATTCCCAACCCATGGGCCAAACAATCCCTAAAATGGTTACACTGTTGTCTAGAGACTTCTTTTGGGGATGTGAATATGGATACTTGTAGCCATTTGGTCATTCAGGACTCAGGAGTGCTTCCTTATAAATGGTTATGAAATTTATCAAATGAAGTTGATACTCTTTTGATAAAGCCCCCAGTAATATGATTTACTTAGGCCCTCTTTCTCTCAAGATAATCAAGCTTAAACTAGCTGAAGCCTAGGGTTTATAACAAAATCTCCTGAAATACTCCTTAGCTAATTACTATACTCCAATAACACGCCTAATTATATTCTACTAGCACCACTAGCATAAGGCTAGGATTCTGATGGGTAACTTGTCAACAAAATTGGTAATTTTTGGAGGTCTCACAATTGAGACTTAAGGTGGTGGACTCATTGATTAATGGATGGACAGTCATTTTTTAAGAAATTCTTTTTGAGAAAACCTAGTAGTGGAGATGGTGCTGCTTGGTTGGCCAATTTTTGAAGAGGTGCAACTTTGCTCATTCCGTGTGGAGTTATTTTTTGAGGTGTATGACTTTCCGTTGGCCCGCTATAGAGACTGATTGAGATGATAGAGGAATTCCTTCTCCATTTTCCTTTAGGGAGAAGGATCGTTCTTGTGGCTTTCAGGGGGTGTGCACTCTTGTGGAAGTGGAATCTTTGGGTAAGAGGAACGATAATATTTAGAGACTTGGAAAGGGACTTGGATGGTGTGTGATCCCTTGTTAGAATGTGTTTCTCTTTGGGCTTCAATTACAAAGGTTTTTTTTTCCTCTTTTGTTCTTTTTTTTTTTTTGGTAATTAATTGATGGGTGTTGTTTTATAGGATTGGGGGTCTTTTCTTTAATGGTTTTCCTTTTCTGTGTGTTGTTTTTTTGTTGTCCATGTATTCTTTCATTGAAGTTGTTTCTTAATTAAAAAAAAAAAAGGACAATGGAAGGCTAGTCTCGACATGTGTTCTTTAGGGGGGAAAAAACTTTCAATAGTCTATAGACATGATGAAATTTGGAGCAATGGACAACATGATTTCCCCCTTGGCTATGAGCACCATATCAAGCTTCTCTTATAACTTTTTCTCCAAATAATTGGGCACCTCATCAAGGACCTTAAAGAGGGAAAAGTAGGTTGGAGAATTGGACAAGATTGCCTGGTCAAGGGAAAAGCGGCAGTCTTCGTTGGTAAACGTAGAATCTTTTAGCTGCCTGATGAATACAAAACATTAGAAAGTACGTTGGCTGTCTATGAACTTTATATTGTTTTAATGAACACTGTTAACAAATAGATACTTCGTTGACACTTGCAACATTTAAAGCTTTGTAATGCAGTTATAAACTCTGTTTTTCCCCCTCTTCTAGAAAGATAGGATGCCTCTTTTCATCTTATCCCAAAAAAAACTTTTTTTTAATATCCTTTTTTTGGTAGGGCATATATATTAGAGTGTTACTGATTACTCCGCTATTTTAATCCCAAGACTTGACCGTTTCTTTTCACAGTTATTATCATTTTGTGTAGGGGGGCTATTTATCTGATCGATATCTTCACATGGAAAACGATCTTTGGTTGATTTCCTCCCCTCTCTCCTCGACTTCTCTTTGTTCCTCCGAACTCCAGAAGTTGAACTCTAAAGAAGATTCAGATTTTGTTCTTGCCTTGTTGTCCTTGGGAGGATCATTCGTTTAGACTTTGTTCAAAGAGACTCGTTGGCCCCTATAAGTGTATCTAGCGTACACATCTTGCTGAAGATTTGAATCACTTTGTTACAAGTTTTCGTTTTGCCTTGCTTTGCTTCCAAGGTGTGGGGTCATCTGTGGCCAGACATTTTTGTATATCTTTGGATTAGAGGATGAATCTGAGATGATTAAAGGAAGGTTGTTTTGGTATAAAGACTGTAGCAAGTGATCTGTTGATGTTTTGTTGGTTTTCATAGTTAAGAAAGACGACTTTTCTTTAATTTAGGTAGGTCCTGGGAGGTGTGGAGTTTTGCACATTATACCATCTCTCTTTTTAGGATACTTTTCACTTTTGTTTGTTTGTTTTTTTGTTTTTTATTATTATTTTTTTTTTGCAATTACCCCCCTAATATTGATCACCAACAGCTGGGTTTTCTTGAAGGTATTTCTGTTGCTTTGGTGTTTGTGCAGTGTGCCCCTTTTGTATTTCATTGGTACCATTTATCTTAATGGAAGATGGTTTTCCACAGGGAAGATCTGTTATATAAGAAGCTTCATAATTATGATTTACGTCCGCCCCAATCTAAATTATAAATAAGTGGAATGTTTGGAGGCTGGAAAGTTTATTTATTTGTCTTCATGTGCAGATTGCTGTGTTAGAGGAGCAGAAAAACGAGGCTGCAGAAAATGAAGCTGCTGATAATGTTGAAGATGAAGCTATCAAATCAAATGATGTTGCAGTAGCAACCAAGGGGGAGGTTCAAGACGAGAAACCAGATATTAATGATGTGCCAATGGAAGAAAGTCAGGTAACTTACTTTTTGTAGTCGTACCAAGTATTTCAATCCGCCACTGTATACTTGTTTGGGCTCTTTAGCAACTTGAGAGTAGTGAACCTTTCAAAATTAGTTGCACGCTATGCTTCATGTGCTCAATGTAAAAAGGATGAGCTATACAACACTAACTTATTATTAGTAACCCCTCGTAACAACTTGAATCTTTCCTCTCGGCCCCACAAGAAATTCACCACTCTCCCATAACTAATTTCCCTTCTCCATTATTTACATTTAGTTCTTCTCCTCTCTTTCTTTTTCTCATATATCTTTTAATAACCAGGGGTCTATCACTACTCGTCCCCAAAAAACCACCTTGTCCTCAAGGTGAAAATCAGGAAATTGCTCAGCAATATGTAATCTGTTTTGGGTGTTTTTGGGTGTTTATGGATAAATAGAGTGCTTTGTCGGATAAGGTTGGAGTTTAACATATACCCAATCCAAGATTGCAAATTCTACTTCCCTTTGTTTGGTATACACGAAAGCCGTCATGCATTGTTGTGTTCTCTAGTGTAGCCTTTAAATTCCTCAACATATCATCTCTCTCTTTCAAAGAGTATTGACCGCACCTACCACAACAGCTTCGTTTTCATAAGATATAAGTGGTGGAATTGGTCAACCATATACCACCTCGTACGGAGATTTCTTTAATGATGTGTGATAAGAGGTGTTGTAGTTATATTCTGCCTATGCAAGCCAATTTGACCACTTAGTTGGTGTCTCCATAGTAAAACATCGTAAGTAAGCCTCTAGTCCTCAATTGACCACTTCCGTTTGACCATCAGTTTGAAGATGATATGAAGTACTCCGTTTCAGTTGACTACCCATTAGCTTACATAATTCTTCCCAAAATAAGCTTGTAAATACCTTATCTCTGTCCAACACAATACTTCGTGGCACACCGTGTAGTCTTACCATTTCTCGGAGGGACACTGTTGCCACAGTGGCTGGTGTGAACGAATGATTTAGAGCAATAAAATTGATGTAGCCTAGGAGATAAAAGGAGAGAAATCTCCAATAATAAAATCAAAGTCTTTATTATGAATCAAAAGTTGCCAATACAAGAAGACAATCTCTCTATTATGGAGAATTGGAAAGTAAACTAATTCTAATTCTAATTAATGAAAGAAACTAATCCTAATCCTAATTAGTGAAAGAAACTAATCCCAATCCTAATAAATCAAGGAAACTAATCCTAATTCTAATCAATCATGGAAACTAGTCCCATTCCTAATCAATTATGGATTTGACCATAATACCCTAACTTATCCTAATCCTACTACAACATTCTATCCCTAAAAAAAAAAAAAAAATTGTCCTCGAGTTTTAAAACGAAAATGAAGATAAAAATAAAAAAGTAAGCCACTTGAACGGACACATCTCTGAACATCGGCGTCAATAACAACAACCAATTTTCACAAGCCACACCAATATATCAAATATTTGATTCTTGAAAGGGAAAATTATTTCCATCAATACTATCATCAATGAACCCAAGAATTAAGTTAAAAAAATCATTTGTTAAAATATATGCAGACTCCTTAAGGAATGGTGGAAATTTTTTTTCAATTTTATTCAAATTAGGCTACCCATGAGTATCTTTTTCTTCCATACTTAGAATTCACATCCTCCCAGTACGTCCTCTGATATAACCTTGATCTTGGTTGTTCTTGAACGATTCTGGATAAATCTTGGACATTTTTTCCATACCATAGGTGTTGTCGATTCTCTTGTTGTCTTTCTTGGTGTTCAAGACTAATTTCCACTCTATTCTCTTGTTGTGGTGGTAATTGTGGTTGGTTGTGTGGCTCAGTTAATTGATCTGACCAATTGGACACATTCGGTTTCATCTTCTTGAACATCTCCATCGTTGATTTCATCAATTAATAGTTCCTCATCACTTGGTTCGAATTGAGCAACCTCCGCGTTAGTTCCATCGATTTTTTCTTCTTCTAACGCAAGCTCTTCTTCAATTGATTTTTTTTTCTTCTACTCCGTTCATTTTTTGCGCAATTTCACAACCCATTTGGATGAGTTCTTGATCTTCTTTAGTGAATAAATGTTATTCTTGATGGTTTCTTGAAAAATCTTGAAGATTATAATTATGCCTTTCTTGAATTTTTTCCAAAAGAACCCAAATTTCATGCATTCTCTTCCGAAAGTCCTCTTGATAGATGTTTTTATTTGAATATTTTTGTTTTCTTAAAAATGTTTCGACCTCTAAATTTGTGTTGTATTGATTCATGAGTGTTCTTTGATGTTGGTGATAATAATTTCTTTCACACTCTGAATCATCTAACTCCCAATTCTTACGTCGATCTCTTGATAAACCAGTTTGATTGGATCGTTGTGCTCTTTGTTGATAATATCGCCTGGTTATTCATTCCAAATTGCATTAGAATTTTCATCGGAATTGCTAGAATCACTATAATCAAATTTCAAATGTGGGTAATGATAGGTTCTTTGAGAAAATCGAGCATGAGCGGAGTTATTATGTTGGAATTCTTCTTCTGAATCACTTGAATAAAAATTTCAACACTGCTTTGGGGAGGAAATTTGACTTTCTTGCCTATACCAATTGCTATATTTTTTTTTTCGTCATCTTCCTTGATCGGTAATGGTCCATTCTAGTAAAATCTTGAAAAAAAAAAAAAAAATCTCGGTATCTTCTTTCTTTTCTAAAATTTAAAGGATTCCCCCTGTATAGGCGTGGACTGTTCAACAACGAGCACAACTCACGAAGCTCCCTTTTGCAATCGGCATCGCCAAGAGTTTTCCGATCTTCCACCGGTGGCAGTCAATGTTGGTCCAGACGGCTGCTCTGAGACCAAATTGATGTAACCTAGGCGATAAAAGGAGAGAAATTTCCAATAATAAAATCAAAGTCTTTATTATGAATCAAAAGTTGCCAATACAAGAAGACAATCTCTCTATTTATATAGAACTGGAAAGTAAAACTAATCCTAATCCTAATTAATCAAAGAAACTAATCCTAATCCAAATTAGTCAAAGAAACTAATCCTAATACTAAGAAACCAAGGAAACTAATCCTAATTCTAATCAATCTTGGAAACTAATCCCAATTCTAATCAATTAAGGATTTGACCATAATACCCTAACTTATTCTAATCCTACTACATGGGCATACTTAGATAATCGATCCACCACCACCAAAATTGCATTGTATACTTCGGATTTCGGTAGCTCATCAACGAAGTTCATAGTGATGTCATCCCAAATTATTTCCATTACAGGGAGTAGTTGTAATAATCCTATCAGTGCTAATGACAGATACTTGGACTGCTGGCATATAAAGCAGTCACCCACAAACGATCGTACACTAGATTTCATACCTTTCTAGAAGAACTCCTTAAGGCGTTGATACATTTTGAGGGTTCCATTATGACCTTCGACTGGGTGATTATGAAATTCTTGAAGCAAGAGAGGGATCGATCGTGGGTGATATTGAAGGTAGAACCACTCTCTGTTTATAGAGCAACAAATCTCCCTTCACGGAATATCCTTTCCTAGTTGAGTCTCCAGCTTGTATAGCTTGTCGGATTTGCTTCGATTTTTCATCTTGATCAATTTGATCACTGAATATTGCTGAATTTAGTCTGTCCACGCAGCTCAAAGTGCCTAGTTCCAAGAAAGGCCATCAGTTGTCGAGTTTTCCAAACCTTTCTTATATTCAATCACAAAACCATACCCAACCAACTTAGCCACCCATTTTTAGTATTCACCAGCGATAATCCGTTGTTCCAAACAAAACTTGAGACTTTTCCGATTTGTTTGCACTGTGAATTTTCGCCCCAATAAATACGGCCTCCACTTTTGCACCGCCAAAACTATTGCGATTAATTCTCGCTCATATATCGCCTTCAAATGGTGAGTGAAGGGTAAAGCATGACTGAAAAATGCAAGGGGGCGACCTGGTTGCATCAACACAGCCCCTACTCCCACTCTCGAGGCATTTGTTTCTACCATGAATGGTTGCTTGAAGTATGACAACTCCAAAACAAGAACTTCTGTCATTGCTTGCTTTAATGTCTCGAAGGTGGTTTGAGCCTCATTGTTCCATTGGAACTTGTCCTTCTTGAGCTGTTGTGTGAGTAGAAAAGCAATCGAGCCATAATAGCCATTAATTTGCAGTAATAACCCGTCAACCCAAGGAAGCTCCATAGATGTTTAATGGTGGTTGGTACTGGCCACTGTTTCATAGATTCAATTTTCGAAGGGTCAGCTGGTACCCCATCTGTTGATATCAAATAATCGAGGTATTCAATTGTTGATGCCGCAAACGTACATTTTTTAAAATTTTCCACTAGCGTATCTTTTTATAAGATTATAATGTCATAAAAGAATCAAGTAAAAAGGATCCTCTAATTGAAATTAGGAATTCGTTAATGCTTGCAGTACCAAGGACAAGTGGTTTATGTGATCATGAGCAGAGGAGCTATAAACCAATGTCATCAAAGAAAATCATAACAAATTTATGCAAATAGTGGCGTAGGATGTCATTCATTATCGATTGAAAGGTTGATGGAGCATTGTGCAGCTTGAAGGGCATCACTAGAAACTCGTAATGTCTTTCATGGGTTCTAAAAGTCGTTTTGTAGACATCCTTTGCTGTTACCCTGATTTGATGGTACCTGGATTTGAGATCAATCTTAGGGAATACGGTTGTCCCCGTCAGTTCATCAATGATCAGAATAGGAAAGTGACATGGGATCTTGCTTGATTGAGAGCACGATAATTGACACAAAACCTCCATCTACCGCCTTTTTTCTTTACTAATAGCACCAGGCTGGAAAAGGGACTGGTGCTTGGCTGTATAACCCTTGCATTCAGCATCTCTTCCACCAAGACGTTCAATCTCATCCTTCTAGAACTGTGGGTAGCGATACGGACGCACGATTACTAGACCTTCCCTAGGTCTCAGCTCAATGGAGTGATTGTGATGTCGCATAAGTGGTAGACCCTCAATCGGTTTAAAAACTTCTTGATATTTCTGTAGGACCACCTATATTTTCGGACTTAGGGTGGTTTGATCATGATTGAGGTGAGCATCATTTATTTGAGCCACTATTGCATTCAACTCTGGTAGGATCCATTGGCCTTCCTCCCTCACGAACTTCATTATGGATTTCAGGGAGACTTAGGATTTCATTAAGCTTCTGTCCCCTTTGAGTTGCACCTTCCATTCACCAATTTGGAAGTCCATTTTAGATGTGCCCCAATCACATTCAACACGACCCAATGTCTTAAGCTAGAGAACACCTAAAATAACATCTACACTACCCAACGACAAGGGGGGAAAATCATTAATAATAGTTAAATTTGGAAGGTTAAGAACCACACGTTTGCAAATGCTAGGGGTGTACATAAAAGCATCGAAAACCGATCTGACCGATCAAAACCGACCGAATTAAGGACGGTCAGTCGGGGCTAGGGGTCGGTTGTTTGGTTTTCGGTTTTTCTGAAAAAAAAAATTTGAAAATCGACCGACGTATATATATATACATATAATTTTAGCAAGCTCATTACCACCAACCTAAGTCCAAACCTACTATTTTAGTATTGATTTATTATTATTTTTTATGTTGCCTAATTTCTCAAATCCATTACATGATTTATTTAAATTTTTTCATAAAAAAATGATTGATTTAAAATTAAAAAAGTTGTTAATTTTATTAACTTAACAATAACACTTTATCAATTCATCTGGCTTTTCTTAAAAAAAAGAGACCAAACTGACCAACCGATTGACCTGACTGATGGTCGAGTGAATTTCACTTTTTTTTTTTTGGTCGGTTTTCGGTGTTGGTTTTACCGACACTGACTGATCGATGTACACCCCTAGCAAATGCCCTTTTTCTTTAATAGAATTCCCTGTTCCTAGCATAATTTCGTAGCTTGAGGTTGGAGATCGCGACAGACAGTGTATTTATCAGTTATTTGTTGATGAAGTTGTGTGAGGCTCTACTATCGATTAACACCACCATGTCTTTATCTCCCACTTTGCCCATAAGCTTCACCGTTTTGGGTGTGTCAATCTCTGCCAGGGAGTTGAGAGATAATTCAGCAACTTCCATTGGATCCATAAGCAGAATATCCAACGTATAGGGGGAATTTCATCGACTTTCTCAACTTTGAGGTTTCCTTCCATGGTGAGGTCCTCGTCCTCGTCATTATAAAGCAATAGATTCAACCCTTTTTTATAGCGATGACCTGGAGTATACTTTTTGTCGCAACGGTAGCATAACTCCTTGTCTCGTTGGCTCTGCATCTCATTGTTCGATAACCACTTAAATGAACCGACGGTGAACGATTTTTCCATTCACATCGCTTAGGGTCATCAAAGTCGATGAACCAGCCGTACTTTGACTAGGGTTAAGGGAGATAGTTCTGGTTGTTGGGATACTCGAGTTTGTCTGACTGAAGTCGAATTGGTGCCTGATGATGTAACAGATTCGCTTGCCTTAGTCGATGGGCTTGGGCTTCCTTCACTCCATTTCGTTCTACGGGCTTCTTCAATATCCTTAATCAATTGGGTCATCTGCATCTTCTCCTTGATGCCTACCAATTTGAACATCCTCATCTCCACTTGGATATCCTCCTTCAGCCCACTCATGAACTTGCTCTCCAGCGTTTCATCAGACAGATCCTTCAACGGCCCAAATGTTCAAATCGGCATCGATATGCCCTCACTGTTCCCTCTTGTTTCAGGGTGAGGAATTGAGCTCATCGATCTTCCTCTTTTGTTGGTAAAAAAACAAAGCAACATCTGCTCTTTCAACTCTACCCAGGTGTCCATCGGCATTCATTCCTTCTCCCATTGTTGCCATTCCAATGCCTCCCCTTCTAAACAGAATACAGCTGCCTCAATCTTATCCTTCTCCGACACCCCTTCTAAACAGAATACAGCCGCCTCGATCTTATCCTTCTCTGACAATCAATTGACGACAAAGTATCGTTCCACTCGATGGAACGATCCTAGTGGATCATCTCCTATTTTTCCTTTGAAAATTGGTATCTCAAGTAATCTTAAAAGCATATCGAATAAAGGTACCTCTCTTTTCTTTTTCTGACGTACTTCCGTTCTGCCTCCTCGACTGCCGGTTGTTTGCCTTTTTCTGTCACTATTCACTCGGATGAAGCTGATTTCACACCGTCATCTATCGTACCTCCTCTCCTTGACACGCCTCAAGTGCTGCCAGCATTCCCTGTTCCATGATCTCTCCCATCGCTTCAAATCGAGCTGACATGGTGTTTTCTGTCAGTTGTTGCATCTCTGCAAGCTGTTGCTCCATCCGAGCTTCCATACCCACCTGTAGCAAGGTGAGATGTTCTTCAATCGTAGACATTCGAGCCTCCATTTTCTTCACAACCCGAATCTTTCCTCTCAACCCCACGACAAATTCACCACTCCTCCATCCCATAACTAACTAATTTTCAATCTTCATTAATACATTTAATTCTCCCCCTCTTTCTTTTTCTCATATATCTTTTAATAACCGGGTCTATCATAACCTTTGACACTAAACTTCATCTTTATCTTATGTTAAACATGTATAATGGTTGGGCTTTTGATTTCATTGGTCTCAGGACAACGATCATCCAGTGCGTCAAGATTTGAACGAAAGCACTTTGGATTTAAGTCTGAACTTGAATGCTCTCGACGATGGTGGCGAAGCTAGTTCAAAAGCTGATCACGTTAGAGATGGCAAGAGGAAGGGCTAACCTTAGAGTGTGTGGATTGCTTGGACCTGTCATTCTACATTTGAGAAGCAGCTGCAGTTTCGTCCTTACCAATTCAATTCTCTTATTGGAACTGAGTTACTTGACATCCCACATCTCTGCTAATCCCGGAAGTATATGGTTCTCTCTAGTATGATTGCTTATTTGAGCTAATTTGATTTGTTCACAGAAAATATACAGTATCAATTCTTTTATCCTTAAAATTCGATATCAATGTAAGAAACTGTAACGAGAGCCCGAGGAATTGTGTACCAATTATCCACATGTTGAGATTTTAGTTTTATTTGATTTCCACTGTCAAAATGATTGTCTAATGGACTCACAATCCCTGCTATTATAATGACATTTTTTTACTCCCATCTCTACTCCATGCTCTGTTCTTACCAAGTCTAGTTTTTATTTTCAATTTTGGCTAGCAATTGTTTCTTTCTGTTCCATCCATGGGAAGAAATGAACACGTATGCCCTTTGTTGCAAAATTGAGGAAGCATCAACTACTTCATAACAAATTAGATGAGAAAACCATCTAATATAAGGTCTTGTTTATGTAGGAATGAGAATGTGTTTCGAATCAAAATGAGAATGTTATTCTTTCGTTTTTACTAGTTGTCTATATTGGAATAAGAAGTTTATTGATGATGTTTACTTTGTGGGGACTGAAATGTGAAGATGGAGATTATTCTAGTCTAAGGTTTGGTCCGTTATTTATTTATTTTTCGTTTAGTTTTGGACTCGAATATTGAGTTTTTTAAATAGGTTGCCTAATTTATCTGAATAGATACGTTAAATCGTGTGTCAAATACGTATTTGGGAAGTATCTAGAAGTATCGGTATTTGATAAATGTCTGATACTGATTCTTTGCCTCACATGAAGTATCTGTGCTTTATAGATGTTTACTACACTAAACCGTTGGGAGTTGATATGGGTATTAATTATATATACTAATGTTATTTGCATTTGCATATGTTATTTATTGTGAAAGCTTCATTTTCATAAAATAAATATTTAACAAATTAAATAGAAAATTTGATTCTAAGAAAGAATAGATAAAGATGTTTTTTAAAATAAAAAGTGAATAAGAAACAAAAAAGATTGTAATCTAATCAATTGGTCTCAATTTATAGATGGAAGGATAGGTATGTAAAATAATTAATTTATTTAGGTCGTTTGGATATTAAGTACAAGTTAATAACTTAAGATATACATGTCTAAGATGATAAATGTTGTATTATGCCTAAGATGATAAATTTTGTACTTGAATATGCATATGATAATTAAATTTAAAAGTTAAATATTTGTATTTGATACTTTTGCTTATGACAATAATTTAAATCATTAAATCTTAGTTAGATAATTTATAGATGTTATTAATTAATTAATAAATAAATTAAAAAAAAACGTACACATCTATATTACATTAAAAGGGGTTAAGGAGGAAAATTTTTACCTTCTTGTTTTGCCCTTAATTTTTTAATATATTTATATTAAACCCTCACTTTAATAGTTAGTTATTAATAATTCTATTTAAAGGCCACTCTCCATAGGAGACGACCATTTGCCAATCCACCTCTCAAGTCAAATATCATTCTATACAAAATAATTAATTTTTTTTTTCTTCCATGCAATTCACGATTTCTACAAAACATGCAAAACAAGACAGTAATCCTACATTTATTTTGTTTACATTTTTTAGGAAATTTTGAATTTCTTTTGTTTTGATTTATATTTGTTTATGAACAATTTATCTCTTCTTCTTTCTTTTGTTTTGCTTTTTGTTTCGTATATACAAAGAGGTAATTAATCTTTTTCTTCTAGACAATTCAGCACTTCTACAAAAGGGTAAACTGTATTAACTAATTTATTTTTAGGAAATTTTGAATTTATTTTATTTTGATTTATATTTTTTTTTTATTCCTCTTCTTTTTCTTTATTTTGTTTTGTTTTTTGTTTCGCAACTTTTGGTATAGCGTTGTATGGGTTTTGTTCCCTGCATTTTTCTTACAGTCTAAGAAAAACATTATCAAGCACAAAAAAAAAAAAGTATACTTCAAAATTTTTCTTTAAATTCATGTTAGAAGTTTATTCTTAGAATTTTGGTTTCAAATAAGAGATGGAGAAAAACATGAGAATGATGAGGAAATTAGAGAGAGGAGATTAACTTGAGAAAGGAAGAGGAGTTGAGAATATTGTGAATTTTTTTATCAGCTCAAGATAAAAGCATTATCAAGAAAAAAATAGATAAAATATAGTCTCTATTTTGATCGAGAAACACGTGATAATAGTGAGAAAATCAAAAGAAAAATCAACTTGCAAAAAATAGGGAATAAGGAGATATGGAGGAGGGATTGAGAATATTATGTGTTATTTTATGTGTGTTTCTTTTCTACCTTTTTTCTATTCAATAGCATCTACCAAAAACCATTCTCCAGAAAAGAAAAAAAATGTAAGTCCTTTAGCATACTTTATTTTTTCTAAATTCACATCGGGAGTTTTTACTTTTTTGAAGTAATTTAAGGTAAGAGCTTTATTTTGATAGAAAAATGCATAATGATGATGAAAAAATTGGGAAGAGGAAGATCAATTTGAGAAAATTAAGAGAGGGAGATATGAGAAGAATATTAGTGAGATATTAGGTAAAAATCGACTTTTTAATTTTAATTTCATCTCAAATTTAAAAGTTATATCACTGTGATTCAATAATAATGATTTTTCCCATTTAATTTCTTTTTATAATTTTATAGATCAAACAAAACATTTGAAATAAAAAAATTATCTATCCAAATTATACTTTTCTCAAACTAAAAAATATTAACATAAATATTAAAATTAAAATTTCAAGATTTGTGACAAACTAGTGCACAACGAAATTACAATTGCTTAAAGAATCTTTACGATTTAAATCACGCAAGAAGTCCATAAAACACTGAAATTCCATTACCATAACTTGATGATCCATTCAAAAGCAATTAAAGTTATATCATTATCTAACTTTTAAAAGTTATAGAATTAAAATGTAAAACAAATCTATATATTATTTATTTATTACATGCTCAAAAACTAATATATTCTAAAATTTATAATTAAAACAAGATTTCATGAATATTTGGCGTGTATTTTAACTAGTTAATTAAAAAGTAAATAACTAGGAATAATCTAGTAACTGAGTAATCTATTTCCTCTCTTTTTATTCATTTCCAAAAAGGTCACATATGCAAGTAGAATAATAAAATTTCTTGGTTCATTGGATATTTTATCTTAGATAATAACTACCTAGATTTCAAAATGTAAACATCTATAAAATCTCAAAAACTTGTGAAACAAATAAAAGCCTTTATAAAATCCCACCAATCGATTTCATTCCTGCATTTTAGAAATCCAATCAAGTGGGAATAAACTTTTTATTAACATTTTTTATTCCCATTTTCTTGAATTAGATTGCTTATATTCTCCATCAAGTTCAGATGGCCATTGAAATTTGAACCTGCATCTTCAACATGAATGTTACTAATGCACAATTTCCATAACTCATTCATTAAGAAGCGTTTCATTAGAGGGTGATGTTGCCTAAATCAAGATCTTATTTATTTTGTAAGAACAGTTTCAAGCATAGTTGCATAGCTACAAAAGTAAAATAAAGAAGATAAATTGATTCAAAATAAAGGGAAAGTCATGGATCCTTTGGTATAAGGTCAGATTAGGAGGGAGGAGCATGGAAAAGCAAGGGAAGTTCTGCTCATCAAAGAGGTAATTAAAGAATATTTCGTCATCATTCTTTGGCAGCAGCTACTTCCTCCTTGGAGAAATAGTCGTGCCTGATACAAAACATATGCGAATGATATGTAGAATTAGTAAAGAGAAAAGGGAACAATCACAATCTACCCTCCCAAAAAATCCAAAAAAGAACTCAGCAAAGTTTCAAGGTAAAATATAGTGGTTATAGCTTTCAAAACTCATTTTTCTAACAAGTAATTCTTTTAATTATGCTAATGAGGGCAGCCTTTTGTAATAATTGTTGTAGGGGTTAGGACACCACCTAACAAGAAAGCTCCACGGACACAAAGAAACACAAGAACATTCGAAGATAGAAATATATTGCAATATAAGGAAATTATAACATAACAATAGCCTCTTGAGGACTATCTCTCTATTCCAAAATCCCACCATGAAAACTCCTAAAACCTTTCCTACTTTGCTCCCAACTTACTCCTTTTATTTATAACAAAAACTCTAACAAACTCCCTATCTAATTACTAAAATATGCCCTTTCTCATAAACATAATAACAATCCTAACTAGGGGTCTCTCAGTATGATGTTTACTTTTTATACCATTATTTTGTGTGAATATATTAGGTTCACATTCAAGAGACTGTGAATGCAATGCAATGTATTTTGCAGCAAGCATGAAGTTGGCCTCGATGAAGTTGAAAGTGATTGGTTGCCATGAAACATAATCGCATTGCAGACCAACATGTCCTTAAGGAGGGTTCTTCCTTAGTTTTAAAAGGTTTCGAGGACTTTAATATTCAAAATTATATTCTATAACTATTTGCAAAGATGCACATGATTGGTGCAAAAGATCAAATAAAGAAGTTGAAAAATGCAAATAGCATATTTACTTGAAAATTAGGCTCCAAGTTGAAAAACGTTGATAACTTAAACGAAAAGCTTGTATCTATCCTAATTTTAGATCACAACAAAATCCACACACCCCACCAGGACCATGCTGAGAGATGTTTTTCTTTATGAGCCTAAAGAAGTGATGACTTACTGTATTTTTCTCGTCAATTGGTAGATACCAGTCCCTGCCATTGCAATGTTGACACTAAAAAGATTCCAGTTCTTCTGCATTTTTTAGAAACAAAAAAGATGTTCAGAGCTAGAAATTGTAGCCATTAGCTAAGATAAAATTTAATCCTACTAGTCGATCAACATACGTACAAGGATAATAGGAATTATGCATCAATTGACTTTTAATTTAATCATTTATTGTTTACATATGTTTTTTAACTACTGTCAAAGTCAAACACATAGTATTTGAAGACTTCTTTCTCTAAATCTACGATCTCTACCTAACCAAGAACCCAATCTGGCCAACCCTCCGACCAGGAAATAACCTCTGATGGTTGCTCTTCAATGGCTGGTGGCCCCTACCAAAGTCTTTGTCCTTTGAAAGGAAGAAATTTTCCATTGAAACCGACCAAGCTTACAAAGAAGCAGAGTTAGACACCAAAGATACCGGTCTTTCTCCTCTATTCAGTGGAGTTTCTAGCCTGGCTTTTATCTACCCTCAATAGCCTCATGGAATCCCCATTCAACCAAAAAATCTTTAAACAAAGGATATCATGTGGGTTGAGAAGTTATCGAACAGAAGAGGGCACTGTGCAGAGATTGCTAAGCTGGAAGGAAATGGGTGATGCACGAAGTTGATTTTTCTGGCAGTGAAAACAGGGAGGTTGGAGTTTTTTTTTATAGATTTCCCCCCCAACCACTACACTCACCTCCATTAATGCCCCTTCCCACAAAACTTTCTACAAATCTATCCTACCGACTGATTACCTACCACCATGCACTTTTGAGACCTGTGCACCACTAATATTCTTTTTCCTTCTGATCTTGATATTTCATCCTCGACTGAGAGCTCCCACAATCAAATGAAGGATACTCCCGCCATTGCTATGGGTCCCACCCTTTTAGGCTTGTGGCCAACAATATCTCACTGGCCATTAGCCAAGCTCATAAACCGATACCCATTCCACTAAATATACTTCGCCCAACTGCCTTTAAAAACCCACAATAGACCTCTCAATCCCACTGAACTAACCATACCTCTCTACCCTCCACCCAATTTGTCTTTTCAAACTCATACCCTGGCCCATCTCATTTCATAGAATAACCGTTTACCTGCTTTACTCAATCGAGCCTAGTTACTAATCACTTAACCTTACCAGACCCACTCGATACTGCTTTTGAACCTTAAATAAATAAATAAATAGGAAAAGAAAGAAACTATCTTCATTGAGTGGAAGAATGCCTATTTGTTACTGGGGACAAAGCACACCACTTCGAAGGAAACATATCAATTACACCCTAACAATCAGCCCTTTGACCCACATTCAGGCACTGTCTCTTCGCATTAATCTCCTTATTGCCCATCTCCTCAATCCACCATTCCTCCAAACATTTTTGGTGAGGATATGGGTTTTCATAGCTGATTTCCATCCGTATTGAAATAGGTTACAAACTGATTCAATCCCCCAACCATTGAGGACAATCCAATTTTGTTGATGAGATAGAGGACAAAGACCAGTCTTGACAAAGCCTTTGCAAGATAAAGCTTTGGAAGCAGGGCCTTTGTATAATGTCTATTCCAACTAAGTCTAAGCAAAATAGCTGTCAAGGCCAGCATGCTCATTAGAGAGCTAAGGAACCTTACATTTTCTGTTAACTACAAGGCCCATCTCACCTTGCAGTAGAAGCGTGCCCAGTCCACGATGATTATCCTTTCCTGGAATGCTCATGGCCTCAGCTCTTGGCATAAGAGAGCCCTCATCCAAGACTCTCTCCTCAGAATTAATCCTATTCCTACTTTTGTCCTCCTCCAAGAAACTAGAAGATGCGGTTGGTACGCATTATGTTAAATCACTTTGGAGTTCACGTCGCATTGGATGAGCTGCTTTGAATGCTTGTTTGGTTGGGGTATTTTTATTATGTGAAATAATCCTTCTACTGAGGTTATTAAAGTTATTGAAGGTCTTACTCCCCTACCCTTCATCTCTCCCTTTAGATGGTTTTTTGATTTCTGGCTTATTGGTATCTATAGCTTGAATAAGTTAGTCAATAGAGCATCTCTTTGGATTGAATTATATGACCTCTTCTCATCTTTGAACTCATCATTGGATTTCAAAGGAAGACTTCAATATGAGTGGATGGGCTTCTGAAAATTCGAAGGGTAAATCGAACATTAAGAGCATATACTTTATAACACCAGTACTCCGAAGAAATTGGCCTTTCTCCCCAAAAGGCGGATTGAGGAGTTCCTCGATCATAGCACCGACGTCTCTGTGACAAGCACTGGACATGCTGAAAGTTCAGAGAAAAGAGGTTGAAAAGAAGGATGTTATCATCTCCAATTGAGGGTCATTTGTAGATAAAGAGTTACCTCAATGAAGTCGGTTAAAATCCACTATGACGACGACTTTGAAAAACTTTGTTTAATAGGTTGTACAGTTGTGTCTTTGAGTTTTGAAGTATGTGGAAGGCAATTTGCCTACTTTGCAATTCGGTCTTGCAGCTGTTGTGATAACTGTTTGATTGTCTAAATTAACTCCAATTAACGCTGATTTTTTCCAATTTACTTTTTGTCCCGAGCACCATTCAAACAATTCTATGATTTTCCTCATATTATCAAGCATTTGTACATCATATTTGCAAAAAATCAAGGTATCATCCACGAATTGTAAGATAGACACATGATTAAGGTGTACCTAATAATAAAAAATGTCAACAGATGCCGTCTACAGATCCCCTAAATATTTTTCTTAAAATATTTTAAGAACGATGCAAGAAGAATTTACTATGAAGTAAAAAATGATTACTTCACACCATTAGCCCATTCTTTTGACTCCTGGCTCACAGAAATCGGGTCCAAGATACTTCAAGTTATGTGGATGGTGCACCACTCTTTCGACCATGTTCTTAGAAATTGGTGGGATAGCAATCAAATGAATGGATGGCTCATTCATGCTTTTATGCAAAAGTAAAGGCTCTAAAGGGAGTGTTAAAGGAATGGAACGGATCAAACTTTGGCTGCATCAAAGCACAAATGACAGAATTGGCAAATGTGTTAAAGGCTATTGCTATTCAAGCAGAAAATGAGAGCATTGATCTTTGCTATCGCAGGGGATGAGAAATAGCTTCTTTCATAGATTGATAATCAAGGAGAAAAACACTGTGATGGAGATTCTTTCTAGACAGTTTGGTAACAAATAGTGAAATTTGTATCCAATCGCAAAATCATTGATGCTTCTTTATTATCTAATGAGCTCATTGAAGAATACAAGAGCAAAAGAAGAAGGGAGTGATTATCAAGCTTGATATAGAAAAAATGGTTCGTTGACAATTCTTTGATAATATTTTGAGAGACAAGGGTTTGGCCATAAATGGAAGAAATGGATTCAAGGTTGTTTATCTTTGGCAAATTACTCTATTTAAATAAATGGGAAGATAATAGCTACATGGGGCCTTCACCAAGGTGATCCCTTGTCACCATCTCTTTTTATTTTAATGGTAGACTGTCTTAATAGAATGTTATCACAAGGGGAGGAATTTAAGACATCAAAGGTTTTGAATTAGATGAAGATAATTTATCAATCAACCATATTCAACTTGTAGATGACACCATCTTATTCTCTTTGTGTGACCATGAAAAGCGTACATCCCTTTTATCTACCATTCACGCTTTTGAAGAAGATTCTGGTCTCACTATAAGTCACCAAAAGACATAATTTCTTGGCATCAACATTCCATCAATCTTTTTATCCTCCCTTACTGCAGATTGGGGGTAGAGTAACATCATGACCAACTGTCTACCTTGGTTTGCCTCTGAATAGTAAGTAAGCTTCATTCCAATTCTTTTTGGGGGCCTATTATTGAAAAGGATGAAAGAAGACTCATGGGTTGGAATGAACCACATAACTCTCTATCCAATTTGCCTATTTACCTATTTTTGTTCCCCCTCCTTTCCAAGGCAGCAAACATTCTTGAAAGATATTTTTGTCATTCCTTATGAGTTATGGTATGGGTGCCAAGACAAGAAAAGGGTACATTTCAAAAATTAACACATTGTGAAGCTGCCTTTGAAGGAAGGGGGGGCTTAGTTTGGTTGACCTAAAGCTGAAGAATCAAGTTCTACTGGTAAAATGGATTAAGCATTTTTACAAGAAAAATGCAGGCTATGGAGGATTGTTAGAGCTGTTAAATATGGCACCATACACTTTGGATACAGATCAGGATCCAGTCAGCTTGATTATTCTATTGGATCTTGGAGATATATCATAAAACAACAAACCTCTGACAATATACCAATTCTTGTTGGTGATAGAAGTTCTACTCTATGGAGTGTTGTTAGTACCTTGTGGGACTTGGGTCTCAAAAGAAACTTAACAGATTTGTATATGATGCATGCTTTTGATTTGTTATCGTGCCGTGGTCTCCACCCTCTTGATTCTTTGAAGCAGTTTGATTCATTGGTTCATACACTCATCATACTTTATCAACTTGTTAATATAGGTACCAAAGTGACAAAATGAAGTCTCTGGGACTAGGAGTGATAACAAAACGACTGGCCTTCTTCCATTTTCTTTTAGAGTCTGTACCTCTGTTTAGACTTTTCATTTGAATTGCAATGTGCCATCGTCTGAATGAGTGACGATATCTTCTTTCATTTTCATATTTGATGATAAAAACTTGCATCCTCAAAGCAAATGTGATGTTAATGTTTGAAGGGTTTGCCATTTTTTCCAGTATAATTGCATCTGCCTGTTGTTGCACGGAAAAAAAAAAGGAAAAAAAGAAAAAAAGAGGAAAGAAGAAACCTAACAGAGTAGGAAACTGAGGAATGGGTTGTGCTATCATCTTACCTCCCACGCCTCACAGTAAGAAAGTATGCTGACTATTGGAGATGGTGCATAGATAAAAGCAAACCCTTCCTGGCAAAATCCCTTGCTAAAATTCACATCTTCGGCAACATACCATCATAAAGCAATCTAATCTCGGTTCTTTCCCTAAGAAATTTAAATTCTTCAATTGGGAATTCAGCCATGAATGCCTTTGCACTGTTGACATGATCACTCTTCTTGAAGCAGTCCTAATCAGTCACCCATTTAGCAAGGGAAAGGAAGTCCTATGGAATTGCTTCATTGAAGCATTTCTTTGGCATGCTTGGAGAAAAATCATCACATATTCGAGGATAAAGCTACCACTTTTGATGACTACATTTTTTTATCATTTATCTTACACAGCCCTCTCTTGGTGTAAACTATACCCCATCTTTCGTTCCTACATGAAAAAGAGATCCCTTTGAGAATTGGAGAGATCGAAGAAGGTAGCTTTCATATGAAAAAAGCATCTCAACTTCTGAGAGAACAACCAACAAGCAGAAAACTATCCAACAAAATATACTTCAAACGGATCATAAGGAAACCAGGTGCCACTGAACGCTTCTAGCAATGCGCTAATAGCCAAATTAACAAATTCCTCCTAAGAAACCTCCACTAGTTCTATCAAAACCAACTAATAAAACAACTGCGAACTCAGATAGACTAATTAACCCAACTCGATCAAATGAATTCTTCTTATCCAAAGATGAGAAATGTGGCAAACAACACAAAGACAACTTCCATGTAACACAAGCCAAACAAACCAACTACATCAACAATGCTAAATCCAAAAACTCCATACATGCAAGATCACGTACGACATAACAAGATCACTTGTCTTCTAAAAATTACAACACCACTGATTTCATGCACAGTTTTTCTCCGATGTTAATGGGAAAATTTCACGAAACTGCAAACCACTTGTTTCTATAAGAGCTGAGAATTTTCCAGTTACTAAGGATGGAGGGAGAGGATTTCCTAAGATCAGAATAGTGCCCAAAGATAGGTTAGAAGGAGAATTATCCTTTCCAGTCCCCTATTTATCATCTACGTGAGAGATACCAATGTTGTTTGAAATATTGCACATAACAAGGAATAAGTTGTTCACAAAATCCGCCCACATCCTCTAGATACACATCTTCTTTATGATTTACATTCTCAATAACATTTTGATTAATTGGATACTCCAATTTCAAACTACTCATACTCAGTGTTTTAAAAGGCGCGGCCGGGTGCATGCCTATGACTTTTTTTTTTTTTTTAATATAACTTAAATAGCATTTTAATATAATATATATATATAATTTTTTTAAACCTAATTGACATCATTATACTACCTATGTATGAATGACGGCTACACAAAAAATCAAATCTTATTGGACGGCTTGCTTGTTGCTTCTCCTTCATGGTTCCATCTCCAAGAATTCAGTAAGTCTTTTCTTCTTCTTCTTCCTCATCCTCTTCTTCTTTCTTCACCAAATCTTCTTCTTCTTCTGCCTCCTCCATTCACAATTTCTTAAAAAAAAAAAGCAGAACTTTTCTTCTCTTCTCCTCCTTCTTCTTTGATCCTTCATTCATGGTGGTTTCTTCAAAAGAAAAAAAATCAGAACTTCTCTCCTCTTCTTCATTCACGATTTCTTAAAAAAAAAAAAAAAAAAGGAAAAAAAAAATCTAGACTCTCTTCTTCTCCTTCTTCTTTGTGTAAATAAACATGTATGTAGTATATATATATATATATATATTTATATTTTTTTATATATAGTGCGCCTCACGAAAAAAAGCCAGCACCTTTTTGTGCGCCTTGCACTTAGGCTCTAGAGGACCATTGCGCCTTAGTGCGCCTTGGGCATTTTAAAACACTAGTCATACTAATAATAGACTCTAAAATTGAATCCTCTACTCCAGTCACGCTAGAATTTGTTCCAATTTCTTTAGTCAAATTAATGACACCAAAGGATAAGATAGGAGACAAAAAAGAGAAGTATCTTTCCCTAAAACTAACAGATTTGAAGTACAAAGATTATAATCTTTTTTTGGATTTTCCATAAGTGTTGAAGACTCCTTTTTTCTTTGGAAAGAACTCAAAGGACCCATGCATGTTTCTTGAAGTAAAGCAGAATGTGGAGTTTGCAAGCCCTCAGAAACTGAAATCCTTAAGTTGGCAACACCCTTTTACGATTGTAGACAAAAGGATAAGCTTTATTGAATGAATTCTTAATCTCCAAACACATGGAGGACTTTCTTCTTGGGCCACGGAAGCCACCTTATCCTTCTCAAAATTGTTTAACCAAACATCCTTATTCTTCTCACAATTGTTCAACCAAATTCTGAACAATAACAATAAAACTTTGAATATATGCCCATTGACAATTGAGAGAGAATGTTCATGATCATTAATCAAACATTGTTTAATCAAAGATCAGAGAAGTTGGAAGATAAGGGCTGAAGTGAAGGCACATCATAGACCTTAGTTTGAATGAAAACACTTCCGAAAAGTCCCTTCGTAATTTCAATTGAAGTTAGAACGAAACCACAAAAATTTCCTCTAACTTCAACTTTCAACTTAGCCCAGCCCCCATAATGATGTAGATCTACTATGTTTCTCTACTGCCCATCTTTCAACTTTCATATGAAAAGAGCCAATATTTTCCAGTGTCCAATATCCCTAAAAATCCTCCCATCTTCCATTTGAAGCAACGCTTTATCATCCATAAAAGGGTTGATTCAGAGTTCCACATGAATCCTCAAAGGTACTATATATTTTTCCTAAAATATGACATAAAAATTAGTGATAAATACTATTACAGCCACATGTTCACACCAACAATCAATAGAAAACCAACCAAACCTTATCCCAAAGTAAACCTCAAAAATATCCACCTCAACTGGTAACTAATTACGAAGAGTGTCCTTTGAATTACAGATGTGAAAGTGATGGCCACTTTTTTCTAGCTATCCTTTCATTCACCATGTATGGTGGAAAATTCTTCAATGTTTCCACATGAACCTATCCCTCCTCTACTTAGAGCAGCAAGGATCGCACCCTTTCTTATGTGGCTCCTTGTTAAAAGACAAAGACAAGGTCATATGTCTCAATGGTATGAAAGCCACTTCTAAGAACATTTAGCTTACACCGAGGATGGTATCGTTTCGGATTCTTCCCCAAGGAGTTCTTTATCTGGAGTTGTGACTCTACCCCCTCCTCATTTCTTCCAATTGGGATCCTTTTAATAATTTGAATTCCTTGGAAGTTCAAATATCATTCACAATGATAAAATCATAGTTTCTAATCCTTAAAAAGAAAATAATAATAATAATAATAATAATAATAATAATTATTATTATTATTATTATTATTAATAATAAATTAAAAAATATTGAACCAACATGAGTTGAGAGCCTAACAATCTCTGTAATAACTATATTAAACAAAATATGGGTCATTCATATGGTCATATTATTATCACTATACATTTATGCGTTCATTCATCAAATCATTTCTTCAACTTACCGGTGTGATCACAGTACTGTAACGTGACCAGATAACTCCAGTGGCGGTAACAGCTGGATGCATATGATATGAAGAACCAAAGTCAATAAAGGAATTCTTCTAACTCAAAATCAAACTACAACAGAAAGGAAAATATGTTAAATTATTAATGTTCCTTCAAAATTGCAATACGAGTGCATGTGAGAAAAGATATAGGTGATAGAAAAACTAAGGAGGTACGAACTTTGCATGGTTTGAATGACCTTTTTTATCCCTTTGAATATCCAATGCCACAGAGAACGCACATACCTATTTGCTGAGGATAAGAAATTTTTTCTGGTGGCTTAGAGAAGTCAGCAATATTGGCTATACTGATACCCCACTTAAAGGTTGGTGCCCAGAAGTGAACTGTGTTACAAACATGATTTAGCTCGTAGCAATCGTGTACAGATGGCATATTTAGTTTAAAGAATAGACTGAAAAAATTGCATATCGATAAGAAGATCTAAATTATTACATATAAAAATTCCAGAGGAGCTACAGCAACAATAATATTACAAGACCACAAAAGATGATTGGTTTTTCTTTTTAATAATAGATAATATTATTAACAAAGAACAAAAAAGCAAAAGGACTGGGGCTGCGAAAAGAAGCAACCCTTCTCAAAAGAGATATTACAAAAGAAAGCCTTCCGATTGAGATTAGTAAAATATATTGTAATTAAAAATGAACTTTTAGCGACGGGAGCATCACTACATGGCCACAGAAGTTAATTTCATTCTAATACCACGCATTCCTACTAGAGATCATGCAATAAAATTTCTAGGTATGTCACAATAACCTTTTTAGATTAATGTAGGTATTGAACCACATCCTATTATCAAATCCAGTAGGTAAATCTCCCAATAAGGAAACATACCATGAGACATCAATCGAAACAAGGAAGAAGTCTTAACTTTTGTTATTTATTTATGAGTAAGAAACAATGTTATCAACTGAAAAAAGTACAAAGGATGTCATTATACTGCGATGAGAAGAATAAAGTTTCTTTTGATCCATATTATAAATAAAAATTCATGATTCAAACTTCAGATTAGGTAACCACTTGAAACATTTTAATACTACTTCATTGAAAATCACAAAATAGAAGGAAGATCTTGATTATATTTTGTGGGGTTGCTTGTTACTCCCTTTGGAGTCCACGCTTCAGTGTGTTTGAAGTTGTGGTACGTACTAGGGATTGTCCGCTATCGTTCTATGATCTTTGGAGATACTGATGATCTTTCCTCTTTGGGATAAAGGGACTCCTATGGTAGGCCTTTTTTTCCTTTTCCTTTTTTTTTTTTTTTGCTATCTTTTGGGGAGTGTGGCTCGGGAGGAAATTAGCATTTTTAAAGGAGTGGAGGGAGACTTTGGAAGAGGTGTGGGAGGTTGTGAGATTTAATGCATCTTTATGGGCATTCGTTAATTAGACTTCTTGTAATTATCAGTTTGGTATTATCTTTTGGATTGGAGTCCTTAGCTGATGACCCTATTTATGGGCTTGCCTTTTGTATCCCCTTGTATTCTTTCACCATTCTCAATGAAAATCTCTTACAAAAAATGACCAAGTAGAAAAATATGAAGGTAAAGGATGAGGCACAACAATATTACAAGCAAGTTCCACTCTCACGGGTAAATTTTTGAGTAAATTTCTTGAAAGCAATTTCCTAACTTGAGAATTACAGCCTTCGTGATGATGCATTGATGCCTACAGGTAAAGAACATGAAGAATGATGGCCAGTGGGCATTACGATGAGTTTCATTTATCATTGCTACAACCAAGAGCACTTAGTAACTTTATCCTCATCAAGAAGTAGAAGCTAAGAAACACAGACACTTTAGTTTTGCTCCAAAACTTGTTGGACGTACAACACACACTTGTTAGTTAGTGCAATAGATGTGTTAGATACTAGTTATACAAAGTCAAAGTAAGTTCAACATTTATTAGACATGCATTGAACACTTGCTAAGTATATTAAGTAAACACATATATGACAAAAATAATGATTTTTTAAAGTAAAATACATCCAACTAAATTTTTAAGTATACACATGTATAAGTTCATTGATTTTGAATTTCCTTCTTGTATAAAAATGATACATATTTTTCAAACATATATATTTTAATAAATGTGTCACTGTCATGTCCATGCCTAGATTTGAAAGAAAATGGCATGTTGTTGTGTCCATGTTGTATATGTGTCTCATATCTATATCCGTGCTTCTTAAAGCAAAACCACAATTCCCTATAAAACACATCCTCATCCACAAAACGATTTTTTGAGACTTTCATATCTCTTGATTTAAATATTTGCCTCTCCCTGAGATGTCATTATGCTTTAAATCTGCGCAAAGGTAATACGTTCATATCTAATCAAAGGTAACATTTTCCTCTCCTCGAGATCATTCACGAGAAACATTTGGGCTATGCTATGGATTCTAAATACAAAGGTAATAGGACTAATAGGGAATCCAGTTACATCCACGTAATAATTTCACCTTGACTGACTAATAGTTGCCAGAAACTCGTTTCGGATTTGGCACTAATAATTCTATTAAATTCTCTGGGCTTCATCAGCATTTCAAACCACCTGAAAATAAATGAACATCGGCTATCCGACCAAAGAATACATAATAAAATTAACATCGCAGCGTTACACTTCCAGATTAATTTAATCAATCAATCATATTGAAAATGGATCTATGGCGACCCAAATTCTTTTTAGAAAATGAGATGGTATGAGGAAAATCTAAGACTATGAGGAAAAAGGAGATACCATACTCCAATTTGATCCGAAAAGAACAACAATTACAACATCGATTGTGAAAGGTCGAGCAAACTAACTGGTTTTAGGGCCAGCAGGGTGGTTCCACAATGCTTGGAGCTTCGAAGCCGCCATAAATGCTCTTCTGCTTTATCCTCGTGCTCAAAGGCCCTTGCCACCAGCTTGAATTTACGTCTGAATCTGTTCAATCAAAAGAATAGTCGTTTTATAGAACTGGATTCTCGAGGCGGCCCAGTTGGTCAACGGCTGGGCGGGGTTTTGATATTCATCTATTGACTTTTTTACCTTTCTTTTTGTTTTAATATATGCTAAATTAATGAAAGAATGAGAATGCCTTGGTTAAGAATATTTCTAAACTTGTTAAAGGATGTTTGGCTCCTAACCTGAAAGTGTTTGACCGATCAACTTTAAATGTTGGTAGGGTTGAGGCAAAATTTAATGTTTCATTTGAAAAAATAACAAAAATGTTTTAAAATCATAAAAATAGCAAAACTAATTTAAATAATAAAAAATAATAATTAGTAAATGACAAACTACCCTAAAAACAACTAAATTAAGTGTAAACAAGAATTCAAAGCAATGCTTCAAAAACAATTCGAATACCACAAATACATTGTATCTAAACATTCTAGAAACATGTATTAAAAATCACCTCATATGATTCTTCATGCTTCTAGCTGTCAATAGGATGCGTGCATGCAAGGGAAGCCTACGACCAGGCGATAATGGTTGTCAAAAGCTTATGAATATCGACAACGATGGACTTCCTCCAAGGTGAGAGGAGAGGTGTAAGTTGTTGTCAAGGGAATATTTGAAGAAATTGCAACCTTTGGCCAACTTGACTAAACAAAGAGAAGACAAGCTTAGAAACCCTATTAGATTCAAGATTATGTTTGACATCAATCCCAGAATGTTATTATTGAAAACGATGTTCAAAGCATAAACAAAAGTAAGAAACATGCTTGCGAGAGACCAACAGTAACCTGATGGGAATGGTCGTTAGAAACTAACCGAGATGATGAAATTCAAGGGAGGATTGATGAACCAACGATGATAGACATGAAATTGAGGAGAAGAGAAAGATTTGATGAAAGGGACAACGACTAACTAAAAGAGAGAAAAAAAAAGAGATGAGATTTATGGGTTTTTGTTATTTTATTTTATTTAGATTGTTGAATAATATATATATATATATATATATATATATATATATATTATTGTAAGAAATTGAAAACAACCAATATTTTGATCTATATATTATTAGATTCAGTTTTATTTTTTCTTAAAAAAAAATACATATGCCTAGTTAAAAAAAAGAGATTTAACTAATTTATATTTACACAAATAATATAATTGTAATGCATAGTTATGAGATTTTTACCAACATATATTGTAATTGTAATATAAAATTATAGGTTATAATACACATTGACACATACAACGTAATTGTAATGTGAAGTTATAAGTCATCATTTTTGTGATTTTGAATTATAACAGAATTTAATATCTTCCTGATTTTTCTCTACCAATATATATTCAAATATATCTTTTGTTAATTAGATTTATTTTATTTTTCGATTTGCTTATACATTTTCTTATCACGTTGTAACCTTCTTTTGATTTGATTCAGTTTCATGTAATTCTTTTCAATTTTTTTATAAATTTTCTAAATTTTTGGATTTGAAATTTTTTAATCAATAAAAGTTTGGAATTTGTAAATTTTGAATTTGAGATAGAAAAGGAATAAAGTATATATAAATATATATATATAAGAGAATTAAACAATTAATTTCTTTTTTTTTTTTTTTTTGAAACCCATGCGTCAGAATAAATTTAAATAGAATTTTAAATTCTAGATTTCCTTTTAAAATCTAATAAATTTTAATAGAATTTAAGTCAATAAAAAAAGTTTTTACATATATAGACACACACTAAAATAATAATAATAATATATCATGAGATAAACGTGAAAATTTTGGAAATTTGAAATAATTTATAATTAATTTGATAACAATATGTATAGAATAATGTCTTTTTGGATTGATATGAGAAAAAGTGTTTAAAAAAAATTCATTTTTATTTAAACACTTTTGATAAAAATTGATCAAAATACACTTAAAAAAACTTTTTAAGTAATTGCCAAACACTCAAATTTCTTCCAAAATGATTTATTTTTAAATTAAATACTTGAAAATGTTTTCCAAACACACCTTAAAATACAATTAAATGTGGTGACAAATATTTAAAATAATTGTTGATTAGTAAGATAAAATCAAATTTGATAATAAAAGATAAATTCAAATTTAAATTTGGGAGAGAAAATAAGGAAGATATTGGTTTATTTTGAATCAATTTGAGAAGTAGTTATCAAAATCTAGTTTGATAATAAAATATAAATTCAAATTTCAAAAGGAGCAAAAAATTCAAAATGGTGCTCATTTTAAGTTTTGGCAAATCTATTAGGTTATAATATGTTAATTTACGCTGGACCAATTACACTGTATTTTTATCTCGGTTGTTAATCAACCTCTCCACTTACACTGTATTTTTATCTTGGTTATTAATATTAGTGGATTTGATTTCCCACCAAATCTAAAGATATATTATAAATTAAAATCAAAATGGTGATAAACAAGTTAAAGATGGATTAATTCGGAATATTTTTTGAAAAGTGGTTAAATCAAATAAAATTTGATATGAAAATGCTCATTCAAATTTCAAATGGGAGAAAAACCTGACACTTTTATCTCCTAAATCCGTTAGGTTGAAATCTCAGAACGATTCCCATTGTATTGTATTTCTATTGAAAATTGATATAGGGTCTCATAATAGAAGATTACATTTACACTGTATTTCTATTGAGAATTGATACACGGTATAACAATTACATAGTAATTTTTAAAGTTGTTATGTGACCATACTAAGGGCAATTTGTGAAGGAACACTTAACGAAGAGCATCCATGAGCGCGTTCGGATCTTTCCGATTTTATTGTGACCAAAATACAACACATACATTCTAACAGATAGTTATGCAATTTAACACTAATTAACGACATGCTTTGATAAATAAAATACAAAGGATTGAGTTCACATACCAGTTGAAGACTCTCCTCAAACTCGAACTCAACGCAGCAGAAGAACCTCTATGAACTCTATCGTCCAGCAAAATAGTCGGCTACGCAGCATGATCGTCTACACGAATGATAGCAACACGAACAAGCACAAACAAGTAAGAAGTGGGGACGACACCACCAGTTGGAACCCTTGGTATTCTCGGAGTAAGAATCCAAGTCTTTGGTGAATTTGGTAGAGGTCGGAGGAAAAGCTGATTGTGTACACGATAAACAAGTGGGAGAGAAAGCTATCGTATAACATAGTGCTTATCGTTTAGACAAAGCTACATGATCGTGTAGGTTTTACTAAGCGATTGTCTAGTAATAGGTAAATGATTGTTTAGAAAATGCGGCATGCTAGGCGATTGTTTAAGAAAGCTAAGCGATCGTTTAGAGAAACGTGTGCGATCATTTAGACACAGGTGTGCGATCGTTTAGACGATGAGACTCTATCATATAGGCTCTCAGCTAGGCGACCGATGCTTTTTCACGTTGATTGTGAATTTTTACTAACATTTTGCCAAATGAAACAAAATTTCATTTTATTTTTCGGTTACCATAACCGAATACGACTTCTCCCATTAATGCACAATTGAGGAGAATATTTTGGCCAATTATCTCATAATTAACCAATTTAATAATAAATGAATATAATCATATTATATTCTTACCCTATAGTTTGATATCACATATCTACTATAGTAATTTCTCCTCCATTTGATATAAATCATATTTATATCTAATTTCCTCCAAAAATAATGTATCTCATACATTTATCCAATTATATCATATATAATTAACTAGTTCAATTATATCATATATAATCGAACTCCCTCTTGTCAATTTGAACATTTCAAACTGATCCAAACACTGATTCTCGACTTTATCCAAGCTACCTAGTGGACCTTATGAACCTGTGGCTCGAAGCTCCAATGGTACGTGAATAGTTGACTAAACTCTTTAGCCACGAGATCCACCATCCGTTAATTGCCAGACATTCCACTAAAGACCAATAGCTGAACTCTTCTTACCACAGATATATTTCTGTGTCCATCGGATATAACCAATCATGAGTACGATGACCTTTCACATATGCTCATAAGTACAGTTGGGCCAATTTACCATTTTGCCCTTGTAGTTAATCTCATTTCTTAAGTACCACTGATTTCTCTAATGAACAATACAATATAGTTCAACTATGTGTGAACACCTCTCAGGCCAAGAGAAGGTGTGTGGCGCCACATTGTTCAAGCCTTGGAATCGGCCCTTAAGGGAGCTATCTATCTACTTGCCCCTGCTTTGGGGAAGGAGTGAATTTCATCTTGTGTAGCTAAGTTCTCAATTCCCAAATCAGACGAATCCTCAAAATGGTAGGTTTGAATCGGCGACCTGGCCACTCGCACCCATACAAATCAAAGGACCACCCTCAATGGTAGGAGTTCCCAACTCACTCAGGATTGAGGTCATGTTACCTATGGTCATCCTAGTGAAGTGAAGTCTCTATCATGAACGGTGTTATATAATGAGATGTTAACACTTCATGGTCAGGTCTTATACAAACTCTTTGTATAGGACGCTCCCGCTTGCATGTCCCTATACGAATGATCAGGATCAGACCATCTGTGACAAGTCACAACTCTTGTGAACATTCCACAAAGCGGACCGTATCTGTAGCGTTACCAGGATAAGGTTTCCCTCCTATATCCATATACTACAGACCATTTTAGTTATCACTCAAGACATGATCCACTTGTATATCACCACATACATGCTTAAGTTACATACAGATAACCAGAGATTTTATGTTTATTGGTTTGTAGTAAAGCAAATAAAATGTGAAGTAAATATCATATATTATACAACACAAGCGTTCGTACAAACTGTTTACAAACTACGAGACATGAGACTTTAGGGCATCAAACCCAACAATCTCCCACTTGTCCTAAAGCGAAGTGGGGTGTACATAAAACTAGTACAAAATAATCAACTAGGGCATAAAAGACCAGTACAAGAAAATCTTCCACTTTCTCTAGTATAGCCGTAGGCAATCTTGTAGACCCATGCTCTGTAGGTGACTCTCAAACACTATAATCATGAGAGCTTCCATAAATAGTTCAACAACATTGTGCTCCGAACCAATCTTCGTGACGATCACATCCCCTCGATGCACTATCTCGCGGATCAGATGATACTTCCACTCTATGTGTTTGTCGCGCCTGTGACTTTTAGGTTCTTTGGAGTTTGTCACTACCCCACTATTATCACAATAGAGGATAATGAGCCTAGACATATCTGGAATAACTTTCAGTTCTGTCAAGAACTTCTTGAGCCAGACGACATTCTTAACAGCTTCGCTAGCTACATGTACTCCACCTCCATATTGGAGTCGGTATTGCACCCCTGCTTAGTGCTCCGCCACACTATAGCTCATCCATTAAGAGTAAAGACTGACCCTAATGTGGACTTGCGAGAGTTCTTATCAGTGTGAAAGTCAGAATCCGTGTATCCAGTAAGGATCAAATCCCTAGATCCATACACGAGCATGTAGTCCCTCATCCTCCGAAGATACTTGAGGATGTTTTTCACTGTGGTCCAGTGACCCTGGCCTGGGTTAGATTGATACCTACTGACTATGCCCACAACATAGCAGATGTCTGAACGAGTACAAAGACTCGTGTACATCATCAAACTACCAATGACAGACGCATATGGGACTCGTCTCACCTCCTCAACCTTCTGAGGTGTCTTAGGACACATGTCCTTAGACAAAGTGTCTCCATGCCTGAACGACAGTAGGCCCCTCTTGGAGTCCTGCATCGAGTACTTGAGCAACATCTTGTCAATGTACGATGCCTGAGACAGTGTTAGCATTTTGTTCTTACGATCCCGAAAGATCTGTAGACTTAGAAAAAACTGAGCCTCTCCCAAATCTTTCATTTGGATTTGGGTCGCTAACCAGTTCTTAACTGCAGTCAGTAAACCTACATCATTCCCAATAAGTAGTATATCGTCCACATACAACATTAAGAAGACTATTGAAGCGTTGATGATCTTCTTGTGGACACAAGGTTCATCAACGTTTTGGTAAAAACCATACGACTTGATCGCAGTATCAAACCGTATGTTCCAAGATCGAGACGCCTGTTTCAACCCGTAAATGGACCAATTCAGCTTGCAAACCTTTTGCTCTTGACCTTGGGCTATGAATCCCTCGGGTTGCACCATATAAATGGTCTCCTCAAGATTTCCATTCAGAAAGGCTATCTTGACGTCCATTTTCCAGATCTAATAATTATAATAAGCTGCAATGGACAGGAGGATGTGGATCAACTTTAACATGGCAATAAGCGAGAAAGTCTCTTCATAGTTGACTCCTCTACCTGGGTATAACCCTTTGCCACAAGTCGAGCCTTGAAGGTCTGTACCTTCCCATCAGCACCCCGTTTGTGCTTGTAGATCCATTTACAACCTATAGGTCTTACCCCATCAGGCTGATCTATAAGATCCCATACTGAGTTGAAGTACATCGACTCCATCTCAAGATCTATGGCCTTGACCCATTCATCCCCGTTAACATCCTCCATTGCCTTCTAATAAGACAATGAATCCTCAACGCCGCAATCTGGTACCATAGCAAGGATTTCCGTGAAACCCAGATAGCGAATGGATGCGTTCGCAACCCTCCCACTACGTCAAGGTTCCCTCAACTCTTAAGGTGGAACTGACCTACTAGGTGAACTCCCATCAATAACTCTTGCTGATGTAGCATACTTTTCAACAACTCTTGTTGAAATTTCAGTAGTTTCATTGGAAAGCTCACGCAACATGACTTTACTTTATGGATTGTTCTCCCTTATATGATCCTCCTCTAGGAAAGTAGCATTTGTTGAAACAAACACCCTATTTTTCGATGGATCATAAAAATAACCCCCTCGTGTACCTTTGGGGTTCCCTATAAAGAGGCATAACCTCGACCGTGGTTTTAACTTCTTGGGATTAGCCTCAAGCACGTGTGCAGGGCAACCCCAAATGCAGAAGTGACGTAAACTAGCTTTACGCCCGTTCCACAACTCCAAAGATGTTCTCGCAACACTCTTGAAGGGAAGACAATTGAGTATGTATACCGTAGTCTCCACTCCGAAATTCCAAAATGAGTCCGGTAAGGAAGCATAACTCATCATCGAACGAACCATGTTCAACAAGGTTCTATTTCTCTTCTCTACTACACCATTCTGCTGAGGTGTACCCGGCGCTGAGAGTTGGGAAACGATTCCATGTTCTATCAAATAGTCCTGGAATCTCGAGTCCAAAAACTCTCCTTCTCGATTCGATCAAAGTGTTTTAATCCGTCTATCCAATGCTTTTTTTTTTGTATAAAGAAGTAGATATGCGATAATAGATAATAATAAAATGATGAAAGTTCATGAAGTAATGATGCAGGAAAAAGGATATTCAAAAGGGTCGTGTCCCTGATGAGGTTGAGTCATATATCAACTCAGGGACCGCTTATTCCAAGCTGGGCTTTTTACATCCACTGCGACTTTTTCTTCTTTTCCTTTGTCCTCTAGAATTTTGACTGCTTTAATCCGGAGCTTTTCCCCATTAATGTTCATCACAATCTCTCCTTGCGTACATCAGTTTGAGCGCGACTGGTCGAAAGGAATGGTCGTCCCAATATGATGGGCGTATCTTCGTCCGCTTTATAATCCAAAATGAAGAAGTCTACCGGCAAGATGAATTTATCAATTGAGATTGCAGAATTTTTCAACTCTCCTTCAGGGTGTATTTGAGATTTGTCCGCGAGCAGGAGAGTTTCCTTTGTGGGCATGAGTGTAGCAATATTCAATCGTTTGAAGATTGATAGCGACATTATGTTTATACTCGCCACAAGATCGCATAGTGCTTGGCCACTGTAGACTCCTCCAATTGAACATGGTATCGTGAAGATTCATGAGTCGCACATTTTTGGTGGGATCATGACATTTTTCGTTGCTGCCGCTATTGCGATCTTATCTTCATCATTTTGTTTTTCTTTTAATCCTTGCGGGCCTGATGGTAGCTGGACTTCTTCTGCCTCGTGTTTTAAAGGATCAGGGGTAGACGCAACTTCAGGGTTCATCTCCTCGGGCTTCTCTACATTGTAAGTCAATGGGTCCTCGGTTGTCACCGCATTCAAGTTGGTCGTGATGGGTTCCTCCCTTACTTCCACAGTCATTTTTTCGCTTAGCAAGGAGACTGCTAAGCATTGTTCGTTCCCGATAGCTCCAGCATTGCGAGGAAGCTCAGTTGAGCTCGACAACGCTTCTTGTGGTCGATTTTTTAGCTCGCCTGCAATTTGTCCTAGTTGAATTTGAAGATTTCGAATGGATGTTGCTTGATTCTACAGCACTGATTCGTTCTTCTCAATGTATTGCTTCAACAAGCTCTCTAAGGACGAAGATTGCGGTGTTTACGAGCTGCTAGCTTGGTTATGCGTTGGACCATTTGTTTGCGGGAAAAATCCGGGTGGCCCTTCTCCTTGCGCCACTGGTTGGAAGTTTTGTTGTTGATTTTTTCATGCAAAATTTGGGTGGTTTCTCTACCGGGGTTGTATGTATCGGAATAGGGATTATTCTTTATGAAGCAGATTGACTGCAGATTTTCTGGGCATTCTGCCATCGAATGAGCATCTCCACAGATGAAACAACTTGTGGTTGTTTGAGCAATTACATTGACCTGCCCTTTCTAAGCTCCCGTGCTGTTAATTGCGATACCTTGTATCAAACTCATCATCGCAGCCATTTGATTCTGAAAGGATGCGATGGCCCCGTCATTTGAGTCATTGTCTTTAATTCTTAATCTTTGATCACTTTCTTGCCAATCCTCATGATTTTTGGAAATGCGATAAAGTATACTTTTGGCCTCCTCATATGTTTTGTCAAGCAGGCCACCAGCTGCTGCTGCATTGGCAGCGGTTTGTGAAGCAGGGTTTAGTCCTTGGTAAAGATCTCCATCTGCAGGCAGTCTGGTAGCCGCTTGAACCTCGCCCAAGTATCGCTGAGCGATTCGTCATTTTTAGGGGTGGAATCGATTCGGTTCGATTCGGTTTGATGACCAAATCGAACCGAACCACTTTTGTATATACATGAAACCGAACCGCACCGTTTGTGCGGTTCGAATCGAATCGAACCAGTTCAATTCGGTTCGGTTCGGTTTCAAGAATTGGTTTGACCCTTTTTTTAAAACTTTTTTTTTGCCTTTTTTTGCATTTTTTAAAACTTTTTTTTTGCCTTTTTTAAAAACCTTTTGTTTTTTTTTTTTGCCTTTTTTTCTTCTTCCTTTTATTTTCCTTTTTCCTTCCAAGTTCCACTCTCTTTTTTTTATACTCTAAACATAATTTAAATATCAATCCAGTAATCCACAATAAGAGCATGCCACATAGCACAAATCTCTAGCACAATCGAAATGACTACAATAAAAAAGTTAAAAACTAAAAGTTCTCCAAAGTACACATAGCACAAATTTCTTAAATATCAATCCACATACACAATAACTCATAAAAACATATCAATCCACAATAACTCATAAAAACATATCAATCCACAATAACTCATAAAAACATATCAAATCAATCCACAATAACTCATAAAAATATTTCAATCCAAATGACTACAATAAAAAGTTAAAAACTAAAAAGTTCTCCAAAGTAGAAGTACACAATACACAAGTCACATAAAAGCAAATAACAAGCTAAAACACTAGTGCTGAATTCCAAAAGTTCAATCAATACAAACAAATTTATTCGCTTGTCAATCATGATTCTCCTTGTCCTTGTTTTTTGCCGCTCCATTCCATCCCGTTATGAAAACTAAGAAACAAATCATAAACTTGTTAGTAGTTACTATAATAAATATATGAATAAATATGTTAATATATATATATATATATATGTTTAGAATATACGAACCTTCCTCTTCATCTTCAATTTCCTCCAAGTATTGTCGTAAACCAGTGCTAATTTGTTAAGAACGTAACCAATTTTGTGCACATATAAGTGCCTCAACAGTGGTTGGAGATAATGAGGTACGAAAAGGATCAATTACTTTCCCACTAGTGCTGAATGCGGACTCAGAAGCAACTGTGGATACCGGAACTGCTAAAAGATCTCGTGCAATTTTGCTAAGAATCTTATATCTAGAAGAATTCCCCTTCCACCAATCTAAGATATCAAAGTCATCTTCACGTTTAACACGAGGCTCCAGTAAGTAAATATAAACTTCTGAATCCACACTTTGCGAATCATCTTCATCTAAATCTTCAAAATCAAAACGGAAAATCTCTGAAGCACTTGCACTTAAAGTTCTAAATAGAGAACTTTTAATGGTACATGAAGATTGACCCTTATTAGCAACTGATAATGACAAATTGTATTCATTGAACAATGCTCTCAAAACACCCTCTATCTTACTTCTTAAGCCTTTTGCCACATAAACATCAAATAATTGATTTAGGCAATTCAAAAGAAATTTCATCTTATAATGAGGGTCCAGAACGAAGGCAATATACAAGAATAAATTTGTTCTATCTCTTTTTTCCCAATACTTATCAAACTTTTCTTGCATTTTCATTGCCATTTCTTGCAAAAGCACATCATTAGGGATAGTTGCACTTGAATATTTTTTGATGCAATTCTGAAAAATACTAATCTCATGGAAGATTGTATTGGAAGTAACATACAAAGACTCTGAAAGCCTAACAGTTACTTCATAGAACACTGACAAGAATTTGGTAAATATTCTCACCATTTCCCAATCCCTAGTGGTTGGTTTTTCTTCCTCATTCATGTAGACTGTGTCGTAGTCTTCTAACCTCTCAAATGCCTTTTCAAATTTTACGGCGGCTTTAAGCATCAAATAGGTAGAATTCCATCTAGTTGGAACATCAAGACACAACATACTTTTACTATCTATATTCTCCTCTGTGATACACTTCTTAAATGTGACAAGTCTAGTAGGAGAATATCTAACAAACCTCACAGCATCTCGAATTCGATCCAATGAATCATTAATATCTTTTAGGCTATCGCATACAATTAAGTTCAATATATGTGCACAACATCTAACATGCAAGAACTCACCATCTAACACCAACCCATGCTTAAAACGTTTTTTCAAATAAGCAATGACAGTATCATTTGACGAAGCATTATCAACTGTCAATGTCATAACATTTTCAATACCCCACTGTTTTAGACATTTCTCAACCTCTTTTCCTATCGTCTCCCCTCTATGATTCTCAATTTGGGTGAAATTAAGAATTCTCTTATGTAATTTCCAATCTTTATCAATAAAGTGTGCAGTCAAAACCAAATAGTTCATATTTTGGATTGATGGCCATGTGTCAGTTGTAAGTGACACTCTATATCCTTTTTTCACAAAAATGCCCTTCAACATCTCTTTTGTAATATCATAAATTCCTAAAATATCCTTAGCAATTGTTTTTCGAGAAGGAAGAACAAAATTAGGTTCTACTAACGTCAAAGTCCCATCCACAAACCTCCTAAACCCTTGGTTATCCACGAATTTAAATGGCAACTCATCTATAATAATCATCTCAGCAAGTAGTCTATGAGCACTCTCAATAGTAAACATCTTGTAACTAAGGGATGAATATGATTGTGAATTATCTCCAAATCCCTCTTTGTTCTTAAAAACCAACTTAGTTTGTGTTACATCTAACTTAGACTTGTTAATCTGATAAGGATTTTTTTTACAGTAGTGTTCAATATGCATTCTCATAGTTGAATTTCCATTCCTTCTAGGATGACATGCATACACCATACCACAATAGTTACATTTAGCATGCGGACATCATCACTATATTCAGAACATTTAGTAAAGTGATCCCATATCATAGATGATTTTTTCCTCTTTCGTCCACTTGTATGCTTTGCAACTGTTTCCTCACTTTCGTTTTTTTGTGGTGGTGGTAGTGATGGCATCACAACAACATCATCATTGGAATCATTGCTCTTGTGTCAAGCTCATTGTGATAGACAGATGGTACATATAAAGGAGAAAATAGAGAGAACTTATTACCATCAAACAAAATCATTTACATTTTACTTAAACTAAAAATTCAAACACAACAACAACAAATTATTTATCTAAAATTTCAAAATTTCAACAAATAAAACCATCTACATTTCAATAATTTTATTTTAGTTATTTACCTTTGTTCGATGAAGAAGAACGGTGGTAGAAGTAAACTCTGGTGACTGGTTCTATGAAAGAAGAAGTGAATTTCGAACATCGACGAAGAAGAACATTAGACGCCCAAATGGAAGACGGCCAGACGAAGAAGAACCAGACGCCCAGACGGTCTGGTCATGGTCGAGTCGTCGACGAAGAGGAAGAACACCCAGACAGTGCTGAAGAAGGTAAAGTGAAATGAAAGAGGAAGAACGCCCAGACAGTACTGACAAAGAGGAAGAATGCCCAGACAGTGCCCATGCAGTGCTGATGAAAGAAGAACGGCGACGATGAAGAACTGAACGACGACGTGGCAGAAACCCTAGTTGCGAAATGGAAATGCGAAGTGAAATGCTGAAGGTGGAGGGCGGCGCTCGAGTCTCGACAGTGCTGAAGTGAAGAAGGTAAAGTGAGTTTAAATTAGGTTATTTATTTATTATTAAATAAATATTAATATTATATATATATATTTATATATAAACGGTTCGGTTCGGTTTAGAAATCGGTTTTCAAGCTTTGAACTGAACCAAACCATTTAAATTCAGTTTCACTAGCCTAATGAACCACACCAAACTGAAAAAATCGGTTTTGCTTATAAATCAGTTTGGTTCGGTTTGAGCAGTTTTTTTGTCCACCCCTAGTCATTTTCTTGTTTAAAATTTGTTATTAATTTCCTTCTCCTGGCATTTTTGGTTCGTGGGAAATACTTCTTCATAAACTTTTCCACCACTTGTTCCCACGAAGTTATCTCTCCCGGTTCGAGAGAATATGCCCATTTTCTTGCCTGATCACACAAAGAAAATGGAAACAGAGTTAGTCGAACTTCTTCAGTAGAGATATTCGGGAACACAAAAGTGCTGCAGATTTCTATAAAACTTCGGAGGTGGGCGTGCAGGTCCTCGCCATGCCATCCTCTGAATTGTCCTGCAGTCTGGATCATCTGCTGCATCACCGGTTTCATTTCGAATCGATTTCCATCGAGGGCACGCCTTATGATTCCTGGAGAGAAATCGTAGAGGTTTGGGGATGCATAGTCCCTAAAGGGCCTATTACGATCGTTTGCCAGTAGGATTGGATTCGCCATGACGTTGTTTTCGTTTGGTTCTCTGTTTCTAGGCTGCTCCGCCATATCTTCTTTATCTGACTGTTGTGGTTGGCTGCAGTTTCTTAGTCTCTGTCTGAACGTCCTCTCAATCTCTGGGTCATAATACGCCAGAGATTGGGAGTCTGCAAAGAAATCAGAAAAATTACCGTTAACACACTGATTTGCCGAAGTCCCCGACAATGACGCCAAAAACTTGATGTGTTATTTTATGAGGTGAAAATATGGAATAAAATGCGTTGAGCAATAAGTTTTCTCAGTAGAATCCAAGTATAACCCTACTGAGTTTCCTGGTAAGTCCAGGGTTGAACTCAAGGACTTGAGAAAATAGTATGCGGTGATAATTTTTCACGAAGACTTTGCGGTAACCGGTAACTTAAATAGTTGTTTGGTGTTGTTGGTTGTGGTAATGAAATAAATAAATGCGACGGGTTTGAGAAAATTTTGATTATGCGATAGATGCACTGAGTATGCGGATGAACGGGTGAGAAGGTCTTTAGCTAGCGTTACCTGGGAACGTGTCAGATTATGCGATCATGCTACACTCATGCACAACAAATAATTTTCCAATGCAAATGTGTTGCTCCTAAGTCTAGGACGCATGTGTTGAATGCAAAAGTGTCCATAGAGCTTATTCCTAAGTCTCTACTCTTTTCCTATGCGATGATGTAAAATGCACACAAAGACAAGGTGATAGCACACAATCATATCTTATCGCTAGGATGCATGCGATGCGTTGATAGCAAACAGTGCTTATTCCTAAGCTCCTATTTCTTTATTATGCATTTTAATCTGACTCTCCCGAGCCTAGATTCTAACCTGACTTTTCCAAGCCTAGATTCTGTTCTTAGACTACCCTCCCGAGTATCTCTAATGGACGAATGAAGCATACATAATACAAGATAATTGCATAGAATGAAGATTCCCAGTTATGCTAGCCTGCTTCTCAACCCATTCAACAGATTTAGCTACTCATGCATATTAAATAGAGAGTGAACAGATATAGAGAAATAAATTCCAATTCTATAAATGAGTTTGAGTACAAAATAACAATGGATGATAAAGGTAGAGAGCTTGGTAGCAATCCCTTGCTGCCTAAGGCTTTTACACTGGTGACTCTATTCGGTTCAAAAGATATTCCTACTTTCGTAGGAGCTGGCCCTCTCTCTAATCTTGAAGCTTTCGGCACTTTCCCAAGTTCACTGGAACGATCTATCGGTACAACCTCCTTCTCTCGCTTCCGCCTTAAAATAAAAGAAAATCTAAGAACAAGGCTATTCTAACTATGGAGAAAATTATCTAAGTATCCGAGCTTTCTAAACCCCTTTTCTGAAGAATGCCTTCGGTATTTATAGAGCTTGGAGGTGAAAAGCGGCTTCTCTCTTATGATTGCACAGATGGGATGGCTTTAGTTCTCTGACTGATGCGCCGAATATTTGTCACCGAAAAGCTAAGTGTACTTGTCATCGTTAGTGGCTTGTCAACTTAATTCGGATTCGACCGTCATCAGCTTTCTGTCCCATCGTGATTAATTATGCCTTTCCACCCAGATGCGCCAACCAAGTTGCGCCGGCTCTATGCGGCAATCCTCCTTGAGCAGATGTTTGCAAACACACATCACCGCAAAGCCTTGCGGTAATGCTACGCTCGACCGTTGATTTTTGATGATCGCACTTTCCGTCATGCGTTAACGCATATTCTGCATAAAAATACCAAAGTTAACTGTTCTTATGCGATGAACGCATGCGACCACAATGATATGAACTTAATGATTTTTGGACGCGATCTAACATATTTTATCAATGCAAACTTTCATTGTTTAATAACTTAGCACTGTAATAACGTGCATTTCTGCCCGTTATCATACCCCCAAATTTAAACAATGCTTGTCCTCATGCATAAGCTAAAGATTTCCTTTAGAAAGTCGACCGCAAATCTCTTTTCCTTGATTTCTCAAGGATACTTCATGAAAATCCTATACACCAAAATTTCCTCAATTCTTATTCAAGTCTCCTCTTAAAATATTTCTAAGACCTAGGGACTGCAAGCTTAACCTTTACAAGGACTTTACTAGATTTTAGGACATTGCATGATTTATTTCAAAAAAGCTTTTTCACTGGGGTATAAAAGGATTTTTATCCTTGTATATTTTTGACACTGTTATTATTTTATTTATTTATTTTTTCTGACCTTGCGCTGATCCAAGTGCCTCACCTTTGTTTTGGCTTGCCCTCACGTGTGTCATGCGGACATTCAACTACGAGCAAGGCGCTCTTTCTAAGACTAAACTCACGTCTACTTGGCAGCGGAGTTGCAATCATTTATTCATGTGTTGATCTTGGCAATTTACTTTCGTTTTGGCTTGCTCCCATGTGTGTCATGCGAACATCCAACTACGGGTAAGTGTCTTTCATAACTTAACTCTTATCAACATGGGTTTCCCTATTACGTTGACAGTGGAGTTATTATTCTCAATTTTTTTTAGAACTAAAAATAGCAAGGTCGAAAATAAAATACTTGACCCCCAAATTTAAAATGCGGCAATGTCCTCATTGCCAAAAGATTGAAGGAAGTCATGCGATGTTCGTAGGAAGTTTGGTAAAGGGTCAGTTTGAAAGAAAGCTAGCAGACCACTAACTTCTAGAAATATTTCATGAGGTAACTTTTCTAAGAGTAAATTGACTCTAGTGTATATGAAAAAGAATAGAAGCATGTGTTTCATCATTGAAATCATAATTGGCAAAGAGAAAGTATGCAGTGACTTACTAAATTTATCAATGTTAAATGATTGCAGTAATCAAAGAGGATGCGGTGATAAAACTTTCAAAATTAAAATGCGATGCGATAGTGTAGAATTTGGAATAAAGTCAAGGAAGAATACAACCCCCAAATTTACGTGTCGTCCGTATTGTTTGTTGACGCATCCTGCTTTGCGGCGATCTTCTTCTTTTGGATTGCGGTGACGAAATAGAGTAGTTGCTTCTTTGCGTAGCGCCTCTGCAATCGTTTGCCTCGATCGTTGCAAGAAAAACAGAAAGAGGGTCAAATAATATTAAACAAAATAAACTCTTTTACCGCAATCGTTCAGCACGATCGTTTTTTTTTTTGTATAAAGAAGTAGATATGCGATAATAGATAATAACAAGATGATGAAAGTTCATGAAGTAATGATGAAGGAAAAAGGATATTCAAAAGGGTTGCGTCCCTAATGAAGTTGAGTCATATATCAACTCAGGGACCGCTTATTCTAAGCTGGGATTTTTACGTCCACTGCGGCTTTTTCTTCTTTTCCTTTGTCCTCTGGAATTTTGACTGCTTTAATCCGGAGCTTTTTCTCGTTAATGTTCATCACAATCTGCCCCTTGGGCACATCAGTTTGAGCGCAACCAGTCGAAAGGAATGGTCATCCCAATATGATGGGCGCATATTCGTTCGCTTTATAATCCAAAATGAGGAAGTCTACCGGCAAGATGAATTTGTCAATTGAGATTACGACATTTTTCAACTCTCCTTTAGGGTGTATTCGAGATCTGTCTGCGAGCAGGAGAGTTTCCTTTGTGGGTGTGAGTGTGCCAATATTCAATCGTTTGAAGATTGATAGCGACATTATGTTTATACTCGCCCCAAGATTGCATAGTGCTTGGCCACTATAGACATTTTTGGTGGGATCATGACATTTTGCGTTGTTGCCGCTGTTGCGATCTTGTCTTCATCATTTTGTTTTTCTTTCAATCTTTGTGAGCCTTGTGGTAGCTGGACTTCTTCTGCTTCATGTTTTAAAGGCTCAGGGGTGGACCCTTCTTCAGGGTTCATCTCCTCGGGCTTCTCCGCATTATATGTCAACGGGTCCTCGATTGTCACCGCATTCAAGTTGGTCATGATGGGTTCCTCCCTTACTTTCGCAGTCATTTTGTCACTTAGCAAGGAGATTGCTAAGCATTGTTCCTTCCTGGTAGCCTCACCGTTGCGAGGAAGCTCAGTTGAGCTTGGCAATGCTCCTTGCGGTCTATTTTTCAGCTCGCCCACAATTTGTCCAAGCTAAATTTCGAGATTTTGAATGGATGTTGCTTGATTCTGCAGCACTGATTCGTTCTTCTCAATGTACTGCTTCAACAAGCTCTTTAAGGACGAAGATTGTGGTGTTTGCGAGCTGCTAGCTTGGTTATGCGTTAGACCACTTGTTTACGAGAAAAATACGGGTGGCCCTTCTCCTTGTGCCACTGGTTAGAAGTTTTGTTGTTGATTTTTCCATGCAAAATTTGGATGGTTTCTCCACTAGGGGTTGTATGTATCAGAATAGGGATTATTCTTTATGAAGCAGATTGACTGCAGATTTTCTGGGCATTCTGCCATCGAATGAGCATCTCCACAGATGAAACTTTTCTGGCATTCGTCATTTTCTTGTTCAAAATTTGTTATTAGTTTCCTTCTCCTGGCATTTTCGGTTGGTGGGAAATACTTCTTCATAAACTTTTCTACCACTTGTTCCCACGAAGTTATCTCTCCTTGTTCGAGAGAATATGCCCATTTTCTTGCCTGATCACACAAAGAAAATGGAAACAGAGTTAGTCGGACTTCTTCAGTAGAGATATTCAGGAACACAAAAGTGTTGTAGATTTCTATAAAACTTCGGAGGTGGGCGTGCAAGTCCTCGCGACGCCGTCCTCCGAATTGTCCTGCAGTCTAGATCATCTGTAGCATCACCAGTTTCATTTTGAATCAACTTCCATCGAGGACAGGCCTCATGATTCCTAGAGAGAAATCATAGAGGTTTGGCGATACATAGTCTCTAATGGGTCTATTACGACCGTTTGCTAGTTGGATTGGATTCACCATGACGTTGTTTTCGTTTGGTGCTCCGTTTTCAGGCTGCTTTGCCATATCTTCTTTATCTGACTGTTGTGGTTGGTGGCTGTTTCCTAGTCTCCGTCTAAACGTCCTCTCGATCTCCAGGTCGTAACTCGCCAGAGATTGAGAGTCTGAAAAAAAAAGAAAAATTACTGTTAGCACATAGATTTGCCAAAGTCCCCGACAACGGTGCCAAAAACTTGATGCGTTATTTTATGAGGTGAAAATATGGAATGAAATGCAGTGATGGAATTGCGTTGAGCAACATGTTTTCTCAGTGGAATCCAAGTATAAACCCCATTGAGTTTTCTGGTAAGTCCAGGGTCGAACTCAAGGACTTGGGAAAATAGTATGCGATGATAATTTTTCACGAAGACTTTGCGGTAACCGTTAACTCAAATAGTTGTTTGGTGTTGTTGGTTGTGGTAATGAAATAAATAAATGCGGTAGATTTGAGAAAAGTTTGATTATGCGATACATGCACTGAGTATGCGGATGAACGGGTTGAGAAGGTCTTTAGCTAGCGTTACCTGGGAATGCGTCAGACTATGCGATCATGCTACACTCATGCATAGCAAATCATTTTCCAATGAAAATGCGGTGCTCTTAAGTCTAGGACGCATGTGTTGAATGCAAAAGTGTCCATAGAGCTTATTCCTAAGTCTCTACTCTTTTCCTATGCGATGATGCAAAATGCATACAAAGACAAGGTGCCAGCACACAATCATATCCTATCGCTAAGATGCCTGCGATGCGTTGATAGCAAACAGTGCTTATTCTTAAGCTCATATCTCTTTATTATGCATTCTAATCTGACTCTCCCGAGCCTAGATTCTAACCTGACTTTTCCAAGCCTAGATTCTATCCTTAGACTACCCTCCCGAGTATCTCTAATGGACGAATGAAGCATACATAATACAAGATAATCGCATAGAATGAAGATCCCCAGTTATGCTAGCTAAGTGCTTCTCAACCCATTCAACAAATTTAGCTACTCATGCATATTAAATAGAGAGTGAACAAATATAGAGAAGTAAATTCCATTTCTATAAATGAGTTTGAGTACAAAATAACAATGGAAGATAAAGGTAGAGAGCCTAGTAGAAATCCCTTGCTGCCCAAGACTTTTACACTGGCGACTCTATTCGGTTCAAAAGATATTCTTGCTTTCACAGGAATTGGCCCTCTCTCTGATCTTGAAGCTTCTGGCACTTTCCCAAGTTTACCGGAACGATCTATCGGCACAACCTCCTTCTCTCGCTTCCGCCTTAAAATAAAAGAAAATCTAAGAACAAGGCTATTCTAACTATGGAGATAATTATCTCAGTATTTGAACTTTCTGAACCCCTTTTTTGAAGGATGCCTTTGGTATTTATAGAGCTTCGGGGTGAAAAGCGGCTTCTCTCTTATGATTGCACAGATGAGATGGCTTTAATTCTCTGACTGATGCGCCGAATATTTGTCACTGAAAAGCTAAGTATACTTGTTATCGTTAGTGGTTTGTCAACTTAATTTAGATTTGACCGTCATTAGCTTTTTGTCCCATCATGATTAATTATGCCTTTCACCCAGATGCACCCACCAAGTTGCGCCGGTTCTATGCGGCAATCCTTCTCGAGCAGATGTTTGCAAACACACATCACCGCAAAGCCTTATGGTAATGCTGCGCTTGACCATTGATTTCTTGCGATCGCGTTTTCTGTCATGTGTTAACGTCTCTGCATAAAAATACCAAAGTTAACTGTTCTTATGTGATGAACGCATGCGACCGCAATGTTATGAACTTAGTGCTTGTTGGATGCAATCTAACATATTTTATCAATGCAAACTTTCATTGTTTAATAACTTAGCACTATAATAATGTGCATTTTTACTCGTTATCAATAACCAGGGATTTTATGTTTATTGGTTTGTGGTAAAGCAAATAAAATATACAACTTAGCAAAATCAAGATGTGAAGTAAACTAAGGCATAAAAGCCCAGTACAAGAAAATATTCCACTTGCCCTAGTCTAGTCGTAGGTGATCTTGTAGACCCATGCTCCGTAGGTGACTCTCAAACACTATAGCCATGAGAGCCTCCGTAAACAGGTCAGCAACATTGTGCTCCAAAGCGATCTTCGTGACGATAACGTCCCCTCGATGCACTATCTCGCGGATCAGATGATACTTCACTCTATGTTTGCTGCTCCTGTGACTTCTAGGCTCCTTGGAGTTTGCCACTACCCCATTATTATCACAATAGAGAGTAATGGGCCTAGACATATCTGGAACAACTTCCAGTTCTGTCAAGAACTTCCTAAGCCAGACGACCTTCTTAGTAGCTTAGCTAGCTGCTACGTACTTCACCTCCATAGTGGAGTCGGTGTTGCACCCCTGCTTAGTGCTTCGCTACACTACAGCTCCTCCGTTAAGAGTAAAGACTGACCCTAATGTGGACTTGCGAGAGTTCTTATCAGTCTGAAAGTCAGAATCCGTGTATCAAGTAAGGATCAAATCCCTAGATCCATACACGAGCATGTAGTCCCTCGTTCTCCGAAGATACTTGAGGATGTTCTTCACTGCGATACAGTAAACCTGGCCTGGGTTAGACTGATACCTACTAACTAGGCCCACAGCGTAGCAGATGTCTAGACGAGTACAAAGCATCGCGTACATCAAACTGCCAATGACAGACGCATATGGGACTCGTCTCACCTCCTCAACCTCTTGAGGCGTCTTAGGACACATGTCCTTAGACAAAGTGTCCCATGCTTGAACGGTAGTAGGCCCCTCTTGGAGTCCTGCATTGAGTACTTGAGCAACATCTTGTCAATGTACGATGCCTGAGACAGTGATAGCTTTTTGTTCTTACAATCTCGAAAGATCTGTATACCTAGAACAAACTGAGCCTCTCCCAAATCTTTCATTTGGAATTGGGTTGCTAGCTAGTTCTTAACTACAGTCAGTAAACCTACATGATTCCCAATAAGTAGTATATCGTCTACATACAACACTAAGAAGACTACTGAAGCATTGATGATCTTCTTGTAGACACAAGGTTCATCAACGTTTTGGTCAAAGCCATATACTTGATCGCAGTATCAAGCCGTATGTTCCAAGATCAAGATGCCTGTTTCAACCCATAAATGGACCGATTCAGCTTGCAAACCTTTTGCTCTTGACCTTGGGCTATGAATCCCGTGGGTTGCACCATATAAATGGTCTCCTCAAGATTTCCATTCAGAAAGGCTATCTTGACGTCCATTTGCCAGATTTCTATAATTATAATAAGCTGTAATGGATAGGAGGATGCGGATCAACTTTAACATGGCAACAGGCTAGAAAGTCTCTTCATAGTTGACTCCATCTACCTGGGTATAACTCTTTGCCACAAGTCGAGCCTTGAAGGTCTGTACCTTCCTATCAGCACCCTATTTATGCTTGTAGATCCATTTACAACCTATAGGAATTACCCCATCGGGCTGATCTACAAGATCCCATACTGAGTTGAAGTACATCGACTCCATCTCGAGATCTATGGCCTTGACCCATTCATCCCCGTCAACATCCTTCATTGCCTTCTAATAAGACAACGAATCCTCAACATCGTAATCTACTACCATAACAAGGATTTCCGTGAAACCCATATAGCGAACGGATGGGTGTGCAATCCTCCCACTACGTTGAGGTTCCCTCAACTCTTAAGGTGGAACCGGCCTACTAGATGAACTCCCATCAACAACTCTTGTTGAAATTTCAGTAGTTTCATTGGAAAGCTTATGCAACATGACTTTACTTCATGGACTATGCTCCCTTATGTGATCCTCCTCCAGGAAAGTAGCGTTTGTTAAAAGTGACGTAAACTAGCTTTACGCTCGTTCCATAACTTCAGAGATGTTCTTGCAACACTTTTGAAGGGAACACAATTGAGTATGTATACCACAGTCTCCACTGCGAAATTCCAAAACGAGTCAGGTAAGGAAGCGTAACTCATCATCGAACGAACCATGTCCAATAAGGTGCTATTTCTCCTCCCCGCTACACCATTCTACTGAGGTGTACCCGGTGATGAGAGTTGGAAAACGATTCCATGTTCTATCAAATAGTCCTGGAATCCCGAGTCCAAAAACTCTCTACCTCGATTCGATCGAAGTGTTTTAATCCATCTATCCAATGCATTTTCAACTTCAGCCTTGAACTCTTTGAACTTTTCAAAGGATTCAGACTTCCGTTGCATAAGATACCATCCGTACCTAGAGTAATCATCAGTAAAATTGATAAAATACTCATAGCCACCTCGGGCTCGCACATTCATAGGACCATAAAGGTCAGAATGTATTAACTCTAGAGGCTCTTTGGCTCTATAACCTTTTCCAGTAAAAGGTCGTTTAGTCATCTTACCCTCAAGGCAAGACTCACACATTGGTAAATAATTTTCTTCTAACTCACTTAGAAGTCCATTATTCACCAATCTCTCAATTCTATTGAGATTGATGTGCCTAAACGAAGAAGCCAAAGATGGGCATTTTCTTTTGGAGAAATACGTCGACGTTTTGTTTGAGTTACAATAGTTTTAAACAATTCTGTGTTATGGAAGGAATTAATGGCTAATGACCTTAGCACATATAAATTACTTTCCAGATGTGCTGTACAAATAGTAACACCATCTTTATGAATAAATGCTTTATCCATATTGAAAGAAACTATGTATTTACATTGTAATAAGCACTTTACAGAAATGAGGTTCCTCTTAAGTTCGGGAACAATATATACATCATTCAAAACTAGAAACCTATTCTGTAAAGCTAATTGGAGCCCTCCTACTGCCACAACTGAGACAATGTGCCCGATGTCTACTCGCATCGTCATCTCACCAGCCTCCAACTGTCGCCAGGATCTAACCCTTTGAAAAGAAGAACAAACGTAATTAATGGCACTCGAATCAATTATCCAGGCAGAATCATCATTCTCCACTAAACAAGTTTCTAGTACAAGTAAATCACATTTACCATTATCTGTCTTGGCCTTAGCCTTGGCGGCCTTCCTTTCTTTCAGTTAGCGAGGACAGTTCCCTTTCCAGTGTCCATCCTGATTGTAGTGGAAACACTTTCCCTTTTCAATCGGTCGACGCCTTCTTGGGGCGACAGGCAGCGGGTTAGCAGGCACCTTCCCTTTTCCCTTGCCACCTTTCTTCTTCTTCCCCTTTGTAGAATTAGAAGTAGAAGGTGCAGATTTCGTCCCTGAGGTCGAACCTCTATGGAACGTCCTGAAGGATGAAGCAACATTTGCCTCACCCTTCTTCTTCTCTTTAATTTTCAGTAAAGATTGGTAAGTTTGCAACTTGTTGAGGAGAGTTATAAGGTTATATTTCACTTTGTTAAGAATCACATTGTTAACAAAGTGCAGGAAGCTCTCCGACAAAGAATGCAGGATTATGTTAACTTGGCTGCCCTCATCGATGGTAGACCCATTCAACTCTGTCACATTGAAGTGGACCATCATGTTAAGCACATGTTCATGAACAGAGGTGCCTTCTTCCATTTTGGAGTTGAATATGTATTTAAGAGCTGATGCATAAGTTATTCATGAACAGATGCCTTCCTTCATTCATGGACAGAGCCTCATGCATAAGCTGTTCAGACGGTTGTCCAAACATCCCCCGCAGGGACTCCATGATCTCACACGCTGAGACCATAGGCTCATGTTTCTTGGCCAAGACTTCAGAAAGACTTGCCAAGATGTAGGCTCGGGCCTTCTCACTCGCCCGTGTCCATCGCTCGTATGCCTCCCAAACATTTCGAGCGACATTTGGAGCTGGAATAGGAGGATAGGCCTCCGTAAGAGCGAACATGAGATCCTCAATGATAAGAATCTTCATGATCATGTATTTCCATGTTGAAAAATTGTCGCCAGTTCGATGCTAAGAAAAACTAACGTGGCTGTTTCCATTTTGAAAACTTGTTGCTGAAAATACGAACAAAACTTTATTAGCTTTTGATAAACCACATTTAACCAATTAATTTTGCAAAACAGTTTCAAGTACCATAAATGAAAGACTTCTATTTTTCAATGATGCCCCAGTGAGCAGGACAAACATCACCGATGGGGTGATCAGATGCCCCTTCGCTAGGATGAGACATTCTCAACAATTAGGGAGAACCAACTCTTAGAATTGAACCTAACAGCCACCATTTTTTCGGTCTAGAACTGTTAACCTTTAACAATTCTGCGTAAGTGTGACCCCTCGCTTTTGGTGCTAGAGTCTTGCCCTAATGAGCCCACCGTAGGGAAGAAGTAGATTAGGACAAGAGACTAAATTACCTTATTGTCTTACAGAAGATCAAATAAAGAAACGCGTAAAACTGCCATCATTTAGGGGGACACTCCTAGGGTGCCTCAAGGCGATGCGCAGTAACTTTATTCAATCCAACGAGGGAGACCGAGGGATATGCTGTCACACTTCCCACTCCCACTTACTATGAACACTCTTTCCATCCACCTTGATATTGACCTACCCAAACACCATCCGTTAGGGGACACGCTAAAGGTGCCTTGAGGCCGAGGGTAGATCTCACGGTGTGGACCATTTAGGAGAAACGTGAAAGGTTTAAGTGAAACATCTTATGCCCTAAGTACATTCCACTAAATGTTCTACCTAGGGGTTCATTAACCTAGACAATCCGGTTACTGATTTTAGTCTAAGTCGTCTTTTTAAGTCCGCTCATAAACAACTTTTGTCTATAAAATTTGAACAAGTTTAAGTAGTCATATTTAAATACTTTAATGGACTGTCCTTAACTTGCATGCATGCATTAAATCTATCTAATTCACCTTTCTAGGTAAGTTCCCAGGTAGGGGTGTTACGTTTTCGGCAACTTAAATACCCCAGCCTAGACAAAAACTGCCTTAGACAAAAGGTCCCTTATAGATAGATTTGCTACACTTTAACCTTTTATTAGTCAATTTAATCCTATTAAACTGATGAAAAAGATTAAAGCCTTAGAGTTGCTAATCATATTAGAATTGTGATCTTAGGTCTATGTGATCCAAGTTTTAAACATTTTAAAACATAAATTAAACCTAAGTGAGCATGCATGTCTTTCTTATTTCTTTTAGTTCTAATTTCTCTTTTAACTTGTAAAAAGAAACAACTAAAAAACCCACTGCGCACAACAAGGTGTTTATAACACTTATAAAGTAACCTATGTGTCATGCTTCATGTAATGATCAGTCATTACTATACATAACTTTTATATATACGCGTAATAACCAAGCAAACATGCTTTCCATTCACCCTTATACTATAACAATTATAATATAAAGATGATACATGTCAATGCTATTTATGCATGCATAAATATAACTCTTATATTATATGATGCATGAGCATGCTCTTACATAATAAAATCATGCTTATCTAAAGTATAACATTTACAATAAAGAGATGATGCATGGCCAATGCATAACCGAAGGTGAAATTTACTATATGTGCATACCATATGACATGTAAAAACTATACATCGCATGTATTAAACTAAGGATTAATAGATCGGGATAAGCCTTTACAAAAAACCGGAATGAAATAACGCTATCTATTTCATTTTCCATCGAGCAAACTGGTTCACAGGCGAATTGGGTCTTGAATCGCCAGGAGAAGTCCATCGTTTAGTAAATGCCAAAGGTAGACGATCACCCTGTGCACACTAGACGATAGGTGCAAAAGCTAAACGATCGCTTAGACGACAATGAGGTTGCGAAGCTTGATTGTCTAGGTGATCGCCTAACATGGCGAACGGTAAACGATTTACGTGCGTTGCTAAGTGATCGTTTAGTCAGTTACTAAGCGATGAAGCTTGCTAAGCTAAACGATTGTCTAGTGCACGCGCACGTTAAATGATACAAAGCATCCCATCGTCTACACGACCTGATACTCAGCGATCGCTTACCCTATCGTCTACATGACCTGATCAAACTTTGATCGTCTCATTCCTCGAAGAACTGCAACCTTTGCTTCGATCTTCTTCACGAACGATTCAAGACTGAAACTAACTTTGAATTACAGACTCGATAATGATTAAAAATGCCCAAGCAGGGGCTTTTACAATCAAGCGAAAATGTAAAGGAATTAAATCAATCCGAGGTTAACATCCTAGAAAACTCCATTAACCTCCACATCCACAACAATTTAACGATTAAACAGAGCAGATGTGCACCTACCAAGAATGTATATGCAATTTGTTGCAACAATGAAATTGGAATATCAGAACTTGGCTCTGATACCAATTGAAGGAACTCTCAACGAAGAGCATCCATGAGCGTGTTCGGATCTTCCAGATTTCATTGTGACTGAAATACAACACATACATTCTAATAGATAGTTATGCAATTTAACACTAATTAACGACATGCTTTGATAAATAAAATACAAAGGATTGAGTTCACATACCAGTTGAAGTCTCTCTTCAAACTCGAACTCAACACAGCGGAAGAACCTCTACCAACTCTATCCTCCAAAACAGTCGACTACGGCAGTACGATCGTCTACACAAATGGCAGCAACACGAATAAGTAAGAAGCGGGGACGACACCACTAATTGGAGCCCTTGGTATTCTCGGAGTGAGAATCCAAAGTGTGGTCTTTGGTGAATTTGGTAAAGGTCGAAGGAAAAGCTGATCATGTAGACGATAAGCAAGTGGGAGAGAAAGCCATCATATAGTGGAATGCTTATCGTTTAGACAAAGTTACACGATTGTGTAGGTTTTACTAAGCGATTGTCTAGTAATAGGTAAACGATTGTTTAGAAAACGCAGCACGCTAGGCGATCGTTTAGAAAAGCTAAGCGATTGTTTAGAGAAAGGCATGTGATTGTTTAGACGCAGGTGTGCGATCGTTTAGACAATGAGACTCTATCGTATAGGCTCCCAGCTATGTGACCGATACTTTTTCACACCGATTGCGAATTTTTACTAACTTTTTGCCAAATGAAACAAATTTTCATTTTATTCTTCGGTTACCATAACCGAATACGACTTCTCCCACTAATGCACGATTGAGGAGAATATTTCGGTCAATTATCTCATAATTAACTAATTTAATAATAAATGAATATAATCATATTGTATTCTTACCCTATAGTTTGATATCACATATCTATTATAGTAATTTCTCCTCCACTTGATATAAATCATATTTATAACTAATTTCCTCCAAAAATAATGTATCTCATACATTTAGCCAATTATATCATATATAATTAACCAGTTCAATTATATCATATATAATCAAACTCCCTCTTGTCAATTTGAACATTTCAAATTGACCCAAACACTAATTCTCGACTTTATCCAAGCTACCTAGGGGACCTTATGGACCTGTGGCTCGAAGCTCCAATAGTACGTGAATAGTTGACTAAACTCTTTAGCCACAAAATCCACCATCTGTTAACTGCCAGGCATTCCACTAAAGACCAATAGCTGAACTCTTCTTACCACATATATATTTCTGTATCCATCAGATATAACTAATCATGAGTACGATGACCCTTCACAGATGCTCATAAGTATAGTTGGGCCAATTTACCGTTTTTCCCCTGTAGTTAATCTCACTCTTTAAGTACCACTGATTCCTCTAATAAACAATACTACATAGTCCAACTATGTGTGAACACCTCTCGGGCCAAGAAAAGGTGTGTAGTGCCACATCATTCAAGCCTTGGAATCAGCCCTTAAGGAAGCTATCTATCTACTTGCCCTTGCTTCGAGGAAGGAGTGAATTCCATCTTGTGTAGCTGAGTTCCCAGCTCCCAAATCAGACGAATCCCCAAAATGGTAAGTTTGAATCGACGACCTGGCCACTTGCACCCATACAAATCAAAGGACCGCCTTCAATGGCAGGAGTTCCCAACTCACTTAGGATTAAGGTCATGTTACCTATGGTCATCCTAGTGAAGTGAAGTCTCTGTCATGAACGGTGTTATATAACGAGACGTTAACACTTTGTGGTCAGGTCTTATACAAACTCTTTATATAGAACGCCCCCTCTCGCATGTCTCCTATGAATGATTAGGATCAGACCATCTGTGACAAGTCACAACCCTTGTGACCATTTCACAAAGCGGGCCGCATCCGTAGCTTTACCAGGATAAGGTTTCCCTTCTATATCCATATACTACAGACCATTTTGGTTATCACTCAAGACATGATCCACTTGTATGTCACCACATATATGCTTAAGTTACATACAGATAACCAGGGATTTTATGTTTATTGGTTTGTGGTAAAGCAAATAAAATATACAACTGAGCAAAATCATGATGTGAAGTAAATATCATATATTATACAACATAAGCGTTCGTACAAACATTTTACAAACTACAGGACACGACTTTAGGGCATCAACCCAACAATTTGGGGACTAAAAAAGTATATGTCATACACACAATACGCTTTTGCCAAAAATCTTATTAATTCTGTTTTTTTGACAAAAATCAAGTGGGCCCCTCCGATTTTGTTATTTCCTTCAATTTCTCTATATTATTTTACCAACTCACCACAAGTCTTCTTTCTTCTAATGTTTTCAATAGCTCCACCCATCAACCATTGTCGACCAGCTATCATTCCCACATTTCAGGAACCAACTTTGGGCTCCGACAACCACTTCTGATGACAACTTTAGTGATCAATTTCAGGCTCTAGTAACCAATTTCGCTCGACCAACTCGAATGATTGATTTTGGGTTCCAACAATCGCCTTTGAGAACAAACTTTGATGACCAACTCCGACAATTATCTTCCTTCGACAACGACCTCCGACCACAAACTTCGAAATCACATTTGATAATCAACTTCAATGACCACCTTCGAGCGAGCAACTCTGACAACCAACTCTGATGACAACTCTGATGACCAACTCTAATGATCAATTCCCAGATTCGATGACCACTTCTGTTGAAAATTCTGATGACCCAACTCCTACGACCACCGTCGTGCGACTAACTTCGATGACCAATTTTGGGTTTGTTCAACCACCTTTGACAACAAACTCTAATGACCAACTCTAACAACCACCTTTTTAAGCTTCAACAACCACTACGACTACAAACTCCGACGAAAATCACCTTCAACGATCAACTTCAATGACCACCTTTAAACGAGTAACTCTGACAACCAATTCAAATACCACCTTCATGTGACCAACTTTGAGCTCCGACTACAAACTTCAGCGAAAATCATCTTCGATGATCAACTTCGACAACCACTTTCGCATGACTAACTCCGACAACCAACTTCGGGTTCCAAGAACCACATCCGACAACAAACTTCGGCGACCAACTCCAATACCACCTTCACGTGACCAACTTCAGACTTCGACAACCACCTCGAACTACAAACTTTAACAGAAATCATCTTCAATAATCAACTTCGACAACTACTTTCGACTATTATAAGACGAGTGGCTATTAAAGTATGTTGTAAGGTTGTTGATTATATAAATAATATTATTTTGTCTACATTAAGTATAATATTTTTACGTATAAATTTTTAAAATATCTTTTTATTTAATTGAAGTCACATATTTAATGAGTGTTAGTAATATTTGAAAAAGTATGTATGCAGTTGAAAAAGTATGTATGCACTTGAAAGTATGTAATGCATAACAAAAAAACCATAAAATTGACATTCTTTTCCTGGAACATTTTATGTCATGAAATAGTGAAAATTTGAGATATGTTCTCAAATGATCCTCTAAATTTGGAGGAATTGAAAGTGAAATTGTTGAAAACATGTGGTGGCATTCCATTGGTTGCTAAGATGATGAGAGGATTCGATTAAAAAAAAATAATGACAAAGTAAAAATACAGAGCAAAATAGTTTATATATTTGTATATATGTAAAATCCACTAGAGTTTTGGTTCAAGTAGGAGTTTGTTGGGTTGTATATTCTAAAACTCGCAGTTTGTAATGTTAAACATTTTTTATTATCAATAAATATGTTATTGACATTTATTCAATAAAACTCTTGTTGAATATGTAAATTGCAATTGTAAAGACTAAGTTCAATAAACTAAAGATCTATGTCTATTATATGAATACTGAACTTTATGTGGAGACACAATATTGGATCAAGTTGAGTAAATAGCCAAAACGGTCTATAGTGTATGAATAAGGTTGGGTGCCATATTTTGGTAATACTGTTGGATGTGGCCCACTCTGCCATTGTTACAATTTGTTGTAAAGTGTTACAAATGAAGTGATCCTGATTCATTCACGTAATGACATGAGGAGCGGAGGCGTCTTAAGTAATGAGTTTGCATAAGATCAGATCAAGAAATAAGTCACTCTTACTTTATAACGTTGTTTACTAGTTAAGACTGATTGTTTCAAATCGATGACCTAGGTAACTTGACCTTAATCCTAGAATAACTATGAACTCCTATTTATTCGAGATTATCTTTAGATTTGTATATGTGAGGGTTGGCTCAACAGCATTGGCTTAATAAGCCTCCCATTTTAGGGGCAATACCGGCTAGATAGCTGGGGACATAAGGTATAAAACGGAATTCACACATACCCGATTTAGGGTTAGTAAAAAGGTTGTTCTCTTAAGTACTGAATCCAGGTCTTGAACAAGGGGCCCCACTCTCTCATTGGCCCGAGAGGGATTCGGTTTAGTGATTGGATCACAAATCAATTGTTCATTAGAGGATTAGTGGGACTTAAGGAGCAAGATGTAATTTCGGGGGTAAAACAACTTTTGACCCAATCGTTATTATGAACAACCTGTGAAGGGTCGACTTACTAATTATGGTTAAATCAAGTGGATAGAAATATAACTACAGTGAGGAGAGTGCAAGTACTGAGCTATAGTGGTGTGTCTCGGTAGTTAATGAATATTAATTAATTCGATTTAAAGTGTTTAGCCAATCAATCTCAAATCGTTGGAGCTCATGATCTGTAGATCCATAAGGTCCCTCTACTTGCTCGTAAATCTTGGATTAGTACATTGAGTGAATTTGAAGCGTTCAAATTTGAGTTGGGAATTAAATCTTAAGTGTTTAAATTTTAAATTATGATTTAAATTTGAATTGTTCAATTTCAAATTAGGGTTTGGATAATATATTCGATATAATTAACGTTTAATTTATCGAAATTAGACATAATCAGAGAGTTTAAAATATATTTAAATATCGATTTAAATATTAATTATATGAATAGAATTCATGTTTGAAATAAGTGTTTGGTTAATTTAATATTTAATATTAAATTATTAATTAATTACTTAATTAAAAATGTTTAATTAATTATTTAAATTATCAAATTGATTTTGTCAAAATTTCAAATTTAGAATTTGAAATTTGGTTTTAATTGATTTGAAATTAATTAAAATTAAATCAATTTGAGTTAGTGAGATTACCCAACTTTTGAAGTGTTGAAGTGGAAACCCTCTCCTCCTTCTCCTAATTAAGCTCAATCTAGAGTCCCACCACTCAAATCCAAGTTGGAGAATAGTAAAGAAGACACTCTTGGTAGTCTACTGTTGATTTGAAGATCAAATTCATGGAGAACAACTTGGATTCGGAGGAATTATACAAAGGTATATGTTCTAAAACCTCTTCTTTGATAATTTGTTATCTTGCGTGCTTTTACAACTCAAGTTATGTGTAACTAGGGTGCTTATTGATTCTGATTGCTTCCATTGCATGCTTGTACATTCCAACAATCCAAACATCATATATTAACTCAGCGACCCAAACAACCCCTTAAAATTTTCAAAAATACTTTTAAACTTTCAAATGAGTTAAAAAAATACCCTTACCATTAGTTTTAGATGGAAACAGTTAATATTTTATTTATAAAATATCTCTGAACTTTCTAAAGTATAAAAAACACCCTTAAACTTAGTATATGAACAAGAACTATTAATATCTCATTGCAAAAATAAATCTAAAATTTCAACAAAAAAATGCTCCTACCATAATTGTTAGTATAATGATTAATTTGTTTGAAGTTCTTTAAGTTCGAAAAGAACAAATTATATAAAAAAAACTATGTAGATATCCTCTTTTTATTTTTTGTATAAATACTCTAATTTTTCTCTTATTTGTTCGATTCTTACACCAATTTTGTAAACAAAAAAAATAAAAAATAAAAACTAAAACTTTAAGTTAAAATATAAAATACCATAAAAATCTCACAAAATCTCTCAAACATAAAAAAAATGATAAATATCCAAATACCAAAAAAAAAAAAAAAAAAAAAAAGATTTAACTAGCAACACATACTCAACTACTAACGTACAATCTCGTTAAAACATTCAAGTCCTAAGATCCATTGGTGCTTCCATTATTATTTTTTCTTCTTATTATAGTGTATATACCTTAAACTGAAGTGGGCATTTTATTTATTGTTATCTTTAGACAAACAAATGTCAAACTGTTAATAAAATGAGAGTACAAGAGTATTGAAGAAGAAAAAGGAGGAAAAAAGAAGGGAAAATAAAGAAGTAAGAGAGTATTAACCTTATATGTTTATATATTAATAGTAAGAATATTTTTTAAAACATTTTTTTTTTCATTTTTTTAGTTTAAGGTATTTTTGTAAACATTTGAAATTCAATGGTTATGTTGACAAAAAGTACGTAGGGTTGTTATAATTTAGCCAAGAAAGAAAATACTTAGTTGTATCTGGGCTTTACTCCTATCTTGTGCATTCTACCAGATTGTCCAATCATCATTTACCATTTTCACGTGACAAATTCACTTTACTTATTTTTTGAAATATTTTAATTCTTTTTTTTTGTATGTGGTGAGAGTCAGATGCATAAAAATAGGTACATCTTGGAACGCACCAAAGTATTATTCTTATAGCAAATATCTAATTTGGTACTTTGTTTACTTTTAAAAGTTTCAATGATATTCCTAAACCTTAGAAAAAGGTTTAAAAATATTATTACTATAAGTTGTTAGAAACGATAATTTATTTCAAAAATATTCTTGAACTTTCAAAAAATTCATTAATATCTTTAAATTTTTGACAAAAGTTAAAAAATACCTTCATGTTACTATATGGGTGGAAAATGTTAGAATAATTATATTTTACTACCTAAATATAGGGTTTATGTATATGTAATTTCTATTGTTGGCTAGGTAGTTCCTTGTTTTAAGTAAATATCTTTTATACCTTTTGTACCTTTTGTGTATATATATGAGATTAATGCTAATAGAAAAGTAAGGATTAAGTTAAAAGAATTTCTCAATTATTTTCCTATTTTATTTTATTATTTTTTCCCCTTTCCTAAATCGTTTTTCATCTCCTTCAACATGTGCGTAGGGTTTTCAGAGAAAATTTCACAAAATGACCCAAAACCCAAAAAATTATCTACTAATGACCTCTTCCTAAAATTTTTTCTACCATTGACCTTTTGCCTATGCGAAATACCAAAATTACCCCCAGTTTTTAAAACTCCTCAAACCACACTACATTTCTTCTTCTTTCAACAATTTCTTCAACCCTTCATTAAATGTGTATTCAATACAACATCAACATTTAATCAAAACATTTATTCCCAACTAATATTCTACCAATAACATTGGTATGAAGAGAATAAAAGGTCACTCTCAGTATTCACTTTTTGTCGAACTCCCCACAAAATTCTCTCATTGTTCTCTTGTAGCTTTCTCTCAGAGTTTCAATTCAACCTCTTCGTTGATCGCTTTCATCATCAGATTCAGAAACGGAGAGAATGTAAGTGATATACAATGATTTCTTGTTCCACATCGCTTTCATAATAAATGTCGTTTAATATTAAATGAATGATCGTATAGTAATATATACACAATCATTCATTACAATATAAATGATCGTGCATAAATTACTAGACGATCGTTCGTTACAATATAGATGATCATTATAAATTACAATACGATCGTATAGTACATTATAAACGATAGTATAGTAAGTTATACACGATCATTTAGTAAATTATAAACGATCGTGTAATAATTTATCAACAATCGTATAGTAATTTATAAATGATCATGTAAATATTTATAAACGATCGCATAGTAATGTATAAACGATCGTTCACTTATCATATAGAGCCATGTAACTTAGGGGATGACCAAAGTGAAGCTTGGTTTGGTCACAACAGTGAACCCAAATGTACTTCATAATTCGATACTGAATATGGATATGGACAACCTTTAGGACCACAAACTTCTCCAACACCTAACATCCATGTTCCAACCCACATGCTCTCGTCCCATAAGTTGTGATGCTTTTGGTTCTAATGCATTCCACTATTCCAACCGAAACATTTGTTGATATACCCAAACCATCAAAGGGCCCATCGTATGACAATCTCATCACAATAGCTCATGACTATCTAAATGACGAGGATATAAAGGTCGGTCAAAGTTTCTTTTTGAAATATGATTCGTCAGTTAAATTATTGATGCTTACAATAAGAAAGAACTTTGACTACTGTGTAAAAAAGTCAACAAAGAGCTTGCTAACTATCTGGTGTTCAATGAAGGAATGCAAGTGGAGGGTCTGTGCAAAAAAAAAAGAAAAAAAATGAAAGAAAGTGATTACTTCAAAGTGACGAAATATCCAAGCGAACATACATGTTCTCTTGAAATGAGAATTGGTAATCATCGACAAGCAAAAAGTTGAGTTATTGGACACTTAACCAAGTCCAAATACGAACAAGTTGGTCTAACATACCGCCCAAGGGATATAATTGAGGACGTTCAACGAGATTATGGAGTGAACATAAGTTACGGGTGGGCTTATCGCACTAGAGAGTACGGATTGGTGTTCACATGAGGATCGCCAGAAGGATCATATGCTATTGTTGGGGCATATGGCGAGGTACTTAAGCTTGCAAATCCAGGTATGATATTTGAGGTTGAAGTAGAGGATGGACAATACTTTAAGTACGTCTTCATGGCACTTGATCTATGTATCAGGGGTTTTCTAAACTGCATCCGCCCAGTAACCGTTGTTGATGGGACCCATTTGCACGAGAAATACAAAGGTGTGTTGTTAATAGCAACGTACATTGATGGCAATAACAACATATATCCTATCGTCTTCAGTATTATAGATGGTGAGAACGATGCATCATGGACTTGGTTCATGACTCATTTGAAGGCTTCGATAGGAGACGTTCCCAATTTAGTGATTATATCAGATAGTCACATCTCAATTGCAAAGGCTGTTGCAAGTATATTCCTTGATGCATTTCATGCCTTATGTATATACCATATTCAGAACAATTTGGTTGAAAAATTCAAGAATAAGGACATAATCCCACACTTCTACCTAGTGATGAAATCTTATAGAATGTCTGAGTTTCAGATGTATTAAAGCATATCCGTGAGTGGCTACGAGGTTGATTCCATATCTAACATACACATGTAATGACATGTATAAACATTGTAACTGATTACGCAATGAGTATTCTTAAGGAATCAGAATTGATGTCTAGGACATATCGTGTTTGGGGGGTTGGTCGATCTTCGTTCACGAACATGTACTTATATGGAGTTTAATTGCATCGAGATCCCGTGCTCCTATACAATATCTGCAGCGGCCCTAAGAAACATTATTGTTCAAACATTATGTGCAAAAAGGTTTATAGTTGAGTGTGTGCTTGCTGTTTATGCCAAACCAATCTTCCCAGTTGGACACAAACAAGAATGGTTTCGAAGACCAGATTTTGAAGATTTTTGAACCAATTCTACCATCGCGAAAGGTAGCAAGTGTAGGTCGACATCAAACCATCAGGACACCTTCAATTGGAGAGGAGCCACGACAAATACATAGGTATACACGATGTGGTTAGAGAGGACATAACAAGAAAATGTGCAGACAAACATTGATAGCACCTGCCACTGGCCCATCTAAACTTAACGATATGTAATTTTTTTTTTGGGCAATCACTTAGTTATTTTTGTACGATCGCTTAGTTATTTGTACATGATCGCTTAGTTATTTATGTGTGATCGCTCAGTTAATTATGTACAATCGCTTAGCTAATTATGCGCGATCGTTTAGATAGTATTAAATGATCTTATAGATTTAGTAAATGATCAGTTAGAATTTTCTAAATGATCGTTTAGATTTTCTAGATGAACGTTACATATTCTTAAATCATCTTGCACATAATCTTAAATTATCTTTTACTTAGTTTGGGCGATTGCTTAGTTATTTATTTGCTTAGTTAAATGTACAACACCAATTATATTCTACAAATTTAACACAAATTTATCACAAAAAATATTACCATAAATATTTATTTGCCCACAATTGGGCAACATATTGTTTCCTATAAAATCTCATATTCACCTGTGTTAAGTCAGCTTTATCAGCCCCAGTTACACAATATTCTATAAATTTAGCACAAAATATTTCACAATTTAGAGACTTGCCCTCTTGGAGGGTCGCATTTGATCTCTTAACTTCCCATTGCCCGTACTTGAACTTCTTATGTTGTTTGTCGAATCTGAAAGAAATCAACATGGATACTATTGCTCTGGCCATGAGCATCAGATGACCCTCAACTATGTCACCACCGATGTAGTTCGACATGGATTCAAATATAAAGATTGTGCACCCCTGTAGATCGATGGCAAGCATAAGCCAGTATTATTTGATGTTGATTGGCCCAAATACGAAGTCAACGTCCGTCCATGCTGGTTTGTATTCTTTGTACTATCCAAGCACAAAGTAAAGGAAGAAGTGAGAGTCCGCCCAAAACCTCATGTGTGCTTCTTGATCCAACCAGCTTGCCACTTTGCCATCCTCTATTTCAATACCGTCTGATCGGATCTTGGAAGCAACACCCTTTGGCTCCATCAAAGAATCCTAGGAAAGGCAAGATGTAAATGCATGCTTGAGTTAACAGTAGTTTCAACAGATATGTGAAATTTCCATACCGTGAAGTTCGAGTCAATGACCGTGAATCAAATCTTACAAAGGTCAAATTTCATGTGCAACTTCTGATGCACGTGCATCGAAAAGAGATCCATAGTTTGGTACAACCAAAAAAAGTATAAGTTAAGCTTAAAAGTTACTAAAAGAAAATTATAAACGATCGTTTAGTAGTTTCTAACTGATCGTTTAGAAAATTCTAATCGATTGTTTACTAGAATTCTAATTCTAATAAGTTATTTAGAAACTTCTAATCGATTGCTTAGAATTCTAATTCTAATCGATCGTATAGAATTATTTGAACGATCGATCTTGGTTAATGAATTAATAGAAATACTCATATTTCCAAGCACCTATGTGTTCTGCTCAAGCGTTTTGAAGAAATCCTTGGTCCTAAATGTATATATGATGACGGGCAGAAATGCACGTCATCTTAGGCCTTTTATTTAAAATTATGAGGGTTGTTAAGTAGAATATGCAGCGAATATGTTAGGAATTCATGAGAAAATGTGTTTGCATCGATCGACATTAAGAATCTTGGCTAACCCACTATTATGCGTCCATTTGTCTATCTTTGTAGCTAACGCAGGAAGCGGACGCATACACGGAATCCGGGCTATCGCATAGACGACCGCATGTGGGGAATCTCTCCATCGCAAAGGCGAACGCATACGTTCAATGCATGGATGTTGCGGCCATCAACCACATGAATCCATTGCATAGAAGTTGTGGTCGTCAAGCGAATACGGTCATCGTAGAGAAGTTGCGGCCATAGAGCGAATGTGGTCATCGAAAAGAGATTGCGGCTACATGATGATAACCATAATAGAAGGATGAACACAAGGTTGGTGGAATGGAAGCATGAACGCATACCTCGGGAGTATCAAAAGATGATGTTGACATTTCACCTACCACGCCGTTAGCAGCAGAGATTCAGAAAAGGACCATCGCGCCGCGAGTGTCAGATCAGAGCAGGTCCATTAATGCTATCGGTGATCTAGCTCTATAAATAGAAGCGGTTGAGCAGAATTTCAAATCATCCAAGTTTCGACCTTCGGGTGGATCCTTGTGATCCAGACTATAGCATGAGAAAATAGTTTGAGAGTTCTTCATCTCCTTTATCCATTCCGAGTGACGACTGGAGCCTTCGCCGGAGTTAGAGCTTGAGAGAGTCTGCTCCACCGCCCATCCATGGCACCACCGACAACTTTGACACACATCTGCTGGAAGCAAGGCTTTGCTTCCAGTTGGTCTTTCCATTTCTCTTCTTTCCTTATATTGTATTGTATTACATTTTGGCTTACATTTTGTGATCAATGCATTTCTATATTTCCTTCGATTCCATCTCCATCTTCATTCACTTAGCACCCTTAACTTTCATTGCATCACTTAGTGAGACTGTTAGAGTATCGCATACTTAATCATGCGGCATAGGAATATGAAGCATGTAGCAAACCACCGGAAGGTGTGCATTGTGTGAGTCTTGTGAGAAAACCTTATTTGCTTAGTGTGAAGCTGTAGCAACGCTTGTCTATAAGCGGACGCAATGCTTGTCTGAGTAAAGTCAGTAACAACCAACTACCCGGGAGGGTAAGTGGTTGGTTGCATTAAGAAATGTAAGCAAGTGTTCACTAGAGATAGAAATAATCTTACATCAACAAAGTTTATGCGATTACCTTGTCTTATGAGCGCATCATTCATCATTTAGGCATACTTGGAAGAGTAGTCTTAAAACCAAATCTAAGTCTTGGAGAGCGGATTGGATCACATAAGCAAGAATGGGGAACTTAGAGATAAGCTCCATTTTCTATTACACAGCGTATGCACCCTACGGATAGGACATCGCATGCGTCCAGAAGTAGGATACAGTGGTATGTGGTCATCATGCTTATGTGTGAAAACACTTGAGTGGGTTATGGAGGCTTAGGCATAGGCTTCTCGAAACTATCGCATATACATCGCATGCGTCCTAGAATTAGGCACAAGTGTGTGTAGCATGATCGCATAGCTTGCGCTTGCGGGGGTGCCCTTGCAGTCAATCTCAGTGTTGCAGTGAAGACATCATCACATTTTATCTATTTTTCCATTCATTTTACTACGCGTCAACAGTTTCCGTGTCTTTACCTCTTAGTTATATTCCCATCGCTTTGTCTGTTAGTTAGAAGTAGGAGTAGTTTATAGTTTACAACCTCCATCATTATTTTATTCATCCGTCGCAAACACATCATCGCATACATTTAGCTAGAAGTCCCTGAATTCGACCTCGGATCACTCGAGAAACTTGCGTTCTCGTTATACTTGGCGAGAGCATAAGAAAACTTGTGACAGGAATGCATGGTCATCACATACATTCATAATCGCATATTGCATAGTCCAACGCATGACCACCGATGCATGAGAACCAACGCATAACCTAAGACAGGCATCGCATAGTTGCGTCCCCCTAATTTTACGTCATCAATATACTACCGCCTGCTTCTCATTTTTTGTTTTAGGATGGCTTTTCCATTTATTGTATGCATTCCACAGAACATCAGGGATTGGAAAGCATGGGTCATAGGAACGAACGGTCGTTCTGAGGAACTCAAATACAGGGACCAAAGGGTTAAGATTGATAATACCAGTGGCTGATTTCAGTGCCACTATAGGTGGTTCAACTTCTTCAGATTGGGGCTGCAAAGATCTTGGAGGTGAATGAGGTTGAATTGTTTCTGAATGTGGTTGAGAATTGAGAAGATTGGGGCTGAGAATGTTGAGGCTGATAAGATTTGGGCTGAGTTTTAAACTTCTTCCTCCTTTTGAAACACTCAGGTGTGAACTTGGCTGGTTTTTTCCTTTTCCGGTGCTCTCGGCCCTTTATTTCCTATATTTAAATTATAAATTAGTGGAAGTACAATTTTAAGAATACTAATTCATGCAACAGCCATACCTCAACTTCAATGACATCCTTTTCAGTTGACGTCTCCGAATTGAAATGGACCCCAACACTAAATGCTTCAGTTGACGTCCCTACATCCGACTCCAATATTTCATCAGTGGTTTGAGAAACTAGCTATTCATGAACAGTTGGTTCATTGACAGAGGTGTCCATAAATTTAGATATTGGATCTTGATCGGTGACAGTTTCGGACTGCTCACTGATCATTCTAGCTGGCTGTTCATTTTGGGTTTCTTGGTGGGTCTGAGGGGGATCATCATCATTATGAGGTTCTTGAAAATAAAATGAACTATTCTATCCAGGGAGGTAATCGATCATCTAAGAATATGTAAACGATCATTTAGAAACTCTATACGACCGTCTAGAAAATTTAAACGATCGTCTAGAAAATGTAAATGATCATCTAGACAATATGAACGATCGTATAGAAAATATAAATGATCATTTAGAAAATCTATACGATCGTCTAGAAAATTTATACGATCGTCTAAAAAATCTAAATAATTGTTTAGAAAATCTATACGATCGTCTAAAAAATCTAAACGATCGTATAGATATTCTAAATGATCGTCTAATTGAGAATATCTAAACGATTGTACATAAATACATACCTTACACAGACAATGGACCATCATCTTTATCTCGTTCAGTTGTTGGCCCATCAAATGATGTTGGACAGTAAATGTATCTCCCATCTGATAGTCCATGGTATTTAAATTCGCCAAATCTTTCTGAATTTCTTTTATTTCCTCCCCAAGAATCTTGTATGATTTGAAATGACGATGTCTGGAGGACTTTTGTTGCTTACGTGGTTCGGACTCTATTTAGTTAGTTTGAACCAGCATATGTGGTTCTGGCTCTATACGTTGCACATTTATAGAGCTTTCTACATGAGGTTCATGCTCTTCGTGCCCCCCCAAGGGACTCACGAGTGTCGATGGAGTGTTCATCCCCTTCAATCCTCCTTTCTCCAATATTAGGAACCACATTAAGTCCTTCAAGTCGATCCTCTTTGTACCTTAACTCCTCTGTGCTAGGTACAAGTCTCGACACAATAATAGTTTGTACATAAATGAATGAGCAAGTCAGAATTCATGAAACTATAAAGAAATGAGCAAGTTAGAAGTGATCGATTACTTACTTTTTTTGGCTGGAAAACTTTTTTGTTTAATGATTTATAAGATGGAGCATGAGAACAAGTCCCTCTAAGAATTCTATGGATTGCAACCTTGTTGACTTTGGTGGCTTGAACTTACTCGATGTGGATAAAATTTTGTAAGCCCAAACCTACAATATGTAAAATTCTTAGACGAACATAAAATAGGTTCAATGTATATTAAAGTGAACTAGAAATAAAAGTACGTACTTGGAATACAAGTACGAATCCCTTTATACAGTAATGTGAGGCGTGGTGATCACCTTCTGCTTTCTTTGAATCATATGCCTCCTTCTTCCCGCGCATGATAGTCTCCATGCTATTCAATGTAGGTCCATAGAAGAGAGAAGACCGGTTATAATGTACGAAGACGTTGTGGTCATCAGAAATCCTAAATATATTACTATCGAACTAGGTTTTCTTGTCTTTTCCAATCATCACAATTTCAGTGAACAGTGCCAATGCAACCTTGACAACATCTTCGTCATTAGTAAAATTAAAATTCTCGAAGGTGAGCTCCACATCCTTGCAAGAACTATTCTTTCCATTTGGGTCCTTGGGTCCAAGAATGAGTTCTCGCAGCCTTTCACCACTTATTTCTCTTTCCACTATTTTCTTAGTCGGCCACAACCAGTTATCAAGTTAAAATCCTCTTGGGAGAATGTTATCTTCTTCCCTAGAATGTTGAATGAAATAACATCTAGGTTCACATTTGCTACCTCTCTTAACAGAAAGTGGTGCAAAAGTTGTCCATTGAAAACAAGATCTATATCCAACAGAGGACCAAAGGCTGTTTGCCTATACAGTCTCATATGTTCTTCTGTCAACTTTTTCTTAATGTCAGGGGAAATTTTATATCACACCCCACACCGAGCCTCCTTCTAAGCTCGAGGGGAGGCATGAGGGACTGCAGATACCATCCTTTCGTGATACCTACTACCCATCTAAACCTCTTTACTCTTAGTAAACTCTAAGTCAAGGAGATAAACAACAGTTGATTTAATAGGCCCATTTCATTACAACAGAGTAATGTTTATACAACTCCAAGACATAACTACAAAATTTACATCAACAACTCTTAAAATCCCGAAAGTGTGAATGTGGCTTGTGGCGTACCTTGACCTTAGCAGCACCCTAGAACTTCTTACCTTTCGCTACCTGGGAAGAAAACATGAAAGAAAAGAATGAGCTTCACAAAGCTCAGTGAGTGGTAAGCAACTTCTAGAGTCTATTTCAACTAATAAAGAACAAGCATATCATATATACGAGGTTAATACTCAAACCTTAGCTTTGAATGAGTCTGGTTTCAACTTCTATCTACACGCACGATAGATAGTTAACTGTTACTAATCATAAACGCTTGCTCTTTTGCATTCCCTTTTGTTCCCTATGTGCACATAGCTCCCCGCTCATAGGCTCAGAAGCTAGGCCTATCGGCCCTCTGACCATCCCATATGAAGTTCCTCCCACAGGGTTAGGAACTAGACCTCTCGATCCCTTGACCATCCCGTGAGGTTCCATTTAGGTTCAGGAACTAGGTCTATTGACCCCCTGACCATCCAGATTATATATTCTCAGTTTCATGCTATTTACTCATTCATAACATAAGCATATACGATTTACTCTAAAAGATATGCTTAATACTTAAAGGAAAATACCACTCACCTTGGTAAGGTAAGATCCAGATTCAACTTAAAGCTCAGATTACTCATAGTTTCAAGCCTTATCTCGAGATACTTTCTTTTACAAACATGCTCTAAAATATAAAGCTTATCTTAAAATATTAGCTCAAAACTTCTCGTGGTTTGGTCGGAATCCTCAAATCAACAAGACTGGCCCAAGCTTACTTGATAGCTTAACCCTTCCGTCTTTTCCTCACTCTCCAGCCCTATTTCTTAGAGCTTCTTCTCCGGAAGCCCTACCCTGAAAACTAGACTCTCAAAGATTTCAGGTGGCTTTAGAATCACTCAAAATGCACGAGTATTCTGGGAGAAATCCTCGTCCCAATTTGATGCTACCTTCAGACTTCACTGTCCAACAGCATCTCCTCCTCTTGGAACTTCATGACCGACACATGATCTTACTCCCAACGCATGGTCTTCTTCAAATCCACCTTCTAACACTCTTTCTTACGTTCTTTGAAGAGGATTTAGCTTATGAATTGAAGAGACATCTTATGGTGGTATTTATAGACCAAAGGAAACGATTCTTATCATCTTTACCAAGTCTCAATGCAAGACACCTCCTACTTTGGGGTGTTTGCACCATATTTTGCCACCACCTGTTCCCTTGACATTCACATACTCTCATGCCACACACCTACTTGTGTTGTCTTCCTCATGCATAAGACTTCCTTTGCATGAAACTTCATTCATTCAGCTCCTACTAACTCAAGTTCAAACTTTTCTCGGTATAGCCATTTGTCCAAGTGAGCTCATCAACCTTACGTAACGAAAGCCTCAGCATCGCTCTATCGTTCAGTCCATCATGCAGCTCTTGCACTTCATCGCTTAGCTCCATCGTCTACTGAATCTCTTATTGTCGCTTAATAACCAACCCTCTCGCTGCAATCGTTTAGTGCCTGCGTCCATCGCTTAGCACCAACGCCCCATTGTGTCTCTCAATTGTTTAGTAAATGATCTCGCTCTCAATGATCTCATGCATAGCCTATAGCTTAGCTACTGCGCCTATCATTTACCTCCATCATGTAGCATTGACGCCTTATCGTCTAATGCATCCGCTCATCGCATAGCATCATCGCCTAGCACCTGACTCTATTGCATAACGGCCATCGTTTAACATTTCGTCTATCGGTAGCACTCACGCTTATCGTGTAGTTCCATCATGTAGTCTATCGCCCAGCGCCCATGCATCGTCTAGCTCTACGCTCATCGTTTAGTGCCTGCTCAACGCTTAATGCTATCATCCAACGCTATGGTCTAGCGCTATCGTTTAGCTTCTATGCTTATCGTCTAGTGCTTACACTGATCGTGTAGTGCTTAACACCTATCGTATAGCCTGATCATGTAGCACCTCTCTTCACATTGCTTAGTGCCATGCACAGTTACACGATCGCCTACCGCATCGTTGAGCTCCGCGCATTTGCTACATGATCGCCTACCTCATTGTGTAGCACCGCTCACCGCTATACGATCATCTGCTTAGCGCCTTGCGTTCAACATCTCGCTCTTTCCGTTCTCGCTCACACAAACTCAATGCATGAGCAACTTGGGAAATGCCTCTTGCCAACGCCTCGACCAATCATGCGACCAACCTCACACACGCATTGGTTGCCTTCGACTTCATACTACACTTAGCCTTATCTCATGCGTTAACACCAAACACATGGTTTCTTTTGACCTTACACCTAGTCAAATTCCACTAGTAAAGGCTTATCTTCAAACTTCTCGAGGAAAATCTATTTAATACTTGGAAATTTCCTTCTCTTCAACATAGGATTAACTTTCACTTAGTTAATTCCCTTAATTACCTACTTAAGTAGGGAAAATGGAAATCCGGGTTTCACCTTTTGTGGACTTGGCAAGCGACTATAGCAGGAAAATATTTCTCAACAAGAACGACCATCTTACCAATCTGACAATTGTGTACATTATACGAATTAATAAGCAATCATATAACAAAAACTAAGCAATCGCATAACAAAAACTAAGCAATCGCATAACAAAAACTAAACAATCGCATAAAAAAAACCTAAATGATTGCATAGCAAAACCTAAACGATTGTATAACAAAATCTAAACGATCGCATAACAAAAACTAAACGATTGCGTAACAGATATCTAAAAGATCGCGTAACAGTTAGCCAAACGATCGCATAATGGATATCTAAACGATCGCCTAACAGTTAGCTAAGCGATCACATAACAGATGTCTAAACAATCCGATCGCTTAATATTTTATATAAGATTGCTTAATAATCTTTATCCGATCGCTTAGTAATATCTAAACGCTTGCCTAATATTCTCTAAATGCTCGCTTAGTATTCTCTGTCTGATCAGTTAGTATTCTCTCAACGATCGATTACAAACGAACACACAATTAAACCCTAAAAGATAGTAAAACCTCAAATATCAACATACATTCTTCAAGGAAAAGAGTCTCATACCTTTCAGATCACGATGACGATGGCAAGAGCGTAGAGGCGATCGGGGAGAAACCTACGAGGAGTGCTCGACTTCGGAGAGAAAATGAGAGAAAAATCGAGAGAAAATGCTTTGAAGAGAAATTCTTTGAGTAGAAAATGAACGAAATGACCCTATCATTGTAAAGTATTCGTAGAGACACACGTTCACCAAACGGTCTGAAGGTTTTTTAAAAACTGGGGGTAACTTTGGAATTTCGCATGGGCAAAAGGTCGTGGTAGAAAAGTTTTTAGGAAGAGGACATTGGTAGAAAATTTTTTGGGTTTTAGGTCATTTTGTGAAATTTTATGGTTTTCAGCTGCACCACAGACCACCTTTAGAAGCTGTCCATGCTTGCCGCTGCTGCCACCGCATCACTGATCTCGCATTTGAGCTGCCGTCGGGTCCGAGCCACTGTCATCCTTTGATCTTGTATCTGTGCTAAACGGTTGCATTCTCGTCTCTGACCAGAACTGTCTCTAATCTCGCATTCGATTCGCCATAGCCACAGATCTACTTTGTTTGTTCGTCGCTGGTCTCGCATTCGTCTATGATCCATTGTTGATTGTCTCTAATTATCTCTGATCTGGTCTATTACGATTTCATCAACGTTTTTGTCATCAATTATGATCGATCTGTTTTCTATTTATTGCTCATTGTCGATTGTGTAGCTCTCCCCATCTTGAGGTATCTGTAATAGCTAATTGGTTTGTGTCTAGGTTTTGTGGATTGTTGTTTTATGGCTATCCCGCTCTTTTGTTGTTTTTTTATTATTGCTCAGCATATATTGTTTACTCTGTGCTGTTTGTTCATATCTGTGAACAACCTCAATGACTAACTCCAATATCAGTTTCACCCTGCTCTTACTGTGTCAAATATCAAAAACCATATTTTCATTATTCTGAAAAATGGAGAATGTTCAATATGTGACTGAAGAAATCGGTCATGAGGATTTCTATGAGCAGTGGAAAAGATTATTCCAAATTACAATCATGTATGAACATTACAAATTACAGTCAAAACAGAAACAAATGTTTATGCATTCATTACAGAAATTACAGCATGAAAATACAAATGAACAAGGAGAAATGCTACAAACATTTGTAGACTCGTCTCCACATTCCTTGCTCACGAATGCTCGAACACAGCAACCTCAAATGCTTGAATAACACGACCGCTCCATAGCACGAACACCACACACTCGTCCTCAGCGATCGCTTCGGTCACGAACACCTCAACAGCATGAACAACCTCCATAGAACCTCAACGGTGTCGAGTTGAGTGTGATACCACTAAGAAGGCTACCTTGGTATTCTCGATGTGAGAATCTAGAGGATGGGCTCTATTTGGACTTGGATTAAGGTAGAAGAAGAAGGAATGCACAATCGTGTAAATGATTGAGCAAGTGGGAGAAGACTGAACCTACCGTATAGGTCGATGCCCAATCGTTTAGCAAAAGCTAAGCGATCGTTTAGCTCATCGCTTAGTTCCATGTCTGTCGCTTACAAAACACTACACGATTGTTTACCTTGGTCAAGTTGTCGCTTAGTAAATTTGTGTTTACTTGACAACTTTTGTGAGATTCTTTTTTCGAAAGAGAATCTCAAAAATAATTTTGACAAAAAACTTACTAAAATTAGGAAAAAAATTTTCTTTTTATCTCACGGTTACCATGAACTACCAATAACCTCCCACTCAATTGGTTATTAGAGAAAAAGATTAATTATCCAATAATTAATATTATTATAAATATAAATGATAATTAACTTACCATAATATATTTATAACCTATAGTTTTAATATTTCATCTTATGAAACATATAAACCATAGTTCTTTTTCTATTCCATGGCACTTAATGTAAATCTCATTTACATTAATCCTCCACTAGATGTATCTCATACATCATACCAATTATATCATATATAATCGAATTACCTCTTGTTAATTTAAACATTTCAAATCAACAATAAGAACTGATCCTCAACTAAATCCATTAAGCTACCAACAGTACGTGAATAACTGACTAAACTCTTTAGTCATGGGATCCACCATCCATTAATTGCCAGACACTCCACTAAAGACCGATAGTTGAACTCTCCTTATCACAGATATATTATATGTTCATCTTAACCAATCAGAAGTATGACAACCCTTCACAGATCCCTCGTAAGTACAGTTGGGCCAATAACCGTTATGCCCCTGTAGTTACATCTAACTCCTTAAGTACCACTGATCCCTCTAATGAAAATATATAACAGATCGGGCGACGAATGTTTGAGATATAAAATTAATATATCTATATGGATGTAGGTATCTATAGGGAATCATATAAAGGTGAGTCATAGTCCTACTATGACTGAATCCTCTCTTCCAGAGAGAAGCTGTGGCCACTATGTTCAAGCCCCAGAATAAGCCCTTAAGAGAGCAATCTCTCTACTTATCCCTGCTTTGGGAAAGGAGTGAATTCCATCTTGTGGATTGAGTTCCCAGTTCCCAGATCAGACAAGTCCCCAAAAAGGTAGGCATGTTGAGTTAGTGATGCTTAATTTTATGAAGTGAATTATGAATGATATGCGATGGTGAAATTGCATTGTGCACTCAAGTTTTCTCAGCGGAATCCAAGTGTAAATTCCACTAAGTTTCCCGGTAAGTCCAGGGTCGAACTCAGGGATTTGTGAAAACAGGTTGCATTGGTAATTTTTATAAAAACCTTGCGGTAACCAAATAAATAATTTGTTGGTTTGTTGTTGATTGCATTAATGAAAAATAAACAAATGCGGCAGATTTGAGAAAAGTTAGTTGTGTGATAGATACACTGAGTATGCGGATGAATGGGTTGAGAAGATCTTTAGCTAGTGTTACTTGGGAATGCGTCAGACTATGCGATCATGCTACAACCATGCACAACAAGTCATCTTCCAATGCAAATGCGATGCTCCTAAGTTTAGGACGCATGTGTTGAATGCAAAATTGTCCATAGAGCTTATCCCTAAGTCTATACTCTTGTCCTATGCGATGATGAAAAATGCATAAAGGCAAAGTGACCACATACAATTATATCCTATCTCTAGAATGCATGCGATGCGTTGATAACAAATAGTGCTTATTCCTAAGCTCCTATCTCTTGATTATGCATTCTAATCTGACTCTCCCGAGCCTAGATTTTAACCTGACCTTCCCAAGCCTAGATCCTATTCTTAGACTACCCTCCCGAGTATCTCTAATGGATGAATGAAGCATACATAATACAAGATAATCGCATGGAATGAAGATTCCCTAGTTGTGCTAGCTAAATGCTTCTCAACACATTCAACTGATTTAGCTACTCATGCGTAAATAATAGAGAGTGAACAGATATAAAGAAGTAGATTCCATTTCGATAAATGAGTGGAGTACAAAATAACAATAGAAGTTAAAGGTAGAGAGCCTGGTAGCAATTCCTTGCTGATCGAGCCTTTTACACTGTAAATCTCTATTCGATTCCAAAGATGTTCTTGCTTCCGCAGGTGTCGACCCTCTCTTTATCCTTGAAGCTTTCAGTAATCTCCCAAGCTTACCGGAACGATCTATTAGTACCACCTTCCTCTCTCGCGTTCGCCTTAAAACGGAAGAAAAACTATGAACAAAGACGTCCAACTTCTTTCTTATGATTGCACAGATGGGATGGCTTTAATTCCTTGACTGATGCGCCAAATATTTTTCACCGAAAAGCTGAATGTACTTGTTATCGTTAACGGCTGTCAACTTAATTCGGATTCGACTGTCATCAGCTTTCTATCCCATCGTGATTAATTAGCCTTTCACCCAGATGCGCCCATCAAGTTGCACTGACCAGGTTGCGGAAATCCTTCTTAAGCAAATGTTTGTGAGCACAATCATCGCAAAGCCTTGTGATGAAGTTGCGTTCGACCAATGATTTCTTATGATCGCAATTCCTGCCTTGCGTCAACGCATATTTTGCATAAAAATACAAAAATTAACTGTTTCTATGTGATGAACGCATGCGACCGCAATATTATGAAATTGATGCTTAATGGACGCAATTTAACATGTTTATCAACGCAAGCCAGCATTGTTTAAGAACTTAGTACTATGATAACGTGCATTTATATCCATTATCACACCCCAAAATTTAAATAATATTTATCCTCAAGCATAAGCTAACGATTTCCTTTAGCAAATCAACTGCACTGTTCTTTTCCTAGATTTCTCAAGGATACTTCGTTCAAATCCTATATACCAAAATTTCCTTATTATTCAAGTCTCTTCTCAAAATATTTCTAAGAACTAGGGACTGCAAGCTCAACCTTCAAAAGGACTTTACTAATTTTTGGAACATTGCATGATTTATTTAAAAAAGAAACAATTTTTTTTTTCACCGGGGTGTCAAATGATTTTATCCTTGCCTATTTCTTGACATTACTATTTTTTTTGACCTTGCGCTGATCCAAGTGCCTTGCCTTCATTTTGGCTTGCCCCCACGTGTGTCATGCAGACATCCAACTACGAGCAATGCACTCTTTCTCAGACTAAACTCATACCTACTTGGCAGTGGAGTTGTGGTCATTTATTTATGCGTTGATCCTGGTGACTTACTTTTGTTTTGGCTTGCCCCCACGTGTGTCATGCGGACATCCAACTACGGGTAAGTACCTTTCACAACTTAACTCTTATCAACATGGGTTTCCCATTGCGTTGACAGTGGAGTTGTTATTCTAAAAAAAAAAAAATTCTTTTTTTTTTCTCGAAATAGCAAGGTTAAAAATAAATACCTCACCCCCAAATTTAAAATGCGGAAATGTTCTCATTGCCAAAAGATTGGAATAAGTCATGCAATGTTCTTAGAAAGTTTTGTAAAGAGAGTGTGAAAGAAAGCTAGCAAACCCCTAACTTCTAAAAATATTTCATGAGGTGACTATCTTAAAGTTAAGTTGGCTTTAGTATATACGAAAGAAATAGAAGAATGTTTTTGATCATTGAAATCATACTTGGCAAAGAAACAGCATGCGGCGATTTACTAAATTATCTATGTCAAATGATTGCGGTAATCAAAGAGGATGCGGTGATAAGACTTTTAAAATTAAGATGCGATGCGATAGTGCAAAATTTGAAATAGAGATAAAGAAGAATACACCCCCAAATTTGCGTTGTCGCCCGCATTATGTATGGACGCATCCTTCTTTGTGGCGATCGCTTCTTCTTTGGATTGCGGTGATGGAATAAAATAAGTTGCGTCTTCGTGTATCCTCTCCGCAATCCAACGCTTCGATCGTTGCAAGAAAAATAGAGAGAGGGTCAAATAATATTAAACAAAACAAAATTCCTTTACCACAATCTCCAATTTTTTTTATAAGAACAGTGTTGATAGATAATCAATACAACAAAGTAGTTGCGATAATAGATAATAACGAGTATGATAAAAGTTCATGTAGTAATGATGCAGGAAAAAGGATGTTCAAAAGAGTTGCGTCCCTGATGAGGCTGAGTTATATAGTAACTTAGGGACTACTTATTCCAAGCTGGGTTGTTTACGTCCACGGTGGCTTTTCCCTCTTTTCTTTGTCCTCTGGAATCTTCACTGCCTTAATTCGAAGTTTTTCCTCATTAATGTTCATTACAATCTCCCTCTTGTGCACATCAATTTGAGCGCAACCGGTCGAAAGGAATGGTCGTCCCAATATGATGGGCGCATCTTAATCCGCTTTATAATCCAAAATGAGAAAGTCTGCCGGGAAGATGAATTTATCAATTGAGATTGCGACATTTCTTAGCTCCTCTTTAGGATGTATTCGAGATCTATCCGCGAGCAGGAGAGTTTCTTTTGTGGGCGTGAGTGTACCAATACTCAATCGTTGGAAGATTGACACTGGCATTATGTTTATGCTTGCCCGAAGATCACATATTGCTTGGCCACTTTAGACCCCTCCGATGGAGCATGGTATCGTAAAGATTCTTGGGTTGCCCATTTTTGGTGGGATCATAACATTTTGCATTGCAGCCACTGTTGCAATCTTTTCTTCCTTATTTTGTTCCTCTTTCAATCTTTGCGGGGTTGCTGGTGGTTGGTCTTCTTCTGTCTCAAGATCTGGAGGTTTGAGGGTGGATGCAATTTCGAGGTTCATTTTCTCGAGCTTTTCCGAACTATAGGTCAGCGGATCTTCGGTAGCCACCGCATTTAAGTTGGTCGCATTGGTTTTTCCCTTACTTCCGCGGTCATATTGTTGCTTAGCAGGGAGATTGCTAAGCATTGTTCCTTTCCGATACCCCCAACATTGCGAGGGAGCTCAGTTGAGCTCGACAACGCTTCTTGCGGTCTATTTTTTCAGCTCACCTACAATTTGTCCCATTTGAATTTTGAGATTTCTAATGGATGTAGCTTGATTTTGAAGTATTGATTTGTTTTTCTCAATGTATTGCTTCAATAAGATTTCTAAGGACGAAGTTTGTGGTGTTTGTGAGCTGCTAGCTTGTCTATGCGCTGGACCATTTGTTTTCGTGAGAAATCCGGGTGACCCTCCTTTTTGTGCCACAGGTTGAAAGCTTTGTTGTTGATTTTTTCATGCAAAATTTGGGTGGTTTTGCCACCCGGGGTTATATGTATCGGAATAGGGATTATCTCTCATGAAGCATACCGACTGTGGGTTTGTTTGGCATTCTTCCATTGGGTGAGCATTTCCGCAAATGACACAACTTGCAGTCGTTTTGGCAATTGCGTTGACCTGCCCTTTCTTTACTCCCATGTTATTAATTGCGATGCCTTGTATCAAACTCATCATCGCAGTCGTTTGATTTTGCAGGAAGGTGATGACCCCATTTTTTGCGTCATTATCTTTAATTCTTAATCTCTCCTATCGCTTTTCCTCCAATCCTCGTGATTCTTGGAAATGCGATCAAGTATACTCTTTGCCTCCTCATATGTTTTGTCGAGCAGACCACCAGAGTTGCCACATTGGCAGCGGTCTACAAAGAGGCATTCAGTCCTTGGTAAAAGATCTCCATCTGCAGGAAGTCTGGTAAGCCATTATGTGGATAGTCTCTTACGAACCGCTTGAACCTCGTCCAGGCATTGCTGAGCAATTCATCATCTTCTTATTCAAATTTTTTTACTAATTTCCTTCTCCTAGAATTCTCGGTTGGAGGGAGATAATTCTTCATAAACTTTTTCACCACCTGTTCCCACGAGGTTATCTCCCCCGGTTCAAGAGAATATACCCATTTTCTTGCCTGATCATACAAAGAAAATGGAAACAGAGTTAGTCGAACTTCTTCGGTAGAGATATTCGGGAACACAAAAGTGTTGCAGATCTTTATGAAGCTCCGGAGGTGGGCATGTGGGTCTTCGCCACGCCTCCTCCAAACAGCCCAACAGCTTGGATCATCTGCAACATTACCGGCTTCATTTCAAACCTTGATCCATCTAACGTTGGCCTCATGATTCCTGGAGAGAAATCTTAGAGGCTAGGTGACGCATAATCCCGAATGGATATATTGTGATCATTTGCCAAAAGGATGGAGTTGGCCATTATATTGTTCGCATTTGTGGCCCTTTCTGCCGGTTGTTCTGCCATTCTTGGAGTTCTGTCTTGTTGTTGCCAGTTGTCTCTCAGTCTTCGTTTGAACGTCCTTTCAATCTCTAGGTCGTAATTCGCCAAAGATTGAGAGTCTGCAAAGAAATCAGAAAAATTACCGTTAGCACACTATTTTGCCGGAGTCCCCAGCAACGGTGCAAAAAACTGGATGCTTAATTTTATGAAGTGAATTATGGATGATATGCGATGGTGAAATTGCATTGTGCACTCAAGTTTCCTTAGCGGAATCTAGATGTAAACTCCACTGAGTTTCCTGGTAAGTCCAGGATCGAACTTAGGGACTTGTGAAAACAAGTTGCGTTGGTAATTTTTATGAAAACCTTGCGGTAACCAAATAAATAATTTGTTAGTTTGTTGTTGATTGCATGAATGAAAAATAAACAAATGCGGCAGATTTGAGAAAAGTCAGTTGTGTGATAGATACACCGAGTATGCGGATGAACGGGTTGAGAAGATCTTTAGCTAGCGTTACTTGGGAATGCGTCAGACTATGTGATCATGCTACAACCATGCACAATAAGTCATTTTCCAATACAAATGCGATGCTCCTAAGTCTAAGACGCATGTGTTGAATGCAAAAGTGTCCATAGAGCTTATCCCTAAGTCTCTACTCTTTTCCTATGCGATGATGCAAAATGAATAAAGGTAAGGTGACCGCATACAATCATATCCTATCTCTAGGATGCATGGATGCGTTGATAACAAATAGTGCTTATTCTTAAGCTCCTATCTCTTGATTATGCATTCTAATCTGACTCTCTCGAGCCTAAATTCTAACCTGACCTTCCCAAGCCTAGATCCTGTCCTTAGACTACCCTCCCGAGTATCTCTTATGGACAAATGAAGCATACATAATACAAGATAATCGCATGGAATGAAGATTCCCTAGTTATGCTAGCTAAATGCTTCTCAACCCATTCAACTGATTTAGCTACTTATGCATAAATAACAGAGAGTGAATAGATATAGAGAAGTAGATTCCATTTCGATAAATGAATGGAGTACAAAATAACAATGGAAGTTAAAGGTAGAGAGCCTAGTAGCAATTCCTTGCTGATCGAGGCTTTTACACTGTAAATTTCTATTCGGTTCCAAAGATGTTCCTGCTTCTGCAGGCGTCTGCCCTCTCACTGTCCTTGAAGCTTCTGGGGCTCTCCCAAGCTTACCAGAATGATCTATCAGCACCACCTTCCTCTCTCGCGTTCGCCTTAAAACGGAAGAAAAACTATGAATAAAGACGTGCGAACTGAAGTATGAAATTTCGAACTGCTTTTCTGAAGGATGCCGTCTGTATTTATAGAGCTTCGGGGTGAAGGTGGCTTCTTTCTTATGATTGCACAGATGGGATGGCTTTAATTCCCTGACTGATGCACCGAATATTTATCACCGAAAAGCTGAATGTACTTGTTATCGTTAGCGGCTATCAACTTAATTTGGATTCGACTGTCATTAGCTTTCTGTCCCATCATGATTAATTAGCCTTTCACCCAGATGCACCCACCAAGTTTCGCTGACCAGGTTGCGGCAATCCTTCTTGAGCAAATGTTTGCGAGCACAATCATTACAAAGCCTTACGGTGAAGTTGCGCTCGACCAATGATTTCCTATGATCGCAATTCTTGCCTTGCGTCAACGCATATTCTGCATAAAAATTCAAAAATTAACCGTTCCTATGCGATGAACGCATGCGACCGCAATATTATGAAATTGATGCTTAATGGACGTAATTTAACATGTTTTATCAACGCAAGCCAACATTTTTTAAGAACTTAGCACTATGATAACGTGCATTTCTGCCCGTTATCAGTTAGTAATCTTGCCACTCTCACCCATACTAATCAACGGACCACCCTCAAAGGCAGGAGTTCCCATAACACTCAGGATTGAGGTCGTGTCACCTATGGTCGTTTAGGTGAGATGTAAGTCTATAGTATAAATGGCGTTATATATAGAGTCTGGTCATCTCGTTGTTCGGTCTTATACAAACTTTTTGTATAGGACACCTCTGCTTGCATGTCTCTACATAAATGGTCAGGATCTACCATCTGTAGTAGTTTACAACAGTTACAAACCTCTACAAAGCGGGCCGTATCCGTAGTGTCACTGGGATCAGGTATCCCACTTAATCCTTATACTACAGACCTATTTAGGTTATCATTTAAAACATGATCTACTTGTATATCACATATACATGCTTAAGTTCAAATAAGATAACCAAGGAGCTTTGTTTATTGGATACGAGTAAATGCCAAAATGAAATAACACTTATTTTATTCATTAAACAATGTGTAACATTACAAACAACGAAACTCCAAGAGAATTAGGACACCAATCCCAACAGTGACTTGGGTCGAGCTATTTAACATTTATGCGCGCTCCCATAAAGTGCTTCACCACATTATTCCTCCCACTATAGGCAAAGAAAAAGTTCCCCAAACTGACGAGGATAAGAAGTTTTGATTGACTCTGGAAGCTACCATCCTTTAATGAATTTATGTGACGATCTTCTATGACTTGTTGAACACTATTCTGGAACCTAATGCTATGGCCACAAAGGCTTGGAATAAATTGCATGATATATTCCAAGATAACAAAAACTCTTAGGCAATTACTCTTGAACATGAGTTTTCTCATACCAACATTGAGGATTTTTCGAGCGCCTCATCTTTTTGTCAGCGCCTCAAGAGTTTATCAGATAAATTTAAGAACGTTGGAGCTCTAGTAACAAATGACTAACTTGTGTTGCAAATGGTTGTCAGCCTAATTGAGGCCTATAGTGGAGTTACTACACTTATTTGACAAAATGCTCTTCTACCCTAGTTTTATCAAGCTTAGTTTATGCTTATTCTTAAAGAAGCAAGTTTTGCAAAAAAAGCAGCCACTAGAGTTGCATCTCAGCCAGTGTAACCTATTTTGTTGGCTTATCCAAAGCCCATATGATTCCCGTGTTTATTACAAAAAGAACACTAGTGGTGATTTTGTCTATCTACTATTATATGTTGATGATTTTTTAGTAGCTGGAAGAAACTTAACTAAATTATTAGAGACCAAAGATCATTTGAATGCAGAGTTTGATATGAGATACCTGGAGGTAGAAAAGAAGATCCTAGGAATTGAAATACTAAGATAAAGATAAAGAAATAAACTATCCCTTTCTAAAAAAGGATATACCAAGAAAATACGTTACAAGTTCAACATGGCGAGCTCAAAGTCAGTTTCGACACCTATGGCACAACATTTCAAGTTATCTACAAGAGATTCTCCTACAGAACTAGCTGAAAAACATGCTATAAATAGTGTACTCTATTCTAGTACTACTGTAAGCCTAATGTACCTTATGGTTTGTGCTAAACCAGACTTAGCACATAACTCAAGGCTTGTTAGCCTATATATGGGGAACCCTGATAAAAATCATTGGGAAACAACTAAGTGAATTTTGCAGGTACTTGGTTGGAACTGAGAACATATGACTACTCTACAAAATTTCTAATGATTCAAAGCTCTTAGTAAAGGGCTTTGTGGATCCTGACTTTGCAAATGACATGGATAAAAGAAGATCCTTAACAAGTTTTGTTTTATCTTTGAGGGAAATCTTATTAGTTGGAAATCCAATGTACAATCAGTAGTTGTACTATCAACTATTGAAGTTGAATTCATAGTAGTTTCATAAGCAATATGGTTAAAAGGCATAGTCAGTGAATTAGGTTACAAACAAAAGGCAATAGATTTAATGTGTGATAACCAGAGTGTCATACATCTTACTAAAAGCCAGTAGTATGATGACAGTGTTGGGATTTATGTTCTAAAGCCTCATAGTTAATTAGTTATTTGATATAATAATTGATTATTTTATATATGAAATAATTAGTAATCCCTATGGGAAAAATCCGAAGTTATTTCATGAGACTTGAAATATGATGTAGTAGACATACAAGTGGATTATGTTTCAAGTAATAACCTAAAGGGTCTATAGTATATGGGTTAAGGTTTGCCTTATCCTAGTAATACTATAACTCACTTTCTAATTGTTACAAATAATACAAATAATGTAAGTATTACAAACGATTTGATCCAAATCGTTCATGTAAAGAAATTCAATTGGGGGTATCCTCAATGAGTTTGTATAAGACTGGACCGTAAAATATTTACTCTCTTCTTGTAACACCATTGATTGAAGAGATTAATATTGAAAACGCAATAGGATGACTTTCCACTTGAAATACGAATGTTAAACGGAAAGCACTGACAATTGTTGTAACAACAAAAATACTAACAACAAGTAAACAAGTAAAGACATATAGAAGTTGGTAACCCAATTTTGTGATAATCCACCTACATCTGGGAGGCAGTGTGCTCAGGAAAGATAATTATTAATATTAAAGAGTTAAATAGTTTCCAACTTAGTACTTATCTATAATACACGATCATTACAGTGACTCAGTAGAGTTTAATTTACTAACCACATAGGCTCCCTCTAGATATAAGACTCCCTCTGAAGTGTGCTTAGGCTCACCACAAGTTTGATAATATTAGTGTTAAGACACTTTGACTTTCGACAGTGTGTGAGACTTTTCTCACTAAGATATCTTCCCCTTAGTCAGCGAACTCCTTTCACTGATGAATCTTAGGATACCCCTAAGATGGAGAACTCCTTCTCCAAAGCTGAGTCTTAAGCTTCCCCTAAGATTGAGAATCCCTTCTCTGGCAGCAATGACTTAGTCTCTCCCTATAACACGTGATTTACTTCAAAGTGTTGCACTTCAACTATGAAGAACTTGCACAACGGAATAGTAAGCAACAAGCAAGAACACAACGTTGCACAACAATGGTCGTAGAATAGAACATGTCTTGTTTGATTAACAAAAGTGGCAACCCTAAATGTTTATCATAAATATCCTTAAATAATCAAATCCAAGAAAGGAAGCAAATTCCCACCTGGAAAATGCTGCAACTCAATAAAGCAAAATATCGAACAGAAAATTGCAATCAGATACTTCCATATAAGGAAAATATTCTGTAGGAAAATGAACTATTGTCTAAAATAGATGTTAAGATTTTATTTGAGAAATAGTAGAAACCACTGCCTTAGAAAATTATAAAGCCAACTAATCAAATCATTAACAAACTCTCTCTTTGACTTATATATTTTTTTTAAAAGGCAGAACAAGAAACAAACAATAATTCAGCAACAAAGATAAAGGTCTTCCAAAACAAAACCATCATAAATAAACCACAAAATCCAACCAATAAAGCACCGATTCCACAGAACACAAAAACAGCTACACAAAACCAACCTAAAAACAACTTCAACATACACCACCAAGCTGGCCCTTTCTAGCTTTAAAAAAATCCTTTGGTCCCCCTAGAGTGGAAGCACCATTAGGCTTGGAAATAATAGAGTGCATCATTTTCAAAACATCATCAATCTCAACCTTTCTTTCCTAAAGCTTCTATATCAAGGACTCAATATCATGAGAGCCATTAGATAGTAGTTAGAGAATATGACTACCAAAGAAAGACTCAATTAAAGCTTTGGCAGGTCCATGAATATGCTGAGTCGAGGTGGTAGTATCAATGCCAGGAACATGGTGTCACTGCAAAAGCTTAGGATGAATAACAAACATATTTGGAGGAAAGCTAGAGGGTTTTGTAGAAGCAATCAGATCAAGTTTTTTAGAACAAAGAATCCCACAAATTAACCTCAGATAGCAGATGGGTAAACAGAGGGCATTAGACCTAATGTGCCGCTTAATTTGATTCAACATAAATGCATCATAGTTGAATGGAGACCTAGTACCTATCTGATAGATTAAAGTAGCGATAGAGACTAAGAGACCAGACTTGAGGGAAGAAGAACACCAATTAAAAATGCCTATCTTGTGGAGGAGATCATATTACACTGAGTACTGCTATGGGAAGTTGACACTTTCAAGGCCAAGAAGACCGAGTACCCCTATTAATTCAAATACTAGATCCTTTAAAGAAGAATGTTATTCAGTCATATCCTCTGGCATATTTCTATGAATAAACTAATTTATAACAGCAGGAGATATAATGGAAGAATGACGTTTGATATGAACTTTCTAAAAATTAGGGCTTGTTGGATTGACAAAATTAGATGTTAAGTTCACAAAAAATTCTCTAACCAGTTAGGGATAATAAAGCCCCAAACTCAACACAATCCTCTTAAGTCTGGTATTAAGCAACAATTTCATAAGGTCTAGGCACTCTCGAAGACGCTCTAACAATTATTTTTTATCGCCAATATTTCACTTCACAACATATTTCCACAGACTGACACTCTTCTCAATATGGAAGGACATTCCATCTTAGGGAACTGAAGAAACATTAGACCCAATAGCATACTTTCCCTTGCCTTTAATTGTTGCATGAGTGACACGGACATTCTTATTGTCAAATCTACTATGTAGACCCCAGTTAGAATCCTCCTCCTCATAAGACTTTTCAGAAGAAGTTTTGGGTGTCTCATGCAAAGCCTCAACATTAGATTCAAAAACACTCACACAAACCTCCTTACTTTTCTTCAATTTGAGCTCAACAAGAGGAACATTGTCATCAATGCCTTTTTCAGAAATATGGATAGAGCTAGGAGAATGTTCAGGATTTTTTGGATTTTGATAATACGTTTCAGGGTCAACATAGAAGTGACAACATCCTTCAATTCTTCACCATTCTCAGCAGACAAAGAGTCATTCATAGGACCTTCATTTACATTTTCTTGATCAGCCATGGGGTTTGTCTCAAGTGGAGTATTAATACCTCCCTCACCAGTATGCATAGGTTTAGGAGAAATAACATGATTAACATTCTAAGCAAGATTTTAAGAAGTACTAATTACTGGAAGTGTTAATAAAGAAACAATTGTTTCTGAAACTACTTTGTTAACGAGATCATCTAAAGCATTCTCACCAGACATAGGCAAACTCTCCTTTTCCAACTCAGAAGTAATAGGAATCACAACATTCTCCTCAACATGCACACTAGAATCAGGTAAATCAATTTCAACATTGCTAGAACCAGAAGCAACATTATAATTAGTAACATTATTACCAATAGGAACCCTAACATCATCAGACGACACACCAATATTTCTAGGATTTCTAGGTAAAGTAATAAACTCATGCATTTGACTATGAGAATCAGAAAAGGTCGAATTTTCTTCATTTGGAAAGATTTCAACTGTAGACCCTATGAGATCAATTATTGTAAGAGATGAAGTACTCACCTTTTCTTTCCCTTTAGTTTAAGTAGACCAACTGGCACCATATCGGCTTCTTTTTGCCGAAGATGGAGGAACTCCAATTTCTTTCTTCTCAACAGGGAGTCCACGAACATGAACGCCATATTTGTTCATTGTAATTGAAGGAACATCCTCTTCGACATGCATATTTCATTTTGCCTTTTCTTTGTATCTTACCATCTTGCTATCGGAAATGTGAGTTCCTTGTCTAGTGTTAACCATTTGAGAAGAAAACACACAGATCACAAGTAAAGAACTGCTTCAAAATAGTTGAGAACAAGAGACACTCATGATTTCAAATGAGAACCTATCATACTTCAACTAAAAATAATTCAAATTCAAAAGATAATTTGAAATTAAACCACAAATAAACTTCCTCACACCTTCACCAACCGTAATTAATAAAGTTTTATCAATAATTAATTGTTTGGGCTTCCAAGCTTGATGAATCGAGTGATATCTAAGACCGACCCAATGGAATAATTGCTATGCCTTTAAAACATAAATTCTCAAGGATGTTCTCAGGGCCTCAAAACGAACTGCATCTAAAGCCTTTGTGAAAATGTTAGCTATTTGATTTTTTGTGCTAATGTGCTCCAACATGATCTATTTACTCTCCACAAGGTCACGCATAAAGTGATGTCTATGTCAATGTGTTTAGTATGACTGTGGTGAATAGGATTTTAGATATATTAATCACACTCATGTTGTCACAATAAAAAGTCATGACATCTTGTGGGACATCATACTCCTGTAACATCTGCTTCATCCATATCAATTGAGTATAACTACTCCCTGTTGCAATGTATTCAACTTCGACCGTTGACAAAAGAACACCGCTTCATTTCTTGTTGAACCAAGAAATCAAGTTGTTGCTAAAAAAGAAGCAACCTTTAGAAGTACTCTTGTCTTCTGAGCTCCCAGCCTAATCAACATCACAATAGTCAAATAGAAAGCTACTTGTACCAAACGTATATACTAACCCATACTTGTTTGTGCCATTAATGTATTTGATTATACTTTTTGTACCAAACAAATGACTGTTTTTAAGACAAGACTGATACTGGTACACACACCCACAACAAAAGCAATATTAGGTCTGCTAGTAATTAAATAGAGCAATCTTCCAATGATATTTCTATACAAACTCTCATCAACATGAGTTCCACATGAGTCTTTTGATGTCTTCACATGAATAGAAGCAGAAGTTTAACATTGGCATTTTCAAGCCCAAATTTCTTCACAATATTCTTGGCATATTTGCTTTGAGAAATAAAGATTCTCTCATTCAGTTGCTTGATTTGAAACCCCAGAAAATAGGACAATTCTCCTACCATGCTCATCTGAAATTTTTCCTGCATTTGTTTAACAAAGAGTTGGACCATCTCCTATGACATCCCACCAAAAACAATGTCGTCAACATAGATTTGGACAAACACAAAATTCTCTTTTGAGATTTTTTAACAAAAAGAATTTTATCAAATCATTCTCGTTTGTACCCATTTTTTTTTACAAGGAATTGGGTCAAACGTCCATACCAGGATCTAGGTGCTTGTTCGAGCTCATAGAGGGCCTTGTTGAGTTTATACACATGATTAGGATGAGAAAGATCTACAAATCCTTTGGGCTGCTGAACATACACTTCCTCATTCAGATATTTGTTCAGGAAGAACTTTTTACATCCATTTGATATAATTTGAATTTCAGAAGACAAGAAATACTAAGCAAAAGTCTGATAGTTTCAAGTTTTGCAACTGGAGTGAAGGTTTCATCATAATCCACACCTTCTATTTGAGTATACCTTTGAGCCACTAATTTGGCTTTATTTCTAATTACATTTCCATTCTCATCAGTCTTGTTTTTGAAAATCCACTTTGTGCCAATTACATTAACAGATTCTAGCTTGGGTATCGTTTCTCACAAATTGCCCAAGCTCTTCCTTCATTGACTTGACCCAACATTCATCTTCAAGAGCTTCTTTGACATTTATTGGTTTAACAGGGGAGGTGAAGAAAATATTCCTGATAATCTCCAGATAATTAACTTTATCTTTCCTTCTGATTGTCACCCCTTCTTCAAGATCACCAATTATGTTATTAGAGGGATGATTTTTACATAACTTGCTGGAAGGTTGCTTGTTACTAGCTTCAGCCTACTCAGAAGCATTCTAATAGTCCTCCACTAGAATTTTTGAATTCATGTCAGAAGGCATGTTAGACGAGATGTTAAGGACATCAATATTGACAAGTAGAGTAGTGATGAAATATTCTTCTTCCATAGAAGTAAAGTCGAAAGAGTCTGCATCATCATCAATAAAGCCAAAAGAGCTTGCATAATCATCGATCACAACATTAATAGAGTCCATTACAATACGAGTTTGTTTATTATAGACACGGTAAGCTTGACTATTTGTGGTGTCCAAGAAAAATCCCTTCATCCGATTTGGAATCCCATTTTCACCTAGCCTCTCTGTCAATAAGGATGTAACAAGTACTTCAAAAAATGTGGAAGTATTTCATAGTCGGTTTTCTCCCTCTCCGTATTTCATAAATTGTGCTCAAGGTACCTGGTCGTAAAACAACTCTGTTATGGATATGATATGTTGTGTTTAGTGCTTCTGCCAAAAACTAGAAAGGCATATGTTTTGCATGTAGCATTGCTTGAGTCATTTCCTAAAGAGACCGACTTTTCCTCTCCACAACTCCATTCTGCTAGGGAGTAATAGGGGCTGAGAATTTATAGTGAATTCTAGCTGACTGGCAGAAATCAGTAAATTGAGTGTTTTCAAACTCCCTACCATGATCACTTCTAATTCGTATCACTTTCAGATCTTTCACTCATTGTAGTTGAAGGAAAGGAGCTTGAAAAGCAGTAAATGTATATGATTTTTCATGAAGAAAACAAACCCATTTGTATCTGGAGAAGTCATCAACAACAACTAAAACATATCGTTTGCCTCCCAGGCCCTCTGATTGCATGGGACCCATAAAGTTCATATGAAGAAGTTCTAGTATATTGGTTGACACCAAAAGACCTACCTGCTTACGTGAAGTATGAGTTTGTTTTCTTGACTGATAATCTCCACAAATAATTCCAATGGAGGTAGGTAATGAGGAGAGTCCAAATATAGTATTTTTGGCTAGTGCCTTTTGTATAGTCTTCATGCTCACATGCCCAAGATGTTTATGCTATAGGCTAGCTTCATTTTGTCTAGAGAGATGACAAAGATACGAAGTATTATCAGAACTCACAGATAACAATTATTAGAAGAACGCGTACTTGTCATGAAAAGAGCTTTGACATCGTCTGTGACAACACATTTGTCTTTGATAAAACTCACGTTGTGACTTTGATCACATAGCTGACTGATGCTAATAAGATTGATAGTAAGCCCTTTAACCAACATTACATCATTCAATGGTGGAAGACCTGGGTAATTAATTTTCCCTTTCCCAATGATCTTATCACAAGCACTATCTCCAAAAATGACCTTTCTTGAGCTGACAGATTTGAGATCATACTAATGACTCTTTTCACCAATCATATGTTGAGAGCTTCTACTATCAAAGTACCAATCTTCTTTAGTAGAAGATCTGAGGGATGTCAATACAACATTACATTTGTTTTGAACATTCTTCTCTCTCCAAACCTATTTAATTTTTTCTGTCTTTTGATGGAAATTCCGAGAGAAGTAGGGAGCCCTTATGGGATAAGCAGGTCTATGAATAATTTTCAATAACTGATAGTAAAAATGACGTTTATGGCCCACTTTTCCATAATAATAACAAATCCATCTTGGTCTGAACGAACAGTTGCCTTGCTGGAGGGAATACCTATAAAACCATAGGACTCTGGATTTTGAACTATAACAAACTTAATCTTTTACTTCCATTTGAAATTTGAATGATTATTATGCTGACTTCCACATTTTAAAAAACCAAGCCCAGTGTTATCACCAACCGTCTTTCCTTTTGTCAAAATTTTCTCCAGAGACTCGGTACCATTATTCAACATTCTGGCGTTTTTGCACATTGAATCCTTCTCAGCTTTAACATGAGAAAACTCAAGCTCCAAACATGCAATAATAGACACAAGTCTGTGATTATCAACAATCAACATCTCAATTCTCACTTTTTAAACATCAAGGGTTTTTTTTAATCATCTTGCCATATGAGAAAAAGTGCATGCTAAGAAGGATCTGGAAACCTTTGACTCCCCACATCGCGAACATTTTCAGTAAATACATTGTACTTAGTATTCTCACATGATGAGGTGTCAGAAGAGATGTTATTAACAAATGCTTTGAAATCTTCCTTTGAGTCAATGATGTCTTCGGATTCAGCATCAGACAGAGTTAAAACATGGCCTTTACTCTATTTTTTTTTAGAAAATTAGGACATCTAGCCTGAATGTGACCATGATCGCCACACTCTTTGCATTTGAAGTATTTTTATTTTTATTTTTTAAAATGAAAGTACCTGACTTGTCACATCCTTCTTACTATTCTGAGATCTGAATTATTTGGGAGGAGGAGAAGCACTAGGCTTGTTGATGTTAGAGGTGCCATGTTGGGTTTTATATCCTAAAACTCGTGGTTTGTAAACAATAAACATATTTTATTTTACAATAAAATTATTATTGAGGTTTATTCAGTAAAGATGTTATTGAATATGTGAATTGCACTTAGAAACCTTAAATCCAATAAACAAAGAACCCCTGGCTATAGCATGAATACTTGAACTATATGTAGAGACATACAAGTGGATAAAGTTTGAGTAAATAACCAGAATGGTCTATAGTATAAGGATAAGTTTGGGTACCTTATCCTGGGGACACTATGGATGCCAACCACTTTGTATTTGATACAAACGATGTGATCCTAAATCGTTCATGTGGAGACATGTGAGTGGAGGCATCTTATGCAATGAGTTTGCATAAGATCGAATTGCGAAACAGTCATTTTTACTTTATAGCGTCGTTTACGGTTAAACTAACTATTTTAATACGAGTAGGTAACACGATCTTAATCCTGAGCTAACTATGAACTCTTATTTATTCGGGATTATCCTTTAATCTTCATGGATGAGAGTGGCCCGAGTTCGCCAACTCAATAAGCCTCCTATTTTAGGGATAAGATCGGGTAGATAGCTGAAGACATAGTCTTGCAAGATGAAATTTGCTCCTACCCAATTATAGGGATAGTAGATAGGTTGTTCTCTTAAGTGTTGATTATAGGTCTTGAGCAAGGGGCCCCACCCTCTCATTGGTCGAGAGGGACTTGGTTTGGTGGTTGGATCACAAACCGATTGTTCATTAGAGAATCAGTGGGACTTAAGGAACAAAATGTAATTACATGGGTAAAACAGTAATTTTGATATGTTGTAATTATAAACAACCTGTGAAGGGTCAACTTACTAATCATGGTTATATTGAGTAGACAAAAATATATCTACAATGGGGAAACTGCAGCTACTGGGCTATAATGGTGTGTCTCGGCGGTTAACGAATGTTGGTTAACTAGGTTAAAGAGTTTAGCTAGTTAATCTCATATCGTTGGAGCTCATGATCTGTAGGTTCATTAGGTCCCCCTGCTAACTCATATCAGACTAAACTTTAGACAGTCTAATGAGAGAATTTGAATTGTTCAAATTCAGCTTAGGAAATAGGCGTTATTTACATTCGATGTACTTAATATATTATTGTTTAATTATGAATTAAACAATTTGGAAAATTGAAAAATATTTAAATATTATTTAAATATTGTACACATGGATAGGGATTTATGATCGGGATTGGTGTTATTTATTAATTTAATATCTAATATTAAATTAATATTATTAATTAAATTATTTAATTAGTTGTTTAAAATTAATTTTAAATAATTTAATATTTGATATTAAATTATTAAATTAATTATTTAAAATTAATTTTCTATGAAATTATTATTAGAATTAATTTTTATTTAAAGTTAATTTTAAAATTAATTATTTGAATTAGTTTAAAATTTGATTTTTTTTTTGGAAATTCAAAATTTTGAGAAAGTGGGATTTTCCCACATTTGAGTTTCAAACCTCATATCCCTCTCTATCTTTTTCAATTAATGTTCAATTTGTTGTAAATTGGAGGTGTATTTAATCTTACCTGGTTTCTTTTTTAAATAGAAGAAAAAAAAATGTTGATTAAGTGTTAGATTTTTGGCTTATAAAGCTGTAATTTTCCACTAAAAACCATTACACCAAAAACTTTTCAATCGTTTTTTCCCTCAAAGTTCATCACCAAATTGGATCCCACAATCCGTTCTAAGGCCAGAGAATAGCAGGTAGACTCTAGTGGTGGTCTATGAATTGTTCATGATCAGAAACAACCAAAGGACAACTTCAATTTTGAACTACACTAAGGTTTGTTCATGAAACTCTGTTTTTGCAGTTTTGAACTAACATGCTTAATCTTTAAATTAATGTAATTAAAGTATTTAAGATTCTAATTGCTTCCGCTTGGATGTTGCTAACTCCATCAATTAGTATTAGGGCATGTTTTAAGCTCTCAATTTGCATTAATTTAAGCTTGATGGGTGAAATTTCAGGTTATGAATATTGTTGGTTGCTAAAGTTGGATATATTACGGTTTTGGGATCAAATTGAGCTTTAATCTGTTGTAATTATTGTAATTGCTCAATTGTTTATGGGCTTTAATGAGTGAAGAAGAGTTTGTAATTTTACTAGAGTCAATAGAGTTGAAATTAGGCTATAATTTGAAGAAATTTGGAGCAAAAAACAGCTAAAACTGAAATAGGGAGCTAGGACCCGAGGTGCAGCATTGCATTACTCCATCACCGCATTGCAATGCTGTTCATATTTTTTCCAGAAACGCGCGCGCGAAGAAAGAATGGTTCAGTTGGACCTGTTCCATCTGGTTCAGCCCCATTTCATCCGGTTTAGCCCTATTTGATGCCTGAAGGTCCAGTTCAAGTTGTTTTCAACTGGTTCGGGTCGGTTTAAAGTGCTCGGGAGTGGTTCAAGCCTTGTTTTTAATTATTTTGTAATAATTTAGTTATTTGATAGCCTAGAATGCCAAAGCTAGTTCACTTTAGTTTGTTTAATTAATTATGCATCATGAATGTATGTTTTAATTAAATTAAATTTGTTTGTGCATAAAGTATTCCATATAGCTTTAAAATCCCACCCTAGGATAACAATATTTCATGTATTGAAAGTATGTTATAAGTGTGTTATAATATATAGTATGCATGTTTAGGATTTCATGAGAATTAATATAAGTTGTTATATTAATTTATGAAATGTTTGATGTATGTTATGTATTTTGTCTAAGTTAAAAGTGTTATAAAATGAATTAGACTTTTAAAATCCATAAGAAAGATAAATTGTATGCTCACATAGGGTTAACGACTTCAACCTATTTTAATAGTTAGAATAGGTCAATAAACTTGTAAAACTAACAAGATAACTCACCCGGAAAGATCCCGTCTAAGGAAGTGTGTCAGCACAGTGTTCCAACCCCTATGTCACGACCCTTCGGAAAGTGTTTGCATGGGTCAATAACAAGTTGAATAGGGGAAGTTGTTCATAGTAAGTGGGAGAAGGAAGTGTGTCAACATATCCTACGGTCTCTTTCATTAGGTTGCACTATGAGATTCCCATACTCCGCCTGCCTGTCGTCCTAGAACGACCACCCATTCGAAAGGCCATAACATGGGGGTTGGAACACTGTAAACTGCATAAATGAATATGGTCTCTTAGGTTCGTTCTCAGCATTGTCTTCCATTTGGTAGCTTGTTGGTACCAATATTTAGGATCTAAAAATGGAGGGTTACACTTACAAGAATTACTAAGTGTAAGTTTTTGACCAAACAAGCGATAACTAAATGCTATAGGAATAAGAGTTATTCTGGTATTAGTATTTAGTCAAGAATTTAGTAGAGAAATGTCCTTTGAATCCTGACTCATCAATAAACCAAAATCTTCGGGAATCCTATGATAGATGGATTAGGGGAAATGATAAGGCCCAAGTCTACATCTTGGCTTTTACTCTATTTTTTTTAGAAAATTAGGACATCTAGCCTGAATGTGACCATGATCGCCACACTTTCTGCATTTGAAGTACTTTTATTTTTTTAAAAATGAAAGTACCTGACTTGTCGCTTCCTTCTTACTATTCTGAGATCTGAATTATTTGGGGGGAGGAGAAGCACTAGGCTTGTTGATGTTAGAGGTGTCATGTTGGGTTTTATGTCCTAAAACTCGTGGTTTGTAAACAATAAACATATTCTATTTTACAATAACATTGTTATTGAGGTTTATTCAGTAAATATGTTATTGAATATGGGAATTGCAGTTAAAAACCTTAAATCGTATAAACTAAGAACCTCTGGCTATAGCATGAAACTTAAACTATATGTGGAGACATAAAAATGGATCAAGTTCAAGTAAGTAGCCAAAACGGCCTACACTATAAGGATAAGGCTGGGTACCTTATCCTGAAGACACTATGGATGCAGTCGACTTTGTATTTAATATAAATGATTTGATCCTAAATCGCTCATGTGGAGATATGCGAGTGGTGTTGGTATTGACAACCAACAAGTATAAGCAATTTGGATCTTAAGCACTCTAATTCCATTAATTTTAGCAATCAAGCAAACATGTTCATATTAAGGAAATAGGGTTTCTGTAGTATACCTTTGATGAACTCTTCAAATCTTCAATTCCAACTCGAATCTCCTCTGTAACACCTTGTAGACCACCATTTGATCTTCCCTACTATCCTCTAGGACCTTAGATTGGATGGTGGGATCTAAAATAGAGTTAATTTGAAGGAAATTTTTGAGACGTTTAGGTTTGGTGACTAAGAAACATGAGAGAACCCTTCCCTCAAGTCAAAATCCGGTTGCATGCATCAATTTTTCTCAGCTAAAAAAAAGTGATTTTTATTGTAAAAAAACATGCGAACTAACTATCCCGTAACTTGACACCAAGAAGCTCATAAGGTAATGGAATTAGGAAGTGGATAAGAAGGTGGAAGAAGTGGGAAAAGCCCACTTTCTTCCAAATTAGATTAAATTGAAAATTTTTAAATATAAAATCAATTTCAATTTGAAATCAAATTTCAAATTTTAAAACGAATTTTATTATTAAATATTAATTCAATAATTACTATTTAAATAATTAATTTTAACCAAAATTAATTCTAATAATTAATTTTAAATAAAATTAATTCTAATCAATTCAATATCAAATATTAAACTAACGATACACCAATTCTAAACATGAATCCTGATTCATGAAATTAATATTAAATAATGTTTAAATATTCTCCAGCTCTCCAATTCCGTTTAGTTCGATAACTAAATGTTTAGTTATATCATATATAATAAATAATTCCCTTAACTCAAATTTGAACCTTTCAAATTCTCTCATCACGCCGTTCTAAGGTTTATTCCATTTATGGCCTAGTAGAAGAACCTAATAGACCTACAGATCACATTGCTCCCATGATCCGAGATTAATTAGCTAAACTCTTTAAATCGAATTAATCAACATTCGTTAAGTACCAGGCCACTACACTAAAGTCCAGTAGCTGCATTTTCCTCACTATAGATATATTTCTATCCACTTGATTTAACCATGATCAGTAAGTTGATCCTTCACAGGTCGTTCGTATTAACAGTTGGGTCAAAATTAATGTTTTACCTCTATAATACATCTTTCTCCTTAAGTCTTCAATCCACTAATGAACAATTGGTTTATGATCCTACCAATAAATCGAGTCCCTCTCAGTCATAGAGAGGGTGGGGGCCCTTTGTTTAAGACTAAGAGTCAAGGGAATAACCTATCTACTATCCCTAAAGTGGGTAGGAGTGAATTCCATCTTACAGGACTATGTCCCCAACTATCTACCTGGTCTTACCCCTAAAATAGGAGGCTTGTTGAGCAGCGCTATTGAGCCACTCTCACACATGTAGATTAAAGGATAATCTCGAATAAATAGGAGTTCATAGTTAGCTCAACATTGAGATCGAGTTACCTTAGGTCATCATATTGAAATAGTCAGTTTTTTAACAGTAAAAAGTAGTTATAAAGAAAAGTGAATATTTTGTGGTACGGTGTTATGCAATTTTTTTTTTTTTTTTTTTGCATAGGATGCCTCCATTCGTATGTCTCTACATGAACGATTTCGGGATCACATTGTTTATATCAAATACAAAGCAGGTCACATCCATAGTGTCCTTAGGATAAGGTACCCAACCCTATCTTTATATTTATAGACCGTTTCGGTTATATACCCAAACTTGATCCTCTTTTATGTCTCCACATAAGGTTTAAGTATTCATACTATAGTCAGGGGTTCATTAGTTTATTGGATTTAGGCTTTACAAGTGCAATTTATATATTCAATAACAACTTTATTGAATAAATCTCAATAACATTTTTATTGCAAATTGAATATGTATAATTTCACAAATTGCGAGTTTTAGGATATACAAGCCAACAAGCGAAGGCGTCTTATGCAATGAGTTTACATAAGACCAGACCTCAAAACAGTCACTTTTACTTTATAACGCCGTTTACTGTTAAGACTGACTATTTCAATATGATGACCTAGGTAACTTGATCTTAATCCTAAGCTAATTATAAACTCCTGTTTATTCAAGATTATCCTTTAATCTGCAGGGGTGAGAGTGGCCCGAGTTTGCTGACTCAATAAGCCTCTCATTTTAGGGTTAAGACCGGGTTGATAGTTGGGGACATAGTCCCATAAGATGGAATTCATTTATTCCTGATTCTAGGTATAGTAGATAGGTTATTCTCTTAAGTGCTGACTTAGGATCTTGAATAAGGAGCTCCAACCTCTCATTGGCCCGAGAGGAACTTGGTTTGGTGGTTGGACCACAAATGGACTGTTCCTTAGGGGATTAGTGGGACTTAAGAAACAAGATATAATTACAGGGGTAAAATGATAATTTAAACCCAACTGTAATTATGAACTATATGTGAAGGATTGACTTACTAATGATAGTTATATTGAGTGAACAAAAATATATCTACAGTGAGGAGAGTACAGTTACTGGACTATAGTGGAGTGTCCCTATAGTTAATGAATGTTGGTTAACTAGGTTAAAGAGTTTAACCGATTAATCTCGGATTGTTGGAGCTCATGATTTATAGGTCCATTAGGTCCACCTGCTAGTTCATATTAGACTAAACCTTAGAATAGTGTGATGAGAGAACTTGAATTGTTCAAATTTGGTTTAGGAAATGAACGTTATTTATATTCGATATACTTAATGTGTTATTGTTTAATTATGAATTAAACAATTTGGAGAGTTGAAAAATATTTAAATATGATTTAAATATTATACACATGAATCTTCATGATTGTGATTGGTGTTATTTATTAATCCAATATTTGATATTAAATTAATATTATTAATTAAAATATTTAATTAATTATTTAAAATTAATTTTAAACAATTTAATATTTTGTATTAAATTATTATTAATTAAATTATTTAATTAATTATTTAAAATTAATTTTATATGAAATTAACTATTAGAATTAATTTTATTTAAAATTAGTTTTAAAATTAATTATTTAATTTGCTTTAAAATTTGATTTTTTTTAAAATTAAAAATTTTGAGAAAGTGGGATTTTCCCACATTTGAGTTTCAATAACATCTCATATCCCACTCTATCTTGTTCAATTAGTGTTCAATTTGCTGTCAATTGGAGGTTTATTTAATCTTGCATGGTTTCTTCCTTAAATAGAAGAAAGAATTGTTGATGGGTTGGATTTTTGGCTTATGAAGTTGTAATTCTGCACTCAAAACCATTACACCAAAAAGTCTCTAGATACTTTTTTTCTCTCAAAATTCATCATCAAATTGGACCCACAATTCATTCTAAGGCCATAGAATAGACAAAAAACTCTAGTGGTGGTCCATGAATTATTCATGATCAGAAACAACCAAAGGAAGGTTCAATTTCAAACTACACGAAGGTTTGTTCATGAAACTCTATTTTTCAAGTTTTGAACTAGCATGTTTAATCGTTAAATTAATGTAATTAGAGTGCTTAAAATTCTAATGCTTCCACTTGCATGTTGCTAACTCCATCATGCTAGACATCTTTTCGAAACGTTCAAGAACACTATTAAACTACTTTGAAAGAAGTGATATAGATTCATAAAGGGAATCCTTTGACTCTTTATCTAGTTCAACAAGCACTACAAGAAAATTCATTTTCAGTGACAAATTTTCAACGACGCAAACAATTTTCATTGGTAAAATACAATTTACAGTAACATGTTCGAAAAAGTGCCACAAAAAATTATTATTAGCAACGATGTCTAAATTAGTGTCACTAAAGGGTTCTGCGACATGTCAATTTGTGCCACTAAATATAAAAAATTTTAGCAACATTGTATGATGTCACTAAAAGTAATTTCTAAATAGGGAAAATCCCTTATTTTTTTAAAATTTTTTCTCACCCATTTCATTCCCCTCCCCTCTTCCCTCATCTCTGAATTTTCCCTCTCATGCCTCCACCCTCATTTCCTTTTCCCTTCATCCTTCCCCATACCCCTATATGCAATTTCTCTTTCACCCTTCCCTAAGCCATTCTCTCTCTCCCTCCTGCATTTTTTCCTCTTTTATTCTCTGTTTTTCCTTCTCTTTCATCAATTCCTTCAATCTCCCTCCCTAATGCTGTCTTTCCCTCCATTGCCCCTCTATTTTCTCCTCTTTTCCACTCCCAGCTTCATGATTTTTATTGCCTCTCTCACCTAAGTCCACCTCTTGTTTGTCGCATACGAAGCTTTTTTTTAAGACCAATCCAAAGATCGTTTAGTTGTTTGCACTCTCGAGAATGACTAATTTCTATTTAAAACTTGGGATCTTTGCTAAGGTATGCCTTGCTCACTAAATGGAAAGTAAAACTTTCTATTTTATTTATATCTATTGTGAGTCTTTTATAATGAGAATGCAAAAAATCTTTGAATTAATAGTACTAAAAAGAATGATTTAATTCATTATTTTGAAACCACTTACATTCTCGATTTATATTGAATGTAGAGACTGACAGGGAAATTTTACAACAAAAATGAAAGCTTTATAAAAATTTTGTAAACCCCGTACTCCACTTTCCTACATAAGTGAGTAACAGGCATGCTAAGTAAAGACTAAGGATAAGTTCAAGTAAAGTTGTGAAAGGAAGTAAAGGAAGTAGGAAGATGGAGGAAGAAAATTGTAAGTGTTAGAAATACCTAGTCATGGGTAAGTTTTAGATAGTATAAAAAGTGGAAAATTGGCTTAAGTATGGAAGCCAAGAGTAGGCATGCGTTGATTGAGAAGTGTAGACGCATGAGATTGTGTGTGAGGCAACCAAGGCTTGTAGAGGTTATGTGAGGCTAAGTGTTGAAGACAAGGATAAACTATACATTGGAACTAAGGATGAACGCATGAGTTGAAGGATCTTGTATGATGCATTGACAAGGCTTGCGGTAGCCAAGAGGCTTACGAAGTTAGTGAGCTTGCGAGAAAGGTAGGCTGGGCGTTGGCACAAGGTCGGGCATTGAGCATAGTGCACATGTACAAGGATGCGCTGAGGCTTGTGCGATCGTGTAGCAAGGATGAACTATCGTGCAATAAGTAGGCCAGACGTGGGAAAGGAAGCGCTCGGTTACACGTGAGCAAGGCACTGGGCGTTGAGGCGTTGCGTGGGGGTGATCGTATAGGGCATGACGCATTAGATGATAGGCGTTAGCGCTACATGATGAGCAAGAACGAGATCGTCGGGTGATGAACAAGAGCGAGAGATCATTGAACGATGAGCTGCACAATAGGCGATAGATGATAGGCGTTGGGCATTAGATGATGGGGTATGTGATGTGCGTAGGACTAGTGAAGAACACAAGGCTGAGCGTTGAGGCTGGGCGTGCGCACTGGCCAATGTGCGGCGTTGAGCGCAAGTCGTTGAAACTCGATGCATGCTAAAGTTATGCGATGTAGCAAGGAAGGCCTAATGCTTTATTGATATGTTAAGACTAAGCTATGCGTGGGCTAGGACATGCATTGGCTTAGAAGTATGCGACCAAAGGAGGGACGTGATAGCCTCTAAGTGAGCTATGCGTTGGCTAGATTGGGCGATGCATTGTGTGAGGGAGGCAAGCAACCATGTGGTTGCAAGCATTGACTTGGGAGCTGATCCTTGCATTGATAACCAAGAGGAAAGGATTAACTTAGTGATTGATTAGCTAAGCCAGCTGTCATGCTCGGGTTTGTTGTTATTCTTTTAAGGATGAGATGGCAGCTTGGTATTAAAGGGTGATCATGCAGCTGCTAGTTTAAAAAGGGAAGCTTTACTTCAAAGAGGAGGTTTGAGCAATTCACTCGTGAAAATGGAGCAATTTCAGAGCCATTCAAACCTTGAGTATGTCTAGTTGCTAAGGTTGAGTTGCCGGAAGGAAATTCTAGAGGAATTGAGTTGAAGAGTGAAGAATCCGGCTGAAGGTCGAGTTCTTGGGTAAGCTTGGGCCAGTCTTGATGATTTGAGGATTCCAGCCCAACCACGAAGAATTCTGAGCTAAAATTTTAAGGTAAGATTGCTAAGTCATTGAATATTTGCAGATTGAAATTTCTTGAGAAAATGCCTGGAAAATTAGTTGTTAAAACTTTAAGTTGAATCTGGAATCTTGAACAAGCAGACAACTGCTTGGGTTGAACAAGCAAGCAACTTGAAGGGCCTGAAGATGATGCTGAGCGCATGCATTGAAGGCTGAGTTGGTGTAAGAACGCATTGAGAAGCATTAGACTATGTAACGCATCTCAAAGCCATAAGTGCAAGTGTTGTGCGGGCATTGAACCGTTCAGGCAGGCACAAGGCTGCGTTGGAGCTTGTGGCTGCTACCAGATGAACGCATGGGGCATGCATTGATGTGCCATAAGACGGGCTCATGAGCTAAACAATGGGCGCAAAGGTTGCTACGTGATGGGCAGTAGGCATGGGCTGAAAGCTTGGCCGTATAGAAGGCTTGAACACCTAAGGCAAGGCATGGACGCAAGCCATGGACGTATGGTGAAGAAGTTACTACCTTGTCAAGTTAAGGCCTAAGAATTTGGCTAAGTGTTCAATGCACGTGAGCTTAGCATTGAAAGGTTCGATATCAAGAGGAGAAGTACATGAAGAGGATTGCCAAAAACAGTGAGTGACTTTAAATGCTTTAAATGTGTTAAGTAAATTGCTAATGCTTATGAATGTCTAGCAATACATGTTTACTGAAAGCTATTCATGACAACTATTCTTAAATAGTTTCCAAGTAATGCATCTCACATTAATGTTATGTTTATGCTATGATTTTCAATGAATATGAGGATGCGTTAGTACAGAATGCTTTAGGGCAACTAAGTCATTAAGAGATAAGAATATGCAAGTTCAACATGAGTAGCTCAGTACTGAAGGACTAGATGAGAAGGTACTGAAGCTCAGTCTTAGATTTGAATAGCCCGATACTGAAGGACATAGAGAAAGTATCTGTGCAGCTCAATACTGAAGGACACAGATAAGGTATCTGAGCAGTAGTACCTAAGGTATGATGTTATTTAACTAGAACCATGTGCACATAAGGAAAGTTATTATTGGTAGTGTTGAGATTACTGCACACCAACTATGGATTATTGTTGAGGGATTGAGGAAAAGGTTCTCTTTCAACTGAGGATGTAGGTTATATTTCTTTTAGGAAGTGAACAAAAGGGTTCCTTCTCAGTTAAGTAGTAATGCAGTTAAGCATGGTAAAGAGTGAGCAAGAGGGCCACTCTAGACTAAGGCATAGTTCAGCAAAGCATAAAATGGTGCTATGTGATGTTAATGATTATATGAATAATAGTTGCCAAGTTTATCTTTTCAATTAAAGCTTTCAGTTTTACCATCAAATTTATGTATGAAAGTTATGTTTTAAATGTTAGTCACTCACTGGGCTTCTAGCTCATGTTTTCAAATTTCTTTCCTCTCAGGTAGTGGTTAGTTCCCAGAAGACATCTTTGCTGCTGTTCTACCACTCAAACACTCAGGTTGAAGGAAGCTTAATTGAGGGCTTTGTATTAGTTAGTACACATGTGTCTGTCATATAGGGACTAGTGTTCTATATCGGGCTCACTAAGTTGTGTTATACATGTATGAACAATGTTATGAAATCCTGTAATGTAGGTGTGTTAAGTTATGAGTTAATTTGTTCACTATGTTGATGAAATGTATGTATTCAGGGTTTTAGCAAATTAAACAGGTTAGTTAGGCAGTAAGTGCCAACAAAAGGGTTGGTAATTGTTGCAGTCACAACTCCATCCAGATTAAGAGGGTAATATGGAGCGGGGTATGACAGATTTTAAAGGCTTGATTTCATTCTACCAAAACAAAATGAAAAAGGTAAGAGAAAAATATAGCTTATCTTGATTTACCATGAGATATTTTCCTTGATTTGTTCGGCCATTTGCAAATTAATTTAAGGTAATTAAATTCCATTTATTTTCCCCTGATTTGTGGTACTGAGGATTTAAGGAATTCAACTTGTTTAAAGAGGTTTTGTTGCTAGAAGTTTGCTTAGTGTTGTGCAGCTTGGATTATTTGTTTTCCAATTACAATAATTCAACTATTATTAAACTTCGTTTTGCTATGTAATTCTTTTTTTTTGGTATGCTTCATTTTAATTATGATCCATAGGTTATTTTTTCCATGTAGTATTTTTTTTAGTTTATGATAATATTTTGTGATAGGAAGTTTTTGTTCTTGTTGTTAGCCATGTCTATATTGATTCTAAGGGATTTGAAAGAGGATAGGAAGATTGAATTATAAATTGAACATGTTTTGCTAAGTTTTCTAGGAAAATATGAAGGCCTAGTCATGAGAGTTTTGTGATATAGATGAGAGTGAGTAACTAATCACATTGGAAGCAAATTTCAAGCTTTAGGTAACTATTTTGGTGGCTAGTTTGCACTATCTTTATGAAATGGTGTATATGTAGTTGCAATAAATCTCTTTACTGTATGAACTAGTGTTGTGTAGTTGTCAAACGTTCATCTATATTTTCGTAGCTCTTTGAGATTATGGGCCTTTCAATCACATATTGTAAAAATAAAAAGAATGGAGAGGACTCGATCTACATTGTCTTGGGTTTGTCATTTGGTTCAAGACTTTCCACCACAAGCAAAAATGTGTGTGTAATTCTTCTTAATTTAATAAATATTAATGACACTATGACTTTGGCTATAATATGTAGAAAGAAGTGGGTAAAAAGTTAAATGGGATTAAGTTATATATATGAGCTCGCTTATCATAGTGCAAAGAAACTTTAAGAAGATTGACAAGTGGATAAGGAATATCTAAGATAAAGTTGTTGATTACTAATGAACCACACCTTTTCTTCTTTTGACTACTGTTGTTAATGTTGTAAAGCTTTGATTGTTTATTGCCAAATGCAATATTTCAAACTAACTAAACTTCACTCGATTGCATACGAAAGTGCTCCATTTTAATTTAATCTTGTTCCACAAGTTTTTCTTTTCATGTCATGTTTTTTTAATCTATTATAATTAATTTACAATATATTGAATTTGTTAAATAATTATGTTTTTCATAGTTAGTTATTTATGATTTCCATGGAGTGATTTTTGGTTTCTATTGAGTTTCTTTTAGTTCATAAGACTTATCAATAGTTTTGATGATAAGTTATCTTTGGTTTTGATAAGTTGTCTTTGGTTTTGTTTAATTGTTTAGGGGTGTTTGGGGGGCCCAAGATGAGATGGCATCCTATAGGCAATCAAATTACTAATCAAAGTTTGGTTGCCTATTAGAGTTAAGAACTTCGAGAATAACTTTACCCTTATTAAAACGTTGGAAGATTAAAGGTGTTTTCAATCATGTGTTATTTCTCCACTTAATATGAGATTGACACTAATAAGATATACATAACTTTGATTAGTAATTTGATTGCCTATTTGCATTTTACCTAAAACATAGATTCTAATACTTTGATTTCTAATTTAGGTACTTCACTTTGTACTTGTTATGGATCGTAGTTGGATAAATTTAAGAGATCGAAGGTCTAATCAATACTCTAATAATGTTGATAATTTTATCGAAGTCGCGAAGAATTGTTTAGATGAAGAAGGAAGAACAAGATATCCTTGTTCAAGCTGTGTGAATACCAATTGGAATAATTAGATGACATAGAATGCCATTTATATAAATATGGCATGTCTCCTACTTATAGCTGATGGATATTCCATGGAGATACAGTTGATCTTTCTCTATTTTTAAGAACTAATTCAAGGTTTATAGGTGCAACATTTTTCAGATTCAGTTGAAAGTAGAGAAGACAATGAAAATCTTAGAGCAAAAAATAGAGATCATAGAGATAATGTGGAAGGTGAGATGCTAGAAATGATTCATGATTTGCATGGTCCAAATTTTGAAGAAATTAGAAGAGAATCAAATGAGGAAGATGGAACAAGTGGAATTTTTCATGAAGTAGAAGATGAGTTATATCCAAGGTGTCTAAAGTTTACTTCGTTTAATTTCTTAGTGAAACTTATGCACATTAAGGTGCTTAATCATTGGAGCGATAAATTATTTGATATTTATATGCACATTAAAGCATTCGACCATATCTACGCAAGGATATTTATACAAGTATATCAGAGTTGTCTAATTTCTTCCATGGTCTATGTAAAAAAACTTTGAGCCAACCAGAATTAGACAAAATGCAAGTTGATATAGTACTCATCCTAGGTAAGTTAGAAAAGATATTTCCACTAGCATTTTTAGATGTAATGGTCCATTTAGCTGTCCATTTGCCATGGGAAGCAAAAATTGTTGGCCTTGTTGGATATAGTTGGATGTATCTAATTAAAAGGTATGTAAATTCTCTTATATTCTTTAAGTCTCACTTTTATGTTGTAGGCTGTTAATATATTTGCTTTCGATATTATGTATTAGGAGCTTGCGATATTTGAAACAATATGTTAGAAACAAAGCTCGGCCAGAAGGTTCAATTACTGAGGCTTACATCATAAATGAATCTTTAAACTTTTGTTCTATGTATTTACATGGAATTGAAATAGGGTTTTATAGAAGTGATTGAAATAGAGATAATATTGATGATGACAAGAGCAATAGTAGACTAGTAGTTCTTTTTGGACATATACAATGGTTAGATGGTGGCCAATTTCAAAAATTAACTTCTGATGAGTTAGAGAAATCACACGGTATACTCTAAACAAATGTGATGAAGTGGAACCTTATCTTCAATATGTATCACTTATGACATTCATTTTTATATTTGAAACATAAATGGAAAATTAAACTAACTTGTAAGTATAGAGAGCATATGAAAGTACTTGAATCAAATAATGGACATGATGATTTGCATAAGAGGCAACAACTAGAATTCCCTGCATGGTTCAAAACAAAGGTACGCCCTTGAGCGTGGTCATACCTCTAAGTTAGATAACTCTATTTTACCTAAACATTGTCTTTTATGATTAGGCCCAAATGTTGCATCATGATAAAATGATATCCGATGATTTGTATGCCCTTGCTTGTGGTCCCAATGATTGTTCTCGATCTTATAACGAGTGTATAGCAAATAGAGTTCGATTTCATGCAAAAGATCGTGATAGTTGTCGAACCATGCAAAATAGTGGAGTTACGGTGCCTGGTGATAATGAATTTGGGAAAATCATTTTCTATGGTGAATTACATGAAATAATAAGACTACAATACATTTGTATGAAGACAGTTAATTTTTTTAAGTGTGAATGGTATGATATTAGTTCACGAAAAGGTCAAATTAAGATAGTTGATGGCTTTACATCGATAAATACTCATTACCGATTGTACAAAGATGAGCCATTCATCCTTATAAGTCAAGTTGTTAAGGTATTCTACTTAGATGATTACAAGCTTGGTCAAGACTAGAAAGTTGTTCAACAATTTCAACAAAAAAATGTGTGGGATATTTCATAACTTAAAAGTGATGAAATAGAAGTAACGGTAGATGTAACCATACCTACGTGTTATCTTCAAGTCGAAGATAACCTAGATTCGTAAACATTTAATAGAGAAGATGTTGAGCATTTGACTATTGAAGATCAAGTAGATTTACTTGTACAAGGTAATGAAGAAGCATCGACTGATGAAGAAGATTTTGATTTCGATCATTCTAGCGATGAGTCAATGAGCACACATTCAAACATATCACTATGTGACGAAGATTGTGACAGTGACATATAAAACTATTTGTAAGGTTATACATAACTACTTAAACTTACATTATATGTATATGAATCTTAGATTATTTTTTCTTTTATTGTTATGTTACAGGATGTCGTCAAGAAATCTTGGACTTGGAAATCGTAGTAGGTCCACCTCAAGCGTCTCACAAGTAAACAACAATAATGAAAATTATATTAGTGAGCAAGAAGTTGGTTCGATAAATTAAAATGTTTAGGGTAATGTGTTAATTTCTATGAATAAATATTCAAATTTCTTATAACCTTAAATGTACTAATATTTGATATTTCTTATGAAGGTTCTGGGACTCAAATAAAAGGTTGAGGAGCGATTAGAGGGGTTGCTCTTGAGAAGCATGTCAAAGAAAATGGTCGCATTTCAATCAAAATTGAACTTGAAGATAAAAAAACCCATTTTTAAGGACTCACCCAAGTTGAATTCTACTATTGGAAAAGAGATAAGTGGAATAGTACTTCTTTAGTGTGAGCAGTTGTCAGATGTCTCTAGAGAGGTAAAGAGGGAGATAATAGACATACTTTCGGTAAGTTAATTAGTTAAGTGTATTTTTTTAAAATATAAAATACTTCTTTTAGATAGATTGGAAACTAATAGGGTTTGTTCTTCAATGTTAGAATTACTTCATTCTAGATTTGGATGACCCCATAGTACAAGATTATCTTGAACATGAGATGAGTGTACTACATAGAGAGTTTCGTTGTTTTTTTACACAAAACTTACAAACAATATAACTCTCCAGCTGAAGCACGAAAACTGTTGGATTTTATGTCCTAAAACTCGTAGTTTGTAAATTAATAAACATATTCTGTTTTGTTTTTCGATAAAGTTGTTATTGAAATTGTAATCTTGAATCCAATAAACTAAGGTCTTGAGGCTATTTAATGTAGTTTGAACTTTATGTAGTGATATAAATGTGAATCAAGTTCAAATATATAGCCAAAATGGTCTATAGTATATGAATAAGGTTGGGTGCCTTGTTCTGGGGACACTATGGATGCGGTCCACTTTGTAGTTATTACAAACGATGTTATCTTGAATCGTTCATATAGAGATATGTGAGTAGGGGCATCCTATGTAAAAGGTTTACATAAGACTGAACCATGAAATAGTCACTTTTTACGTTCTAAATGCCGTTTTATGTATAAAACTGACTATTTCGTTAATTGATGACCTAGGTAACTTAATCTTAATCCTGAGCAAACTATGAACTTCTGTTCACTCGGAATTATCCTTAGATCTGCATAGGTGAGAGCAGCTCAATATCGCTGGCCCAATAAGCCTCACATTTCAGGGGTAAGAACGGGTGGATAGCTGGGAACATAGGGTGCAAGACGGAATTCACTTCTACCTATTATAGGGATAGTAGATAGGTTGTTCCCTTTAGTACTGAATCCAGGTCTTGAATAAGGGGCCCCACCCTCTCCTTGGCCCGAGAGGGATTCGGTTTATAGGTTGGACCTTAAACCAATTGTTCATTAGAGGATCAGTGGAACTTAAGAAACAAGATATAGTCTTGGAGGTAAAACGGTTTTTATGACCCAGCCGAGATTACGAACAACCTATGAAGGATTAGCTTACTAATCATGGTTATATCAAATGGACACAAATATATCTATAGTGAGGGGAGTGGAACTACGGGACTATAGTGGAATGACCCGTTAGTTAACGAATGTTGATTAGCTCCATCTAAAGAGTTTAGCTAGCTAACCTTGAATCGTTGGAGCCCATGATCTATAGGTCCATTAGGTTCCCCTACTAGCTCATATGGAATAAACTTAGAACAGTATGATAGAATAATTCGAATTGTTCGAATTAGGTGAAGAGAGAGAAACTGACAAGTATATGTGATATAGTGGTCGGGTTTTTTAGTTTAGAGATACAACTTTAATATTAAATGTGATTTAAATGTCAAGAATATGAATATGTTCATATTCGGAAGCTCAGAAATAATGGAAATAGTCAAGGATGAAAAAAAGTCAAAGAGTTGACTTTTGACTTTGAAAAGTCAAACTTGACCAACCTTATATTCAAATGTGATTTGAATTTTGAGAAAATGAATGCGGATTCATGCTCGGGAGGTCAAAATTAGTCAACACGGAAAAAACCATAAAAAATCTTGCCCTTTGACTAAAGTTAGTGGGAAAATCCAAATTTTTGTTGGATAATTCTACTAGCAAAATAGTGGGCTTGGTGTTGGCTTAAGTGGAGACATTAAGCCCACTAAGATAATTGATTATAGGTGTTGGGTTTTTATGGATTTGGTTCATGCAATTGTTGCATGTTTTTTCTATAAATTGGGCTTTTGAATTTGGATTTAAAACTCTTGCAACTTTGTCAAATTTAGTTTTTCAAAATTGGGCTAAAAAAAAAAACAAAGGGAAAAACCAAAACCAAAATTCCATCTTATTTTTCCCATCTCTTTCTCTCTCTCGATTTTCTTCATCCAACGGGTCCCACAACCCGGTTCTGAGTCCAGAGGATAGTAGGTCAACTCTAGTGGTGGTCCAAAAGAGTTCGGATCAAGATTTAGCGAGGAAAAGCGGTTTTCGGGAGCTTCAAAGGGAAGTTAATTACTGCTTTTTTTTCCCTTCAAATTGCATGTTTTTTTCCTTTAAATTAAAAGCAATTAGAGTGTAATTAGGTTCTTTTTCCGTTGTGTATGTCTCGAGTTCCATCAAAAACACCGTGACAAACAAGTGGCAAGAGATTCAGATTGGAACCATCTATGTGATTGATGGGAAAGAGAAGACTTTAAGCATATCTCTGAGGCAAATACTAAGGCTTGAGCTGCTCTTGCATTCACTCATAGAGGTGACACTTCAACATTTTTACGCCATAAGAAAAGAAAGGTACGTATTTCATTCTTATGTCCTCAATCTATATGTCTTATTCTATAGCTTTGGTCATAACATGCAAGAATTAGAAGATGGTAAGGAGTTAAGTGATATTGAATTATTTAAGCACACTCATTCTAATGCAAAGAAGGGATGGGTGAATGATGAGGCAAAAAAGAAATATGTAATTAAATTTTTGTGTTTATATATTCTCTTTCTTATTTTACACTATAATAATGCTATGACATATTTATTTTGTAGGATGGGATGATGGCATTAAAAACAACTTTAGTAGAAGTAGGTACACCTATTGAAGATAGAGAAATCTGTGAACGAGTGTTGGGTAAACGTTCGAGGCATGTGAAGAGCAAAGGTTGGGGATTAAGACCAAGAAATGCTAGGAATGATACAAGTTATCAGCATGCTAAAGAAACAAATGCTCAAGTTGCACATTTGCAAAGTGTAATTGAATCACAACAAGATGTGATTGAAGGAATCTTAAGAAGGTTGGAAACTCAAGAAGGGACATCTAACATAGAAAGGAGTTCGGAACAGTCGAATGATAGTTAAAAAGGTAATATTTATGAGACATTCTTCTTACAATTCTAGTTTGTTAAAGTGTTGGATTAGATTAAGTGTGTTGAATTGCTTTGACTATCCTGCAGTTATGGCAGTCTTTATATTTAATGTGATCACGACTTCTATGAAAATGAGCTATTTTGTTCATGTTAATGGGGTTTGTTTACTTTTGTTGATATAGTGATCATGACTTTTATGAAAATGAGTTATTTTATTGATAGAAGATGATTGTGCTTTGAAGTGTTTGTTCTGAATTTGATATTAGGAATTTGGCAATGTTCCTTTTTCTCTTTCTCTTGATATTAAGAATTTGGAAATGTTCTAATATTGTTGATAGAAGATGGTTGTGCTTTTCAACTCCCCCTCTCTTTAATATAGTTATTTTGATGGTTCTTGTATGGTTGTTTCTATGTTAATGAGGTTTATTTACTTTTTTTGATATAGTGATCGTGACTTCTATGAAAATAAGTTATTTTGTTGATAGAAGATGGTTGTGCTTTGAAGTGTTTGTTCATGTTGATTTTGGTGTTTGTCCTTACATGCTTTCTCCATTAGAAGCTTTTTCTTTGATTTGTGATAGGTTTCATGTGTTCTCTTTTTCTCTTTATCTTGATATTAGTAATTTATAAATGTTCTAATGTTTATAGAAGATGATTGTGCTTTTCAACTCCTCCCCTTCTCCCTTTATGATAGTTATTTAGATGATCCTTTTATGATAGTTTCTATGTTAACGAGGTTTGTCTACTTTTGCAATATTGAGCATGGTTTACATATAGTTTGTAAGAAATTGGATTTTGTGAATGTAATTATGTTCCCTACTTCAATTTTCTATTCTAATGTGCTTACACATTTCAATTTTTATATGTCACATTTTATATCTTGATGATGACGAGTTATTACGAGATTTCATAAAGTTCAATCTAGATGAAAATGCAACAAATTTGAGGGGATTTTATATTTTTTATTTCAAACTGAACTTTTATGTTTCAAATATCTTACATTGCGATTTTTGTTATGTAAACTTGTGATAGTTAGTGTTGGTACTAATTTTATTGATATAACTTTGAGCTCATTTAGGAAATGATTGAAATGATTGAAGTAGGTTGATATTACATTGAGATTTTTGTCATCCAAACTTGTGATCAAGTTGGTATTTCATTTTTTTTAGTGATAATTTGATGTTTGGGAATATGTGCATCTTCATTTATAATTTTTTGTTTAATTTAAAATGACTAATCAATTCTTAAATTGTTTAAAAGATTATTACACTTTAGATCTTGTAACAGGTTCACATATTAAATTGAGCATTAGTTTTTTATTCAATAAAATACTTTTAGCAACGATTTATATAACGTTAGTAAATCAATGTTTTTTTACTAACGTTTGTCAATGTCACAAAAGATGCTTGCAATGAGATGACCATAAATTCACATTTAGCAGCAGTCTTATACGTCACTAAAACTTAATTTTTAGAGATAAACTTGTCATGTTACTATATAAAACATATAGCAAAAAATCGTGTGTTGCTAAAAGTACACTTTTAGTAACACATTAGCATGTCTGTAAAAGTTGTATTTTAGTAGCGCGTACAAAAATGCGTCACTAAAACTTTTAACTATGTGGCTACCGTGACATTCACGACGACGTGCCTCTACGCGTTGCTAATACTTTTAGTGGTGTTTTTTCGCCTTTAGCAACACATTTTATTAATCACTGAAAGCTATTTTTCTTGTAGTGAAGTTTCTCTTTAACTGAGGATTGAAAAGAAATCCTTTATTCTTCTTCTCGGACTTTTCATCTAAAGACATCTTAAACGTAAGCAAGAAACCAAATAATTTATCCACTCACAGTTTTGTTATGTCTTGAGCTTCCTCAATAATAGTGACTTTCATGTCAAATCTCTTAGGTAAAGACTTAAGAACCTTTTGCACAAGTTTTTCTTCTGAAACTTTCTCTCTAAGGGCAAATGACTTCTTTGTAATGTCTAACAGCTAAACATTAAATTCAACAATGGATTCTTCTTCATGCATTCTAAGTTTTCAAACTTCGATGTCAGCAATCACAGCTTTAACATCTTGACTTTAGAAGTTTCCTTATGAGCAACAAATAAGATATCCCATGCCTCCTTAGCAGAGACACAAGTATTAGTAGTCTAAATATGTTGCGGTCTACACCATTAAATATGATATTCAAGGCATAAGAATTCCCCAACGAAGCTTCATCTTCTTCTTTAAACCACTAAGACTCTGGCTTCAAGATTTCCTTTCCATCATTATTTTTTGTGGTAGGATGAGACCACCCAACGACCACAACCTTTCAAGTTTTTCTATCTATCGACTTCAGAAAGGCTGTCATTTGAGCTTTCCAATATGAATAATTTGTTCTATTTAGAACTGGAGGACGAGTGGTAAAACCACCTTCTTTGATCCCATCCATGATTGAAGCACCTGAAGTGAAGGTGATGAAGGGATTGAATACTAAGTGGAAGCATGTGAACATCGTACAATTTTAATCCTAATTTGAAATAAAAACAGAAAATACAGAGAAAATATGTAAAACTAATTTTATAGGATAAACATGATCTCAATCAACATGCAAAAAGAAAGGAAAAGAAGAAAAAGATTGCTTACCCTTGTAGACAATTTTCTTCATGTTTCCACTCTTGATCCTCAAGATCACAAACGATATCAAACCTTCCCCGATCTCACCAAGAAAACGTAGCAACGGATCCCAATGCAATTGGAACTCCTTTGGGCACCACTACGAGAGCTTCATCGTTATTCTCAAGGATGAGAATCATTGAGGAGTTGTGGGCTCGTAATCGATGATTTTTTAGGAAGGAAAAGATTTTTGTGATGAGAGAAGTTTTTCAGAGAAACAAAAACATAGTGCATTTTCTTGACTAGAAAACATAGAAAGAAGAAGATCGTTTTTTTCCCTTAATCTCTTAAAATGTGAAGTGCTACACATATGGGATAGGTTGAGAGATTAGGGGAGAGTGGGGAGGAAGTTATAAAAATAACTCATTTTAATTTTAAATAAATAAAAAATATATAATAACCAACTTTATTATATATCAATAAAACTATATGTTATATCACATATAACATATAACCTATAATTTATTAATCTTTCATATAACCTATAGAATTAATATGAATTACATTCATATTATTTTTAACCTATAGTTTTTATATGAATCATATTCATATAATTAATATTTGAATCATATTTAAATGTTTATTTCTCCCATTAAAAATTTACATTATAATGTATCACATACATTATATTAGTTATATCATATATGAATCATATTCATATAATTAATATTTGAATCATATTCAAATATTTATTTCTCTCATTAAAACTTATAATATATCATATGCATTATATTAATTGTATCTCATATAATTAATTAACTCATGCATTATATTAATTGTATCTCATATAATTAGTTAACCCCCTTTAATTAATTTGAACAATTCAAATTAATCCAAAATTAATTCGATTCTCATTAATCCGATTGAGCTAATGAGGGGACCTTATGGATCTATAGATTGAAGCTCCAATAGCATTTGATTCATTAATTATTTGATTAATTAATTAAACTCTTTAATTATATTAATAACTTCCATTAACTACTGGTCACTCCACTAAAGACCGATATCTGCACTTTTCGCACTATAGATATGTTTATGTGTCCATTGGATATAACTAATCAATAATGTGTTGACTCTTCACAAATTACTAGTAAGTACGGCTGGGCCAAAATTATCGTTTTTCCTCTGTAGTTACATCTAACTTCTTAAGTACCACCGATTCTTCTAATGAACAATTAGTCATAGTCTAATTATAATTGAACCCCTTTCTGATCAAGATAGCTTGTGACACCACATTGTTTAAGACTGGGAATTAGCCCTTAAGGGATCAATTTCACTACTTGCCCTATCAATAGTGAAGGAGTGAATTCATCCTTTTGTAGCTGTGTTCCTAGCTCTCCAGTCAGATGAATTCCCAAAATGGTAGGCATATTGAGTCGGCGAAACTGGCCACTCCACATGCAAATCAAAGGATCACTCCCATAGGCAGAAATTCACAACTCATTTAGGATTCAGGTCAAGTCATCTATGATCATCCTGGTGAAATGTAAGTCTCTTCTAACAACGGTGTTATAAAGAGAGACTAATCATTTTATGGTCTGGTCTTATACAAACTCTTCGTATAGGATACCCCTGCTCACATGTCTTCACATAAATGATTAGAATCATATCATTTATAGCACTTTACAACACTTGTAATTGTTGAAATTAACATGTAATTAGCGGAAGCAAACAGGAGCTCAAACACTCTAATTCCATCAATTTTAGCATAGAGACATGCATGTTCATAACAAGAAAATAGAGTTTTTGAGATATACCTTTGAAGAACTTCTTCTAAACTGCAAATCCAACACGAATCTCTACTCAAATACTTGTAGATCACCACTTGATCTTCCCTACTATTCTCTTAGACTTTAATTGGATGGTGGAACCTGAAATGAGTTGGAATTGAGGGGAATATGAGAAGTTTTCTTGGTTTTTGGTCAAGTGTATGAGAAAACTAATTTTTTCATCAATTTCCAATCCTTGTCAACTTCAATTCAACTGAATGAAATTGATATTTGTTCAATTTCTTCATGCAATCCAATTTCCTATTGGATTGACACCAAAACCATGATTAAGAAGTAAATGCTAGGTGTGAAGAAAGTGGGTGAAGTGGTTAAAACCCACTCAATGCTTTTTTTCATTTTTAATTGAATTTTCTTTTAAAATTCAAATTTATTTTTGAAATTCCAAATTTCAAAAATTTAAAATGAAATCTAATTTTATAAAATGTAATTCAATAATTAATATTTAAAAAATTATTAATTTTAATCCAAATTAATTCTATAATTAATTTTAAATAAAATTAATTCTTAATAATTGATTAAATAATTTTAATTAATTAAATTAATTTAATATCAAATATTAAATTAATTAATCAAACACCAATTCTTATCATGAATCTCTATTCATATCTTTAATATTTTAAATAACATTTAAATATTCTCCAACTTTCTGATCTCGTTTAATTCGATAATTAAACCTTTAATTATGTCGTATATAATTGCTTATTCCCTTAATTCGAATTTAAACGTTTCAAATTCTCTCATCACGCTATTCTAAGGTTAGTCTATTTGTGAGCTAGTAGGGGACCTAATAGACCTACAAATCATGGGCTCAAATGATCTGAGCTTAATTGGCTAAAACTCTTTAAATCGAATTAACCAATATTCGTTAACTACTAGGTCACTCCACTAAAGCCCAATAGTTGCACTCCTCTCACTGTAGATATATTTCTATCCACTTGATTTAACCATAATCAGTAAGTCAACCCTTCACAGGTTGTTCGTAATAACGGCTGGGTCAAAAGTCATTTTACCTCCGAGATTACATCTTGCTCCTTAAGTCCCACTAATCCTCTAATGAAAAATTGGTTTGTGATCCAATCACCAAACCGAGTCCCTCTCGAGCAATGAGAGGGTGGGGCCTCTTATTCAAGACCCTGAGTCAACACTTAAAGGAACAATCTCTCTACTATCTCTAAAAGTAGGTAGGAGCGAATTTCGTCTTGCACCCTACGTCTCCAACTATCTACCTGGTCTTACTCTTGAAATGAGAGGCTTATTGTAAAACCCAAATCCTAATTACTTTAAGTAAGAGTAAGTAATGAGGTGTCTCCTAATGAGTTAATGAAGCCATATTTTAGGAGGGTTAGAGGATGGAAGCAAGAAGAAATAAGCTCTTGTGTAGCTAAGTGTAAACCCCGAATTATATGTTCCTAAACAAGTATGTTTAGCCAAAGGAATGATATATTAAATATTTAATAAGTGAAAATTCTTGTTATTTATAGAAGTTTTGGAGAAAGGAAAATAAAAACATATTAAATAAGGAAACTCACTTATTGGTTTGGCACGTGGCGGTTAATCCTTGAATTCGAGAGGCGGCAGGAAGATTAAAAGGAAGAGAAACTTCGAAAGCTTGGTTTCGGCAATATACATGAGAAAATTTAGTGAAATCAGTGTCATTTGAAAGATGGGAGAATCTAGTTTTCAAAATTATCTTGTAAGAGAAAGATAACAGGAGAAGAAGAACAGAAAGTAATGAAATTACAGAAGAGACAGAATCTCGGGTTAATCAGGGCCCGAGGTGAAGATTGGAATCTCTAGGACAAACTATAAGAAATATTTGCTGAAATTTTAAGGTAAGAAAGTTAATTCAATTATAAATATGTTTGTAGAAGGAAGTTTCTTCAAAAGAGATATGGATTTTGAGTTATGAATTTTTAAAATTGTAACAGAGAATCTGTGCATAAGCAGACAGCTGTTTGGGAAGAACAAACAAACAGCTCACCGTGGAGATTATAGCAAGATTTTGTGATGAGGATCTCACTCTAAAAGGGAATCTCGCTAGAAATTGGGCTGAATCTCGCTAGAAAGGTGAGTATCGCTAGAATGAAAGGATCTTGCTCATGAGGAGGATCTCGCTCATGAGAAGAATTCACTCATGATGAGTATCTCGATAGTAAAGCTGTCTTTGATGATGAAAGTTCTATTTGAGGTATTTTGCTAGGAATTCTAAGTAGTTTAATCGGGAATTATGTCTTTTCAGGCCAAGAAGAGCTAGGAGAGGCATATAACCCGTTAAGAGGCCAACGAGCTGTGAATGACTATGTGATGAATTGATGTTTTAATGATTTAGAAACCATGATTTCCTTGAAGTTATTTCTCATGCTAAGTGTTAGAAACTATGATTTCTTTGAAAATATTCCTCATGCTAAGTGTTTAAATGAAGTGCCAAGCAACGTATTTGTGAAACTGTTTCTCATGCTAAGTAAAACATGTTTTCCATGGAATTGACATGATGTAAATATGTTATCTTGTCCAAATACTTTCAGTATGTTTAAGTAACTCCATTTTTATGATGAACTAGTATGATGATTTGAGCACCAAGCCTTAGTGTTCAACTAAATGTTTATGACTAGCTTTACTTAAAACGCGATACCGAAGGACATTTGAGAAGGTATTCGCCCAACCAGATATCGAAAGACATTTGAGAAGGTATCTGACCAACTTGGTACCGAAGGACATTCGAGAAGGTACTAGACCAACTTGATACCGAAGGACATTTGAGAAGGTATCTTAGCAGCTTGATATTGAAGGACATTTGAGAAGGTATCTGAGCAGAAGTACCCAAGGTATGACGGTACTCAGTTATAACCAAGTGCACGTAGGTAATACGACGTTGAGGGATTGAGCAAAAGGGTTCTCCCCGACTAAGGTTGATGTTGAGTGTTAGATCTAGTAGTTCACTCTCAACTAAGGATAAAGGTAGTCATATCTTTTCCTAGGCTAGAAGGATAGTTTGGAATTGCTAATGCTTATGAATATTTATCAACATATGATGTTACTAATGTATGATTTTTCCAAGTATGTTTTCCATATCTAATGCATGCTAATAGATTTTACAAGCTAGTTCAACACGATTTAAGCTAACTTATTTTATAAAGTATGAAGCATGTGTTAGATTTAAAACTAAGCTTGATGTGCTATGTTTATATACCTAAGATTTCTAAAGTACATGCGTTGATATTCCTAAACTCAATGAAGAGGAGTACTGAAGATAAGAAAGGTATCTGAATAAATGTACCTAAGGCGTTGATGGTACATAGAAACCTCCACGTACACGTGGGTAGTTTTGAAGGAGAGGCCGAAGTATGGGTCTCCTAGGTCATAAACCAGCAAAGAGAGGCTGAAGCATGGGTCTCATGAACAATAATAGACATTGGGAGCTAGAGCGAGGTATGCTTGTTCTCAACTAAGGAATAATGATGTTTAATGGTGTTTAAGTGTAACGACCCGACCCCTTAGGACCTAGGTAAGGCCGTTACTAAAATAAATGCATGCAGAGAATTTAAAACGACACTCAGTTATTTGAAATAAATGCTAATTAAAAACAAGAGAAGTTCAAAAGACATTTATTAAATGTAATTATTAAAAACAATAATAGGGTACCCATAAATCATAAAGGTTAATAAATACATATATATATATATAAAAAAAAAATAATCCTTAATAATAAGTTTCAAACATAAAAACTAAACATTAAGGAAAACATGAAAAGAACTCTAAATCTCATGATGCAGAAGCATAAAAACTAGTCCCAGTGGCTCGATCATGAATTCCGCTGCACCATCGCCGGTGCATCTCTACCCTTACCTGAAACATCAACATAAGAAAGAATGAGTATGAAATACTCAGTAAGTAACCCCACCACTGGGGTCAGGCTAGGCATCTATGTCCTCTAGATACCCATCTATGGCACATAAATACATGCAACAAATAAGAGACTGATTCTTATCCTATTGTAGTTAAGTATGCCCACAAAACTGGTGGATCCCGAAGGAAACACAAACTGGTGGATCCCGAAGGAAACACAAATTGGTGAGCATCTAACTAATCAATGAGGATATTCACACAGTCTTAACATGCTAAGATTCAACATTGTACGGTTCTAAAGCATACATAACAATCCTTAATACCATGGCTGCATCACATACCCATAATTCTTAACAACATATTATACATCATCCATGTATAACTTATATCATAAATCCACAACATACAAGTATGCCTCCACTCCAGCAGATCAGACATCGTCATATGAAAACACATACTATCACATGCTAACGATCAAGCACTTAGGTGTGTATGTAAACAAATCAGAATTTGTGCCAGAACATACTTTGATTCAAGTCATACTGTCAATCAACATGCTAACATTTACAATAACAAACACTTATCATGCTAGCATACAACTAGACCTGGCCCATTGGCAGTTCCAGTGACAAGATTACTTAACTCGAAGTCAAGTTTAGATATTAATCCAAGCTAATGCTCTTCAAAAAAATAAACCTTGAATTAAGTCCTCTAATACAGACATAATACTAAATTTCAGTCTTTGGAATCAGGACCCAACATAAAAATTTGAATCAAACGGTCACCAAAACTTACCCAAATGAAACTCGTAAGATTTCGACTCGAAAATTTCCTTTTAGCAGATTTTAGAACTCATACCAAAATGCCAATCTGAACATGATTTTAGTCCCAAATTAGTAACTTAATTTTCTTATAGGTACCCTTAACCCAAAAGACAAACAGCCCAACTACTCACCCAAACTTAACAATTCTTGACGAAAAAAATAGTCTCCTTCTCGATGAGCAACGTCCTCAAAATCCTCTGAATATCGCTCATGCAAGTCCAAACTTAACGGATTTTAACCCAAAATTATTCCAAAACAAACCACACCTAAACTTCCAGGAAAACACCGAAAACTAAGAATCTTACACAAAAGAGATGTGACAGCAACCGCGACGACGGTAGGAGCTGGGCGGCGTTGGACGAAGAAGTGACGCCGGACGAAGAAGCGACGCCAGACGACAAGACGGATCAGCAACGACGTCGAACCCACGATCTTCGATCTGGCACCCGCGGACGGCTGAGAGTTGACGACGACTGTCACAATGTGAGCAGAGGCATGCGAAACCCCAGTGCGAAGGGTCGGCGGTGAGGCGAGGCACGGACACGCGGCTGAGAAGGGAGAGGTCGCGCGGTTTGGGTCGCCGATGCTCGCGGACGGCACCGTTAGGCAAGGGTTGCCGAGAGAGAAGGAGATGCGAGCGGCTGGGATTTGTGGCTGGCGACGGACATTCAGTGTCCGATCTGGATGGCGCTCGAGCGAGGCAGCTATGAGGGGCGGCGTTCGGGCGAGACAGCTGAGAGGGAGATGAGGTGCCCTTTTTATTTTTTTTAAAAAAACCTAATAATAATAATAATAATAATAATAATAAAAGGAAAATAGTATATCTCTAATTAAATCCTTTCCTTAACCTACTTTATACTATTTAATCCCTTTCCTTTTTCCAAAAATAACTAATTCCTGCCATAACTTTTCAAATTGAATTTGAAAATTGAATAATTTTTGAATAATTTCCACGACAACACTTAAATCCTCGCATTTATACTTCAAATTCAGATTCCAAACATGCCCTTCAACTAAAGACAATTACTGAAAAGGGAAAAGTTTTACATTATTAATAAATAAATAAAAAGGTGTGGGATGTTACATTAAGAGTAGTTATCAATGCTAATGTTTAAAGAAGGTTGCTTGAGATGCCCATCGATATATTTTTATAGAGATCGACATAGGGGTCTTTTCTAGCCATAGCTCAATAAGAAGAGATCGAAGTAGGGGTCTCAATTAAGAATCAGGTTTCAGATACAATGGTTGTAAAGGTTTTATGTACACGGTTACTTGGTATATTTTAGTTCCAGTATTATGTTTTCGACCTTTCAGTTTAAGCATGAGATTTATGTTTTATTAAGCCACTCACTGGGATTCTAGTTCACATTTTCAAATGTTTTCTTTCAGGTAGCTGTCAGTTCCCAAAAGACTATTCTGCTGTTGCTCTGCCACTCAAAGAAGCAGGTTGAGGGAAGCGTAATTGAAAACCTATGTTAGTTAGTACACATGTGTCTGTCTAGTGACTAGTATTCTTGTTGGGGCTCACTAGGTTGTATTATCTATGTATAAACAAGGCTGCGAAACCCTGTAATGTAAATGTGTTAAGTTCTGAGTTATTATGTATGTATTCAGGGTTTGAGAAAGGTTTAACAGGTAAGATAAGCAGTAAGTGCCAGCAAAAGGGTTGGTAACTACTGCAGTCACCATTTCATCCAGGTTAGGAGGGTAATCTAGTATGGGGTGTGACACTTATTGAGCTGGCGCTTGAGCCAACCCTCACCCATGCAAATCTAAGGATAATACCAAATAAACAGGAGTTCATAGTCAGTTAGGATTAAGGTCAAGTTACCTAGGTCATCGTTTTGAAATAGTCAGTCTTAAATAGTAAACAACGTTATAAAGTAAGATTGACTTATTTCTTGGTCCGATATTATACAATCTTTGTATAGGATGCCCCCACTCACATGTCTCTATATGAACGATTCAGGATCACATAATTTGTACAAAGTACAAAGTGGGCCACATCCAATAGTGTTACCAGAATAAGGTACCCAGTCTTATCTGTTACTATAGATCATTTTGGCTATCTACTTGAACTTGGTTCACTCTTGTAATCATGTAACAACCATGGATCTTAGTTTATTGGATTTAGTATAATTTACATATGGCCATCAAAGGAAATGCCTGAAGATCATGCAAATTGAGCTAGACGAAGGAGAAAACATGCAAATCGGTTAAATTAAGATGGAAGAAGAGGAAGGAGACACTTCAAACTGGTGGTGGCAAGGTTGGGTGTTGGCAGATTGAAAAGAAAACGCCTGGACATGCTTCAAGAAGGAGGTGTCAAGTTAAGGTGAAGGATAAACGCCTATAAATAGGGCAAGCGGCTTCACTTCTATTCATAGAAACATTTCCATAATAAAAAATCACTTAAAAGGAGTAATTAAGAGAAATCCTATGTTGAATGGAGAAAAAGCAACACTGATCTGAGCGGTGATCAAAACAGTGGCATTGGGCAGTGCAAATTGTATGGATAGATGATTATGCCAAGTTCAAACAAGAAGTTATTCCAAATTACTCGTGCAAATCAGGTGATTCTTGAACCAAAAGCTTTTAAATTGAGTGCAATTTGAACTTGAGGGCTGTTATAAGGAAATTCTAACTCTAAGGCTGTCAAATTTAAGGAAAACCGAGAGGTGCTCACCAGTGAGAAGACAACAGGGCCGAGTAGAGAAAACTTGAGACTCCGAACTTTTGAGAGAGAATCTCAAGGCCAAACTTTAAGGCAAGCCAATTAAGACATTTCTAATCATTTTTGCAGAATAAAATTTCTTGAGATAAGGTTCGAAATGATGAGTAATCTAAGCTTGAATTTGAATATGAAATAGGATTCAACAGGAGACCAAGGGAAATCGGGTGAACTGAGAAGGAAAAGCAATTCCAACAGATCACTGTGAGTGGTTTCTTATTTTTGTCTTTTAGCATATTCTGAATTAATATGCTATTGTTATGAATGAATGCTTATATCATGAGGTGAGCATGGGATTGGGATAGTCAAGAGGTCAATAAACCTAGCTCCCTGAGCCCAAGATGGAGTCTCACAAGATGGTTAGGGGACCGAGAAATCTAGTTCTTGAGCCTTTGGGAGGAACCTTGCATGGGATGGTCAGAGGGTCGACGGGCCTAGCTTTTGAACCCATGAGAGGGAGAACTATGTGCACATAAGTTAATGAATGTTTATAGATGTGAAATGTTAACTATCCATCGTGTGTGTAGGTAGGTTTGTGAAAAGCTTCATTCAAGATGGATGTTTGCGAAGTAAACTCATGTTATGGTGTTATAAGTTGAAATAGACTTATAATTATCATTCCACTCACTAGGCTTCAAAAGCTCATATTTTATGTTCATGTTTTCCTTGCAGGTAGCAGAAGAGTCCAGATTGCAAGAAGTGGTCGAGGTCTGCCACAAGATAGAATAATTACTAGAATAAAAGTTTGTAGTCGGGATGAGGCTATGGTTGTAAAATATAGTTTAAAACTTGTAAACCGGTTTCCTAAACAAAGTTATGTTTTCATTTATTCCATTAAGCTTTCCGCTGCAATATTAAGTGTTTTTAAGGAAACTAGTAAGAATGGGCAATAGGTGTCATAAAAGAGTGATATCTGTTGTCTTCACGCCTCCTCTTAGGTAAGAAACGAACTCTGGGAGGGGGTGTAATACCAATTCATCTTTGTATAATTTTAAATTAATTTATAGAATCAAAATAAAGTTTAAAATCAAAAGGAAGATTATTGCAAATCCACAAAAAAAAAAAAGAAGAATAAGTATTAAGAGTTTATGTATGCATAAAAAATAATAATAGTATTTTGATTTAAATTAAAATTTGAAAAAGTTAAAATTAAGTGTATAATCAAATCGTCGTCGTTTGAACGAAATATTTTTATATAAAAATAGAAAATATAATATTTTCGTTTAAATTAGAGTTTAAAATTAAGAGAATTATCAAACCATCCAATTCAAAATAAATAGAATATAGAGAAATATCATGGTTTAATTTGAAGTTTAAAATTAATAGTGTAATCAGATCATACAACAAATTTAGGAATGATTATCATTATTTTTTTTTTAATCATCACGTGTAGTTCCTACTTTTTTTTTCAAACTCTCTTATTCATAAATTAAAGTTATATTGTTAAACTTTTGTAATTAGATTCTCTTTTTAAACTTTACATAACACGTGTAACGCATGTAGTATCTATTAACCCTAGGCCTTATTTTCCTATTTAAGCATGTTTAATTTAATGTGTTGATGAGTGGTTAATTCTACTATATGAATGTATTGTAGGGAAGAGGCTTAGAAAAGTTGAAAGGAAAATATTCTAAGTGTAGAAAATCTTGGCTCTTGGGTAGAAGGGATGTAAGGTGAAGCCTAGAGGAAAAGTGGCTAAGTGTGTGAGACATCATGTTGTGCTTAATGAAGGTGCCTGGGTGATGCGGCAACCTAATTTGTCTAAGGAGGCTAGGAGAGGTGCTAGGGTAGTGGCAAGGCGGGCCGTGAGGTGCAGGGCATGCACTGATTAAGGGACAAGCCTGGGCATGAGCGTGTGAGGTGATAGCCGAGGTTGAGGCATGTACGATAGACGAGGGCACATGCTGATAACTTGTAGAAATACAAGTTATTGTATCTCTTTCATTTAAAATAATAAGACAAAGGCATGAAATTAAAATATTTTCTACCAATAAATCTATACAAAAATGAAGCAGACAATCACATACTTTTAACGCATAACATATTTAAATTTCGGACTAATTTCGCTACTTCTATACAGAATCTCCTTCAGTAGTCTGATGAACGTGCGATCGCATGTTGCATACCCACTGATGCGATCAAGCAAGAATTTTTGGAGAAAAAAAATAGGAAAGAATTTTTGGACAATCACATACGTTGATGCATGACATGACATGGACGGTGGGTGTCAAGTCACAAGTTGCATTGGTGGCTGACAGAAAAACTTTGTTGAAGATTCAATGAACCCTTGACACATTGCAGATAGCGCGATAGAGTATGGAATTTAATGTGCCCCATCAACGCAATCATGAGAAAAAAATAGCTCGCGAATGCCTATAAATACCCATGCATAAGATACATCGGGGGAGACGAGAAGAATACCCTTACCAATTTTTCATAGAAATTCCTTAGTGAGAGCTTAGGATTCTAGGGAGAGAAGAGGATAATATTGTTCAATCGCCTAAGTGAAGCAGCGTAAAACGAGCCAGAGGAAGCAAAATATTAGGAACCACGACTTGACTCTCTAATCCTTTCTCTTTGTTTTGTGTATTTTTATTGTATTTCTTGTATTGAAAAATTTAGTTTTGCAGTATGAATACACGTTTTTTTATATATATTGTCTGTCATTTTCATCAACATCATGCGTAGTTAAATCGCCTTATGGGTTGAGAAGAATGTAGCTAACACGACTAAATAGCTGAAGGAGTCATGCGATCAACTTGTTTTATTCATGCTTATATTTGTTGCTTGAATCAATTGAGAAATTGTTCTAAGTAAAGTTAATCCGAGTTTGAAAGAATCTAGATTAGGACCACATAAAACAAGAGAAAATGTTCCTTAGAAATAAGTACATTCTTTGCATATTACACCTATCGGATGCATCTTAGAGATAAGATAATGTGGCAAAAAACACTGAGAAGTGTTGGTTGAAACATTGAGTGTATAGTTTGATCACATAATGATGACATGTAGAAATGCATGTCATCTTAGGCCTTTTACTTAGAATTATGAAGGTTGTTAAGCAGAATATGAGGAAATCATGCTAGGAATTCATGAGAAAATGAGCTTGCGTCTTTCAACATTAAAGAATCTCGACTAACCCGTTATTATGCGTTATTATGTGTTCACGTCCTATTTTTGTAGCTAATACAGGAAGTGGATGCAAATGCGGAAACCAGACCACCGCATGCAGAGAAACTCTCCATCGCAAAGGCGAATGCGTCGATCAACGCATGGATGTTAGGTAATCAGCCGCAGGAGTCCATCACATGGGAGTTGCGCTCGTCAAGCGATTGCGGTCATCGTGTAGAGTTGTGGTATTTAGCGAATGCGATCACTGAATGATTACGGCTATGCAATAACGCATGATAAAGGGATCAACGCGAGGTTGGTGGAATGAACGCATCAACGCATCTACCTTGGGAAAATCAAAAGATGATGTTGACATTTCACCTACCACGCCATTAGTTGCAGAGGTTCAGAAAAGGACTAACGCGCCGAATGTCAGAATCAGAACCATCCATTAATGCTGTCGGCGATCCAAACTCTATAAATAAAAGCCGATGAGCAGAATTCCAACTTGTCCGGGGATTACCCCTGCAACCTAGGGTTTTCCCTGCGACCTAGAAAAATGCGTGAGAAGACGCTTGAGAGTTCTTCACCTCCTTCATCCATTCTGAGTGACGACCGGAGCCTTCGATCGGAGCTAGATCTCGAGAGAGTCAGCTTCATCGCCCATCCATGGCACCACTGACAGCCTTGATGCACATCCGCTGGAAGCAAGTCTTTGCTTCCAGCCGGTCATTTCATTTTTCTTTCTTTTCTTATATTGTATTGTATACATTTTGTGATTAAGGAATTAATACATTTTGTGTTCAATACATTTCTATGTTTCCTTCGATTCCATCTCCATCTTCTTTACTTAGCATCTTTAAATTCATTGTATCACTTAGTGAGATTGCTTGAGTATCGCATACTTAGTCATGTGGATTAGGGATATGAAGCATGTAGCAAACCACCGAGAGGTGTGTGTTGTGCGAGTATGTGAGAAAACCTTATTTGCTTAGTGTGAAGCTGTGACAACACCTGTCTATAGGCTAATGCATTGCTTGTCTATGAGTAAAGTCAACAACAACCAACTGCTCGGGAGGGTAAGTGGTTGGTTGCATTAAGCAATGTATGCATTGTTCACTAGAGATAGGATTAATCTTAGGTCAGCCAAGTTCATGTGGTTACCTTGTCCTGTGAGCGCATCATTCATCATTTAGGCATACTTGGGAGAGTAGTCTATAACCCAAATCTAAGACTTGAGAGAGCGGATTGGAACGCATAGGTAAGAACTGGGACTTAGAGATAAGCTCCGTTTGCTAACCTGCATCGCATGCACCCTAGGAATAGATATGATATTATGTGGTCGCCTTATTTGTGTGTGTGTCACTTTGTCATCGCATAAATAAGAATAGAGGCTTATGTGTAGGTCCTATAGACTTATTGCATATATCGCATGCGTTCTAACATTAGAAGCCATAGCATTCGCACCGAGAGGTGGTTTACTATTGTATGTGTGTTGCCTGATCGCATGGTTTGCGTTGACTAAGGTTGCCCTTACGGTCACTCTTAAGGGTTGCAATGAAATCATCTCCGTATTTTATCTATTTTTCCATTCATTTGTTTCATGTCAAGAGTTGTCGTGTCTCTACCTCTTATGCATATTCTCATTGCGTTGTCTGTTAGATAGGAGTAGGAGTAGGGTTAACTTAGCAACCTCCCTTCCATTCTTTTATTCAAACTGCCGCATGCACATTACCACATTCATTTTGCTACAAGTCTCGGTGTTCGACCTCAGATCACCCGAGAAACTTGCGTTCACGTTATACTTGGCGTGAACGCAAGAAAACATGTGACAGGATGCATGGTCATCACATACATTCGTTAACACATTATCATTCCAACGCATGACCATCGACACATGACTATCAACACATATTGCGTCCAAGGGATTTTAGTTGTCGAATATTTGATGTCTAATTTTCCGTCATCACATAATCCATCTAGTTGTTTAGAAAGAGTTAGTAAAAATCCTTCTCAACTCTCTTATTGCATAACTGTTATCCAACTCACACTGCTTCATTTAACATAATTCCTATCACATATTTGGTTTAAGTTAGCTCATTCAATCAACCCCTTGAACATTTTAACTTGCACTAAGACATATTTTTAGTTTCATCGCACGCTTACAAGCAATCCCTGCGTTTGACCCTAGACTCACCAGGAACTCCGGTCAAATTTGCACTTAGTTTGACTAGATAAAATTGAATGTTAAATCTCATAAGCATTATTATTTCATTGCATGTATAGAACGCATTACATGCATAGTCTCAAGGGGGCGCTGAAGCGCACAGGGGAGGCATAGAAGTAGTGATGAGCGACATGTGTCAACGCGAAAGCCTAAGTCGTGAAGGCAAGCTGTAAAGAATGGAGGGGTATTGGCCGAGCGAGGATCTATGCATTGCAACTAGCCTATGCAATGGAATGTAGCCCATGCAATTTCATTGTGTTGTCTGTTAGATAGGAGTAGGAGTAGGGTTAACTTAGCAACCTCCCTTCCATTCTTTTATTCAAATCGCTGCATGCACATTACCACATTCATTTTGCTACAAGTCCTCGTATTCGACCTCGGATCACGCAAGAAACTTGCGTTTGCGTTATACTTGCGTGAACACAAGAAAACTTGTGACAGAATGCATGGTCATCGCATACATTCGCTAACACATTATCATTCCAATGCATGACCATCGACGCATGAATATCAACACATACCTTAAGAACATGCATCGCATATTGCGTCTAAGGGATTTTAGTTGCCGAATATTTGACGTCTAATTTTTTGTCATCACATAATCCATCTAGTTGTTTAGAAAGAGTTAGTAAAAATCCTTCTCAACCCTCTTATTGCATAACTGTTATCCAACTCAGACTGCTTCATTTAACATAATTCCAATCACATATTCAGGTTTAAGTTAGCTCATTCAATCAACCCCTTGAACATTTTAATTTCCACTAAGACATATTTTTAGTTTCATCGCACGCTTACAAGCAATCCCTGTGTTCGACCCTAGATTCACCAGGAACTCTGGTCAAATTTGCACTTAATTTGACTAGATAAAACTGAATGTTAAATCTCATAAGCATTATTATTTCATTGCATGTATAGAGCATTATATGCATAGTCTTAAGGGGGTGCTGAAGTGCACAGGGGAGGCATAGAAGTAGCGATGAGCGACATGCGTCAACGCGAAAGCCTAAGTTGTGAAGGCAAGCTGTAAAGGACGGAGGGGAATTGGCCGAGTGAGGAGCTCATTGCAACTAGCCTATGCAATGGAATGTAGCCCATGCAATAGTGAAGGGATGAGAGATTTTCAGCTTAATTGTCAAACTTAGTGGGCTAGCTGTCATGTTTAGATGCCTTAATCGTACTTAGTGGGCTAGCTGTCACCTTACGCATGCATCACAATCATGCACTCTCAAGCATATAAGTGGGGTTGAAAGAAGAAGTCAGTTTGACCAATTCACATGTGCTAAGGGAGAAAAGATTCTACCAAGTTGAAGTTTGATGGTTGTTGATCAAGAGTTGGGACTGCTAAGAGGAGATTCCATGATTTCAGATTGAGGATTGAAGAATCTTCTAAGTATTCCAAGCTTTTAGATGTGATCGAGCAAGATAGAAAAATTGATGAATTATGAGCTTGATAGAAGAAATCTGGAGCTTAATTTTTTAGGTAAGGAAGATTAAATGTTTTTTATCAAGTTTCTAGAAGAAGATTCTTCGAAATAATGTCTGGAATTTAAGTTATTTATGCGTGAAGTTGAAATTTGGAAGTTGGTGGTTGAATAATCAGGCAGCTGCTTTCGAGGGATAAACAAGCAACTAACAGGTTAGACTAGACATCAACAAGGGCATAGGAGTGTGTGTGTGGTTGAGCGCAAGTGCTGCCTATTGATGTGTGAGGAGTGAACATACGACCGCAAGGGAGGAAGTCATTGGCTGATTGAGGGGTGCATAGGCGAGAGCACGACACATTGGCACGATGAGCGTGTTTTAGCACATAGGCTAGCTCTTGTGGCCGCATATCACTGAATAACTATTCGCAAGGTACTTTTAGTTAAGTGTGGGATGCGTTAGAAAAAGTGATGTGATGACGAGCGTGGAAATTGCCCTAAGTTTAATGTTAAGCTTTATTGTTTAAATTTAGCTAAAAAAATGTAGCTAGTGGCATTAACCAAAAGTATTTATCAATATCACAAGGAAAACGCCAATAGGAGAAGCCTATCACCCGTGAGGAAGTAGCCCAAGACTGTGAATGACAAAGTTTATAAAATATTTTCTCTTATGAGTTTCCAATGCATGATTTACTATTGTGTTAGTTTTCAAGATGTTTCTTTAAAGAGGTGCCATGCGTAAATTTTAGCTTTTATGATGAATTTCCTAAGTAAACATGATTTCCTCAAGTGTTGTTTTGACGAATGTCCTAGCATGATATCAAACATGTGGATGCATGGCTTAACTTTTCTAACAGATTTTTAAGAAACATGCGTCAGCTAGCATTCCTTTATTATTGCAAGTCTTTTCTGATGAATGTGTTAAAGGCCTATTTTACTAGAATGCTTAATGTTTCGAAGTTGAGTTTTCTGTCTTAAAAATTAGGCTATGATGTTATGATGAGGAAGCCGATACCGAAGGACTATGAGAAGGTATCTAGGCCCCTGATACCCAAGGTATGACGGTATTCAGGGCATTACCACGTGCATGTAGGTATGATTCGATGTTGGTTGTGTTGAGATCGCTCCACACCAACTAAGGATTTAGACGTTGAGGGATTAAGCAAAAGGACTTTCTCTTAACTAAGGTTATATAATGATGAATTCTATTTGAGGTTTTAAGGGTTTAAATGTTTAATTTATTGATAGTTTTTAACTATGAAAGTTTTAAACCTTGAAGTTTATAGAAGTCGATGTTACTTGATGTACAGGAAATATGTTTTTAAATAGACTCAGGGTTGGCAACGGGGCTGGGGCAAGGTGAGGGACGGTTCCACGTCCTTGATTTTACCCCCATCCCTGCCCCCATCTCCGTCTTTTGAAGGAGGGACGGGGGCGAGGATTACCCGTCGGGGAAATGGGTCCTGCGGGGACCCATTCCCCGTTTTCCCTTTTGTTTCCCCATGGGGAATTTTTTTTATAAAAAAAAAATTACTAGAATTCTATTTGGTTTGAGCTTGGACACTGTAGTTCGGCTTTGATTGGGCTAAACTAAAAACTAAGCTAAATGTAAAAAGTTAAATACCTAATATATATATATTTAAAAACCTAATCGGGGTAGGGTTGGGGACAGGGCGGGGCGGGGATACCCCCCCATCTCACCCTATCCCCAATTTGACCCTATCCCTGGTCAAACCGGTGGGGCGGCACCCCGCGGGTACTTGACCCTGTGGAGAATTTTTTCAACCCTATAAATAGTCACTCACTGGGCTAATAGCTAAATCTTTCTGATGTTTTACTTTTTCTCCAGGTAGCGGTCAACTTCCTAAAGGATAGTTGTACTGCCAATCTGCCACTCAAGGTGCTAGTTTGAAGATAAAGAGAGAAAGAAGAAAAGCTTAGGTAGCTTAATAGTCTTGTCTTTACTTTTGGTTAGCATGTACATATTAGGGGCTAAGGAGAGTAAATCGGACCCATGGTGTTGTGTGTACGTAAATATGTTACAATATGCATATAAATCTGGACACCTGTTTAAATTCTATAATTATGAGATGCTTATGAAAAGAATGCATGTTATGTTTTCAAGTGTCTAAGTCCAATCTAGCAGGTGATGTTAGTAGGATAGATAGTAGTTGTCATAAGAGGGTTGGTAAATACTGTCTTCACATCTCCTCCTAGGATAGGATTTGGGTTCTGGGAGAGGTTGTGACAATACCAAACTAATTTAGTTAAATGAGAGAGAGGGTGAAGTGGGTGGTTAATCCCACTTCACATGATTTTCTAGTATAACTGATTGTAAAAATTGAACTGCCTGGAAAAGAGTTGTGTAGATGACTCTCTCTCTCTCTCTCAACTATTAATAGTTTTTCAAAGCAAAAGTGGTTTATGTGGAAAAATCTCTTAAAATATCAAAATTCTCTTTGCTCTTTCAAAGATTCGGTTCCCACAAATTGGTTCTTGCCAAGAGAATAGTAGGGAAGATCTGATGGTGGCATCTTCATATTGTTTGTGGGAGATCAATATGTAAAGAAAGAGTTGGTGAAACTCTTGAAGACCTAGAGAAGATTGAAGAACGATTCTTCAATGGTAAGTTTTCTTCTTCCCTGTAGTTTTTATTAAAGCATGTTTAGCCTACTATTTATGCATTGTGAATTCTGGGTAATGTATTTCTTAGTTATGTGTTGTGTTTTTCAAAATAAAATTGAAGTAGTAAGCGATCATTCACTTTTGCTGGGGATTTGATCACTTCAGGCAGAATAAAACACATTGACGTTGAGCTACATTTCGTCAAAGAAATTGTTGAAAAAGAAACAGTTAGAATATCAAAAGTCAAAGAGAAGAGAATGTTGCAGATTTTATAACTAAGTGATTACCGAGACCTAATTTTGAACGTTGTCTGAATCTAGTCAAAGTTGTAGAGATCTTAACCAAAAAGAATAATGACCTTATCGAAGGTTGTCAAGGTGAATTCACTTCAAGAGGGAGATTTGTTATGTTTAGTGAAGTCAATTAACTTGCCCAACCTGTGCTGCCCGAAACTGTTAAGAAAGAAAGGAGAAAAAACAAGGAAAATTTTTACAGATAGAAAAAAATATCAAACTATTTGCATCTGTCATACAATATCAATGATAGACTTTTATCAACCTCTATCAAAGAAGATTAAATTTTACTATTTTGTGTAAATAATTTCTTTTATTTTTCTACTTTGGAAGATTTCAAAAAAAGAAAAAAATTAATCAATTGATTCATAACATGAATGAAACTGAAAACATTTTTATAACTGACATTCTTACTTTCTTACTCTTTGTACAAATAAATCAAGAATTGGAAAATATATAGTGTGTGAATTCATTCTTGTATTTTGAAAATAGAGGGAGAGAATTTCAAAATACTTATCTGGGCTATATTGTTTCCAATAATGAGAACCTTGGAGACCTTCAAAGTGAATGTAAGCCATTAATCGAACCACTATAAATTAATTTGTATTTTCCTCTTCACCCTTACTTTGATTGTTTCACTTGAGGAAATCAATCCTCAAACTTTAGAGGTAACTAAACTATTCCCTCTTCTTTTCTCTCATTCTGAATGGCTTTTCTATGAGTTGTTTTTTATCTGCAAAAGAATAAGAAGACCGTTGGTAAATCGAGAAAGAATTTGTGGAGAAAAGAGGGAAAAACACGTGCCAATTGTGACAACACATCGACCACTTTTTCTAATATAAGATAAGAGGCTTGCTCATCTTGACCGTTACGTGGATTTGTCCTTATTGTAGCGTAGGGGTTTTGATGAGATTTGAATGCGATATAAATAAATAAATATTTTAATATTATTAAATGCTTAAATGTATTGTTTAATTTTAAAAAAGATTTTGTACTATGTCTTTACAAATATAACCTTTGGGTTGAGCCAAACACACGTCCCTATGTACACACATCATTCTTTAGAGAATTAAAAGCCTTCTATGGACGATCTCTTCTCCCAATCCCTTGTGGATTTTCTTTGAAGATGCTTCTACAAACTTTGGTCATTTGTTTGAGTTATAGTGAAGAAGATTTTATGGAGATTGAGATTCGACCTTGTTGAAGTTGGAGAACAAGACATACTAAATCATAACACGTGTTCGAATCATAGTGAGAAAGACTTTATGCAGATGAAGATTCGACGTCGTTGGAATCGGATAACAAAAAGATTAAATCATAATCGATCATAGTTTTGGTTGTATTCGTTTAAAAATAAAACACTTGCACTATTGTTAATAATTAAATTTATATTCATCCATATTTAAGCTTTTGAATCAATCGATGATTTAAGATGGTATAAGAACTGGTGGTCTAAGGAGGTCCTCCATTCAAGCTCCTCAATATTGTTTCCACACTAATTAATATTCATTTCAACTTGTTGGGTCAATAGGTGATTTAAAAACGATAGAGTGAAGTGTTCATTTCTATCACCAATAACGGTAACTAGCAAGAGATTTCAATCGTTAAAAATGAAGTAGGTTATCACCAACTGGACCATTATATAAACATTGGTTAATAATGTCGCTCTCTCAAAGTCTTTTATGTGTTATTCATTTTGTCCAACATTTAAATTTGAAAAAGAATTCCCTCATAACTGTTTTTTTTTTCTTTTTTCTTTTTACCTCAAAGAATGTACAACTTAGGGATTGGTCTTGAAAATTAATGACAGTTCATGGCAAAGGTAAACCCTTTAGTTATCAATGATTCTCTCTAGCAAACTTTTTATTGTTGATTGGAAATTATGGGTATATATAAGTGAGAGACAATATCTTTATTGGTATGATACATTTTGGGTAAAACAAAAAGTAAAGTCGTGCATGAGAGTTTATATCCAAAGTAGACTATCATATCACTGTAAAGATATGTGGAAGCTGGTTGTTGTGTCCCTAACAAGAGTGGTATTAGAGTCACATCAATAGAATCTTTGGGTGTCGAACAAAGAAATAGTGAGTTGCATAAGACAGTCCTGTGGCTTATAGTTGTACTCTATCAGATAGGCGCCTAGGGTATGATCTGATGAAGAGAATTGGTATTGGTCGATAAAAGTTAGGCGATAGTTAGATGACTATTTGAGGGGAGAGTAAATGATACTTTGTTCGATGGGAGGATTTTGGGGAATGAAACTAAGTTCAACATTTGCTAAATGAAGGGAGGATCATAGCTATATAGGTAAGGAACAATATCTTCATTGATATGAAGCCTTTAGGGTAAAACCAAAAGTAGAGGGCATACACCCAAAGGTGGACAATAATCTTACAAAAAGCTAAAAGATGTATTTTTTGTGGGAAAAAATAAGATTTTTTGCACGTGTTTTCGAAACTTCATGACAAATTTTCATCGTCATCGATCAATGGTTATAAAATCAATAAATAAAAATAATAATTTCATAAGTAGTTTGTATTTAAGAAAATAAATATTAGGAGTGTTTTGGCTATAAAAACGTAGATTTTCATATTTTCAAAATTAGGCAAACTACTTTTCTAGTCATTGTGTTTGGAAGAATAGGTGTGTTTCGTTCATATATTTTCAAAATATATTTTTTTAGTTTCTGACTTTTTAGAATAGGCGCATTTAGTTACTAAATCTTCTAAATGTACATTTTTAGTCCTCAAACTTTTAAGAATGGTTTAAAAAATACCTGAACTATTTTTTATCTTCACTTTATGTAATTAAAATATGAACTTTTGAATTACAAAAATATGTTTAAAAAATAATTTTAGAAAAGAGATAATCTAAAAAAATAATTTTTTTATTTAAAATAATAATAATAAAATAATGCAGGGACTTTTGCAATCTATATTTCAAGGGATTAAAATGGTATATTTTAAAAACTTAGGGACCAAATGACCCTATTCTGAAAAATTCGGATCTAAAAAGGTATATTTTGATAACTTAGGGACCAAATACACATATTCTTTAAAAACTCGGGGACTAAAGGGATAATTTTCCCTTTACAAATTTATGATATTTTTCATTGTCAATTTATGACCACGATTAATAGTTATCCGTTGTTAAATATAAAAATTAATTCCTAAATTCCCTTTTATTAGTCTCTCCATTTATAAGTACTTTTAATGATATACTATTTTGATAGTTTATTCTAATGTTTTTCTTTCTTACATGATGATAAGAAAAAATAATCAAAAGTAATTAAAAATTAAATAAGTCAAAATGAGCATAGTTCAATTGACATAATATTTGTACTATCAATCTCGAAATTAGAGATATGATTCCCCCACCACACATATTATCAAAATAATAATAATAATAATAATAATAATAAATTAAAGATAAAAGTGCCCATTTAAAAAAAATGGCTCGTTTGGTAAGCATTTGGTTTTTGTTTTCAGTTTTTAAAAATTAAGTCTATAGACAATCTTTCTACCTCTAAATTTATTGTTTTGTTATCTACTTTCTACCAATGTTTTTAAAAACCAAACAAGTTTTGAAACTAAAAAAGGTAATTTTTAAAAACTTGTTTTTGTTTGATAAAAGGAACTACTCTAAATTTTTTGTTTTGTTATCTACTTTTTACCAATGCTTTTAAAAATCAAGTAAGTTTTGAAACTTAAAAAAGTAATTTTTGTTTGATAAAAAGAACTACCTTAATTACGTCTGAGAACTACCCCTATTCAAGGTGAACACTTATAACAATAATAAGAACAACCCCAATAACTAATTCGATACACGACATCAAGAAAGTTAAACAAATTTGGCTTGGTAAGATTGATCAAAGATCATGAAGAAAGATAACTTGCTCCTATCAAGATTTCACACTCTTTACTATCTAATTGATCAAACTAGATTTTACATTATAAAACATGCATTCTAGACACAATAATACAAAAAAAAAAAAAAAAAAAAAAAAACATAAATACTTAGAAGATTCAGCTCTATGAAAAATTAATTTAAACTCCAATTCTATTTCAAATGGGAAAAATACAGCACCATATAAACTAAATGAAAGGTCATTATAAAAGAACATCACCTTTCACCTATATAGTCTAAATTCAGTTCCAACCTTTGAACTTCATACATGAACATTCAATAAATGCAAATATAAAAATTAAATACATATATAGGACATTAAAGATGTGGATGAATCTTGATTTTCAAATTCATTATTACTCTTGGATGACTAAATGTCTTTTGAAGCTCCAAAGATTACAATTCCACACCATAGGCTCGAAACTTAGTTTGGAAGCAAACATTTAATCCTTTTTGAGTGACCCTCCATTGATTTTTCGACATGTAAGTTTCAATTGAGCTGGTTTGAACTTATCGAGTTTCATTTTCATCTTGTAGAATCTCATTGTTTCCTTGGTTGGTCAGCTCCTTATCATTATTTTTGGAATTTGACTAAAAATTCAACTCTTTCATTTGAGAAAGATGAAAACCATTGTAAGAAATTGAACAAAAATAGACTTAATTTTTAAAAATTAAAAACTAAAAACTAAATACTGATCATACGAGACCAAAATCATTAAAAAGTACATTTGAAAACGATTTCTTAAACTTAAAAGACACAATAGCCAAGCCAAATAAAAGAGAATTTTATTCATAAGTACATTTGAAAAGAATCGCTGGCTTGATTTCGATAGGCTGCAAGACAAATCTATTTGTCCAGCTTGGAATTTCTGGTTTTTACGAAAAGAATATTGACTGGTTTTTAAGATTTAAAATGGATTCACTTTTTTCAACGTCCATACAATTTTCTTTACATATATGACCTTAATAAACATAAAGAGAGCTGTTGAAGTTATTCACAAAAAAAGGAGTACACACTATTATGTTATCATGAAATGGGGTGAAAGTTTTACAAAATTTTGCTGTGGTGCTTTAATTTGGTTTTATTTACATTATTAACCTCAGCAACTGAATAATCAAAACCCATCCCAAAATTTTCCCCAAATTAAAGAATTTTACCTCTCAAGCCCTTGTCCCAATCTCCTTGAACAAACCCTAAAACATCACAACAACCAATTACATGCAGCTAGTTCTATATATATTTATGACTAATTACATCCCGATCCCTTGACCATCAAAAGCAGCACTCAAATGGCCAACTTTGAGCCCGTTATTATTATTTCTTCTACCAAATTCCCCTCTGCAATGGTAAGTTTTGAGAGGCAAATTAGCTTCAAAGCCTAGTGATTTCTTTGCTGCCAGAGGGCTTTGATTTTGAGCTAATTTCAGTAATGGCCCCTTGGCGGGCAATTCATTTGTTGTTCTTTTGCATGAACCAAACCATTTAGCTTGCATATACCCATTTCTCCTCCATGGTGGAATGTGCATATCTTTGCTTTTTATTGACTCTCTCATGGCTCTACACATCACTTTCACTATCTTCTTCAGCTCTTCTACTTTCCCAACATATATTTGAGGGAAAGCTTTTAGAAGTGACACGTATTGACTTGTCGGCCGAGCAATTTCGAACTCTCCGACGAGAAAAACTTCGACAATGTAGCGATTTTCGTCGACATTTATGTCCATATATTCATAAACTCCAGCTGGATATTGTCCAAATTTTTCCCATTTGGTTTTGCACAGGCCTATAATATGTTCCATCAAGATTATTGTCAAATATAAAGTTGATGGAGTTCATATCCAAGCATTAATTTGAAGTCCAAGCCAACCATATATATGAGTTTAGCCTTATAAATGACATAATGAAATTAAACAAAAGTACTTTAAAGTAAATGCTTTAAAAAATAAAACCACCCAAACAATGTACTTCAAAACAATCATATATCTCAACTACAATCAATTTTTCTTTTCTTTTTTTTTTCTCTCTCATTTTTGACTTGCATCTCAATAAAAATTAGATATCAAAGGGATTTAAGGCCCTCTTTGAATTGACTTTTTAAAAAGACCATTTTTTTAAACTTGAAAATACTTATTTGAACCCTTAGAAGTCAATTCAAATCCCTCAATTCACATCAATCTTGATGAGCTTATTAAGTTCCCAATATTATTGGACATACAGGTTAACAAAACTAATTCAAATTGGCAGCCTTTAAATTCCTATTTCTCGAGTTTCCTTTAAATAATAATAAGAAGAAGAAGAAGAAGAATAAAGTGACAAATTTACAACAATGGATGAAAATGAACGGAGAAAACTCACCGGAATCAAAGCCATTTTTCCGGAAATGAGTCATCAGTTTACGTTTAAATCCGGGAGAAGAAGGCTTCTCCCCAAGCAGCCGGCAAGCCAACTCAGCCTCAGCCTCAATTTTCCGGCGGATTTCCTGATCACTTTCTCGGCCGTTAATCAGCCACCTCAGCTTCCCCACGGCCTCCGACAACGACCACTCACCGACGCCATCTTCCGTTTTCTCCGCCGAACTGCCACCGTCATCCGCAAAAACATCTCCGGCTTCGCAATAATATTCTCTCTCCATAAACGACTTCACAAGGTCCGATAAGTCAGTGCAACTCTCTACCACCGGTGAGTGCTCGCTGCCGCTGCTCTCCTCAAACGCCGTTGCAATCCTTTGAAATCTCGCCGGAATCTTCATCATTTTTCCGATCGCCAGATACCCTTATCAAATTTCCACCTTTCCGGCGGACCCTTTTGAGATATGGCGATTTTAGTGAAGAAGGAACAGGAAAGGATAGATGTTTTTGGATAATAATGTGTTTTTGGGAATTTGGTGAAAGAAAGGACTTTGGAGAGTGAGGAAATGGGGGGATTTATTTATATGTGATGTGGGGAATTGGGAGTTCTTTAGGAATGTATTTGGGCATCTTTGGGGGGGAAGAAATGAATGTTCTTCATTTCATGGCCAGATTCATTATAGTGTAGCAGAAAGGTGAAGAAAAGTGTCAATTTCGTAATAACATTGGAAAGAGAGAGCTGATTTATTTGGTTTTGTTGGCAAAATAATTAGCTTGTTTGGTTTAACATTTGGCTAGAGTGAGATTTGAACTATTAATCTATTGAGTTAGGCTGACTGAGTTCGGTGATGGTAATTGGGATTAACATCGAAGAAAACACCTACAACTCCAGAAAAGGATCCAAGGAGAAGAGCCTTCTTGAGTCCCCTCAATTGAAGCCCCAAGCAACAAAGAAATATCTTAGATTGAACCACTAGGGGAGGACACAAGGTAACTCCATGAACACAAAGTTTACATTCTCACCAAGTATAATAAACAATAATATACCGTCATACCAAGCGACTCTTCAGATCTTGCATTCTCTACCAACACTACAAGAAACACTAGTTTTAGTTGCGCACAAAAAGAATTGTTGAAAGCCCAAAAATGCTACTAAAGGTATTAGAAACGTGTAGAAGTGTGTCATTATAAATGTCCTGTTGCCGTGTAGCTAAAGGTTTTAATGGTGTGTTTAGCACGTGTGGCTAAAAGTAACATTTTACTAATGCATAGACGTCACTAATTATTAACTTTTAGCAACACGTTATTTGTTACTATTTGTCTTATATAGTGACCCTGGCATTTTGTCACTGAAAGTTATGTTTTAGCAACATATAAGACTGTTGCTAAATATGGATCAATGGTCATTGCAAGTATCTTTCTTAACATATTTAAACGTCAGTAAAATTAATAATTTGTTCCACTATAAATTTTTGGATTTTTTTTTTAAATACAATTTACTGATGTTATAGAAAATGTCAATAAAAGTATTTTATTAATTAAAAAATAATACACAATTTAATATACAAACCTATTAAATTTAAAATTAATCTTTTGAGCAAACCAAGAATCAACTAATCGATTTATATTTAAACCAAAAGTTATAATTGAAGATACATATTCCCAATATAACAGACTATCACTAAAACAAATTGAAATAATACTAACTTGGCTACAAGTTTTATCAACCAACTTCAATAATATGAAAAAAAGTTTAGTATTAGCACTAGCTATCACAAGTTTTCATTACAAAAATTCCAACAGAAGGTCTTTAAAGCATTACAATGTCATTGTGAAACAAAAGTGTAAATACCAATACCAATTATATCCATTTTCATCTCCAAACTGAAATTAAGCATCTTGTACGGGAGACCATCGAGACATCAAAGCTGACAAACAAAGAAGTGAAATACATCTTGCTCCTTAAGCTAGAGCATTGTAATGTCATTGTGAAATAAAAGTATAAAATACCAACACCAATTATATTCATTCCCATCTCCAAACTGAACTTAAGCATCTTGTACGGGAGACCATCGAGACATCAAAGTTGACAAACAAAGAAGTGAAATACATCTTGCTCCTTAAGCTAGGTCGAAAATTTCATTTTATCCCTGTAAATATATCTTGCTCCTTAAGCTCCCACTGAACCTCTATTGAACAATTGGTTTATAGTCCAACTAATAAACCCTGACCCTCTTGATCATGAGAGGGCGGGGCTCCATTGTTCAAGACCAAGAATCAGTACTTAAGAGAACAACCTATCTGTTAACCCTAAATTGGGTAGGAGTGAATTCATGTAAGAGTATATCAACATGCAGTGGAAGTAACAAGGATCAATAAGCATTTTAATTCATTAATTTTGGTAGAAATTAAAGCATGCTCATCTAATATAAGAGAGTTTGAAGTCATACCTTTGTAGAACTCTTCAAGATCTTGATCCTCAGCTATTGTCTTCTCCAAAACTTGTTGTGAACCATCTTAAGATCTTCCCCACTATCCTCTTGGAGCTTTAGAATGAGTTGTGGGACTCAAGAACAGCTTGAACGACGGAAATTAGGAGTGAAGCTCACTGCTACAAAACCACTTGAAGAACAATTCTTCTGTCCGAATTTTTCAGTAAAAATCCTTTGAATGCATGCCTTAATTCCTTTCCAGTCTTCCTTATTTTTTGCACGTTAACATGCAAAGAAGATAGTTCCATGAGATGTAGCTCATGCTTGGAATTAATGAAGCAAATTTGAATGGTTTTTGTGTGAGCTAGTTGAAGAAGATAATGGAAAAACCCATTTTTCTATTTTGTGTAAGTTTTTGTAATTTTTCAAATTTAAAAAATGCTTTCAAAATCAATATGATTTTAAAACTAAAAATATTATTAATTTTATAAAATTAATTTCATATATAATTTTCTAATAAAATTAATAAATAATTATTTAAATAATTCTAATTAATTTAATATCGAATATTAAATTAATTTTTACACAAATCCACCTTTATATATTTAAATCATATTTAAATATAAATTCTCCTATTTCGTTTAATTCTAATTTGAACGTTTCAAATTAACTTATCATGCTGCTCTAAAGCTTATGCATTTACGAGCTAGTAGGGGGACCTCGCGGGCCTACAGATCATGGGCTCCAACGATCCGAGATTAATTGGCTAAACTCATTATACCGAATTAACCCCCATTCATTAACTAATGGGTCACTCCACTAAAGCCCATAGTTGACTCCTCTCACTGTAGATATATTATGTCCACTTGATTTAACCACTATCAGTAAGTCGATCATTCACAGGTTGTTCGAAATCACATCTAGGTCAAGATCACCATTTTACCCCTGTGAATATATCTTGTTTCTTAAGTTTCTACTGACCCTCTAATGAAAAATTTTGATTCATAATACCTATGAATCAAGCCATTTCTTTATCAAGAGAAGGCGAGGCCCCGACTATTCAAGACCTGGAATCAGTATTTAAGAGAACAACCTATCTGCTAACCCTAAATCAGGTAGGAGTGAATTTCATCTTGTAGGGCTATGTCCCTAGCTATTCATCCAGTCTTGTCCTCAAAATGGAAGGCTTATTGAGTAGTGTTGTTAGATTACTCTCACCCATGTAGATCAAAGGATAATCCCGAACAAACAGGAGTTCATAGCTAGCTCAGGATTAAGATTGAGTTAATCTAGGTTACTTAATAATGAAATAGTCAGTTTCAATAGTAAACGGTCGTTATAAAAAAATGACTATTTTCGTGGTCTAGTCTATATGCAAACTCATTGCATAGGATGCCCTCACTCACATGTCTCTATATGAACGATCTGTGGATCACATCGTTTGCGGCACTTTACAACTCCTTGTAACAACTACAGAGTGGGTTGCATCCAATAGTGTTACCAAGATAAGATACCCAATTTCATCCATATACTTAGTAGACTATTTAGGCTATATACTATTAACTTGATCCTGTTTATGTCACCACATAAAATTAAAGTATTCAAACTATAACCATGGATATGTTTATTGGATTTTCATAATAGAATGCAAAATCAACAACTTTATTGATAAATTACTCAATAATATTTTATTGATAAATAGAATGTTTAGCATGATCTGCGAGTTCTAGGATATTCCCAACAATCTCCCACTTGGACTAAATGTTGGATTTTATGTCCTAAAACTCGTAGTTTGTAAATTAATAAACATATTCTATTTTGTTTTTCGATAAAGTTGTTATTGAAATTGTAATCTTGAATCCAATAAACTAAGGTCCCGAGGCTATTTAATGTAGTTTGAACTTTATGTAGTGACATAAATGTGGATCAACTTCAAATATATAGGCAAAATGATCTATAGATATGAATAAGGTTGGGCACCTTATTCTGGGGACACTATAGATGCGGCTCACTTTGTAGTTAGTACAAACGATGTGATCCTGAATCGTTCATATAGAGATATGTGAGTGGGGGCATCCTATGCAAAGAGTTTGCATAAGACTAAACCATGAAATAGTCACTTTTTACGTTCTAAATGTCGTTTTATGTATAAAACTGACTCTTTCGTTAATTGATGACCTAGGTAACTTAATCTTAATCCTGAGCTAACTATGAACTCCTGTTTACTCGAAATTATCCTTAGATCTACATAGGTGGGGGCAACTCATCATCGCTGGCCCAATAAGTCTCCCATTTCAGGGGTAAGATCGGGTGGATAGCTGAGATCATAGGGTGCAAGACGGAATTCACTCCTACCCATTATAGGGATAGTAGATAGGTTGTTCCCTTTAGTATTGAATCCAAGTCTTGAACAAGGGACCCCACTCTCTCCTTGGCCTGAGAGAGATTCGGTTTATAGGTTGGACCTTAAACCAATTGTTCATTAGAGGATCAGTGAAACTTAAGGAACAAGATGTAGTCTTGGGGGTAAAACGATTTTTATGACCCAGCCGAGATTACGAACAACCTGTGAAGATTAGCTTACTAATCATGGTTATATCAAATGGACACAAATATATCTATAGTGAGGGGAGTGCAACTACGGGACTATAGTGGAATGACCCGTTAGTTAACGAATGTTGATTAGCCCCGTTTGAAGAGTTTAGTTAACTAATCTTGGATCGTTGGAGCCCATGATCTATAGGTCCATTAGGTTCCCTACTAGCTCATATGGAATAAACTTAGAACAGTATGATAGAATGATTCGAATTGTTCGAATTAGGTGAAGAGAAAGAAATCGACAAGTATATGTGATATAGTGGTCGGGTTTTTCAGTTTAGAGATACAGCTTTAATATTTAAATGTGATATAAATATCAAGAATATGAATACATTCATATTTCGAAGCTCGGAAATAATGGAAATGGTCAAAGATGTAAAAAGTCAAAGAGTTGACTTTTGATTTTGAAAAGTCAAACTTTGATGCGGATTCATGCTCGGAAGGTCAAAATTAGTCAACACGGAAAAAATCATAAAAAGTCAAAATGTTGACTTTTTGGTCAAAATTTGATTTTGACCAAATGACTATTTTGCCCTTTGACTAAAACTAGTGGGAAAATCCAAACTTTTGTTGGATAATTCCACTAACAAAATAGTGGGCTAGATGTTGGCTTATAGTAGAGACATTAAGCACACTTAGATTGTGGATTCTAGGTGTTGGGTTTTTATGAATTGTTGCATGGTCTTTTTCTATAAATATGGGCTTTTGAATTTGGATGAAAAAGTTTTGCCAATTCTGCCAAATTGTTTTCTAAAATTGGCCTGAAAAAAAAACCCAAACCCTATCCAAATTCCATCTTCTTTTCCATCTCTTTCTCTCTCTCATTTTCTTCATCCACCGGGTCCCACAATCCGGTTCTGAGTCCAGAGGATAGTAGATCAACTCTAGTGGTGGTTCGAAAGAGTTCGGGTCGAGATTCAGTGAGGAAAAACGGTTTTCGGGAGCTACAAAGGTAATTTTTAATTACTGTTTTTCCTTCAATTGCATGCATTTTTTTCCTTTAAATTAAAAGCAATTAGAGTGTAATTAGGTCCTAATTCCGCTGCGTATGTTTCGTGTTGCATCACTAAAACTCCAATGAGAACAAATATATACAATATAATGTTGAGAAACATAAAGGGAAAATACAATAAACTAGGGCATCTTTTATACCACAGATATTCTCCCACCTGCCCTAGATTACACTACTCGGAGTCCTAGTCTAACCAGGTGGCCCTCGAACACTTTAGCCAAGAGGGCCTTTGTAAATGGATCAATAAGGTTGTCTTTAGAGGCAATCTTTGTGACGATCACATCTCCTCGGTGTACTATCTCTCTGATGAGATGGTATTTTCTTTCAATATTTTTTCCACGTTTGTGACTTCTTGGTTCTTTTGAGTTGGCAACAACACCACTATTGTCACAATACAGTGTGATAGGCAGGTGCATATCTGAAACTACTTCCAAATCAGCCAAGAATTTGGATAGCCATACTACTTCTTTAGCAGCTTCACATGCAGCCACATATTCTGCTTCCATTGTGGAGTCAGCGATACAACTTTGCTTAATGCTTCTTCAAACTATAGCTCCTCCATTGAGAGTGAAAACTGATCCTGAAGTAGATTTCCTAGAATCTACATCAGTCTGAAAATCAGAATCAGTGTATCCTGTAAGGATCAAATCCTTATGTCTATAAACCAGCATATAGTCCCTCATTCTTCTTAGATACTTGAGGATGTTTTTGACAGTAGTCCAATGACTGTGTCTCGGATTGGATTGGAACCTGCTGACGATTCCATTCCTCAACATCTTGAGGTATCTTAGGACACTGTTCCTTCGACAAATGAATTCCATGTCTAAAAGGTAACATACATTTTTTGGAATTTTGTTTATTATATCTTGACAACATCTTGTCAATATAAGATGCTTGAGATAGTGCTAGTGTTCTATTCTTTCGATTTCGAAAGATCTGTATTCCTAGAACATATTGAGCATCACCCAAATCTTCATTTGGAATTGTGTTGCTAACCATCTCTTTATGTCAGCAAGGAAACTTGTCTCATTCTCAATGAGCAAGATATCATCAACATAAAGAACTAAGAATGCTACAGTCTTGTTAACTATCTTCTTGTATACACAAGGTTCATCAACATTCTATTCAAAGCCATAAGATTTGATCGTAGTGTCAAACCGTATATTCTAGGATCTGGATGCTTGTTTCAATCCATAAATGGATCGTTTAAGCTTACAAACTTTATGTTCCTGTCCTTTTTCGATGAACACTTTGAGACATAAAAATACTTTTATCAAGATAGCCATTTAGAAAAGCTGTCTTGACATCCATTTGTCATATTTTATAGTCATATTATATGACAATGGAAAGAACTATTCTTATTGACTTCATCATGGCAACAAGAGAAAAAGTTTCTTCATAATTAACTTCTTCTCTTTGGGTAAAACCTTTTGCCACAAGTCTAACTTTATAGGTTTGCACATTGCCAGTTTGGTCTTGTTTCCTCTTGTAGATCTATTTGCAACCTATAGATGTAACCTCACATGGCTAATCTACAAGTTCCCAGATAAAGTTGAAGTACATAGATTCAATTTCATCGTCCATGGATTTTATCCACAATTCACTGTCAACATCTTCCATTGCCTTTTTAAAGTTTAATGGATCCTCTAAACCATCATCTTGTATGATGTTTTGAGTTTCTATTAAACCCATATAGCGTTTAGGTTGTTGAATAACCTTCCCACTACATTGAGGCATCCTCAGCTCTTAGGATGGACGTGATGGGAAAACAACTGTTGTTGATGGACCAGCTTGATCAACACATCTTGTTGATGTTTCTGTAGCATTTTTAGTCATTTCTTGCAATATTAGGTTATTGCGAGGTAGATGATTTTTTATATGATCTTCTTCCAAGAATGTAGCGTTTGTCGATATAAATACTTTGTCTTCTTTGGGGTATCTTACAAAAAGACATAATTTCGAATGTGTTTCCAATTTCTTAGGATTTTGTACCAACACATGTGCTGGATAACCCCATATACGGAAATGACGTAAACTAATTTTGCATCATTTCCTTTATTCATACAGTGTTTCTGAAACACTTTTTGAAGGAACAACGATTAGAATAAATACTGCAGTCTGTACTGCATACCCCTAAAAGGATTGAGGTAACTGAGTATAACTCATCATTGATCGTACCATGTCTAACAAGGTTCGATTTCTCCTTTCTGCAACACCATTTTGCTGTGGAGTTCTAGGTGTTGTGAGCTGGGATTGAATTCCATGATCTACTAGATAGTTCTAGAATTGTAAATCCATATACTCACCACCTCGATCAGATTGAAATGTTTTGATTCTTTTACTTAACAAATTTTCTGTCTCAGCCTTAAATTCTTTGAACTTTTCAAGAGTTTCAGACTTATGACTGATTGAGTAAATGTAGCCATATCTAAAGTAATCATTAATAAAAGTGACGAAATACTGATAGCCTCCTCGTGCTATTTGATGCGTTATTTTATACGATGAAATAATTGAGTAGAATGCGATGGTAGAATATGCGTTGAGCATGCAAATTTTCTCAGTAAGACTCTAGTATAAATCCTACTGAGTTGCCTGGTAAGCCTAGGGTCGAACACAGGGACTAAGGAAGACAATATGCGATGGTAATTTTAGATCATTTTGCGGTAAAAATTAAATCAATGGTTTGGTTGGTTTGTTGTTTAAGGTATAAAATGTATGCGGCGGATTTGAGAAAAGAGTAATTATGCGATAGATGCACTGAGTATGTGGAGGAACGGGTTGAGAAGGTCTTTAGCTAGCGTTTCCCGAGAATGCGTTCAAGCTATGCGATCATGCTACACTCATGCGACAACAAATCATTTTCCAATGCAAATGCGATAGCTCTTAATTTTAGAACGCATGTGATGAATGCGATAATGTCTATAGAGCTTATTCCTAAATCTCTACTTCTTGCCTATGCGATGGTGAAAAATGCACACAAGGACAAGGTGACCACATACAATTGTATCCTATCTCTAAGGTGCATGTGATGCGTTAATAGCAAACAGAGCTTATTCTTAAGCTTCTATCTCTTGATTATGCGGTTCTAATCTGACTTTCCCGAGCCTAGATTCTAATCTAACTTTTCTAAGCCTAGATTCTATCCTTAGACTACCATTCCAAGTATCTCTAATGGACGAATGACGCATACATAATACAAGATAATCACATAGAATGAAGATCTCAGGTTATGCTAGCTAAGTGCTTCTCAACCCATTAGACAAATTTAGCAACTCATGCGTAATGTAAAAAGAGTGGACAGATATAAAGATGAAATTTCCATTTTATAAATAGGTTTAGAGTATAAAATGATAATAGAAAATAAGAGTAGAGAGCCTGGTAGACATTCCTTACTTCTCAAGGCTTTTACACTGTGTCATCTCTATTCTGCCCAAAAGATGTTCTTGCTTCCGCAAGAGTTGGCCCTCTCTCTGATTTTGATGCTCCTGGCAGTCTTCCGAGTTCACCGGGATGATCTCCCGGTGTAATATCTCTTTACTTGCTTCCGCCTTTTAAGTAAAAGAAAAACTATGAACAAGGCTAACTTCTATCTATATGGTGAATTCTGTAAAACTGAGCGAACTACACGAACTTCTTCATTGAAGGTGGCTTTCGGTATTTATAGAGCTTTGGGGTGAAAGGCTTCTTCCCTCTTATGATTGCACTGATGGGATGACATTAATTCTTTGTCTGATGTGCCAAATATTTTTCACCGAAATGTTGAGTGTATTTGCTACAATAGGTCGTTAATGGCTTAACTTAATTCGGAATCGACCGTCATCAGCTTTCTGTCCCATCATGATTTATTAATCTTTCACCTAGATGCGCCGGCTCTATGCTGCTTCCTTCTTGAGCAGATATTCGCGAGCGCAAATGATTGCACAGCCTTGCGGTCGCAATCTCTTAATGCGATTGGACGTTAATTTCTTCGGATCGCATTTCTACCTTGCGTCAACGCATTTTCCTGCATAAAATACATAAGTTAGCTGTTTTAATGCGATGGACGCATGTGATCGCAATGTTGTGAACTTAGTGCTTTTAGACGCAATATTGTATATTTTTACCATCGCAATCCTGCATTATTTTATAACTTAGTGTTGTAATAACGTACATTTCTGCCCGTTATCACCCCCTCAAATTTAAAACAATGCTTGTCCTCAAGTATAAGCTAAAGATTTTCTCTAGAAAGTCGACTGCCTTCTCTTTCTTAAGATTTCTCGAGGATCCCTTATTCAAATCCTATGCACCAAAATTTCCTTAATTCTTATCCAGGTCTCTTCTTAATATGTTTTTAAAATTTAAGGAACGCAAGTTTAACCTTCAAAAACACTTTACTAGCTTCCAGGGCATCGCATGATTTATTTCATAAATTTTTTTTCACTGGGGTATTCTAAAATGATTTTTTTTTTTATCCTTGCATATTTTAGACATATATTTTTTTTTATCTGACCTTGCACCTGATCCAAGTGTCTAGCCTTTGTTTTGACTTGCCCCCACGCGTGTCATGCAGACATTCAACTACGAGCAAGGCACTCTTTCTCAGTTTAAACTCATGCTCGTTTGGCAGCAGAGTTGCAATCATTTTATTTATGCATTGATCACGATTCCTACCTTCGTTTTGGCTTGCCCTCACGTGTGTCATGTGAACATCCAACTATGAGTAGGATCTGATCGCAATGTTATGATTTTTTTTTTGTTTTTTGTTTTTTTTTTTTTTTAACCTAAAAATAGCAAGGTTGAAAATGAATACCGCACCCCCAAATTTAAAACGCAGCTATGTCCCTATTGCTGAAAGATTGAAAGAGGTCATGCGATGCTCTTAGAAAGTTTCATAAAAACGTTAGTTTGAAAGAAAACTAGCAGACCATTAACTTCTAGAAATATTCATGAGTTGACTGTCCTAAAATTAAGTTGACTCGAGTGTATACGAAAAAATAGAAGCATGCGTTTCATCATTGAAATCATAATTGGCAAGGAGAAATAATGCGGTGACTTACTTAATTAATGAATGTTAAATGATTGTGTCGACTAAAGAGCGATGCTAAAATGATCAAAGATAAAATGCGATGTGATAGTGCAAAATTTAGAATAAATAAAGTCAAGTAGAGATACAACCCCCAAATTTGCTCTGTCGCCCGCGTTATTTGTGGACGCATCCTGCTTTGCAGCGAATTGCTTTCTTTGATTGCAGTGGCAGAATAAAGTAGTTGCGTCTTTCGTATAGCGCTTTTGCAATCGTTCACCTTGATCGTTGCAAAGAAAACATTGAGAGGGTCAAATAAAAAAACAAAGTTAACAAAATCATTTACTACGATCGTTCAACACGATCGCATTCTCCCTTTTTTTTTTCTAAAGATAAAAATACGATAACAGTTAAAAGAAAGAGGAGTAGAGAGAGTTTGTTAATCATTGGTAGGAAAAGGATATTCCAAAAGACTTACGCCCCTAATGATTTTCTGTCGCATGCCAATGCAGGGACCACTCGATTTTTCTTCATTTTGGATTTCTCATGTCAACAGAGGTCTTTTCCCGATGAAAATCACCTCTGTAATATGTCTTGACTCTTTACCCGTTAACCTTGAACGTGCGGGTCCCCTCCTCATTAATCAGCTCTACCATGCCATGCAAGTATACTTCTTTGATTATAAAGGGTCCAGACCAGCGTGACTTTAATTTATCGGGAAAGAGCCGTAGCCACGAATTTAAGAGTAAGACCTTTTGTCTGACGTGGAGATTCTTCCCACATAGCTGTTTGTCATGCCAACATTTTGCTCGTTCTTTGTAAATTTTGGCATTCTCATAAGCTTGCGTTCTCCATTCATCAAGCTCGACCAATTAGAGTTTCCTTGCTTCCACTGCTGCCTTTAAGTCGAAGTTAAGCTTCTTCACCGCCCACAACGCTTTGTGCTCCAACTCAAGTGGTAAATGACATGTTTTACCAAACACCAATGCATATGGAGACATGCCTATAGGTGTCTTATAGGCAGTCCTGTATGCCCACAGTGCATCGTCCAACTTTGTTGCCCAATCTTTTTGTGAAGGCTTTACCACCTTCTCTAATATCATCTTGATTTCCCGGTTGGACACTTCAACTTGACCATTCGTCTGTGGATGGTATGTGGTGGCCACTTTATGGAGGATATTATATTAGAGCAGCAAATTTTTTACGATGTGATTGACAAAGTGGGAACCTTCATCACTTATTATGGCACGTGGAGTGCCAAAACGAGTGAAAATATTTTTCTTCAGGAACTTGGAGACTACCACCGCATCGCTTGCGGCGTATGCTACCGCTTCTACCCACTTGGAAACGTAGTCGACAGCTAACAGACCTCCAAAGTGCCCTCCATATGGCGAGTCATAACATTGTGATAATATGCGTTGGTGAACAGCATCTGGTACACACAGGCACAGAATCTGGTCTGACCCTCTCTTATACAGATTTGGCTCATTCCAATAATATGATTTGCATTCAGGTCTGAGCCACCTCTTTTGGTGGTTGGTATAATCTTCAGGAAATTGCTCGCAAACCAGAAAATTTACCACATCTGCATACCATGGCAATTCTTCGATCTTAAATAACTGCTCATCTGGGAATGTTGCGCTCACTTCTGCCTGGTTGCGGTCAACTTCTGGATTTTCTAATCTAGATAAATGGTCCACAACCTGGTTCTCCATCCTCTTGCGATCAATGATTTCCATATCGAATTCCTAGAGAAGGAGAACCCATCTAATCAATCTCGGCTTCGCATCTTTCTTTGTCATCAAATATTTTATCTCGAGTGGTTAGTGTGAATGAGTACTTTAGTTCCCAGCAAATAAGCTCTGAATTTCTCCAACGCAAATATCACTGCAAGAAATACTTTTTCTGTGGTGGTATAGTGTGTTTGAGCAAGATTCAAGATTTTATTCGCATATACGATGGGATGTAGTATTATTTTTCTCCTCTACGCCAGCACTGCTCCTATCGCATAATCGTTTGCGTCGCACATTAATTCAAGGGGCTGTGTCCAGTCTGGTGCGATCAACACAAGTGCGATCGTTAATGCATTCTTCAAAATCATGAATGCGTTGAGGCATTGGTCATCGAAGTCAAACTTTCTATCTGCCTCCATCAACGCACTCAGTGGTCGTGCAATCTTTGAAAATTCTTTGACAAAACGTCTATAAAAGCTAGCATGTCCCAAGAAGCTCCTGACAACCTTTACATTCGTTGGAGGAGGTGGGAGCTTTTCAATCGCCTCAATTTTTGCCTTGTCCATCTCCAACCCATCCTTGGAGACCTTGTGCCTAAGCATAATGCATTCCTTCACCATGAATTGGCATTTTTCCAAATTAAGCACGAGGTTCGTCTCTTCACATCTTTTCAATATCTTTTCCAGGTTGTTGAGACAGACTTCGTATGTTTTTCCATATACAGAGAAGTCGTCCATGAAAATTTCTACAGAGTCTTCGAGATATTAAGAAAGTTAGCCAGATACACCTTTGGAAAGTGCTCGGTGCATTGCAAAGACCGAACAGCATGCGTCAAAATGCAAATGTTCCATACTGGCAGGTGAATCTGGTTTTTTTCTTGATCTTCAGGAGCGATCATGATCTGGTTATAGCCGGCATACCCATCCATGAAATAGTAGAAGTCATTTCCAGTTAAGCGATCTAGCATTTGGTCGATGAAAGGCAGAGGGAAATGATCCTTCTTTGTTTCCACATTTAATTTGTGGTAGTCCATGAAAATCCGCCATCCCGTGACGGTCTTTTGCAGTATCAGTTTGTTATTTGCATTAGGGACTATCGTTATCTCTCCTTTCTTCGGCACGCATTGCACGAGGCTGACCCACGTGCTATCGTTGGATAGATGATGCTCGCGTCTAACCACTTGATTATCTCCTTCTTTATGACCTTCTTCATCACAGGGTTGAGTCTGCGCTGATGTTCGATCGATCCCTTATGATCCTTTTTGAGACGAATCCTATACATGCAGTATGCGGGGCTGATTCCTCTAATGTCTGCGAGCATCCAACCAATTGCTTTTACATGCTTTCTCAAAATGCTCAGCAGCGCATTTTCTTGGTCTTCATTAAGTGCAAAGGAAATGATTACAGGTAGCTTTTGATTCTGCCCCAAAAACGCATACTTCAGGTGGTTAGGAAGGGTCTTCAGCTCTATTGTTGGTGGTTGTTCTAAGGATGGTTTGTTTTTCTTTCTTCATTCACTATCAGCTTATCTTCTTGGGATGCAATCATCTCATCTTCCTTGGATTTTCTTTCTGTGATCGCATTGTATGCTACAATGGATGTGATCACATCCCCATCTTCGTTTTCATCTTCAGGCTTCTCTTCGTTATTCAAACTCAGTTCATCATCAGATTCATTAATGTCTTCTTCATCAAGATATTTTATGGCTCAGATATTGTCAAACCTAAGCTTCTGTCCATTCACACTCAGTGTGATCTCTCCTTTGTACACATCAATCTGGGTGGGACTGGTAGATAAAAATGGTCGTCCTAGGATGATGGGCACATCCTTGTCTGCTTCATAGTCTAGGATGATGAAGTCTGCTGGTAATATAAATTTGTCGATTGTAACTAGAACATCCTTCACCTTCCCCCTATGGATGCACAAGAGATCTATCCACTAATTGGAGAGTCACTATTGTGGGCGTAAGCTGCTCCACATTCAGCTGCTTCAAAATTGACAGGGGCATCAAGTTAATGCTTGCCCCGAGATCGCATAACACTTGACCGATGTATAGCCCTCCAATAGAGCAAGGTATCGTGAAACTACTAGGGTCGAGCATTTTCAGTGGGATTATAGATTTTGAACTCTGTGTTAAAGCCACCATTGCGAACTTACCAGTGCCTCTCTTTTTTGTCACCATATCCTTTAGAAACTTTGCATATGTGGGCATCTCCTCAATTGCTTCAGTGAACGAAATATTAGTATGCAACTATTTTATCATATTCATGAAGCGTTGATACTGTACCTCATCATTTTTCTTCTTTTTGAGTCTCTGAGGGAATGGTGGCAGCTGTATTCTCACGGTCCCTTGTTCTTTCGACTCCGAGGTGGATGCAATCTCTGGTTCCATCACCTCTTTTTCTTCTGTTTCTCCTTTAGCCAATGCAATCTCTGGTTCCAGCACAATTGGAGCAGTCTGACTACGCTTCTTCTTCTCCCCCGCCACAGTCTTTCCACTACCCAACATCACAACTTGATATTTCTCTTTCCCCATACCCTCTGGGTTGCGCGGGAGTTCTATTGAACTCGGTAGCGCCCCTTGCGGTCTATTCTTGAGTTCGCCCGCGATTTAGCCTATCTGAATTTCCAGGTTGTGGATGGATGTCGCTTGATTTTGAAGCACTATTTCGTTCTTTTCAATATATTACTTCAACAAACTCTTTAAAGAGGAAGATTGTGGTGCCTGCAAACTGCTGGCTTGATTATGTGTTTGACCATTAGTTTGCGGGAAAAATCTAAGTGGCCCTTCTTTTTGCGCCACTGATTGAAAATTTTGCTGCTGATTTTTCACGCAAAGTTGGGGTGGTTTCACCACCTAGGGTTGTACGTGTTAGAGAACAGATTATTCATCACAAAATAGACTGACTATGGGTTTCTCGGGCATTCCTCCATATGATGTCCTTCACTGCAAGTAGCACAACTTGTGGTCATCTGGTTGATTGCGTTCACTTGCCCACTATGCATTGCTAGGCTATTGATTGTGATTCTCTGTATCAAGTTCATCATCGCAATCATTTGACTCTGAAGGGATGCGATAGCCCCGTTATTCGCGTCACTGTCCTTGATTCTCAATCTTTGATCGCTTTCTCTCCAGCCTTCATGATTTTTAGAAATGCGATCAAGGATATTCTTGGCCTCATCATAAGTTTTATCTAGCAGACCTCCAGCTGCTGCCGCATTGGCAGCCGTCTGCGATGCAGGGTTTAATCCGTGGTAGAAAATCTCCATTTGTAAGTAGTCTGGTAAGTTGTTATATGAGCAATCTCTTACCAGCCTCTAAACCTCACCCAAGCGTCGCTGAGCGAATCATCATTATCCTGTTCAAAATTGGAGATCAGATTCCTTCTTCTGGCATTCTTTGTCAGAGGGAAGTACTTCTTCATAAACTTCTCTACTACTTGCTTCCATGAGGTAATCTCACCTGGCTCGAGAGAATAAGCTCATTTTCGTGCCTGGTCACACAACGAAAATGGAAACAAAGTTAGTTGAACCTCCTCAGTGGAGATGTTAAGGAACACAAAATTGTTGCAGATCTCGATGAAACTCCAGAGGTGGGCGTGCGGATCCTTGCCATACTTACCACCAAACTGTCCGGCAGTTTGGATCATCTGCAACATCACCAATTTCATTTCGAATCTTGATCCGTCAAGAGCGGCCCTCATGATTCCTAGGGAGAAATCATAGAGGTTGGGTGACGTATAGTCCTGAATGGGCCTCTTGCGGTCATTAGCCAATAAGATGGGATTTGCCATGAACTATTTTGATTTGGTGCTCCATTTCCTAGTTGTTCCACCATGTTATCTTTCTCTTGTTGTTGTTGTTGGCGGCTGTCTCTCAATCTTCGTGAAAATGTCCTTTCAATCTCTGGTTCGTAATTCGCGAGAGATTGAAAGCTATAAAGAAAACCAAAAAATTACCGTTAGCACAATGTATTGCCGAAATCCCCAGCAACGACGCCAAAAACTTGATGCGTTATTTTATGCGATGAAATAATGGAGTAGAATGTGATGGTGGAATATGCGTTAAGCATGCAAGTTTTCTCAGTAAGACTCAAGTATAAATCCTACTGAGTTTCCTGGTAAGCTCAGGGTTAAACACAGGGACTAAGGAAGACAATATGCGATGGTAATTTTAGATCACTTTGCGGTAACAATTAAATCAATGGTTTGGTTGGTTTATTGTTTAAGGTATAAAATATATGCAGCAGATTTGAGAAAAGAATAATTGTGTGACAGATACATTGAGTATGCAGAGAAACGGGTTGAGAAGGTCTTTAGCTAGCATTTCTTGAGAATGCGTTCAAGCTATGCGATTATGCTACACTCATGCGACAACAAATAATATTCCAATGCAAATGCGATAGCTCCTAATTTTAGGACGCATGTGATGAATGCGATAATGTCTATAGAGCTTATTCCTAAGTCTCTACTTCTTGCCTATGCGATGGTGAAAGATGCACATAAGGACGAGGTGACCACATACAATCGTATCCTATCTCAAGGGTGCATGCAATGTATTAATAGCAAACAGAGCTTATTCCTAAGCTTCTATCTCTTGATTATGCGGTTCTAATCTGACTTTCCCGAGCCTAGATTCTAATCTGACTTTTCCAAGCCTAGATTCTATCCTTAGACTACCCTCTTGAGTATCTCTAATGGACGAATGACGCATACAGAGGCTCAAACTATTGAAGAGAATGTCATGACTCTGGCTGAGTCTTCCCCTTTACCGGATCATAGACTTGTGATTGATGATGTTTTTTACTACTAAGATATCTAAGAATATGAAAAATGTTGCTTTATCTAATGTTGCCACTAAGTCCAGCGATCAAAGTCATGAGAATTCTCCTCGCTCTACACATTCTGATGAAAAAGACGATGAAGACAATATTACTATTACAAAGCTTTGATCAAAGACTTGTTAGAGATTTGTTTATTTAGTTTTATAAATTTTCTAAGGCAGTGGTTTTTGCAGTTGTCTCAAATAAAGTTTTAACATCTGTTTGTGACATTAGAGTATTTTCCTATAGAATCTTTTCCTTGTTTGGAAATATCCAACTATAATATTTCGTCCATTATTTTCTTTTATTGAAGCGTGACCTTCCTATTCCAAATGGGGATTTGATTCCATTCTTGGTTTCAATTATGTAAGGATATTTATGTTAAACATTTGGGATTGTCGCTTTTGTTAATCAAGTAAGACGTGTTCTGTTCTACGACCATTGTTGTGCAACGTTGTGTTTGTACTTGTTCCTCACTATTCCGCTATGCGAGTTCTTCATCCGTTGAAGTGTAACACTTTGAAGTAAATCCGGTCTTAAGGGGAGCCTAAGCCATTATTGCCAGAGAAGGGATTCTCAATCTTAGGGGGAGCCTAAAACTCAAATTTGGAGAAGGAGTTCTCCATGTTAGGGATATCCTAAGATTCATCAATGAATGGTGTTCGCCGACTAAGGAGAATATATCTTAGTGAGAGGAGTCTCACACACTATCAGAAGCAAAAATGTCTAACACTAATATTATCAAACTTAGAGGGATCCTAAGTACACTTGAGAGGGAGTCTCACATCTAGAGAAGCCTAGGTGGTTAGTGAGTTGAGCTCTATGTGAGTCATTGTAGTAATCGTGTAATATAGATAAATACTATGGGTAAACTGCTTTACTCAATAATATTAGTGGATTATTTTTCTTGGGTACATTGCCCCCAAACATAGGTGGATTATCATCAAACTAGGTTACCAACTTTTTTGTGTCTTTACTTTTTTACGTGTTGTTAGTATTTTGGTTGTTACAGTGATTGTTAGTGCTTTCTGTTTAACATCCATATTTCGAATGGGGAGTTATCTTATTACTTTTGCAAATGTTTACCAAACTATTATGAAAATTAGTGTAATAGTAATGGAATTCCATTCATGGATCAATTGTAATAAGTCTAAATCGCAAATATAATTGCATTGCTTTTTATGGCTTTTACCTAGAATTATGATTTTTTTCACATTTACTATTACCGTTACCATTGTTGGAATTGGTATCCTAAATATCTATTGTATTATCGTAGTTTGGAAACATTGTATAAACAAATTGTTATTAATAAAATAACTGTTATTTTTTTAGCATACACTTAATTCAATAAACTAAGATCCTAGGTTATTTTATGTGATTTAAACAAGTATGTAGAGACATACAGGTGGATCTTGTTTAGATAATAACCTAAATTGTCTATAGTAGATGGATAAGGTTGGGTACCTTATCTTGATGACACTACTGATATGGCCTGTTTTGTAGATATTACAAGTGCTATAAAGTGCTACAAATGATCTAATCCTGATCATTCATGCAGAGACATGTGAGCGGGGATATCCTATACAAAGAGTTTTATAAGACCGGACAACGAAACGATTAGTCTTATTATATAACACCGTCAATAGTAGATACTTACATTTCACAAGGATGACCATAGGTGACATGACCTAAATCATGAGTGAGTTGTAAACTCCTACCTATAAAGGCGGTCTTTTGACTTGTATGGGTGAGAGTGACCAGATTGTCAACTTAATATGCCTATCATTTTGGGGATTTGTCTGATTGGGAACCTAGGAACACAGCTACACAAGATGAAATTCACTCATTCCCTAATGTCAGGGTAAGTAGATATACTACTCCTTTAAGGGCTGATTCCGGGGCTTGAATAATGTGCCCACACCTTCTCTTGGCTCGAGAGGAACTTGGTCATAGTTGAACTATGACTTATTGTTCATTAAACGAATTAGTGGTACTTAAGAAGTTAGATGTAACTATAGGGGCAAAACGGTAATTTTGGCTCAACTATACTTACAAGCAATTTTGAAGGGTCATTGCACTATTGACTGTTTATATCCAATGTTCACATAAATATATCTGTAATGCGAAGAGTGCAGCAATCAGTCTTTAGTAGAGTGACTAATAGTTAATGGATGTTGGGTAATTTAATTAAAGAGTTTAATTAATTATACAAGTACCATTGGAACTTCAATCTACAAGTCCATAAGTCCCTTCTGTAGCTCAATGAGGATGAAACTACGAATTAAATTTGGACTAATTTGAATTGTTCAAATTAATTGAGTCAAATTAATTATATATGATACAATTATTTAAATTAGTTATATGATATAATTAATATAATGTATTAGATACATTATAATATGAAGTTGAGAGGATTTTGAATATAATTCAAATACAAATATATCAATGAGATTCATATAATTAAATTTAATATAAATATGATTTATGTTAAATACCATAAACAGTTGAGAGGAATTAAATATTTGAATATGATTCTAATATTAATTATAAGGATGAGATTCATATTATTGGATTTAGTATAAATATGATTTATATTAAATGGCAAGCTCTGTGTGACCTGGGAGCCAACATAAATTTGATGCCTCTGTCAATATTTAGGTAGCTGAATGTAAGGCAACTTGTTCCCACAATGGTGACTCTCCAACTGGCCGATAGATCTCTGGTGCATCCAGAGGGAAAGGTGAAGGACGTGCTGATAACCATTGACAAATTTATCCTACCAACCGACTTCATCATTTTGGATTACGAGGCCGGCAAGGATGTGCCCATCATTTTGGGGCGACCATTTTTATCAACAGGTCATGCTCAGATTGATGTGCATAAAGGGAAAATCACCTTGGGTATCAATGGACAGAAGCTCAAGTTTAACACAATTTGTGCCATGAAGTTTCCAGATGAAGAAAACCTGCATGACTCAGATGATGACCAGAATGTGATTGAAGAAGAAAAGTTTGATGAAGAGAATGAAGAAGAGGATGCCAGTGCATCCGTTACTGCCTATAATGCGATCATGACAAAAACAAACAAAGAAGAGGAGATGATTGCAAATCAAAAAGAAGAGCCAACAGAAAAAGAAGGAAGAAAAACAACGCAACCATCCCTAGTAGAACCACCAACACTGGAATTAAAGTACGCATTTTTGGGGCAGAATGAGAAGCTACCTGTTATTATTTCCTTTGAGTTGAATGAGGACTAGGAAAATATGTTGATGAGCATTCTAAGAAAACATGTACGAGCAAGTGGCTGGACGCTCGCTGACTTTAGAGGAATTAACCCAGCGTACTGCATGCACCGCATTCGTCTTGAAGAGGACCACAAAGCAATGATCGAACATCAATGTAGACTCAACCCTGCGATGAAAGAGGTCGTCAAGAAAGAGATCATTGAATGGTTAGATGCGGGCATTATCTATCCTATAGCAGATAGCACGTGGGTCAGCCCCATGCAGTGTGTGCCGAAAAAGGGCAGCATGATGGTAGTCCCGAATGAAAACAATGAACTAATACCGCAAAGGATCGTCACTGGGTGGCGCATTTCCATGGATTACCGTAAGTTGAACGCGGCCACAAAGAAAGATCATTTCCCTCTGCCATTCATTGACCAAATGCTAGATCATCTAGCTAGAAATGACTTTTATTGCTTTCTAGATGGTTATGCCGGGTACAACCAGATTATGATAGCTTTAGAAGACCAAGAAAATACCATATTCACCTGCCCATATGGGACATTTTCTTTTCGCCGCATGTCGTTTGGCCTCTGCAATACACTAAGCACGTTCCAAAGGTGCATGATGGCTATCTTTTCAGATTATTTCGAGGACTCTGTTGAAATCTTTATGGACGACTTCTCTGTTTGTGGGAACACCTATGAAGTTTGTCTAGCCAACTTGGAGAAGATATTGAAGAGATGCGAAGAGACGAATCTGGTGCTTAATTGGGAAAAATGCCATTTCATAGTGAAGGAGGGCAGAGTGTTAGAACACAAGGTTTCCTAGGATGGGTTGGAGGTGGACAAAACAAAAATCGAAGCAATTGAAAAACTTCCACCTCCAACAAGCGTGAAGGCTGTACGAAGCTTCTTGGGGCACACTAGATTCTACATATGCTTTGTCAAAGATTTTTCGAAAATAGCACGACCATTGAGTGCGTTGTTAGAGGCTGAAAGAAAATTTGATTTTGATAACAACTGCCTCAACGCATTTCGAGTTTTGAAGAATGCGCTGATTACTGCACCTGTACTAATTGCACCTGACTGGACACTTCCTTTTGAAATTATGTGCGATGCAAGCGGGTATGCGATGGGAGTAACATTGGTACAAAAGAGAAACATAATCTTGCACCCCATCGCATATGTGAGTAAAACATTAAATCCTGCTCAGACAAATTATACCACCACAGAGAAAGAGCTTCTCGCGGTAATTTTTGCATTGGAAATTTTTCAGGCATATCTGTTGGGAACAAAGGTACTCATCCATACTAATCACTCGACAATAAAGTACTTAATGACAAAGAAGGACGCAAAGCCGAGGTTGATCAAATGGGTTCTCCTTCTTCAAGAATTTGACATAGAAATAATCGACCGGAAGAGGACAGAGAACTAAGTTGTAGATCACTTGTCTAGACTAGAAAATCTTGAGATTGCCCACAATGAGTCTGAGGTGAGTGCGGTGTTCCCAGATGAGCAGCTATTCCATACTGAAGAATTTCCCTGGTATGCAGACATAGTCAATTATCTGGTTTGCGAGAAATTTCCTGAAGATTACACCTACCACCAAAAGAGGAAGCTCAAATATGAATTTAGACATTATTATTGGGACGAGCTAAATCTGTATAAAAGAGGGGCAGACCAGATTTTTCGATTATGCTTACCAAATGCTGCTCAACAATGCATATTATCACAATGTCACGACTCACCATATGGTGGACATTTCGAGGGACAGTGCACCGTAGCTAAGGTTTTACAGAGTGGATTCTTCTGGCTCACATTGTTTAAGGATGCAGTTAACTATGTGATGAAATGTGATCGATGCCAATGCACAGGTAACATTTCATGGAAATATGCAATGCCAATGAACACCATCTTGGAGCTTGAATTGTTCGACGTATGGGGGATTGATTTCATGGGACCATTCCCTCCCTCGAATGGTAAGCATTATATTTTATTAGTTGTCGATTATGTATCCAAGTAGGTAGAGGCAGTGGCGTGCGTTGCAAGCGATGCGGTGGTAGTCTCTCAATTCCTAAAGAAGAATATTTTCACTCGTTTTGGCACTCCCCGTGCCATCGTAAGTGATGAGGGGTCACACTTTGTCAATCATACTGTTAAGGAGATGCTGTGAAAATACAACATTCTTCACAAAGTGGCCACGGCATACCATCTGCAAACGAATGGTCAGGCCGAGGTGTCCAATCGAGAAATTAAGCTGATACTTGAGAAGGTAGTAAGACCTTCATGAACGGATTGGGCAACAAAGCTTGACAATGCGTTATGGGCATATCGGACTGTGTTTAAAACACCCATAGATATGTCCCCATATGCGTTTGTATTTGGTAAGGCGTTTTATTTGCCTTTGGTGCTGGAATATAAGGCATTGTGGGTGGTAAAGAAGCTGAACTTTGATTTGAAGAAAGTAGGAGAAGCGCAAAAAATACAACTGGTCGAGCTAGAAGAATGGAGGATTAATGCATATGAAAATGCGAAGATTTACAAAGAGCGCACCAAGCACTAGCACGACAAACGCATATGCGGTAAGAACCTCCAAGACGGGCAAAAAGTCTTACTCTTCAACTCACGTCTATGGCTCTTCTCGAGAAAATTAAAATCACGCTGGTCTAGACCCTTCATCATTAAAGAAATATTCCAACGTGGTGCGGTGGAGCTGATCACTGAAGATGGAAGCCGTACATTTAAGGTTAATGGATAGCGAGTGAAGGCATATTGCGGAGGTGATTTCCAGCCAAAAAAGACCTCCGTGAAGCTGAAAAACCCGAAATACCCTGTGTTTGGTTCTTGAACTCTCATTCCTTCGTCATTTTAATTATCATTTATCTATCTGCATTTTACTTATTATTACTTCTGTTCTAAAAAGGGGGGGGGGGGGAGAGAGATTGTGATAACGAATTTTGTTTTGTTTAAAATAATTTGACCCCCTCTCTATTTTTCTTGCAACGATCGAGGTGCTGGATTGCGGAGATATTACATGAAGAAGCCACTTATCTTACTCCATCACCGCAATCCAAAGAAGAGAGATCATCGCAAAGATGGATGCATCAATACACAATATGGGCAACAACGCAAATTTGGGGGTGTATTCTTCCTTATCTTTATTTCAAATTTTGTGCTATCGTATGGCATGTTCGTTTTAAAAGTTTTATCACCGTATCCTCTTTGATTACCGCAATCATTTGACATAGATAAATTTAGTAAGTCACCGCATGTTGTTTCTTTGCCAAGTATGATTTCAATGATGAAAAATATCCTTTTATTTCTTTCGTATATACTAGAGTCATCTTAACTTTAAGATAGTCACCTCATGAAATATTTCTAGAAGTAAGGGTTCACTAGCTTTCTTTCAAACTCTCTTTACGAAGCTTTTTAAGAATATCGCATGACTTCTTTCAATCTTCTGGCAATGAGGACATTGCCGCATTTTAAATTTGGAGGTGAAATATTTATTTTCGACCTTGCTATTTTGAAAAAACAAAGAGAATTTTTTTTTGAGAATAACAACTCCACTGTCAATGCAATGGGAAACCTATGTTGATAAGAGTTAAGTTGTAAGACACTTACCCGTAGTTGGATGTTCACATGACACACATGGGGGCAAGTCAAAACGAAAGTAAGTCACCAGGATCAACACATAAATAAATGACCGCAACTCCACTACCAAGTAGGTATGAGTTTAGTCTGAGGAAGAGCGCATTGCTCATAGTTGGATGTCCACATGACACACGTGGGGGCAAGCCAAAATGAAGGCAAGGCATTTGGATCAGCGCAAGGTCAGAAAAAAATAACAATGACAAGAAATATGCAAGGATAAAATCATTTGACACCCCGGTGAAAAAAAAAATTCTTTTTGAAATAAATCATGCGATGTTCCGGAAATTAGTAAAGTCCTTTTGAAGGTTAAGCTTGCAGTCCCTAAATCTTAGAAATATTTCAAGAAGAGACTTGAATAAGGCTTAAGGAAACTTTGGTATATAGGATTCGAATGAAGTATCCTTGAGAAATCTAGGAAAAGGACATTGTGGTTGACTTGCTAAAGGAAGTCTTTAGCTTATGCTTGAGGACAAGCATTGTTTAAATTTGGGGGTATGATAACGGGCAGAAATGCACGTCATCATAGTGCTAAGTTCTTAAACAATGCTGGCTTGCGTTGATAAAACATATTAAATTGCGTCCAAAAAGCATCAGATTCATAATATTGCGGTCGCATGCGTTCATCGCATTAGAACAGTTGATTTTTGTATTTTTGTGCAGAATATGCGATGACACAAGGCGGAAATTGCGATCGTAGGAAATCGTTGGTCGAGCACAGCATTACTGCAAGGCTTTGTAGTGATCGTGTTCACAAATATTCGCCCGAGAAGGATTGCCGCAACTTGGTCAGTGCAACATGATGGGCGCATCTGGGTGAAAGGCTAATTAATCACGATGGGACAGAAAGCTGATGACAGTCGAATCCGAATTAAGTTGACAGCCGATAACGATCAAGTACATTTAGCTTTTCGGTGACAAATATTCGACGCATCAGTCAGAAATTAAAGCAGTCCCATCTGTGCAATCATGAGAGAGAACCCGACTTTCACCCTGGATGTTCTATAAATACCAAGGGCATCCTTCAGAAAAGAGGTTAACGAGTTCATGAGTTCACCATCTTATGAATTTAGCCTGGTTCTTAGATTTTCTTTTACTTCAAGGCGAACGCGAGAGAAGAAGGTTGTGCCAACAGATTGTTCCGGTAAGCTTGAGAGAGCGCCGAAAGCTTCAAGGATAGAGAGAGGGTCGACGACTATGGAAGCAGGAACATCTTTGGGACCGAATAGAGATTTACAGTGTAAAAGCCTCGGTCAGCAAGGAATTGCTACCAGGCTCTCTACCTTTAACTTCCATTGTTATTTTGTACTCTATTCATTTATCGAAATGGAATCTACTTCTTTATATCTGTTCACTCTCTGTTATTTACGCATGAGTAGCTAAATCAGTTGAATGGGTTGAGAAGCAATTAGCTAGCAGAACTAGGGAATCTTCATTCTATGCAATTATCTTGTATTATGTATGCTTCATTCGTCCATTAGAGATACTCGAGAGGGTAGTCTAAGGACAAGATTTAGGCTTGGGAAGGTCAGGTTAGAATCTAGGCTCGGGAGAGTCAGATTAGAATGCATAACCAAGAGATAGGAGCTTAGGAATAAGCACTATTTGTTATCAACGCATTGCATGCATCCTAGAGATAGGATATGATTGTATGCGGTCACCTTGCCTTTATGCATTTTTCATCATCGCATAGGAAAAGAGTAGAGACTTAGGGATAAGCTCTATAGACACTTTTGCATTCAACACATGCATCTTAGACTTAGGAGCATTGCATTTTCATTGGAAAATGACTTGCTGTGCATGGTTGTAGCATGATCGCATAGTCTGATGCATTCCCAAGTAACACTAGCTAAAGATCTTCTCAACCTGTTCATCCGCATACTCAGTGCATCTATCACACAACTGACTTTTCTCAAATCTGCCGCATTTGTTTATTTTTTCATCAACACAATCAATAACAAACCCACAATTAATTGAGTTACCGGTTACCGCAAGGTTTTCATAAAAATTACCATCGCAATATATTTTCACAAGTCCCTAAGTTCGACTCTGGACTTACCAGGAAACTGAATCGAATTTACACTTGGATTCTGCTGAGGAAACTTGAGTGCACAATGCAATTTCACCATCGCATATCATCCATAATTCACTTCATAAAATCAAGCATCAGTCACACTTACGAGAAATTGTTAAGCTGGTTAATGATTTCTTGACCAAATAAATGATGACTGATTGTTATAGGAATAAAAGTTATTCTGGTATAATTATTGGTTGAGAATGTCTCAATTCAGTGAAGGGACAACTAACTACCCTTCAATGGCTTTTTTCCTAAATCACTGAAGCATCATTGTAAAATTAGATGTTAAATGGGGTTCATTTAGTTTTTGCTAAATTTGATTGGATATTTTAGAGTTATGCTAAAATCTAATGTAGATCAGATTATTTCTTTTTCAGCAAATATGTCAAATTGTAATTTTTGGTTAGTTACCTCTAATTTGACCATTTTTAATTATTTGACGTGGAAAGATTCAATTAAAACCTTTTTCATGGTTAATGACCTCAACATTGTCATAACTGAGGATTGTCCTAAAGTCCCAACCCCTGATGCAATACGAAATGTTTGTGATGCATACAAGATGTGGACAAAGGCTAATTCTAAGGTCAGGGTTCACATTTTGACATGCATATCTGATGCATTAGCCAAAAGATTTGAGAGCATGGTCACTGCACATCAAATCATGCAATCAATGTAAGAATTATTAAAGCGAAAGTTCTCACAATTCAAGCAAAATAAGGTTGATGACAATGAAACCAGTAATATCAACTCCTTAGATAAACTTCAGTCCATATTGAATTTCAAGGGACAAATAGAGAAAGAAATTGTTGCTAAATCTAATCAACAAGGATCGCCCTCAGTTTGTGATATGAGTTGTGGTGCTGATCCCACTACTCTCAAGAAAAGAAAGAACTCTAAAAAAGTAAATCTGATTTATTTGTCTTGGAGACATGCTTAAATCAATTTATTTGTCTTGGAGACATGCTTAAATCTGATTTATTTTTCTTGGAGACATGCTTAGTAGAGAATGATAATTCTACTTGGATAGTTGATTCAGAGCCACTAATCACGTATGTTCTTTTCATAAAGTATTTGATTCCTAGAGATAATTGGCTACTAGAGAGATGACTCTTAAAGTCGGTACTGCCGAGGCCATTTTCAATTGTTGTTGTAGGCAAGCTTAAGTTATTTTTGGACAAGAAACGATATATATTATTGGATGACGTATATGTAGTACCTCAAATCAAGAGAAACTTAATTTTAGTTTCTTGTCTGATTGAACAAAAGTATTCCTTGTTCTTCTCTGAAAATAAAGTGTTTATTTTTAAGAATCGAATGGAATTAAGTTTTGATTCAATGGAAATAACTTATATGTACTAAGGTTGTTAGTTACAAAAGTCATGCTAAATACTGAGATGTTTAAAACAAAAACAACTATTAAAAGACCAAGAGTTTCTCCTAAAGAAAATGCCCATCTTTGGCATATAAAGTTAGGTCACACAATCTCAATAGAATTGAGAAATTGGTAGAAAGTGGACTTCTACATGGTTTAGAAGAAAACTCTTTACCTGTATGTGAGTCATGCTTTGAAGACAAAACGACAAAACGACCTTTTACTGGAAAAGATTATAGAGCCAAAGAGACCTTAGAGTTTATACATTCAGACCTCTGTTGTCCGATGAATGTAAGAGCACGAGGAGGGTATGGATATTTCATCTCTTTCATAGATGATTATTCTAGATAGGGTATCTATACCTAATGCAACATAAGTCTGAGGCACTTAAAAAGTTCAACGAGTACAAGATTGAGGTTGAAAACTTTTTAGGTAAACAGATAAAAACACTATGATCTAATCATGGTGGAGAGTAATGGACCAAAAAGTCCCAACTCTCAGCTCCTGATACTCGTCAACAAAATGGTATATTGAAAAGGAGAAACAGAACCCTGTTAGACATGGTTCGGTCGATGATGAGTAATGTTCAACTTTCTGACTCGTTTTTGGGATATGTAGTAGAGACTGCAGTTTATATTTTGAAGAATGTTCCCTCAAAGAGTGTTTTTGAAACACCTTTTAAGTTACGGAGAGGTCATAAATGTAGTTTATGCCACTTCAGAATTTGGGGGTGTCCAACCCATGTGCTAATGGTAAACCCCAAAAAGTTGGAACCTCGATCAAAAGTATGCCTATTTGTAGGCTACCCCAAGGAAACGAGAGGTGGGTACTTCTTTGATCCAAGTGAAAATAAAGTATTTGTGTCAAAAAATGCTACCTTCTTAGAAAAAGACCACATGTGGGATCATAAGCCATGAAGAAAAATTGTTTTAAGTGAAATTTCTAGTGAATCTATTGAGACTTCAATAAGGATTATTGAAGGGGCGGATACATAAACAAGAGTTTTTGATGTGGGATCATCTAGCCAAACACATCCATATCAAGAGTTGAGATTGCCTCGAAGTAGTGGGAGGGTTATGAACCCACCTATATGTTACATGGGTTTAACAGAAGTCGAAGACATCATAGTTGATAATGGAGTTGAGGATCCATTGTTTTATAAATAAGCAAAAGATGTTGACAAAGATGAATGGATTAAAGACATGAATCAAGAAATGGAGTCCATGTATTTCAATTCTGCCTGGGAGCTTGTAGATTAACCTGATGGGATAAAACCTATAGGTTGTAAATGGATCTACAAGAGGAAAAGAGGTGTAGATGGAAAGGTAGAGACCTTTAAAGTTAGACTTGTGGCAAAGAGTTATACCCAGGTTGAGGGAGTGGACTATGAAGAAACTTTCTCACTTGTTGTCATGTTAAATTCTATCAGAACTCTCTTGTCCATAGCCACATATTATGACTATGAAATATAGAAAATGGACGTCAAGACTTCCTTTTTAAATAGTAATCTTGAAGAGACCATCTATATGAATCAACCATAAGGATTCATTGAACAAGAACAAGAGTAAAAAGTTTGCAAGCTTAATCGATCCATTTATGGACTGAAACAAGCATCTTGATCTTGGAATATAAGCTTTGATGCTGCGATAAAATCTTATGGCTTTGATCAGAATGTTGATGAGCCTTGTGTTTACAAGAAAATCATCAACAGCTCAGTAGTTTTCCTTGTGTTGTATGTGGATGATATCCTACTCATTGGGAATGATATAGATTTTTTTATTGATATAAAGAAATGGCTAGCCGCCCAATTCCAAATGAAATATTTGGGAGAGGTGCAATTTGTTTTAGGGATCCAGATCATCAGGTATTGTAAAAACAAAAGGTTGGTCTTGTCTCAGGCATCATATATTGAAAAGATGCTTGTCAGATATTCGAAGCACAATTCCAAGAAAGGTTTGTAACCTTTCAGACATGGAATTGCATTGTCTAAGAAACAGTGTTCTAAGACTCCTCAAGAGGTTGAGGAAATGAGACGAATTCCCTATGCATCGGCTGACATTTGCTATGCAGTAGGGATCGTTAGTCGATATCAATCCAATCCAGGATTAGATCACTGGACAGCGATCAAAACAATCCTCAAGTACCTTCGGTGAATGAGGTTCTATATGCTTATGTATGGAGATAAGGATTTGATCCTTATAGGATACATAGACTCTGACTTTTAGATTGATCAGAGTTCTCGAAAATCCACATCAAAGTCAGTGTTTACTCTGAATGGAGGAGCTATAATGTGGTGAAGCATCAAGCAAGGATGCATCGCAGGCTCCACTATGGAATTTGAATACATAGCTGCTTGTGAAACTACTAAAGAGGTTCTTTGGCTTAAGAAGTTCTTTACTGTTTTGGAAGTTGTTCCAAATATATCTTTGCCCATCACACTTTATTGTGATAACAGTGGTGTTGTGGTAAATTCTAAGGAACCTAGAAATCATCGTAGAGGTATACACATTGAGCGAAAATATCACTTGATTCGAGAGATTATGCATCGAGGTGACGTGATTGTCATGAAAATTGATTCGGAACACAACGTTGTTGATCAGTTTACAAAGGATCTCATGGCTAAAGTGTTCGAGGGTCATCTGGAAAGTCCAGGTTTATGGGATATGCGACATATTGTCTAGGGAAGTGGGAGATGTTACTAGGGTATAGTGTATGCCCTAGTTTATTGTATTTTGTACTTTATTTGTATTGTACATTCGGCTCCCCAAGCTTTAGAACAAGTGGGAGATTTTTGGGATTGGTGTCCTAAATCTCTATTGTATTTTCGTAGTTTGTAACATTGTATAAACAAATTGTTATTAATAAAATAATTGTTATTTTATGAGCATACACTCAATCCAATAAATTAAGATCCTAGGTTATTTTATGTAATTTAAACAAGGATGTAGAGACATACAGGTGGATCTTGTTTAAATAATAACCTAAATGGTCTATAATATATAGATAAGTCCAGGTAACTATCCTAGTGACATTTCGGATACGACCCACTTTGTTGATAATACAAGTGTTGTAAAGTGCTACAAATTATCTGATCCTAATCATTCATACAGAGACATGTGAGTAAGAGTATCCTATACAGAGAGTTTGTACAAGATCGAACCACGAAATAATTAGTCTTATTATATAACACTGTTAATAGTAGATACTTACATTTCACAAGGATGACCATAGGTGACATGACCTAAATCCTGAGTGAGTTGTAAACTCTTGCCTATAAAGGCGGTCATTTGATTTGTATGGGTGAGAGTGGCTAGATTGCCAACTCAATATGCCTACCATTTTGGGAATTCATCTGATTAGGGATCTGGGAACACAACTACACAAGACGGAATTCACTCATTCTTTAATGTCGGGGTAAGTAGATAAATTACTCCCTTAAAGGCAGATTTCGGGGCTTGAACAATGTGTCCATACCCTCTCTTGGCCCGGAAAGGATTTGGTCATAATTGGACTATGATTTATTGTTCATTAAAGGAATCAATTGTACTTAAGGAGTTAGATGTAACTATAGAGGCAAAACGGTAATTTTGGCCAACTGTATTTACGAGCAATTTGTGAAAGGTCATCACACTGTTGACTGGTTATATCCAATGGACACGAAAATATATCTGTAGTGCAAAGAGTGCAGATGTCGATCTTTAGTGGAGTGACTGATAATTAATAGATGTTGGGTAATTTAATTAAAGAGTTTAATTAATTATCCAAGTACCATTGGAGCTTCAATCTACAGGTCCATAAGGCCCGCTCTGTAGTTTACCAGGGATTAAATTGAGAATTAATTTTGGATTAAATTGAATCATTCGAATTAATTGAGGGAAATTGATTATATATGATATAATTATTTAAATTAATTATATGTGATATAATTAATATAATGTATTGGATATATTATAATATAAAGTATTTTGAGAGTATTTTGAATTTGATTCAAATACTAATTATATGAATGAGATTCATATAATTAAATTTAATATAAATATGATTTATGTTAAATACCATAAATAGTTGAGAGAAATTAAATATTTGAATATGATTCGAATATTAATTATATGGATGAGATTCATATAATTGAATTTAGTATAAATATGATTTATATTAAATGTCATGCATTATTGAACTATAGGTTATATGTTATATTTGATATAACATATAATGTATATATATATTTAATAAGGTAGTTATTATATATATATATATATATATATATATTTGAATTTTAATTAAATTAAATTTATTTACTTTTAATTTAATTAAAGGGAGAGAGTTACAACTTTCTCCCCCTAATTTCTCTGAAGAATTTGTGCAGTGGGTTGAATTTTTTGGTGTATCATCTTCTTCCTCTAGATCATAGAGAATGAAACTCTCATTCTCCTTCCTCTCATCCTCTTTTCCTTTTCCAAAAGGTGCAGAGCTCACTGCTCTTGCATATTCTCATCTACTCAAGAATACGGTGGATGCTTAAATGGTGGTGCCCACACTACAAGAATTTTGGGCTTTAATGTCGTTTGGAAAAAGTGAAACCAGATGTATAAAGTCGGTTTTGTTTTTTTAAAAAAGCGGATCTTTAATGTCGGTTTGAAATCGATATTGTAAGTATATATTTAATGTCGGTTTTAAACTGATATTAAAGATCCTATTTTCTTTTTTTTCCTTAAAAAAAAAAAACAAAACCCATTCCCCCCCATTTTTGTTTCTTATGAAAATGATATTAGGTTACATTTTGTTTCTCTCCTTTCTCTCTCAGATTTCAGACAAACCTTCGTAGACGGCGAAGAGAACTGAAACCGAAAGCTATAAAAAATGGCGACCAAAAATACCAAAATAGCCAATCTCTTGGATCATCACTCCCTCAAACACCTACTCGATGAATTTATTTTTGAGGTAGAGAAGTAAGAGATATGTGGAACCAACGAGAAATGGCAGAACCTGTAGATAGGTCGGCAATACCGGTCCATGTAGTACTGATTTGAAATCGATTATGCATCTTTTCATACTCCCGATGCCATTGATAAACAAGCAGCGAGAGTCATAGTCGATGCTTTGAGAAGATTCCAACGATGATTGAAAATATAAATTGAAGAAAGAGCAGAGAGATCGGTAAAGATATGAAGGATTTTAATCTGTTTCTGAGGTAATTCAATTTGCAATTTCATTTCCCCCTTTTTAGATCTTTTTCGCGTCAATTTTAATCTAGGTTTGAGCTTTTTCCTTGCAGATTGTCACCAACCATAATGAAGGATTTGAATATGAAGGATTTGAATCTGTTTCTGAGGTAATGCTATTTGGCTACATTTTAGTGTTTTTTAATATAAACCAGCTAAAAAAAACCACAAAGTTCTAAGAGTTTTGGTAATGCGATACATTTTTTGTTACGTCATTCATCTGTACTTCTTAGGGGAGAGAGGAATACAAGAACATTAGAGATTTGGAGAAAGACTTTATTGATGTTTGATTCGTTGTTGGTTCATGTCTCTCTAGAAAGTGTCAAGCTGAAGAAAAAGAAGAAACACAAGAGAACAGAAAGGCCCAGGTTGGTAATTCTTTTGACATTTTTTTCCAGCACCATTTGTATATTAAATGGCCATATCCAGATATTCCAATCCTGTAGATGGTAGCAAAACTGCATGGAATACTGAGACCATTTCTACTTCGAAGAATGAAATCTGATGTCGAGCTAATGCTCCCTCGGAAGAAAGAAATCATAATATATTGGTTATGATTGAAGGTAGCACTGTTTTTAATCTAATTGTTATAGATAGATTCTATAACCTGTGCATCAACTTCTCTTGTTTTCATAAATATTATTTATATATTTAGATATATATCTCCGCCCAAATCCCTCCCCTCTTGCCCAAATCCCTCTCCTCTCGCTCATAAAAGCCAAATCCCTCCCTTCTCTCCCAAATCGCTCTTGCTCTCGCTCTCGCTAATAGTCTCTGCAACGCAGCCCTCTCGCTCTCGCTTGTGTCGACAGACTTCTTTTTTTTTTTTTTTTCCTTTTGACTTTGTAAATTGGTGGTTTTTCCCTTTAATTTCTTGGATTATATTCTTATCATCATGCGTTTGATAATTTATTCCGTGCCTTCCAATTGGATTTTCTCTCTGTTGGAGTGAAGGGGCAAAGGACATGTGGATTAATTAGTATTCCTGTGGTGAACTGTTAATATCATCATCACTTGTCAAAATTGCTTTCTTGACTTACTTTCCAATGGTTTACACAAGATGTTTTAATTCATAAGTCTTGTCAAATTTCATGGCTGAAAATATAGTTAGCTACATGTCGTGATTGTTTGTTCCACAATAGTCCATGTGTGCTCAATTTGAATCATGCCTTTTTGAGTTAATCCTACTGGTGGCCGCTTTATGTTTATTGTGTGGTGGCTTAATATTTGGTGATTGATCCTTGTTAACAAGAATTATTGGTACAGGAAGTTCACTTTGGGAAATTGATAGTCTTCGACACCATTATTGTCCTCCTGTTTCAAGGTATGCAGTTTAATATTGATCCAGAAACTTCTGTTGCTTTGAATTTCATACTGAAAACTAGTCCTTATGTTCTTTTAGGTTAGTTTTATGCCTAGTATCCCCGTACAATCAAGTGTGTGAAGTGTTCAAAAGAGAGCTTGGCATGACACTGGATAAGGTATATTTACTTGGCTAAACCTGTTTCATATAATCAGATTATGCATTCATTCTGTTGAATGGAGATTACTTTTGTAATCTGACAGAAGCTGGTTATCTTGATTGTGTTACTGTTACATATGAGTTGGCACTTCTGTTTTCTGTATTCTGATCACAGTATAGCACGTTTCAATGTTCGTGATAGATTGAAATTTCATTAATATTTGGCCTTTCATATGATTATATAAATGTGGTTATGGTTATAATATTAATTTTTCTCCTTGGATCAGAGTCTGCCTGAGGTTAAATTCTTAATTTCAGGCACATTACTTGTTAAGTTGAAGTTAAATTCTAAATCTTTCCAATTCTTCTGTAGTTGCTGGATGAGCTGAAGAAGAAGAATCCTGATAATGAAGTCTATCTCAACAACGTATATCACATCCCTTAATCTCTCAAACCCTCCCAAATTTGTAGACAAATAAAATTGTGTTGCCCTTACACGGAAGATTCTATTGCCCTTGTAAAATCATAATCTTTGTATTACTTGTAATTTGTGTTTTCAAGGTTTGAATTATTGTACGCCTTTTAAATTATAATTCTATAGCAGAATTTGTGGGTTAAATGTAATATCCATACATGAATAATGTCATAGCCATAGTGTTCGATGATGATGTGTCATGTTATACTTTTTTACCGAAAAAATGGATTTGGCAAGGGAACTTTAAAAAACTAATTAATAAAACGGACAAATTCGGGCTTCAATGTCAGTTAAGAATCCAAAAAAAAAAAAATAGACTTTAATGTCGGTTGCAACCGACATTAAAGACCTTTAATATTGGTTGCAACCGACAAGCTTTAATCACTAAAGATCTTTAATGTCAGTTGCAACCGACATTAAAGACCTTCAATGTCGGTTGCAACCGACATTGAAGGCTGTGTTATTGGTGTTATTGAAGCCCTTTAATGTCGGTTTAAAACCGACATTAAAGGCAACCGACATTAAAGTGCTTTAATAATACTATCTTTAATGTCGGAAAACTGACATTAAAGCCCGAATTTCTTCTAGTGTCAATTGGGATTGTGGTTTGGAGATCAAGATCGAGTCATTCATGATCGTGGATCGAGGGATTTACTCGAAGAAGGTGTTATTCAAGGGTAAGTAATTCTTCTTCCCTAATTCTTTTATAATAGCATGTAGTAAAGTTTAAATTGATAATTCATAATATTTTTTTTATTCTGTAATTTAAAGTTATGTGAAAAATTAAAATTGGAACAATCCTCGCTTTCGCACAGGGACCTTCATCGATTTCTCTTCAACCATTACCTCTGAAGGCCAAATCGTAATGATAACGATAACGATAACAGTAAAAGTGTCAAAATTCATAATTTTCCATCTAACACAATAACAACACAATAACGATTCGACATAATTTTCAAATGCAATTGAATTGAACACGCTCTGCTTGTCATCAGTTTGCATTTGTTGATTAGAGATTTGGAGATCCACTTTTTCACATTACCATTAATTTATTACGTTTTAACTAAGATAACCGTGACCGTAATTCAATTGGTAAAAAAATCATATATCATTAACAAAGAAAAAGAGAAATGTGCATCACTAGTAATTTCTTTTTTCCAACATAATCTTAGATCATCAAATGCAAAAATAAAAATCACATAAAAAGGGTGAGAAAATGCGAGAGAAAATCAAGAAGAATGGCCGAAGATCAACCGCTTGAAGGCCAAAAAGCAATCAGTGAGTTTATGGAAACACGTCTTATTTGTAGCTTCTTGGAGGGCATAATACTCTTCAAGGGTCATATTATAATCCGTATCATCGTCTCCGATTTTATAATAATTTCCCATTCTTTTTTCTTCACAGTCGTCGTCGGAATCTTCAGACTCCGACCACCACATTGTGCTGTACGGTAGCGATCCGAACGGCCGCGGTATCTTCGGCGGCCCCATGACTGGACCTCGGCAAGGAACTTGGCTGCCCATAGAACACAAATAGATTGATTATCAAGTGCTTTGAGTTCTTGCGATTTGGATGTTTGAAGCCGTTTTAGTTTATGGCATTTGTTTAGTGTATATAGAGAGCAAAGAAAACAAAGTTTCATCAGGAAAAGGAATTTATTTTACTACTTCTCCGACTTCTTGATACTTTAGGATTATTTCCGAGGGAATTTCGAGATCGTTTTTGTTTCCTATTTTATATTGGAATATTATTTAATGTTCTCTCTCTACATTTTTATATATATTCTAAAAAAGGTCTACAACTTTTCTAATTTGGAAAATAGTTCAAATTTGGATTTTGTTTTATATTTTTAGTTCCAAACTATGTAATTTTGAAAATAATGTTGATATGTTGTTAGTGTATTTAGATTTTGAATTTACAATTTTAAAATGTAGGATTATAATAGGAAAAAAACGCTTATAAATATAGTCTTTTATATTATAAACTTAATTGTTTTTAATTGAAATATGTATTATGGAATTTATTATAAATTATATAATTCTACAAAATAATAATTATTCAAAAAAATAATTGAAACATGAATTAATTAATTGTAGTTTATATTTAACTTAGAAATTAGTGGGTAACTACAACTAATTTATGGTTCATAATTATACTAAAAAAATATAAATATAATATCAACACATTTAAAACAATTATTTAAATTAGAATCAAATTATTCACTTTGTTACCCGTCATATTTGAAAACTTAAAATACATTTTCATTGAATCTCTTGTTTTCAAATTTTTGTTTTTTTAGATTATATCTGCCGAACAAGTCCTTGGTTATTTCAATATTTCTCTCTTTTTGTTAATGTTTGGCATGCAAACATGAAAAGGGATATTGCATTTGTATCCTTACTTATTAAGGACCTATGAAAAAAAATGTTTTTCAAAAATTCATTTTTATTTTAAATATATTTGATTTAAAAAAATCCTTAAAACAAAACAAAGTTGTGTTGCAACTTCTTTTTTAAAAGCGTTTCTACATGCTAATTTATTCAATTTGTTATTTAATAAAAGTGTTTTTATTAACGTTGAGTTACTATAAAGGAAATTTTCGATACCTCGTGATGGTCGAATGTTGGCCAATGGTGGTCATTGAAGGTTTGTTCACAGCGGTTGCTAGAGACGGTGCTCGAAGGTCTACTAGCGGTCGTGGCCAGAGGTTGAGGCTGGAGTTTGCCGATAGTGGTGTCAGAGTTTCTCGTACAAATTAGGGAGAAATTAACCATTGAATACTAAAAATTCATTTCCTTAAAAATTTATTTCAAACTAAGAAGCATAGACACTGATACGGATACACAATACGAATACGATTAAATATGGCGATTCATTAATTTCTAAAAAACTAAGACGTGGATACGTCTAATGATACGTTATTTTTAATATTTTTTTATATTGTATTATATTATACCATATGTGTGCATGTGTATATATATATATAATAAAGACAGACTAATTCACCACTACTATTAGAAACTTGAAATTAAAGAAATTTCAAAAGAGAGTGAAGACAGAGAGCTTGGTGATTAAAACTGACCGATGGAAAGAAGAGCTATGAGTTGAGGCGCGGTTGACGGCAAGCTGAGACATGGCCGACGGAGAGTTGGGGCATTGTCGGTAGATGAAGAGAAGAGGAAGACTCAACTAAAACTCGTTGAAGAATGAAGATTCGTTGAGGAAAAGAGAAAGACTCGTTGAGGATAAGAGAAAGACTCGTTGAAGAGAAAAAGAAGACTCGTTGAAGATGAAGAAAAGGTTTTAGGGGTTTGTGTCGGCCATAAATCGTTGAAGATGAAGATGCAAAGAAGAAGATCAGAATGTGAGCCGTGAGGGAATGATTTTAATTTGTAGGACATTTGTTTGTTTTAATTTTCTGATCATATTTAGTTTTATTTGTTTTATTATTTTTTTAGTTATTTTTTCTTGGACTAAGGTTGAATGTAATTGAAATTATAATAATAATAAAAATGATGAAATGAAGTGAATAAGTGGGTTGCTGGGCTCTTAGGCTTAAAATTTATGCCAAGATGTCAATTTTTGGTCATGTTGTATCCCCTTCACGTATCTGGAAGGGGATACCTGTATTTGTAGCTTAAAAAAAACGGACACTCTATTTCACGTATCTGACACATATCTTAATGTATCAGTATCATATATGAATCTGAACCCAATTCTCTGCCTTTTTTGATAAAGGTAAATTCATCATCAAGGCCGAGGAGTAGCTTCTTTCTCTCTTTCTTTCATCCTTCCGCTATGAATCAATTATCAGTTCTCACTTGACCTTGTCTTTTATTACTTGAGAAAAGGTAAAGATATTACTTTAGAAGAGGTAAAGACTGCTTCACTGCTTCACTGCTTCACTGAGAGGGATAAGTAAATTGAAGTATCTGTGTTTCATAGGTTTCAAGTGATTATCCCAAACCAACTTATTTTATAAACTTATTTTTTTTTTCAAAATCTATTTTATAAACTCAAATAATTTTTCAAAATAACTTGTTTATTAAATTAATCATTTGAAAAGACATTTTTTTTCCTTTTTAAGTTAACAATTATTTGACTCCACAAAATTAGCAACTTTTTAGCCCAACAAATTTTGATGACAAAAGTTTTGTTATTATTACTACTACTTGAAAGTTTTGAAGATTATTGTTAGAAGTTGTATGTTTTATCTTTAATCATGGGACTTTAAATCAGCTTTTATAGAATTCATCCATCGCAAATGAGATGAACCGGTTGATGCAATCCATTTTATTCAAATTAATTATTCGTTTGGTTTTTCATTTATCTATTTAACTAAATAATTTTGTAAAGACATAATACTCTTTAATTAATATTACTTAATATAAATATCATATATTAATATATTTAAAATTACATTTATATGAAGCTTAAATTACAAGTTTAGTTTCTAAATTTTAAAATTCATGATTATGAATCTCTAAAATTTCAATTTTAATTCAAGTCCCTGAATTTTCAAAAAAAGAAAAAAAAAAAAAGAAGAAAAAACTTAGTCCTTAGAAAATGACTACTAATTCTATTAACTACTTCAATTTTTATATCTAAAAAATCTAAAAAATATTCAAAGTGTTTTAAAAATTAATCCTTTTATAAGACAAAAAAAATGTTGTGTCTACCCTAAACCTTAAATTTTAAATTTTAAAGTTATTATATACATAAATTTTAAAAAGATGTTACCTATTAAGCATAAGTTAAATTTAATTTCTAATATAAACCTTTACTTTTACCATTTTCATGTATGTATGAAACGTATTAGATGCAAGATTAATATTTTATTGACATGTTAAACACAAAGATTAAAATTTTGGAGATCAGATATATCTTTTAAGAATACAAATCTAGAAATTCATAGGCTAAACTTCTAACCTTATATTCAAATGTGTCCCTCTCACAAAATTTTTTTGATGGGCCATTGGTTTTGGTTGAGATTTATTTGAAATTTCTTTAAATTTAATATATTTTTTTATACAGAAAAAAAAAAAGACACAGAAGATAACAAACTAGATGATTACATCAAAAGATACAATAAACAAAAACCGGACAACATCCAAATTTCGATTGCAATGGCCAATATTCCTAAAATGTTTTCTTAATTACAATTTTTTCTTCTTTCTTGAAAGCCAAAAAATCTAATAGTTATTAGACAATCCCATAAATTTTGTTTTTACACTTAACAATATAAACACACCATAATGGTGGTGAATGATATTGTTCTGTCAAGATTTTTAAGAGTAGTTTAATTTAATGTTTTATAGAAAAAAAAAAGTCTAAGAATAATACGAATAATATGCTAGAAAAAACATTTGTTAAGAATCAATGATCACTTTATTTGGGTTATGCATGAAAATGTTATTATTAGAATTTCGTAGATACAAATTACGTTTGTATTTAATTATTTATAGATAATCATAACAACTTTATATAATTTTATTAGATTAATTAGTAAAACAATAAAAATACTAAAAAAATATGAAAAATTAATAATGCATGAACTAATCAAAATCAATCACAATAAGTTAAATAATAATTGATTAAAAATAATCAACAAGAAATTAATTATAACTAATTGAAAATTAAAATGTTAAATTACCATAATTTAACTAGTCCGAATTACCAAATTAAATATATTAAAGATATTATTAACTAATTATGGTTGATGTCATCTTCATTAACTTTTATACCAATCGAGGGCATCACATACTCTGATTAGAGAAGTTATTTTTCTGGCAGGGTCAGGGAGCTGTGGAGATTCCTTTATGAGAGGGAGGGGAATTCTCATTTAGGTAGGGAATGAATGTTTAAAAGAGAATTAATAAGGAATTAACCATTTAAATTAGGATTTATTGTGGAACGGTTATCTATTTAATTTATTTTGTTTTATAAAATAATTTCGTTGATTTTTTTCTAAAAGAAATAAATGGAGAATAATTCTGTGGGGAATCCAGTTCACGCAAATTAACTTCCTAGTGGAAAAGTTTTGTACTGATCTGAACAATATTAAGGGTGTGTTTGGTGTGTGATAAAAGTAGAGAGTGAAGTTAAGTTGAGTTGGTAATTATTATCTGAAGAGTTATATTGTATGTGTTTGTTTGCAGAGTTGAGTTGAGTTGATAATTATTGTCCGTGTTTGTTGTGCAGAGTTGAGTTGAGTTGAGAGTTGGAGATCTGATGTAGTTTTTTGTGAATGAGATTAGTTATATTTTCTTCTGTTTGTTTTTTATTTCATTCTTTTATTTTTTAGTTTTATGATTGTTATTGTTGATTAATTTTCAAATATACACGTATTTTCTCAAATCATTTATGACATAAACTGGACAATCTCAATTTGTAGAACATAATAGATTATTTTTCATATATTCTTTTCAAAAACTGTAATAATTCTAATTCTCTTCAATCAATAAAATATACCAACAAAATATATTTCATATTGCTACTAAATTAATTGGTATGTTATATATTGTATGTATATATATTGAATCTTGCTAACTTAACTTTATTATTTCACATATCATACAGTTTATTTTTATACAATATGGATAGTATATTTGGAATTGAAATTGTACATAGGATAATTACTTTTCATTTGATTATAATGGTGAGAATGTGATGTAGTACAGATATTTTTCATAAGATCACAAAAATAATATGAACCGAACGAACATGTGGCCTTTTCCAAAAAAAAAATCATAAAATATATGTTCTTTTTGATACTTATAATATCCGTATCATAATACAAACACAAAAATTTTTTACGACAAATTTTTTTTCGATACTTAGAATCCAAAGGTTTGACGATAAAAAAAAAAAAAAAAATCAGATATAGATCCAAACGGCAAAGATGAGGGAAGAGAGAAAGAAATGAAAATATATTGATTTTTAGGGTGAGTTTTGAGGGGATAAAAAATGGGAGTTTTGAGTGGGTAAAAGAGGGGGTTTTAATAACCCATAGGTTTTCTTTATGGGCTTAACAAACATGGGTAATAAATACCCACCCAACCCAATAACTCATACCCATTTATCAAACACCTCCTAAATGAGATATTTTGCAAGGATGTGTAAATGAAATGGCGGGTGGGGGCAGGGTAGAGAAGGCATCCTTGTCCCTGTTGGGATAAATACTATATTCCCTGGATTAATTATCTGGCTCTTGTATCTAATAGAATACTAATCAATTAGCAACAACAATAATAACCAAGTAAGGACACAGACAATTTTAACGTGGACCCCCCGCCCCCCTTAATGTGAGGAGTAAAAACCACGGACCAAAGTCAAAATCTTTATTACAATTAATAATGGGTTACAATGAGTTCTCCTAGTCACAACTAGAGGCATACACAGTAAATATCTCAAGATAACAATCTTGGCAACAAAACGGCAACAAATTGAAAAAAAATAAAATTAGAAACGTCTCATTTGAAGTGACAAAAAATTACCCACGGTATCTGACTGTAAGTAGCTCCAAACGAAATCTCCACTGTTCAGATTGAAAACCCTCGTGTCAAGAACACGCTGTCAAAATTTCAACTCGATTAGATCAAGGATCGATCCCCAAATGGCTAAAAAACGCTGCTGATTGGAATGCCAAAAAATCTAATTTCTTATGTCGTTTAAACTCTTGATTTGCGTAAAAACTCACACAAACGACAGTTGCAAGGATTATTAAGTTTTAAAAGAATTATTTAGCCCTAATGGGCCTTGGGCCTTAATTTTGGCTTTCACCAAAAAGATGAAATAAACCCAAAAAATCTCCTCCTATTTCATTTTGTGGAGGAACTTGTCATTCTCACGGCGGAATGACAGAACTCAAGATTCTCTCTTGGTAGATTCTTCGTCAACATATCGAATCCATTATGATCAGTGTGTATCTTCTCAAGCTCAAACAATTCATCATTCAAAGCATCTCTCATCTAGGGATACCTCACATCTATATGCTTTGTTCTATAATGAAATGTAGTATTCTTACAGAGATGAATAGCACTTTGATTATCGCAGCATATCACATATCTCTGTTGCTTGAAGCCAAGCTCCTGTATAAAGTGCTTCATCCATAACATCTCTTTACAAGCCTTTGTTGGTACAATATACTCTGCTTCAATTGTAGAAAGTGCAACACACTTCTGCAACCTTGATTGCCAAGACACTACACCACTTGCAAATGTCATCAGGTAACCAGAAGTAGACTTTCTGTTGTCTAGATCTCTTGCCATATCTGAATCATTGTATCCAACAAGAATTGACTTTCCACCTCCACATGTGAGCGTCAAACTGGAATTACCTCTCAAATATCTCATGATGCATTTGAGTGCCTTCCAATGCTGTTTTCTTGAATTAGACATAAAAGGACTAACAACACAAAAAACGTGAGCAATATCAGGTCTAGTGCATACCATGGCATACATCAAGCTCCCAACTGCTGAAGCATAAGGGATATCTTCCTTCTCTTTATCTATAGAAGAACTCTGTTTGCTACTCAGTTTGAAGTGACTAGATAAAGGAGAACTGACTGGTTTCCTTTACTCATGTTGAAACGCTCAAGCACCTTCTCCAAGTATTGCTCTTGTGACATATACAACTTCTTTGAAGCTCTGTCTTAAACTATTCGAATTTCAGGAATTTTCTTTGTTGGCCCCAAATCCTTCATGGAAAAGGATTTGCTCAATTATTTTTTCAACCTGTCAATTCTCGGAACATTCCTGCCAACAATCAAAATGTCATCAACGTAAAGCAATAATACAATAAAATCATCATCAGAAAATTTCTGGAAAAAAACACAATGATCAGAAGTAGCTTTTTTTGTAGCCTCGCTCCCCATAACTGACTCAAACTTCTCATACCACTGCCTCGGTGCCTGTTTCAACCCATAAAGACTTTTCTTCAATTTACACACCAGATGTTTTTTGCTTTTATGCTCAAAACCCTCTGGTTTTTCCATATAGATTTCTTTATCTATGTTCCCATGAAAAAAATGCAGTCTTTGTTGGGATTAATGTCCTAATTCTCCCAGAGTCTTCTTGTTTTGTAAAGATACTCATTGTTCAATGAATAAAATAAGTGTTATTTAATTCTGGCATTTACGCATATCCAATAAACAAAGCTCCTTGGTTATCTTATGTGAACTTAAGCATGTATATGTGATATACAAGTGGATCATGCCTTAAGTGATAACCTAAATCAGTCTGTAGTATAAGGATTAATGTGGATACCTGATCCTTGTGACACTACGCATACGACCCACATTGTAGAGGTTTGTAAGTGTTACAAACTACTACAGGTGGTAGATCCTGATCATTCATGTGGAGACGTGGAGTGGGGGTGTTCTATATAAAGAGTTTGTATAAGACCTGGGCCACGAGATGACTAGACTCTATATATAACGCCGTTGATACTAGAGACTTACATCTTACCTAAACGACCATAGGTGACACGACCTCAATCCTGAGTGTTTTGGGAACTCCTGCCTTTGAGGGCGGTCCTTTGATTAGTATGGGTGAGAGTGACCAGATTGCTAACTCAACATGCCTACCTTTTTGGAGACTTATCTGATCTGGGAGCTGGGAACTCAATCCACAAGATGGAATTCACTCCTTTCCCAAAGCAGGGATAAGTAGAGAGATTGCTTCCTTAAAAGCTTATTCCGGCACTTGAACATAGTGGCCACAACTTCTCTTTGGAAGAGAAGACTCAGTCATAGTAGGACTATGACTTATGTTCATTAGAGAGATCAATGGTACTTAAGAAGACAGATGTAACTACAGGGGCATAACGGTTATTGGCCCAGCTGTACTTACGAGCAATCTGTGAAGGGTTTTCGAACTGCTGATTGGTTAAGATGGACACATAATATATTTGTGGTAAGAAGAGTTCAGCTGTTGGTCTTTAGTGGAGTGCCTGGCAGTTAACGGATGGTGGATCCCGTGACTAAAGAGTTTAGTTAGTTATTCACGTGCCACTGGAGCTTCGAGCTATAGGTCCATGAGGTCCTCTTGGTAGCTCAACGGATTCAGTTGAGGATCAATTCTTGGTGTTGATTTGAAATGTTCAAATTGACAAGAGGTATTTTGATTATATATGATATAATCGGTATGATGTATAAGATACATCTAGTGGAGGATTGATGTAAATGAAATTTACATTAAGTACCATGGAATAGAAAAAGAACTATGGTTTATATGTTTCATGAGATGAAATATTAAAACTATAGGTTATAAATATAGTATGATAAGTTGGTTATCATTTATGTTTATAATAATATTAATTATTAGATAATTAGTTCTTTTTCTTTTAAATAACCAAAGTAGTGGGTGGTTATTGAATCATGGTAACCGTGTGTTTAAAAAGAAAATGATTTTTCTATTTTGAAAATGATGTTTTACAAAACGATTTGAAAAGGTTTTTGAGTTTTCTCTCGCGAAAAAGAAACTCACAAAGTCGTCAAGTAAATTTGGATTTACTAAACGACGGCTGTGCGAGCTAAACAATCGTGCAATATTTACTAAATGATCACATAGTTTTGCTAGACGATCTCTGGCCCAAGGTAAACGATCGTATAAAGTCTGTAGGCGACAGACTGAGCTAAATGATGAGCTAAACGATCGCATTGCTTTTGCTAGACGATCGCTTAGCTTTATTTAAACAATTGGGGTGTTCGTGTTGTGTTTGTTACGATGTTGTGGCCGTGCTATGTTCGTTGCAGTGTTGCAGTCATGTAGATCAAGCGTTCGTAGTTGCTAATTGTTCGAGCGCTCGCGCAATGGAGTGTGGAGACGCATCTTCATTATGTTTGTATATTTTGCCCTGTATGCATTTGTTCTTCATGCTGTAATTTCTGCATTTTATTTGTATAACCATTTGTTTGAAGTCGACTGTAAATATATGTTCATTCATGATTGTGCTTTGAAATTATCATTCTTCCGTTGCTCATGGAAATCTCGCTTCCGATTTCCTTCAATTGGTATCAGAGCCAGGTTCTCTGATATTCCAAATTACAGACCTGAATTGAACGCATTTTTCAGTCGTGGGTTTCTGCATTTGTGGTTAACCATTTTCTGCATTTGTGGATGATTTTGATGAACGTTTTGGGTTTAAATTGCCTTTTTGTTAAAGCTTTCAATATTACAAAGTGTTAATTGTAATGGGCTCTATGTTTTTGGGCGAAATTAACATCACAATCGAGTTTGTAATTCAAAAGGTTTGAGTTCTTCGAGTCATTCGTGAAGAAGCTTCGAAGCATGGCGATGCAGTTCTCAACGAAGAAAAAGACCAAGCATTGGTCGGATCGTGTAGCCTAAGGTAAACAATCGTTGGGATTTAACTATGCGATTGTTTAGATTTTTTTTCTAGACGATTGTGTAGTATTTTCTAATCGATTATTTAGCTAATGCTAAGCGATGGGTTAAATTGTTTACCATATCGCGTAGCATTGGTTGCGCGATTGCGTAGGCGCTGGAGGTAGACGATTGTAGTGGGAGCATGCGATGCTTTTCGTTTAGTAGAAGGTGCGCACTAGATGATCGTGTAGTTAGCAAGCTTTATCGCTTAGTTACTACCTATGTGATCGCGCGTATGCGATAAGTAGACGCTAGTTAAACGATCGCTTAGGCGATGGTGCTTCGTGGCATTGTAGTCGCTTAGACGATTGTGGAAGGCGGGCGCTGTGCGCAGCACGCTAAGCGATCATGTAATTTAGGCTTCATCACTTAGTAAAGGTACACGATCATGTAGTAATAACTAAACGATCGTTTGGTTTTTTCTAGACGATAGTATAGTAAATGCTAAACAATCGTTTAACTCTGGAGCGCTGGTAAGCGATAGAACGAAGTGTTTGTTTTATCGTGTAGATGATCGCGAGGTGCTTAGTACACGATGGTAGGAGAAGCGATGCTTTACCGAGTGGTTCAAGACCCGATTCGCCTGTTTGAATTGGAGACTCCTTGTCTTTGTAATAGTTAGCTTTCCTTTTTTGTTTTTAAGGCAATTTCACCTGGTTCATCAACTTTTATTGCTTATACATGTGATGTATGGTGCTAATATGTCAAAGTATTTGTCATATAGTTAAAATCCACCTTAGGTTGTGCAATTATTCATGCATCAGTATTATAAATGTTATAATATTGCATGAAGAAATTACTTGAAAGCATGTGCATGCATCATGAAATATAAGAGTTATATTTTGCATGCAGTGAGCATTATCATGCATCATCCTTTTATTATAATTGTTATAGTCTAAGGGTGAATAGAAGCATGTTTTGCTTGTTTGATTTCTGTTTTGTATAAGTGTTATATAAAAGAAGTAGTAATGAATGGACAATGCATTGAGCAGGACACTTAGGCTATTTATAATCGTTATGAATGCCTTGCATGTGTTAGCTTAGCATCATGGTTGTTTTTATTTATAAGTGTTATAAAGAAAATTAGACCTAAAATCAATTCAGAGTTGCTTGCAGACTTAGCGTGAACTCAAGTTTTTTAAAAAAGGGTTTTTAAAATTGGATTGAGATAGATCTAAGTTCAAGTGGTTCTAAAGAGTTTAGTAACCTAGATTAATCTTTTAAAATCGATTTAATAGGATTAAATTGATTGAATAAAATATTAAATTTTTTGTAAACCTATCTATAAGGGACCTTTTGTCTAAGGTGGGTTTTGGTTAGGCTGGGGTTCTTAAGTTGACGAAAACGTAACATCCCTACCTGGGAACCTACCTAGAAAGATGAATTAGATAGATTTTCAACAAGCATACGACGTTTTGGTCAAAGACTCTATTAAAGAGTTTAATGGATGATGATCAAAAGTTGTTCAACTATCCAAGGTTTCAGTTGGGAACTCAACATGCCTATCTTTTTTGGAGACTTGTCTGATCTGGGAGTTAGGAACTCAATCTACAAGATAGAATTCACTCCTTTCCCAAAGCAGGGATAAGTAGAGAGATTGCTCTCTTAAGGGATGATTCCGGCACTTGAACATAGTGGCCACAACTTCTCTTTGGAAGAGAAGACTCAGTCATAGTAGGACTATGACTTATGTTCATTAGAGAGATCAGTGGTACTTAAGGAGGTAGATGTAACTAGAGAGGCATAACGGTTATTGACACAGCTGTACTTACGAGCGATCTGTGAAGGGTTGTCACACTGCTAATCGGTTAACATGGACACATAATATATTTGTGGTAAGAAGAGTTCAGTTGTCGATCTTTAGTGGAGTGTCTGGAAGTTAATGGATGGTGGATCCCGTGACAAAAGAGTTTAGTTAGTTATTCACGTGTCGTTGGAGCTTCGAGCTACAAGTCCATGAGGTCCCCTTGGCAGCTCAATGGATTCAGTTAAGGATCAGTTATTGGTGTTGATTTGAAATGTTCAAACTGACAAGAGATATTTTGATTATATATGATATAATCGATATGATGTATAAGATACATCTAGTGAAGGATTGTTGTAAATGAGATTTACATTAAGTACAATAGAATAGAAAAAGAACTATGGTTTATATGTTTCATGAGATGAAATATTAAAACTATAGGTTATAAATATAGTATGATAAGTTGGTTATCATTTATGTTTATAATAATATTAATTATTAGATGATTAATTCGTTTTCTTTTAAATAACCAAAGTAGTGGGTGGTTATTGGATCATGGAAACCGTGAGTTTAAAAGGAAAATGGTTTTCCTATTTTGAAAATGATGTTTTACAAAACGATTTGAAAAGGTTTTTGAGTTTTCTCTCGCGAAAAAAAACTCACGAAGTCGTCAAGTAAATTCGAATTTACTAAACGACGGCTACGTGAGCTAAACGATCGTGCATTGGCACGCTAAATGATCATGTACTATTTACTAAACGATCACATAGTTTTGCTATACGATCGCTGGCCCAAGGTAAACGATTGTGTAGAGTCTATAGGCAACAGAAGAGCTAAACGATCGCATTTCTTTTGCTAGACGATCGCTTAGGTTTATCTAAACGATTGGGCATCGACCTATACGATAGGTCTCAGCCATCTCCCACTTGCCCAGTCGTGTACACGATCGGTGTTTCCTTTGTTCGTCTGCCTCATACCAAGTTCGAACAGAGCCCACCCTCTGGATTCTCACATCGAGAATACCAAGGTAGCCTTATTGCTGGTGTTAGACTCAACTAGACACCATCGAGATTTTCTGGAGGTCGTTCGTGGTGGTGTGGAGGCTATTCGCTATTGTGGAGGAGATCGTGATCGAGGAGATCGTTGAGGACAAGCGTGAAGTGTTCGTGCTGTGTTCATTGCGGTGTTACGGTCGTGTAGATCGAGCGTTCATGGTTGCTGACTGTTCGAGCAGTTGCGCAACAGAGTGTGGAGACACATCTTCATTATGTTCGTATAGTTTGCCCTGTATGCATTTGTAGTTCATGGTGTAATTTCTACATTTTATTTGTATAATTGTTTGTTTGAAGTCGACTGTAAATATATGTTAATTCATGATTGTACTTGGGAATTATTGTTCTTCCATTGCTCATGGAAATCTCGCTTCCGATTTCCTTCAATCTTAACATCCATCTGCTCAACCTCTAAGTCAAGACTAGCTGCCAAACCTAAAACTACACGTATAGAAGACATCTTGACAACTGGAGCAAAAATTTCATCAAAGTCGACACCTTTCTTCTGACTGAACCCTTTGACAACCAATCTTGCTTTATAACGCGAATTTGAGGTATGTTCTTCCTGTTTCACTCTATAAACCCACTTATTTTTCAGTGCAGTTTTTTCTTTAGGTAATTTCACAAGCTCAAAAGTGTGGTTTTCATGTAAAGACTTCATCTCATCTTTCATGGCATCAATCAACTCTCTTTTGTGCTCATTTTCTATGGCCTCTTCATAACTCTCAGACTCTCACCCATCAGTCAATAACATTTAGCTGAATATCTTGTTGACGGACGTCGAAGTGAAACATCTGTAGGAACTTCTATTTCTGACAATTGTTCCTGAACACTATCATCTGCCTCAACCTGTTCAGAACCCTCATCTGTTTCAACAAATTGATCATTCTGAACCTCATTTTCTATTTGTGTAGAAGGTTGTGTCAAAGAAATTGAACTCAAATCAATCAGATCATCATTATGCTCAGACTCTATTTTATCTGTCTTCTCAATGTCTAGTATCGTTTGGTCTTCAACAAACACAACATCTCGACTTCTTATGAGCTTTTTATGTACTGGATCATATAATCTATAACCAAGCTCATCTTTGTCATAGCCAAGAAATACACATGGTATAGTCTTTGCATCAAGCTTTGATCTCTCATCTTTAGGAACATGAACAAAAGCTTTACAACCAAAGACACGCAAGTGATCATAAGATATATCCTTATTTGACTATATTCTATTTGGAACTTCTGATCCCAAAGGAACACACGGTATGAGATTCAAAACATGTACAACTATATTCAATGCTTCACCCCAGAATGATTGTGATAACTATGATTCTGAAAGCAAGCATCTCATTCTCTCAACTAGTGTTCAATTCATTCTCTCAGCTATGTCATTTAACTGACGAGTCTTAGGAGGTGTATTTTGATGTCGAATACCATGATTTTTGCAATACTCATCAAAAGGTCCATAATACTCACCTCCATTATCAGTCCTAATACACTTTAATTGTTTACCTGTTTCTCTCTCAACAAGGGCATGAAACTGTTTAAACACCTATAATACCTGATCTTTAGTCTTCAAGGTATAGACCCATGTTTTCCTTGAATTATCATCAATAAACGTCAAAAAATATGACACATCTCCAAGTGTTTTATTTTCATAGGGCCACACACATCAGAATGTACAAAATTTAGTACATATGGTTTCCTTTAATGTTGAGATGATTTAAAAGTAACTCTAGCCTACTTTCCTACCAAACAATGAGAACACCTTTTTAAGGATGCACTCTTTATATCAGGAAGATGATTTTTCTTGGCTAAAATCTTCAAACCCTTCTCACTCATGTGATTGAGTCTTTTATGCCAAAGCTCAACACTCGCTTCATCATTCACTATATTTATATCACAATCAGTGATCTTAGCCTCCATATAATATAGTGATGAATATTTTTCTCCCTTAGATATTACCATAAAGCCTTTAGTAAGCTTCCATTTACCATCATAGAAGGTATTGCAGAAACCTTCATCGTCAAGCTTACCTGTAGAAATCAAATACATGCGAATATCATAAATGTGCTTCACATTCTTCAAAATCAGCTTAGAACCATTCTTATTCTCCTAGTGTACATCTTCGATGCCAACTGCTTTTGCTAATCCATCATTACCCATCCTAACACTACCGAAATCACCAGGTGTATAGGATGCAAAGAAATCCCTCTTTGATGTAGCATGAATTGAGGCACCACTGTCAATCACCCAACTGCTCTGTTGTGTACCAAGATTTATAACATCACCATCAAATAAGATGTAAAAATCTTCGGTGACTATAGTAACTATGTCTGCATCACTGTCATCGTCAACCTTCTTTTCTTTACCTTTATCTTTTTTATTGTCTCTTTTAAGTTTCTAATAATGCTTCTTTATATGCCCTTTCACATGACAATAATGGCACTCAATAAACTGGCCACTTTTACTTTTGCTTCTGACTTTCTTCATCGGACCTTTACTCTTACTCTACCCCTTTCTTTAAGTAACAGAAACATCTGATTGTGAAGAAGAGTATTGTGATTTTCTTCTCATCTCCTTGTTCACTATGCTACTTTTTACTAAGTCCATACTTAGTACACCATTTAGGGCTGAGTTCGATAAGGAAGTTCTAAATATCTCCTACGAGTCTGGCAATGTACCAAGGACCCATAATCCATGTATCTCATCCTCAAATTTGATATTCATCCTAGATAGCTGATTAATGATTCCTTGGAATGTATTCAAGTGATCTAACACGGGTGTTCCATATTTACTTCAATGCCATCATTTGTTTGATCAGAAACATTTTATTATTACTAGCTTTAAGGGCACATAGCGACTCAAGTTTGTTCCACATAGTCCATGCATGAGTTTCTACAAACACTTTCCTATGACATAATTCCCATTCTTTATCAATTTTATCATCAAGCTTTTCATCAGAAAAAATTGGAAGATGCAAATCATTCACATATAAAATATCTTCCATCTTTCTTTTCCAAACTTGATAAGTTGACCCATTAAGGGTAACCATCTTAGCCGAACTAGTATCCATATTCAACACAAGGTAAACCCAATTAACTTAACCAAGGCTCTGATACCTGAGGAGTAAAAAACCACGGACCAAAGTTAAAATCTCCACTATAATCAATAATGGGTTACAATGAGTTCTCCCTAGTCATAACTAGAGGCATACACAGTAAATATCTCAAAATAACAATCTTGGCAACAAAACGACAACAAATTGAGAAGAATACAATTAGAAACGTCTCACTTGAAGTGGAAACTAATTATCCACAGTATTTGACTGTAGGTAGCTGCAACAAAAATCTCCACCGTCAAGATTGAAAACCCTCGTGTCAAGAATAAGTTGTCAAAAATTCAACTCAATCAGACCACGAATCGATCAAATGGCTAAAAAACGTTGTTGGTTGGAATGCCAAAAAATCTAATTTTCTTCTACCATTTAAACTCTCGATCTGCATAAAAACTCACACAAACGGCAGCTGCAAGGGTTATTAAGTTTTAAAAGAATTATTTGGCCCTAATGGGCCTTAGGCCTTAATTTAGGCTTTCACATTTGGTGTTGGATGTCATGCTCTTTGTAGTAATTATACAACTGATTATATATTCTCCTCCATTATTTGTGTGCTTTATTGGCCACATAAATTCCTTCTGCATTTGCTCCTTGAACTGAATAAACTTGGAGAAAATCTCACTTTTTAGCATTAATGACCATAACATAATGACAACCAAAATAGCTAGGTGTTTAGTTGGCCCCATCAAATTTCAATGAACTAATTGCAATGCACCAATAGGTCTATTATTTGAATTTGGGAAGGAAAGAAGATGTCTTGTCCAAATGTTTTTAGGATATAATAACTAACTATCATATGTTGGATACATATAGTGAAAGAAAGTGAAAGTTTGGTAAAGATTTTAAACATAAAATGAATTTAATTATGTAGATTAAATTCATTGTTTAGAAACTTTCAATTCAAATTTAAAACTTCAAATTAAAATGATGTTTCATGTATAAATTTAATATATATGAAAGTTAAATTTGTAGTCTTTTCAATTTGAATGAGTTATGTTTGATTTTTATCAAGTAACAACTTAATTGAGTTAAATTTGACAAATGTTTCGATTTTTCTATTTATTTGATTTTATTTCTTAATTTAGAGAATTACCAAGTTGCTAGCCTATAAATAACAACTTGGTTCTTCTTGTGTAGCATCTCATTCCAAAATGAAGAGTTCTTTCATTTCTTTCTTTCTTTCTTTCTTTTGTTCTTGAGTTGAGTTGAGAGCAAGTATTCAAGAGTTCTGCCAGATCCGAGTAGTTCGAGATTGTAGTTGTACAAGAGTTAGTCATTGTATCTTGTTGAGATGATTGTTGTAGTCTACTTGCAGCCCGTGTAGAGCCAATAATTATCTTCAAGACAGTGCTTACCAAAAGCCTGCCTCAACTACGCTTTGAGTCTCCAAAAGTTCTGAAGTTCTTTCAAAGCTTTGGCTATTTTCATATCTAAATCTTGTTACACCATCTAGCTTTCGTTTGAGTTTGAATATTATACATCGAGTATATTGTTTCTAGTAATTGAGGTGTAATCAATTTGCTAGTGTATTCAGTTTTAGATATACCATTTTCTCCCAACAATCAGATGACAATTATTATATTTAAACTGATGGCTGCAAACTCCTCCACCAATTTCACTACTTCTACCATCATTGGATCGCCCATTGTCAAACTACATGCCGAAAAACTTTGCTAGAAGTTGAAGCTGAGGTTCATATTGTTGAATTCTCAAAACATAAAACCAAGAAGAAAAATTTCAAGAAGAAAAATGTGAATCATGGGTCAAGGAATGAGGCTAGCAAACGCATTCGAGGAAATTGTTAGTTTGTGGTAAGAATGGCCATACCTGCAATGTGCAAGAACAAGAAGGGACAAAATTCCAACAATCAAGTCAATGTCGTGGAAAATGATGATTTGGTTGCTGTCATTTCTGAGGTAAATATGGCTTCAGACACAAAAGTTGGTAGACTAATACTGGTGCTACTAGGCACATTTGTAAGGACAAGTCATTGTTAATTATATATGAGAAGCTAGATGACAGTGAAAAGTTATACATGGTAAATGCTTCCACTCCCTTAGTGGAAGGCAAGAGAAAAGTCCTGATGAAATAGACTTCTGGAAAGATACTTACCCTTAATGACATATGTCGTGTGCTAAAGATTCGAACGAATCTAATGTCAGGAACCCTACTTAACAAAAATAGGTTCAAGCTTGTATTTGAGTCAAATAAATTTATTTTGACAAAGAGGGTATGTATGTGGGAAAAGGCTATATGAGTGATGATATGTTCAAATTGAATGTACTAGCACAAATGCCAAAGAATAATAATAATATCAACTCTTCTACTTATATTGTTGAGTTGTGTGATGTATGAAATTCTAGATTAGGACATATCAATTATTGTTCTTTAAATAGAATGGTAAACTCAGGATTGAATTTTAACATTGATAATAGACACAAATGTGAAGTTTGTCTTGAAAGAAAGTTTACTAGAAAGTCATTTTCATCTGTGGAAAGAAGTAATGAGTTACATGGTTTAATCCAGAGTGATGCATGTGACATGAAAAGTACTCCCACACGAGGTGGTAAAAAATATTTTGTCACATTCATTGATGATTGTAGTAAATATTGCTATGTATTTTTATTACATAGTAAAGATGAAACCTTTAATATTTTAAAACATACAAGACAGAAGTTGAAAATCAACTTTAGAAGAAAGTAACTATACTCAGATCAGATAGAGATGGTGAATATGAATCATCATCACTTTATGAATTATGTGAAGTTAATGGTATAATTCGTTCAGCTACAACACCTTATACACCACAACAAAATGTGTAGCTGAAAGAAAGAATCAGACTTTAAAGGATACGATTAATTGGATGTTAAATAGTTCATGTTTACCTCACAATTTGTGAGGGAGAAGCTTTGCTGATAGCAAAATTTATACCAAATAAAATTTCTAGCAATGTAAGTCTATGGGCATCCTGGTGAAATGCAAGTCTCTTCTAGAAATGGTGTTATTAAGAGAGACTATTCATTTCATGGTCTGGTCTTATACAAACTCTTTGTATAGGATACCCCTACTCACATGTCTCGATAAGAATGATCAGGATCAGATCATTTGTAGCACTTTACAACACTTCTAACAACTACAAAGCAGGTTGTATCCGTAGTGTCACAAGAATAAGGTACTCAACCTTATCCATCTACTATAGACCATTTAGGTTATTACCTAAACATGATCCACTTGTATGTCTCCACATACACGATTAAGTTACATAAAAAAACCTAGGATTTTAGTTTATTGGAATGAGTCATTGCACATAAAATAACAATTATTTTATTTATAACAATTTGTTTATAGAGATTTACAAACTACGAGAATACAAGAGATTTAGGACCTCAAACCCAGAACTTTCAATGTTTAAGCAGAAGCTCGGGTTTTCAAGAGTAGGTTACTTGCCGGTGATAATCTTGCATCCAATTCTAGCACTATGGATTCTACTGTTCATGCTTCTGATACTTTTTTGGGATGAAATGTTGCTATTCCTAGAAGTTCAGAGATTGATAAAGTGTTTGTACCTATTGAGAATACTATTGAGACTAGTTAGAAGAAACCAAAGGTATAAATGTCTCTGAAGAATATGTTTTAAAATTTGTTGTTGAGAATATTGTTTTTGCATCTTCTATGCTTTTATGTTATTGATTCGCAAAATGCACCTAGTGAAGAGGCTCAAACTGTTGAAGAGAATGTCAAGACTCTGGCTGAGTCATCCTCTTTACCGAATCATAGACTTGTGATTGATGTTTTTTTTTTTTTTACTACTGAGAATTCTAAGAATATGAAAAATGTTTCTTTATCTCATGTTGCAACTAAGTCTAGTGATAAAAGTCATGAGAATTCTCCTCGCTCTACACATTCTTATGATAAAGACGATGAAGACAATATTACTATTGCAAAGCTTTGATCAAAGACTTATTGGAGATTTGTTTAGTTGGCTTTATAATTTTTCTAAGGCAGTGGTTTCTACAGTTCTCTTAAATAAAGTCTTAACATCTGGTTGTGAAATTAAAGTATTTTCCTGCATAATATTTTCCTTGTCTGAAAATATCCGACTGTAATATTTCGTCCATTATTTTCCTTTATTTAATATAGTGGGTTATTTTTCGTGGACACATTGCCCCCCAAACGTAGGTGGATTATCACCAATCTGGGTTAGAAACTTATGTGTGTCTTACTTTTTTACTTGTTGTTAGTATTTTTGTTGTTAGATTGTCAGTGATTTCCGTTTAGCATCCATATTTCGAATGGGGAGTTTTTCACATTTTTACCAAACTATTAGGAAAATTAGTGTAATAGTAGTGGAGTTCCATTAATGGATCCTTGTAATAAGTCTAAATCACAAATATAATTGCATTTCTTTTCGTCGTGTTTACCAAGAATGATGAATTTTGTCATATTTACTGTTACTGTTACCGTTACCTCTGAAGGCCAAACCGTAACGATAACGGTAATGATAACAGTAAAAGTCTCAAAATTCATAATCTTTCATCTAAATAGTAACAACGCAATAACGATACGACGTAATTTTCAAACGCAATTGAATTGAGCTCGCTTTGCTCGTTATCAGTTTGCATTTGTTGATTAGAGATTTGGAGATCACTTTTTCACATTACCATTGATTTATTACGTTTTAACTGAGATAACCGTGACCACGTAATTCAATTGGTAAAAAAACATATATAAACAAAGAAAAAGAGTAATGTGCATCACTAGTAATATCTTTTTTCCAACATAACCTTTGATCATCCAATGCAAAAACAAAAGTCCCATAAAAAAAGGGTGAGAAAATGTGAGAGAAAATCAAGAAGAATGGCCGAAGATCAACCGCTTGAAGACCAAAAAGCAATCAGTGAGTTTATGGAAACATGTCTTATTTGCAGCTTCTTGAAGGGCATAATACTCTTCAAGGGTCATATTATAATTCGTGTCATCGTCTTCGATTTTGTAATAATTTCCCATTCTTTTTTCTTCGCAGTCATCGTCGGAATCTTCGGACTCCGACCACCACATTGTGCTGTATGGTAGCGATCCGAACGGCCGCGGTATCTTCGGCGGCCCCATGACTGGACCTCGGCAAGGAACTTGGCTGCCCATAGAACACAAATAGACTGATTATCAAGTGCTTTGAGTTCTTGCGATTTGGATGTTTGAAGCCGTTTTAGTTTATGGCATTTGTTTAGTATATATAGAAAACAAAGAAAACAAAGTTTCATTAGGAAAAGGAATTTATTTTACTACTCCGACTTCTTGATACTTTCGGATTATTTCTGAGGGAATTTCGAGATCGTTTTTGTTTCCTATTTTATATTGGAATATTATTTAATGTTCTCTATCTACATTTATTTATATATATATATATTCTAAAAAAGGGTCTACAACTTTTCTAATTTGGAAAATAGCTCAAATTTAAATTTTGTTTTATATTTTTAGTTCCAAATTATGTAATTTTGAAAATAATATTTTTATGTTTTTAGTGTATTTAGATTTTAAATTTAAAACTTTAAAATGTAAGATTATATTTGGAAAAAACACATATAAATATAGTCTTTCATATTATAAACGTAATTGTTTTTAATTGAAATATGTATTATGGAATTTATCATAAATTATATAATGCTACAAAATAATAATTATACAAAAAAAATAATTGAAACATGAATTAATTAATTATAATTTATATTCAACTTAGAATTTAGTGAGTAACAACAACTAGTTTTATGGTTTATAATTATAATATCAACACTTTGTACTAAAAATAATAATATATATAATATCAACACATTTAAAACAATTGTTTAAATTAGAATCAAATTATTCACTTTGTTGCCAGACATATTTGAAAACTTAAAATAAATTTTCATTGAATCTCTCGTTTTCAATTTTTTTTTATTATTATAACTACCGAACATGTCCTTGGTTATTTGAATATTTTTCTCTTTTTGCTAACATGAAAAGGGATATTGCATTTGTGTCCTTATTCATTAAGGACCTATTTGAAATGACTTAGAAAAACTGTTTTTCAAAAATTCATTTCCATTTTAAATACATTTGGTTTTAAAAAACCCTTAAAATAAAACAAAGTTGTGTTTGACTACTTTTTTCCCTAAAAGTGTTTCTACATGCTAATTTATTCGATTTGTTATTTAATAAAAGTGTTTTTATTAATGTTGTCAAATTACTATAAAGGAATTTTTCGACATCCTGAGGTGGTCAGATGTTGGCCAGTGGTGGTCACTAGAGGTTGGTTCGTAGTGGTCACTAGAGACGGTGATCGGAGGCCAACTAGTGGTTGTTGCTAACGGTGGTTGTTGGAGGTTATGGCCAGAGTTTGTCGACAGTGGTGTTAGCGTTTCTCGTACAAATTAGGGAGAGATTAACCATTAAATATTAAAAATTCATTTCCTTAAAAATTGGTTTCAAGCTAAGAATCACAGACACAGATACGGATACGCAATACGAATATGATCGGGTACGACAATTCATTAATTTCTAAAAAACTAAGACGTGGATACGTCTAAGATACATCATTTTTAATATTTTTTTATATTAAATCATATTATACTATATGTATGTGTTATATATATATATACAATTAAGAAAGACTAATTACCCACTACTATTAAAAACTTAAAATTAAAGCAATTTCAAAGGAGAGTGAAGACAAAGAGCCTGGTGAGTAAAACTGACCGATGGAAAGAAGAGCTTTGAGTTGAGGCGCAGTCAAGTTGAGACGTGGTCGACGGTGAGCTAGGGCATGGTTGGTAGATGAAGAGAAGAGGAAGACTCAACTAAAACTCGTTAAAGAATGAAGACGAAGAGAAGAGGAAGACTCGTTGAAGAGAAGAGGAAGACTCGTTGCAGAGAAAGGGCGACTCGTTGAAGACGAAAAAAATAGTTTTAGGGGTCTGTGTCATCCATAAATCGTTGAAGAGGAAGATACAAAGAAGAAGATCAGAATGTGAGCCGTGAGGGAACGATTTTAATTTGTAGGACATTTGTTTGTTTTAATTTTCTGATCATTTTTAGTTTTAGTTGTTATATTATTTTTTTTAGTTATTTTTCTTTTGGGATGAGGTTGAATGTAATTGAAATTATAATAATAATAAAAATGATGAAATTAAGTGAATAAGTGGGTTATTGGTCTCTTGGGCTTAATATTTAGGGCTAGTTGCATAAATAGAATTCAAGCCCAAAATAATAGAATATGTAGTACAAGGATAAAATAATTGCATATATAGATCAAAAAATGGTAAAAGACTAAGAAAACCCATGCCTAGCCACCATTTTGCTCACTGGTTTCCAATTTTCTCAAATTAAAAGATATCATAATAGTAACTATCAATGATAGCCACTGTTAGCTGCTATCAACTGCTACCGCTGATAGCTTCTATCAATTGCTATCGATGATAGTTGTTATCATCGATAGCTTTCAATTCGAGAAAAATTAATACAATCTTGAAATATTAGCTTTTAATTTACTATCAATTATCAATAACTATCATTGATACACTTTCATCAATTGGAATCAACCTTGAAATATTAAGACTTAAGGCTATCAGTGGCTATCAATGATAGAATTATAAATAGTGATCGACTTTGAAAGAAAACTAACAACTTTGATTACCATAGTAATTATCACTAATAATATCTTTTATCACGACTATCACTAATAGCAGCTACCATTCCTTATCACTGATAGACTTTCATCAATTAGAATTAACCTTAAAATAGTAACACTTAAGGCTATCAACGATAGACTTCTATAACTGGTTGTCACCTTTGAAAGAAACTTGATATATAGATATTACCTAAGTTCTATCACCGATATCACTAATATCACTCATATTGTGGTTATCAGTGATAGCTTCTTTCATTGATAACATCACTGATAAAATGTTATCAATGATCTCACTGATATCATGCTATCAGTGGTAGCTCTCTATTATCGAAAACGTGCTATCAGTGGTAGCTTCTATCACCGTTAACATGCTATCGGATAGCTTCTATCACTGATAACATGCTATTGAGTAGTTTCTATCATCGATAACATGCTATTAGTATTAGCTTCTATCATTGGTAACATGCTATCAGTAGTAGCTTCTATCAATCATAGCCACTAAACACTTTTTTACCTTTTTTTTGTCCTTCCCAAACATTTATAAGTCCCTTTTCTTTTCGATGATAGTTTCTATCACTGACAAACATGCTATTAGTTATAACTTCGATGCATTCCACTTACATTTTAGTTTGAGATTCAACTTTATGAATTAAATTCACTAAGTTGACTATCAATGATAGATTTCTACAAGTGGCTACTAACTATGAAAATATAATCAAAGATTAAGCTATCAATGATAGAAAATATTAGTGACTATCACTGATAGACTTTTATTTGCTATTTATATTTATTATTTGTTATAATAATCAAACTTGATGATTGACTTGTTAGTATTAAGTCACTTATGAACTGAGTACTTTTAAGTCTTGGGTACAAAACTCAGTCTCATAATTCTTATGAAGAAAAAAAAGGGAAGAAGAAAAAATTCAAATAAAGGAAAGAAAAATTTTAAAAATAAGAGAAAGAGAAAAGCAAAAACTAAAGAAAGGAAAGAAAATTAAATAGAAAAAAAAGGAAGCAAAAACGGGAAAAGTGAAAGAAAAAATAAAAAAAGAAAAAGAAACTGAGATAAAGAAAATAAAATAAAATAATAAAAAAAAGAAAAATGAAGAAACAAAAATCGAATAAAGAAAAGAAAATTAAAAAAATAAAATATAAAAGAAGGAAATGAAAGAAAAAAAAAAAGAAAGGAAAGAAAAAGAAAGGGAAAAAGAAGGAGATGAAAGAAAATAAAATAATAAAGGAAAAAAACAAAAATCGGATAAAAGAAAGAATAAAATAAAATAAAAAATAAAAGGAAGCCTTTCCCCGTCAAGTGAAGCTCCTAAGCCTCAATCAAAGAAAAGATGAAATAGCGTCTTGCTACACTACACGACACGAGTGACGGGTGAAGTTGAAAAGAAGCAAAAGTAGGAGAAAGAAAAGAAAATAAATAATAAAAAATAAAAGAAAGAAAATAAACAAAAACTGGAGAAAGAAAAGAAAATAAAAATTAAAAAAATGGAGGAAAGAAGCAAAAATAGAAGAAAATAAAGAAAATAAAAAGACTAAAGAAAAAGGTGTGCAATAAGACAAGGAATGGCGAAATTGAAAATTAAATAAAAATCAAATATTGACTAGTCAATTTATACATATTTACAAATATTTTAAATATGGAATATATTATTAGATTTTTTCTCTTATTCTACTATCTATTACAAATATTATAATATTTATGCTAAGATGTCAATTTTTGGTCTTGTTGTATTCCTTTCATGTATCTAGGAGGGGATACCCGTATTTATAATTTTTTTAAAAAAATCAGACACTCCATTTCATGTCTCTGGATGTATCAATATCAGATACGAATTTGATACCGATTCTCTGCCTCTTTTGAAACACATGTGTTTCATAAGTTTCAAGTGATTATCTCAAACCAAATAATTTTATAAACTCATTTTTTTCAAAATTTATTTTGAGTGGTTGCCAAACACTCAAATTGTTTTCAAAATAACTTATTTTTTAAATTAATCATTTGAAAAATATTTTTTTCCTTTTTAAATTAACAATATTTGACCCCACAAAATTAGCAACTTTTTAGCCCACCAAATTTTGATAACAAAAGTTTTATTATTATTACTTGAAAGTTTTGAAGATTATTGGTAGAAGTTGTATGTTTTATCTTTAATCATGGGACTTAAATAAACTTTTAAAGAATTCATCCATCGCAAATGAGATAAACCGGTTGATGCAATCCATTTTATTCAAATTAATTATTCGTTTGGTTTTTCATTTATCTATTTAACTAAATAATTCTGTAAAGATTATTACTTTTTAATTAATATTACGTAATATAAATATCATATATTAATATATTTAAAATTACATTTATATGAAGGTTAAATTAAAAATTTAGTTTCCAAATTCTAAAATTCATGATTATGAATCTCTGAAATTTCAATTTTAATTCTAGTCCCTAAATTTTCAAAAAAAAAAAAAAAAAAAAAAAAAAAAATCTCTAGTCCTTAGAAAATGTCTAATGATTGTATAAACTAATTCAATTTTTATATCTAAAAAATCTAAAAAGTATTCAAAGTGTTTTAAAATTGATCATTTTATAAGACAAAAAATGTTTCTGTCTACTTGAACCTTAAATTTTAAATTTTAAAGTGATTAGATACATGAAATTTAAAAAGATGTTTAATCCAACCTATTAAGCACAAAGTTAAATTTAATGTCTAATATAACCTTTAATTTTTATCATTTTCATGTATGTATGAAACATATTAGATGTAAAATTAATATTTTGTTGACATGTTAAATGATACGTTAATAACATGCGATGAAATGATAAGACTTATGAGGTTTAACACTTAGTTTTATCTGGTCAAACCCAAGTGCAAATTCAACCAGAGTCTTGGTGAGTCCAGGGTCGAATGTAGGGATTGCTTGTAAATGTGCGGTGAAACTAAAAATATAATCGTAGTGCAAATTGAAATGTTGAAAGGAGTTGAGTGAATGTGTTGTTTTAAATCTAAGTACTATGCAATGAAAATTATGTCTAAATGAAACCGTGTGAATTTAGTGACAGATATGTGATAATTGGGTTGAGAAGAATTGTTACTAACACTTCCTAAACAACTAAGTGGATTATGTGATCAAGCGATGCATTCAATGTTACGACCAACACTTCTCAGTGTATCTTGCCACATTATCCTATTTCTAAGATGCATGTCATGAGTGCAATGTGTAGAGGATATACTTATTTCTAAGAAACATCTTCTCTTTTTTTATGAGTTCCAAATCTAAAGTCTTTCAAACTCAGATTAAATTTACTTAGAACATTCTTTCAATTGATTCAAGCAGGCATATAAGCATGCATAAGACAAGTTGATCGCATGATTCTCTTGTTGCTTAGTAGTGTCAGCTACATACTTCTCAACCCATTAGACAATTTAGCTACGCATGATATTGATGGAAAAGATGAATAAAAGATAAGATGAATATGTATTCATATTGCGCAGTCTGAATTTGTCAATATAGAAATTACAATGCAAATACACAAAGAGAAAGAAAGCAGTATAGAATCATGTCGTGGTCTACTATGTTTTGCTCCTTCCAGCTCTTTTGATGACTGCTTCAGTTAGAACATTAAGCAATGGTATCTTTCTTCCCTTCTCACAGGAATTATAAGCTCTCACTAAGGAATTTTTATGGAAAAATAGGAAGTTTTTTTAGCAGAGTTTCTTCTCAAAATTTTCTCTCCTCTCCCACTATCTCTTTGCATGAAAATTACATGGATATTTATAGGCATTCGAGGATGCTTTTTTCTTTATCTTTCTCATGATTGCATTGATGGGGCGCATTAAATTTCATACCCTGGCACGCCATCTGCAACGTGTCAAGGGTTCATTGAATCTTCGACAAAGTTCTCTTGTCGGCTACCAACGTAATCTGTGATTTGACTCCCATCACCCATGTCATGTCATGTCTTATCGCTTATAGCTATACGATCGTCTATTTTTCAGCAGTTCTTGTTTGACCACGTTGGTGGGTACTTGGCTTATGTGATCGTATGTTGGTTGCACTAAAGTGTATTCTGCATAAAGATAGCAATATCAACCCGAAATTTAGATATGTTAGATATTGAGAGTGTGTGATCGCATACTTCATTTTTTTGTTTAAATTCTTTGGTAAAGAATGTTGAAGTTTCATGATTTTTCTTATTTTTTACATGGAAAAGTTACAATTACTTCTATTTCTACAAGTTATCACACCCCCAAATTTAAAATAATGCTTGTCCTCAAGCATATACTTATGATTTCTTAGTATTTCGATCGCCTTCATGAGTTGCCTAGACCTCTCAAAGTGCTTAACCCAATTTGCTAGACCAAAACTTTCTTGAGTTTTATTCTTTTTTTCTCTAAATTTATTTCTAACCTTGGGAAGCTGTAAGTTTAATCTTCAAAAATCTTTTACTCATTTTTAAGGCAATTTCAAATTTCAGAAATGGAGGTTTTGAACAAAATAAAAGGAATCTCTCCTTGCTATTTCTGTGGTGATCTTGCATTGATCCAAGTGTCTAACCTTCGTTTTGACTTGCTCCTACGGGTGTCATGTAGATATCCAATTACGAGCCAGTCGCTCTTTTCAGACTAACTCATGCCTTGTCTTTTTATGGCAGTGGAGTTTTGATCATTTATTCTTTACTTTGATCATGATTCTTGCCTTCTTTTTGGCTTGCCCCCACAGATATCATGTAGATATCCAACCACGAGCAAGTTCCGATCTCAACACTTTTTTTTTTTAAAGACAAAAAAGTATTCAAGGAGATTAAATAATTTTGAGCAGCAAGATCCTCATTGCTGAAGAAAAGAAATATGTGATGGTACTAAAAAGTTTTTTTTGTAAAAGAAGTTTTTTGTGAAGCCCTTTACGCTTACTGAAACTTAGAAATAATTTCAAAGGAAAAATAATCCTACAACTTAATACTAATCCAGTCTAGGCGTTAGTGTTAGAGCATAATTTCATCTCTGGGGTCATTATTGGCAGCCAAGGCAATAGAAAAATAATAAGCGATCAAAAGTATGTATGTGATACAAATAGAAAGAGAAGGCACAAAAGATAGACAAAATTTCCAATGAATTTATATTCAAATATTGAAGTGAAGATACATAAAAGTAAAAAAAAAAAAAAAAAAGGAAAAGATAACGACATCAAGCTAAAATAAAAATAAAATAAAAAAAAGAAGGATACCACCCCCAAATTTAAGTTTCTCCAGCATCATTGTCGCTATCTCGCGGTGAATTTTCATTGGGAAAGTGCAACAGATTCTGGAGATGTGGGGGAATTGGTGGCACCACCACTAGGCGAGCGATGACATTCTTGAATAATTCAACCATATAATGGAACTGATTGTGCTACCTTTGCGTCAAAACTGCCGCATGAAGTCACGCGTTGTATTTTGCTAGTCTTGGACAAATTCCCTCAGCTCGCTATATTGTCTAACAAGCTCGTGTTGATGTCACCTTAGATCATTCATTTGCATATGAAGTGATTGTTGTTGCCGCGATAGTGCATCGAGACCTCCAAAAATCGGTTCACAGAGGTCATCATGAAGGAATTTTACCATTCATCTTCAAGGTCGATCCCTTCAGAGTCATTTGCATGTTCGTTATGCACTTTTTTACTAGGTTGACGCTCATTATCCTCGTCTTGGATTGTATGTCCTAAAACTCGTAGTTTTGTAAACAATAAACATATATGGAGTTTATTCAGACAAGTGTTGTTGATTGTTTAATAACACTAAATCCAATAAACTACAAACCCTTGGCTATTGTCATGAATACTTGGACTTTATGTGGAGACATAAACTTGATCAAGTTCGAGTAAAATAGCATAAACTGTCTATAGTACTTGGATTAGGTTGGGTACCTATTTTTGGAGATACTATTGAATACGACCCGCTTTGTGATTGTTACAAATGTTGTAAAGTGTCATAAGTGATGTGATCAGTTCGTTCATGTAGAGACATATGAGCAGGGTTGTTCTACACGATGAGATTGTTTAAAACAGACCACGAAATAATCACTGTTACGTATTAACACCGTTTACTGTTAATACTGTTTAATTTCACTTCTTGATGACCTAGATAACTTGATCTGAATCCTGAGCTGTCTATGAACTCCTATTTATTCGCGATTGTCCTTTGATCTACGTAAGTGAGGGTAAGCCCAGCATCACTACTCAATATGCCTCCCATTTAAAGGATAAGACCGGGTGGATGGCTGGGGACATAGAATTTGCAAGATGGAATTCACTCCTACCCATTTTAGGGATAATAAAAAGGTTGTTCCCTTAAAGGTTGATCTTGGGTCTTGAACAAGAGGCTCCATCCTCTCGTTTTCCTGAAAAGGAATGGAGTTAGTGATTATGATCCTAAATCAATTGTTCATTAGAGGGACAGTGGTACTTAAGGAGAAACAATGTAACTCAAGGATATTTCGGTATTTGACCTAGCTAAGGTTACGAACAACCTTTGAAGGATCAACTTATTAATGATGGTTATATCAAATGGACACATAATATATCTATGGTGAAGGGAGTGCAACTACAGGCTATAGTTGACAGTCCTGTTAGTGAATGAATGTTGATTAATTAGGTTAAAGAGTTTGGCCGGTTAGTCTCGAATCGTTGGAGCCCATGATCTGTAGGTCCATCGGGTCTCCTTGCTAGCTCAATATGAACAATAAAGAACTCTGTGAAGTAAGAATTTGAAATGTTCAGATTTGGATTTTAGGGAAAATTGTATTTTATATGAGATATAGTTTACAATTAAATAATTAATTTATTAATTAATTATTTTTGAAAGTATACTTGATCATTAGTATGAAATTGTTTTCTAAACTTGATTAATATGATTAATCAAAACTAGGTGTCTTAAACAATTTAATATATGATATTGAATTCTTTTTTGTTTAATTGAAATTGTTTTAATTAAATAATTTCCAAAATTTGAAAATTGTATCTCATTTTGTTAATAAAAAAAATTAATTAGTAGAAAAATCCAATTATTGGATTTTTCCACTAACAAAGTGGACATTGAAGTTACATTTCCCAAGCTTGACGCCTAGAGATTACATGCTAATGGAGTTTGAGGTGGAAGACATGCAAAATGAGATTTTACATGTGTTTTTTCTACAAAAGGCTTTGTTTTTTAATTTTGTAAGACTAATGCTTCCACAACTTTTGACCTAAAATTTTCCACCTCATTTCTCTTTACTCTCCTTCTTTCTATAGTGAAATTCCCTTATTTTCACTAATATAACGTTCCCATAACCGTGTTCTTCAATCGGAGAATAGCAGATTTACTGTTGGTGGTGTCAATCGAGCTCAGGAGAGGAAGATTGTGGTGGAGTCTTCAAAGTTTGTATTCTCTAACCCTTTCCATGCTCATTCTTATTTTAAATGAAATTAGAATGTTGTCGATTTCACCGCTTCCGTTGTGCATGCATTCTTTATGTTCCATCAATTGGTATTAGAGCATGCTTATAACGTTCTATTCCATTTTGGTGGGTGTTAATTCATGTGATGAATGTTTGGTTGACTAAAGTGGATATGATGAAATATAGAAGAGGGAAGAGAAAAACAATGCACAGTTTCGTGGAAACCCTAGTACAGGGAGAAAAACCACGGTATAGAATTCTTTCTTATTAGTTAATCTTATAAAAAGAATACATAGTGACTGCCAGCTTAAATAGAAAAAAAGGAAACCCTAGGGTACAGGTATAAAGACAAAAATGCCCCTAGAGTAAAAAACCCTAATTTCAACACTCCCCCTCAAGTTGAGGCGTATATGTCAGTATGACCCAACTTGCTCACACACGAGTCAAACAACTGTCTGGACAGTCCCTTTGTTAGGACATCTGCAATCTATTGGTTGGAAGAAATATAAGGAACACAGATATTGCCACTATCAAGTTTCTCCTTGAAGAAATGCCGATGAATCTCTACATGCTTTGTTCTATCATGTTGAACTGGGTTATTTGCTATACTTATTGTGGCTTTGTTATCACAGTAGAGTTTCATTGGATCTGTATGATCTTGGTCAAGGCTCTTAAGACTTTTTCAAGCCAAATTTCTTCACAGATTCTCAAACTCATGGTCCGGTGCTCAGCTTCGGCACTACTTCTGGCAACAACACCTTTTTTTTACTCCTCCATGTGACAAGGTTACCCCACACAAAGGTAGAATACCTGATGTTGACTTTCTGTCTACCACAGACCATGCCCAATCTGCATCTGTGTGTGGTTCGATGCATTGTCTTTTAGTTTTCCTGAACATCAAGCATCTCCTTGAAGAAGTTTGTCAGATATCTCAGAATGCACTCCACTGCCCTCATATGTTCTTCGTACGGAGACTGCATAAACTAACTTACCATACTCACTACATATGAAATGTCGGGCCTAGTATGAGAGAGATATACCAACAAGCCACTGATATCTCTCTTTGTTAACTGGAACTCCTTTACTCATATCACTTAACTTTGAATTTGCTTCTATTGGAGTATCAACTGGTTTACAGCCTGTCATAACTGTTTCCTTAAGCAAGTCCAGAGTATATTGCCGTTGGGAAATTGAAATCCCTTCTCTCGATCGAGCTACCTCCATTCTAAGAAAGTACCTTAGTTTTCCAAGGTCCTTGATTTCGAATTCCTCAACCATTTTTGCCTTTAGTCGGTCAATCTCTGAGGTATAATCACCTAAAATGACAATATCATTAACAAAAACAATTAAAACTACAATCTTCCTGGATACTAACCTCTTAGTGAAGAGAGTATGATCCGAATGTCCCTGGCTATACCCTTGTGACTTTACAAACGTAGTAAACCTATCAAACTAGGCCCTTGGGGACTGTTTTAACCCATACAAGGACTTCCTTAGTCTGCAAACACAGTGGTTAAACTATTTCTCGAATCCTGGGGGAGGACTCATGTAGACTTCTTCCTCCAACTCTCCGTTGAGAATGGCATTCTTCACATCAAGCTGGTGAAGGGGCCAATCTTTATTAACTGCAACTGAAAACAGAACCCGTACTATATTCAGCTTTGCTACTAGTGAAGAAGTCTCAGAATAATCAACCCTGAATGTCTGAGTAAAACCCTTGGCAACCAATCTGGCTTTGTATCTATCAACTGTTCCATCGGGCCTATACTTTACTGTGAACACCCATTTACATCCGACTGCTTTATGACCATTTGGAAGAGTGACTTGGTCACATATATGATTTTTCTCGAGAGCCCCCATTTCTTCCATGACTACGACTTTCCATTCAAGAATTTCCAATGTTGTATGTATATTGTTTGGTATCACCACTGTGTCTAGGTTCATAGTGAGGGCCTTGAACTCAGGAGACAGGTTGCTATAGGATAGGTAACTTTGTAGTGGATATTTTGTACACGATCTGGTACCTTTCCTGAGGACAATCGGGAGGTCAAGGGATGCATCTCTGTCTTTACTTTCCTCGGATTTCATACTGCACTCACCCTTCTACTCATATGTCTCATGTTCTGTCGTTTTCCACTTTCAGTTGTGTTTTCAGCTGGAATAGGTGACATTTCTTTTCCAAGTTCAACAATATTCTCTGCTAGAACAAGTGTCTCACAATCATCATTTTCTACCTCGATTACATCTTTGCTGTCATTGTCTTCCCTATTTTTGCCCTTACCATTTTCAATACAAACATCAGTTTTATCATATTTGTTACCATCATCAGGGATAGGACTATTAATACCTGGAATTGATCTCCGTTCTGACTCATGGACTGGAGCTAGAGAAATAATAGGCACTGCCATTTCCTTCCTGAGATTCCTTCTATAGTATGTGATCCATGAGACTTGTTTGGTCGATAGAATGGATTCATTGGTACTGATATCAAGGATGGGTTCAGGCAAGATAGATAGACTCGGACCCCAATTGGTTTCTTCACTATTGTTCTCCCCCTGAAGAGAACCACTGGGAAAGAATGTATGATCTTCGAAGAATGTCACATCCATGGAGACAAAGTATTTCCTAGAAGAGGGATGATAATACTTGTACCCACGCTGATGAAGTGGATACCCCACAGAGACACATTTCTGAGCCCGAAGGGTAAACTTGGTTCGGTTAGGGCCATGAGTATGAACAAACACAAGACAACCAAAGACTCGAAGGGGTACATCAGAAAGAAGCCGGGTATTTGGATAGAACTCTTTAAAGGAATCTAAGGGGGTTTGGAACTTTAAAGCCCAGGACGACAATCAATTTATCAGATGGGTTGTTGTCAAGAGAGCATTACCCCATAAATAAGAAGGAAGGGAAGTGGACAACATAAGAGACCGAGCAACTTCGACTAGATGACGGTTTTTCCATTCGGCCACTCCATTTTGTTAAAGGGTACGCAAAGGAACTATGATTGACTATTCCTTTTGAGATTAGGAACTCTCTTAAGGAATTATTAAGGTATTCTCAACCATTATCACTCTAGAGATTAGAGATTTTGGCATTGAACTGAGTTTCTATAAAATTTTAGAATTCTTGAAAGACCGATATAACTTTGGATTTTTCGATCAGAAGGAAAACCTAGGTTAGCCTAGTATGACCGTCAATGAGGGTTACAAACCATCGCTTTCCAGTGATGGTAGTAATAGGTGACGGACCCCGGACATCGCTATGGAACAAGGTGAATGGTTTAGAAGGCTTATAAGGCTGAGACTTGAAAGAAACACAGGGTTGTTTTGCTTGGACACATATACCGCATTTTAACTTAGAAATATTAACATTATGAAAAAGATGAGGAAACAAATAATTCATATACTGAAAATGAGGATGGCCAAGGCGATAGTGCCATAACATATAGTCAGTTTTAGAAATAGAAAAATGAGATGAAAACAAACTAGCCCTATCACATATCTTAAATGAGGCTTCTTCAGTGAGGAAATAAAGCCTCCTGTCATGCCGGGCAGTGCCAATCGTCATCCTCGAGTTCAGATCCTGAAAAACAATAGCATCAGGTGAGAAGATAACACGACATTTTAAATCCCTCATAATTTTACTAATAGATACAAGATTGTAAGAAACTTTTAACACATATTGGAGAATTAAGCCATCAAAGGGCGACACCGTCCTTTTCCAGCAACAGGGGCAAAAGACCCATCAACAATCCTGATCCTTTCATTTCCAACACTAGGTTGATAAGAGAAAAACTGGTCAGAGGAACCAGTCAAGTGGTTTGTGGCCCCTGAATCTAATATTCGTAGTTTATTACCAATTATACTCACAAGGCCAAAGGAGTGAAATTTACTTGATTGAGCAATAGTACTCACCCCAATTGTACTCAAACTGTTCTTACTGTCAACTCAAGACTGCTTCTGAGTATGTTCATCTGCTGAGTCACTCATTAGGGCACGACCAGTTTTTGATTTGTCATGAGACTGTCGTCTCTTGCTATTTGGGGGTCTCCCATGCAATTTTCAACACTAGTTCTTTGTGTGCCAGGGCTTCTTACAGTGCTTACACACAGGAGGGGGTTTTTTATCGCCATCAGCACTAGGCGACTTTGCAACGAAAGCTGCTACATCAGTTGTAGTAATAAGGTTATTCATGGCGCATGACCAATCCTTTCCAGTCATATTTCGAAGCAAACTTCTCTAAGAGAGGGTGTAGAATGTTGGCCATTTAATTTTTCTCCTACGAGAAATCCTGTAGAGTTGTCCATCGAGCCAGATAAATAAGAAGCATTTGGAAAAATAGAGAACGAATTTATCGAATTTTCTGAGTAGACTTGTTGAACCGGTTGGGGATTTGCGCCGAGAATCGTATCCAAGTCTGAAATTTGTTGTTGGAGATATGCCAACCATTTCGAACGTCATCAGGGCATTGGGTCGAGCCACGAGTGACTGGAAAAGAAGCAACCACTGACGGTTGGACAGATGTCGTTGGCGGCTGCAGATGGTTCTCATACCTTCCTGGCACACGAGGTGGCATCAGCTGGTTCGAACGGCTGAATAGCTTGAGCGGCATCTGATTTGATCAGCTAGAAGGCTCGAGCGAAGTACTTAGCACGGACGACAGCACCCCACTGCCACGACAATCGATTAGACCTGGCACAAAGGACTCGAATGGTGCGATCGACACGGATGACAGAAACCCATGGCTGGACTCAAGCGACTTAATCAGCTTCGTCTCCATCCGACTGTCAAAGGTAGCGCTACTTTGGTATTGATCTCTGATCATGGCTTCCATCTGGCGTGGAGGCTCCCATCGACTACGGCTCTCCATCGACAGCTGACCCCGGCCCTCTATTGATTGCAGCTAAACGGCTGAAATCAGCTTTGGTAGGGCTGCTTGAAAGCATTCCTTCATGGCTGCTTGAATAGTTGTTTTCATGTCAACACTTAAAATTCCATCGGCTGAAGAAGACTATGGTTGGTTCTCTTCCATGACGGCTAGGGTTTCGTAACCTAGCTCTGATAGCATGATGAAATATTGAAGAGGGAAGAGAAAAACAATGTACAGTTACATGAAAACCCTAGTACAAGGAGAAAAACTATGGTATAGAATTCTTTCTTATTAGTTAATCTGATACAAAGAATACACAGTGTTTGCCGGTTTAAATAGAAAAAAGGGAAACCCTAGGGTACAAGTATAAAGACAAAAATGCCCCTAAAGTAAAAAATCCTAACAGATACATTACGGTTTTGACATTTTTTTCCATTTAATTTCTTATTGAAATTTGTAATTTCTCACATGTATATGAAGTTTAATATGTGTCAAAGGGCCTATAAATTTGCTAGAGTCATTAGAGTCATTTTTAGGCTGTAATTGCTCAGTACCAGGAAAGAGGACAACTTTAATTTGTTGGAGAAAAGCTCACGTGCCCAGTTTAAGCCTTCAGAACCGAGTTCTACCTCCTAGACCTGAGAAGCCAACGACCCGACTTGGTTCAGTAGAGTCCCTACGCGCGCCAGCTATCTCTTCACATCTAACCTGTTTGCTCTACAACCCGGCTTCATCAGTAGCCCCGCACGCGCCAGCTACCTGGTCGACTCGACCGGTCCGTGCGCCCACTTCGCGACCTGGTTCACATCTCGTCGACCTGCATGCTCCATCTGTTGACCAGTCGGTCTGGACCGGTCCAGTTGACCTAGTTGAGCCAGTTTAACCGGTTCAACCTGGTTTTTCATGTTTTCAAGCCGATTCGAGTGGTTTTTGGCCGCTTTGGATTGGTTCAAAGTTTTGAAGCCGGATCGAGGGAGCTGCTTGCTGAATTATGTGATAATTTAGTTGTTTGTTTACTTTTAATGCTAAAACCGGTCCCCTAATGTAATAATAAGTGTTGTTTACTTATTATGCATGTGATGTATAATATTGTTTGATTATGTGTGCATAAAGTATGCCATATAGTTTTTTAGAAACCCCACCATAGGATAAGCATGTGGCATGCATTTGTTATATGTTATAAGTGTTATAATGTATATAGTATGCATGCTAGGTTTTAATATAAGTGTTATATTAAAGCATGTTTGTTTAAGGAAGCATGTTATAGATGAATATTCTAAGGTTATAAATGTTATAATTTATTTTATAATTGTTATAAAATAACCTAGACTTTTAAAATCTATAACAAAGATAAGATGCATGCTTACCTAGGGTTTGCAATTCAATCGCATTTTTAAGAGTTAGAATAGGTCGATTACTTGTAAAACAAGAGTTGTTTACTTACCCAGGGAGATCTTGTCTAGGGTTAGGGGTACTTAAGTTGACGGTTTACGAAACACCTCTTACTTGGAGATCAAACTTGCGTCTAAGTCAATAACCCTAGTTTTATGAGCATGCATGAGTGGTGTAAGGTAATAAAATTGGTTTACCACTTAGACATCATAGGTTAATCCCGGTATAAGAGTTATACTAGGAAAATCACCTAGGCTTAGGTTGTTAAATATTAGCCGGTTAATAACCATGTAAATACCCGATCTTTTATAAAATAGAACATTTCAGCGGGAGATTAATAATATATGAGATATATTATTTCTAGCTCTCACGTCCCTAAGAGTTCACATCGCGAGATCTATGCTCGGCTTCGAGTTGCTATTAGTGGCTACCTCCGTTTAGAAAGTGTTTGCATGGGTCAATAGCAAGGTGAATAGGGGAAGTAGTTCATAGTAAGTGGGTGAAGGGTGTGTGTCAACATATCCTACGGTCTCTTTCATTAGGTCACACTGTAAGATTCCTATGTTGCACCTGTTGGTTGGCTTTATGCGACCCTTTGCTAGTTGTTTAGTGACGGCTATCCCTTCGGAGGGTTGTAACATAGGATCCGAAACACCGTGAACTCTAAAAATGGATAGGGTTACTTAAGTCCATTTTCAAACAATTGTTTCTCCCTTCGAGGTCTTATTTGATTTCGATCTTCGTAATTTGAAAGTGGCGGGTATACACTTACAAGACTTACAAGTGTTAGTAAAGTTCTTGACTAAATAAACGGTAACTAAGTACTATAAGGATAAGAGTTATTTTGGTGTTAGTATTTAGTCAAGAATGTCTTGATTCAGTGAAGGAGTAGTCACTGCCCTTCTGTGGGGGGCTATTCTGACTCACTGAAGTATCATAGCAAAATAATGATGAGAATGGATACATTATTTTTGCTAAATAAATTGGAATAAAAGACTTAAATCAATTCTCTAATAATTTGTTTACTTTTTCAGCAATGTCAACATCCATTATACAACTGCTAGCTTCTGAAAAACATAAGGGCGATAATTACGGAACTTGGAAATCAAATATTAACACGATACTAGTAATAGATGATCTTCGATTTGTTTTAACGGAGGAGTGTCCTCCATCTCCTGGTCTCAATGCAAACCGAACAGTTCGAGATGCGTATGACAGATGGGTCAAAGCTAATGAGAAGGCTCGGGTTTATATTTTAGCCAGTATATCTGATGTATTGTCTAAGAAACATGAAAGGTTAGCTATTACAAGAGAGATCATGGACTCTTTGCAGGGCCTGTTTGGAAAATCGTCCACATCTGCCATGCATGACACAATTAAATTCGTTTACAACTTCATAATGAAGGAAGGAACCTCTATAAAGGAACATGTTTTGAACATGATGGTTGATTTTGATGTTGCAGAATTGAACGGAGTCGTCATGAATGAGAAGAGTCAAGTTGCATTTATCATGCAGTCTCTTCCGAAGATCTTTTTTCAATTCAAAATGAATGCAATGATGAATAAGATTGAGTATAACTTGACAATTGTTCTCAACAAACTCCAGATTTACAAATATAAAGGTTAAGAGGCAGAAGAAAATGTTGCTTCCACCTCAAAGAGGAAACCACAGAAAGAATCGTCTTCTGGGAGTAAATTTGGCCCTTCTTTCTCTAAGAATAGAAGTATTCAAAAGAAAAAGAAGAAAACTGGGAAGGGGAAGGCTCCAACTGCATAGAAAGTTGAAAAAAAAAAAAAAACTAGGTAAATTAGATTTACTAGTTATTGAAACATGTATAGTGGAGAGTGAAGATTCTACCCTGATTTCTTCTCAAGAAACTAGTTCCTAGAGGCAGCTTGAAGAAGATGATATTACTCTTCGGGTTGGATCAGGGGAGCACATCTCAGCTAAAGCAGTGGGAGCTATTAAGTTAACTTTTGGAAATAGATATCTGCATTTAGAAAATATTCTTTATGTACCTTCTTGTAAAAGAAATTTGATATCTATTTCCTGTTTGTTGGAAGATTTGTATAAAGTAAATTTTTGTCTTAATGAAGTGTTCATTACAAAAAGAGGTATACAAATCTGTTCTACAAACTTAGAAAGTAACTTATATCAGTTAAAACAATCTAAAGTTGAAGCTGTATATAACACAGAAATGTTTAAAACAGCTGAAACTCAAAGAAAAAGGCAATGCATTTCTCAGAGTACCTATCTTTGGCACTTGAGACTTGGCCACATTAATCTCAGTAGGATTGAGAGACTGGCTAAAAGTGGTCTTCTAAACAAGTTAGAATATGTCTCTTTACCGCCATGTGAGTCATGTCTCGAAGAAAAAATGACAAAAAGATCTTTTTCTGGAAAAGGTCCTCGAGCCAAAGAAACCTAAAATCTCATGCATTCGGACCTCTGTGGACCGATGAGTGTTAAAGCACAGGGAGGTTATGAATATTTCATTATATTTATAGATGATTATTCAAGGTACGGTTACATTTACCTAATTCATTTTAAGTCTGAAGCTTTTGAAAAGTTCAAGGAATTTAAGACCGAGGTTGAGAACCAATTAGGTAAATCTATTAAGACACTTCAATCAAATTGAGGTGGGGAGTATTTGGACTTGAAATTCCAGGACTATATGATAGAACACTATATTCAGTCACAAGTCTCTGCACCAGGAATGCCTCAGTAGAACGGTGTATTTGAACGGAGAAACAGAACCTTGTTGGACATGGTTCGGTCCATGATGAGTTATGCTCGGTTGCCTAACTTGTTCTACGGGTATGTAGTAAAGATTGTAGCTTACATTTTGAATAACGTTCCCTCTAAGAGTGTGTCAGAAACACCTTATAAGTTATGGACAGGACGTAAAGCTAGTTTAGGTCATTTCTGGATCTGGGGTTGCCTGGCACATGTGTTGGTGAAAAATCCTAAGAAATTGGAACATCATTCAAAATTATGCCTGTTTGTAGGTAACCCTAAAGGAACGAGAGGTGGTCAGTTTTATGATTCTCAGGATGATAAGGTAATTGTATCGAAAAATGCCACATTCCTAGAGGAAGGCCACATTCGAGATCATAAACCCCGCAGTAAACTAGTATTGGAAGAGATTTCAAATAATGCTACAGACGAATCAACAAAAGCTGTTGATCAACCTTGCTCATCAACAAGAGTTGCAGATAGATCAAGGACGTCTAGTCCATCACATCCTACTCAAGAGTTGAGAGAGCCTTGATGTAGTGGGAGGGTTGTGAGACAGCCTGACCGCTATATGGGTTTAACTGAAACCAAAGTCAACATACATGATGATGGCTTAGAGGATGCATTAACATATAAATAGGCAATGGATGATGTTGATCGAGATCACTGGATCAAAGCCATGGACCTTGAAATAGAGTCTATGTACTTTAATTTAGTCTGGGAACTTGTAGATAAACTTGGTGAGGTAAGACCTATCGGTTGTAAATGGATCTACAAGCGTAAAAGAGACTATACGGGGAAGGTACAGACCTATAAAGCCCGGTTAGTAGCAAAGGGTTATACCAAGGTTGAAGGGGTGGACTATAAAGAAACCTTCTCACTTGTTGCTATGATCAAATCAATCAAGATACTCTTGTCCATTGCCAATTTTTATAATTATAAAATTTGGAAAATAGATGTCAAGACTGCCTTTCTAAATGGAGATCTTGAAGAAAGTATTTATATGGTCCAACCAGAAGGGTTCATTAAACAAGGTCAGAAGCAAAAGGTTTGCAAACTGAAGAGATCTATTTATGGATTGCAACAAGCATCTAGATCCTGGAATATAAGATTTGATACTACGATCAAATTTTATGGCTTTGAACAAAGCATTGATGAACCGTGTGTATACAAAAAGATCATCAACTCCATTGTAGCATTTCTAGTTTTGTATGTAGATGATATCCTACTTATTGGGAATAATGTAGGATACCTAACCGACATTAAAAATTAGCTAGTAACCCAATTTCAAATGAAAGATCTTGGAGAGGCGCAATATATTCTTGGGATTCAAATAGTTCGAAACCGAAAGAACAGAGTGCTAGCCATGTCTCAAACATCTTATATAGAAAGGTGTTGTCTAGGTTTAAGATGCAGGATTCGAAAAGAGGTCTTTTACCTTTAGGAATGGAATACACTTGTCAAAGGAACAATGTCCTAAGACACCTAAATAAGTTGAGGATATGAGATGAGTTCCCTATGCATCGGTAGTTGGAAGTCTGGTGTATGCAATGCTATGTACTCATCAAGACATATACTTTGCAATAGGGATTGTCAATAGGTATCAGTCCAATCCTGGTTATGAACATTGGACTACTGTTAAGAATATCCTCAAGTATCTTAGGACAACGAGGAGCTATGTGCTCGTATATGAAAATAAGGATTTGATCCTTACGGGATATATTAACTCCGATTTTCAGACCGATATAGACTCTAGGAGATCTACTTGGGGATTGATGTTCAGTCTAAATGGAGAAGCAGTAGTATGGAAAAGTATTAAGCAAAGCTGCATTGCAAACTCCATAATGGAAGCAGAATATGTTGCTGCTTGTGAAGCAGCCAAGGAAGCAGTATGGGTTAGGAAGTTCTTAAATGATCTGGAAGTTGTTCCAGACATGCGACTGCCAATCACTTTGTATTGTGATAACAGTAGGATAGTAGCGAACTCCAAAGAACCTAGAAGCCATAAGCATGGAAAACATATTGAGCACAAATATCATCTCATCAGAGAGATCGTGCTAAGGGGAGACATTATTGTGAGACAAATAGCATCTGAGGACAATATTGCTGATCCGTTTACTAAGGCCCTCCCGGCTAAGATTTTCAAGGGTCACCTAAAGAGTTTAGGACTACGGGTAGAATAAATAGGGCAAGTGGGAAAGTGGGTATGGAATGCCCTAGTTTATTGTATTTAGTTTTCTCTCACAGCACTCAACTATGTTGTAACCCACTAGGAGTTTTAGTCCAAGTGGGAGTTTGTTGGATTGTATGTCCCAAAACTCGTAGTTTTGTAAACAGTAAACACATATGTAGTTTATTCGGATAAGTGTTGTTAATTGTTTAATAAATCTAAATCCAATAAACTACGAACCCTTGGCTATTGTCATGAATACTTGGACTTTATGTGGGGACATAAACTTAATCAAGTACGAGTAAAATAGCCTAAATTATCTATAGTACTTGGATTAGGTTGGGTACCTATTTTTGGAGGTACTATTGAATACATCCCGCTTTATGATTGTCACAAATGTTGTAAAGTATCATAAACGATATGATCAGTTCGTTCATGTAGAGACATGTGAGCGGGATTGTTCTACACGATGAGATTGTTTAAAACAGACCTCGAAATGATCACTGTTATGTATTAACACCGTTTACTGTTAATATTGTTTAATTTCACTTCTTGATGACCTAGATAACTTGATCTGAATCCTGAGCTGTCTATAAACTCCTATTTATTCGCGATTGTTCTTTGATCTACATAGGTGAGGGTAAGCCTAGCATCGCTGCTCAATATGCCTCCCATTTAAAGGATAAGATAGGGTGGATGGCTGGGGACATAGAATTTGCAAGATGGAATTCACTCCTACCCATGTTAGGGATAATAGAAAGGTTGTTCCCTTAAAGGCTGATCCCGGGTCTTGAACAAGGGGCCCATCCTCTCGTTGGCCTGAGAGGGAATGGATTTAGTGATTATGATCCTAAATCAATTGTTCATTAGAGGGACAGTGGTACTTAAGGAGAAAAGATGTAACTCGGGGGTATTTCGGTATTTGACCTAGCTGAGGTTATGAACAAACTTTGAAGGATCAACTTATTGATGACGGTTATATCAAATGGACATATAATATATCTACAGTGAGGGGAGTGCAACTACAGGCTATAGTTGACAGTCCTGTTAGTGAACGAATGTTGATTAACTAGGTTAAAGAGTTTGGCCGATTAGTCTCGAATCATTGGAGTCCATGAGCTGTAGGTCCATCGGGTCTCCTTGCTAGCTCAATATGAACAAAATCGAAGAACTATGTGAAGTAAGAATTTGAAATGTTCAAATTCGGGTTTTAGGAAAAATTGTATTTTATATGAGATATAATTTACAATTAATTATTTTTTAGAGTATACTTGATCATTAGCATGAAAGTGTTTTCTAAACTTGATTAATGTGATTAATCAAAGCTAGGTGTCTTAAACAATTTAATATGTGATATTAATTTTTTTTATTTAATTGAAATTGTTTTAAGGGCTAATTGCATAAATAGAATTCAAGCCTAAAATAATAGAATATGTAGTACAAGGATAAAATAATTGCATATATAGATCAAAAAATGGTAAAAGACTAAAAAATCCATGCCTAGCTACCATTTTATTCGCTTCTTCTCGGTTTTCTCAAATTAAAAGTTATCACTGGTATCAAAAAATGGTAACCACTGATAGTTGATATCAGTTGCTATCGCTGATAGCTTCTATCATTTGCTATCGTTGCTATTAGCAATAGCTTTCAATTTGAGAAAAATTAATACAATCTTGAAATATTAGCTTTTAATTTTCTATCAATTATTAGTAGCTATTATTGATTCACTTTCATTAATTGGAATTAACATTGAAATATTACTACTTAGGCTATCAATGGCTATCAGTCGTTATCACTAATAGACTTTCATTAATTAGAATCAACCTTGAAATATTAACACTTAAGGTTATTAATGATAGACTTCTATAACTGGTTATCACCTTGGAAAGAAACTCAATATATAGATATCACCTAAGTTTTATCACCGATATCACTAATATCACTCACATTATGATTATCAATGATAACTTCTTTGACTGATAACATCACTAATAAGATGCTATCAATTATCTCATTGATATCATGCTATCAGTGATAGTTCTCTATCACCGATAACGTGCTATCAGTGGTAACTTCTATCATCGATAACGTGCTATCGGGTAGCTTCTATCATCGATAACATGCTATTAGTATTAGCTTCTATCACTGGTAATATGCTATCAGTAACAGCTTCTATCAATCATAGCCACTAAACACCCTTTTGCCCCTTTCTTATCCTTCCCGAACATTTTTAAGTCCCTTTTTCTTTTCTATGATAGCTTCTATCAATGATAAACATGCTATTAATGATAACTTCTAGGCATTCCACTTACATTTTAGTTTGAGATTCAACTTTATTAATTGAATTCACTAAGTTGGCTATCAATGATAGATTTTTATAAGTGGCTATTAACTACAAAAATATAATCAAAGATTAAGCTATCAATGATAGAAAATATTAGTGGCTATCACTGATAGACTTTCATTTGCTATTTATATTTATTATTTGTTATAATAATCAAACTTGATGATTGGCTTGTTGGTGTTAAGTCACTTATGAATTGAGTACTTTCAAGTCATGCGTACAAAACTTAGCTTATGAATTATGAACTCAGCTTCATAATTCTTGTGAAAAAAGAAGGAAGAAGAAAAAATTTAAATAAAGGAAAGAAAAATTTTTAATATAAGAGAAAGAAAAGAAGAAAAACTGAAAAAAGGAAAAAAAATTAAATAGAAAAAAGGAAGCAAAAACCAAAAAAATGAAAAAATAAACTAAAAAAATAAAAAGAAAGGGAAAAAGCAAAAAATCGGAGAAAGAAAAGAAAAGAAAATAATAAAAAAAGATAAGGGAAGAAGCAAAAATCAGAGAAAGGGAAGAAAATAAAAATAAAAAAATGAATAAGCAGGAACCGAAGAAAGAAAAGAAAATTAAAATAAAAAAGAAAAAAGGGAGAAAAAAAAAGAAGGAAATGAAAGAAAAGAAAAAATAAAGGAAAGAAAAAAGAAAGGAAAAAGAAGAAAATAAAAGAAAATAAAAAATAAAAGAAAGAAACAAAAATTGGATAAAGGAAAGAATAAAATTAAAAAAAAAAGGAAGAAACAAAAACTGAAAAAGAAAATAAAATGAAAAAATAAAAAATTGGAGAGAAGAAACAAAAATCAAAGAAGAGAAAGAAAATAAAATGATTAAAAAAACGGTTGTACAACAAGATAAGACAAAGAAGGGCAAAATTGAAAATTTAAAAAAAAAAATTAAAGATTGACTAGTCAACTTATCCATATTTGCAAATATTTTAAAGATGTAATATATTTTTTAGATTTTTTCTCTTATTCTACTATGCATTACAAATATTCTTGTTTTAATTAAATAATTTCCAAAATTTAAAAATTGTATTTCATTTTGTTAATAAAAAAAATTAGTTAGTGGAAAAATCCAATTGTTGGATTTTCCCACCAACAAAGTGGACATTGAAGTGACATTTCTCAAGCTTGACACCTAGAGATTACATGTTAATGGAGTTTGAAGTGGAAGACATGCAAAATGAGATTTTGCATGTGTTTTCTCTACAAAAGGCTTTGTTTTTTGAATTTTGCAAGACTCATGCTTCCACAACTTTTGACCTAAAATTTTCCGCCTCATTTCTCTTTACTCTCCTTCTTTCTAGAGTGAAATTCCCTTATTTTTACTAACATAACAGCGCCACAACCGTGTTTTTCAACTGGAGAATAGCAGGATTTACCGTTGGTGGTGTCGATCGAGCTTAGGAGAGGAAGATTGTGGTGGAGTCTTCAAAGGTTGTATTCTCTAACCCTTTGCATGCTTATTATTATTTTTAATGCAATTAGAATGTTATCTATTTCATCGCTTCTGCTATGCATGCGTTTTTTATGTTCCATCACCTTGCCAATGTCAAAGCCAATGCCTAAGAGATTCAAATGTTGAGGTCAATGCTTACCCTGAGAGATTTAAGGTCCGGCTGGGATGGTGGAGATTTTTCTAATTGGGGCGAGGGGAGCATTCTTTCGTCAACCTCTAGAGCGATAATCACTTTTCTTTTCTTGCGTTGAGAGGCTTCTGAGGTAGTCTGGGTTTAAGGCTGCCACTTCACTTGTGGCTTAGGTTGAACGTCTTGCACTAGAAACCTCATTAGGCAGCAAAGAGAGTTGTTTGTCCATGCACTTTTCATCACCACATCTTCTTCTTCTTCAAACCATCATTGAGCCACGCATAGATCAGTGATGAGTGAAGGGAAGAATAACTGCCCCTTTGGTCTAGAGAAAAATGACCAAATTTGGTATGCAATCAAAAGACCAATGTTGATGGGGATTAGTCGCATGATACAGAAGATGGCCATTACTCGTTCTCTAGAGGCCAAATGGTCATGAGTTGTGGGGAGTAGCTTTTTGGACAAAGTACAACCACACAATAGCTTCTTGCATTAGGTTGTGCGGTGACAACTTCTTGACCCCTTTTGCTGAGACAGTCTATTTCGTCCCAGGTAGCACTACCACCTTCAACGCTTCTTTTTACTCTTTAGAAGTTAGGCTCTTAATTATTCTATTTCCCTCGATGTCAGGAATGTCCTCCAAATTATATAAGTGATTAATTCTCCTAACGTCAAATCCAATTGTTGCCTCCACAACATCAGCTTTGTATCCTCTAGAGTGAGGCTTTCCCTTGTAGAATGTGGTCACCATAGAAGGCTTAACCATTTTAGCCCCTACACAAAAAATTTTCCAACCCAGTGCATTGACTATATCAATGATGAAGGGCAGTAGAGGCGAGCTTTCCGGGAAGAAACCCATCTCGATTAGAATTGATGACCACTTTCTTTCTTCCTCTACCGTGGGCACTTTGCCCTTCTCCTCCTTCCTCTCCATCGCTTGTTTTTATATTTTTTTCTTTTTAAGGAGCGCTACTTATTGCTCCATTTTTCTTCTCTTCCACCTTAGGTTTTTCAACTTCCTTCTTCTTTCTCACATCCACCTCCCTTATCACTTTCTTCCCTTTTTTTCTCAATGCGTTAAGCCTTTTTTTTTCTAGCACTCTTCTTCTTCTTCACTTTCCTCATGTAATTCTTTATCAAGTTCCATCGCAACTCGATCTACGCTATCCAATGACTTCTTAGGATGCGATGGAACTTCTATACGCTCAAGCTCCTGATTGTGAATCTCGCGATGGAGCTCTGTCCCGGTTATTAAACACTCTGCCTTCTTCCTTATATCGTTCAGGCCTTCCCTTACCCTTTTGGCCTTTTTCTGAAACTCTTTTGTCAGTGCCTCTGTAGATGAGGCAGAAGCACTTACTTCATTGCTTGTTTTCCTTCCTTCTTTTCCACTTTTTATCGCAAAGAGTTCCTCTTCAACATCAACTACAACTTCACCTTGTTTCTCCTTACGTGTCGCGCTGTCAGACCCAAGCGGCGATGGTTCAAGCCCAACTTGTTTACTAAGCCTTCATCAAGGGATTCAAGAGGTTTTAAATTTTTTATAATGTCCCTGTACTCTCATTCATCCCTACGCCTTGCCTCGCTTGTAATGGAGGTAGTTGATTGTAGGCAAGCATGAGGAGATGAAGACTGAGACGCAACTGTAGCTAAGGGGATGAGTGTAGGGTTGAATGGTGATGGTGATGCCACTGTGGTGGTGGCACATAGGTTGGCATGACAGCGATAGGGAAGGAGATAGGATTAATGGAAATAGACAGGGACACCACCTCATAGCAGAAGGTAGGGGTAGATGTTCGGGTGGATAAATGAGTGTTTTGGTCAGCCATTTGGAATGCTAGAGGAGTAGATATGAATGGAAAGAAGGTTGGAAAGCTTTAAAGTTTCATTGAAAAGCTTTTAGGGTACAAAGGGTTTAGGGTTTAGGTAAGCGTAAGGAATTAGGATGTGAGAAGAGGGGTTTAAATATGCGAAGGGTGGAAGAGGAAATAATGGACTGCCTCGCAATTCAAGGTAAATATAATGCTGAACACAATAATGCTGATTTGATGGAATGTCAACCAGCGTGTCTTTTCACCGACCTAGGGTGGGATGACATATCTTCCCTTACCTGCGATGAGTTCTTTTGGATATGTGTTGGGCTACAATTTCCACGCATCACCAATCTCATCGCATCACTGATAGTATCAGAAACCCCAATTACCAATTTTTTTTTAAAAAAATAATAAAAAAAGAAATCAGAAGGCAGTCGATCAAAAATAAAGAAGCTTGAAGAACAAAAATAAGAAATAAGAAATTTAAATGAAAAGAACAGCAGTAAAAGAAAAAAATACACAAAAAAAAAAAAATAATGCGTCCCATAATGGATATTGCTTCAAAGTGCAGAGATTCCTTGTACTGCATCATTAGGGCTTCCCTAAGTCTATGGAGATTTTTTCGCGATAAAAATCCCCTCCATAGTAAGGCTTGATCCTTTGCCCATTTACTTTGAATTTTTTGGTCCTATCTTCACTAATCAATTCTACCGCTCCATGCGGATAAACATCTTTGATGATGAATGGTCTTAACCAATGTAATTTCAGCTTCCCTGGAAAAAGACACAGTCGAGAGTTAAATAATAAAACTTTTTAGCCAATTTCAAAGTTTTTCTTACGAATGCATTGATCATGCCAACGCGTTGTTCATTCTTTGTAAATTTTAGCATTCTCATATGATTGCAGCCTCCATTCATCTATTTTCAACAACTGAAGCTTCCTCGCCTTACCCGCACTCTTCAAATCAAAGTTAAGTTTTTTTGTAGCCTAAAATGCTTTGTGTTCAAGTTCCAATGGCAAGTGGCAAGCTTTCTCGAAGACTAAAGTGTATGGGGACATTCCTATGGGAGTTTTGTATGTAGTGCAGTATGCCCATAATGCTTCGTCTAGTCTTTGAGCCCAATATTTACGCGTAAAGTTAACAACTTTTTGCAACACTGTCTTTATTTTCCTGTTTGATACCTCAACCTGACCATTTTTCTGGGGATGATACGTTGTGGCTATTTTGTGGTGAACGTTGTATTTGATAAAAATTTTGTTGATGATGCGATTGATCAAATGTATGCCTTCATTGCAGCACGTTGAGTGCCAAAGTGAGTGAAGATGTTTTTTTGCAAGAATTTTGAGACCGTGATCGTATCATTTGAGGCACAGGAAATCGCCTCCACCCATTTGGATACATAGTCAACAGCTAATAAGATGTAGTTGTGGCCATTAGACGGTGGAAATGGCCATATAAAATCAATCCCCCACCCATCAAATAATTCCACCTCCAAAATAACATTCATTGACATTTCATTTTTTTCTGAAATGTTCCCACTGCGTTGGCACCTTTCGTACTTCATGACATATTCGTGTGCAACCTTAAATAAGGTGGGCCAGAAGTATCCACTCTGCAAGACCTTTTCAACTGTGCACTGACTTTTGAAATGTCCACCATTGGGGAATTCATGGCATTGATAAAGGATGCGATGAAATGTCATTTCTGGAATGCATTGTCTCAGGATATGGTTAGGTCCTCTTTTGTACAGGTTGGGCTCATCCCAATAATAAAATTTGCAGTCGTGCACGAGCCTTTTCTTTTGTTGATAGGTATATTCTTCTGGAAATTGTTTGCAAACTAGGAAATTGACAATGTCTGCATACCAAGGCAAATACTCATTAATTTTCAACAGCATTTCATCAGAGAATGAGGCGTTTACAGAGGGTTGTACACGATCATTTTCATCATTTTCAAGTCGTGATAAATGATTTGCAACCTTATTCTCTGACACTTTTCTGTTTATAATCTCTGTGTCAAACACCTGAAGTAGTAGGACCTCAAACTCCTAAAGTAGTACGACGCATCCTATCAATCTTGGTTTTGCATCCTTCTTTGTTATCAAGTATTTGATAGCAGAATGATCTGTTTGAATGATGACCTTTGATCCCAGCAAATAAGGTCGAAACTTTTCCATGGCAAAAACCACCGCCAACAACTTTTTTTAGTGGTTGTATAATTCTCCTGGGCATTATTAAGGATCTTACTTGCGTATGTGATAGGATGAAGAATCATTTCTATTCGTTGAGCCAAAGCTGCTCCCATCGCATATCCATTGGCATCGCACATAAGCTGAAATGGTTTCATCCAATCTGGCGAAATTAAAACTGGAGCTGAGACTAGTACTTTCTTTAATTTCTCAAATGTGTTCAAGCAATTGGCATTGAAGTCAAAAGGTCGATCCACCTCTAACAGCATGTTTAGTGGTCTGGCAATTTTTGAGAAATCCTTGAAAAATCTACGATAGAAATCAACATGTCCTAGAAAACTTCTCAAAGTCTTCACATTCGTAGGGGGAAATATCTTTTCAGTGGCCCCAATCTTTGCTCGATCAACTTCTAGGCCAGACTTAGAAACCCTGTATCCAAGAACAATCCCCTCAGTCACCATGAAGTGACAGTTTTCCTAAACCAGAACTAGATTTGTGTCCTCACACCTCTTTAAGATATTATCTAGATTTTTCATGCACACTCCGTATGTCCTTCCATAGACTGAAAAATCGTCCATGAATATTTCTACGAAATATTCAAGATAATCCGAAAAGATAGCCATCATGCACCCTTGAAATATGTTAGGAGCATTGCATAGTCCGTACAACATGCCACGAAAACCGAACATCCTATATGGGCATGTGAATGATATTTTCTCTTGATCCTCAGGTGCGATCATAATTTGGTTATACCTCGTGTATCTGTCCAAAAAGAAAAAGTACTCATTCCCTGCTAATCTGCCCAGCATTTGGTCAATGAAGGGCAAGGGGAAGTTGTAACACCCCAAAATTTTTATTATTTATGTAATTTCAGTAATTTTTACTAGTTAAGAGCATTTTTGGAATTTTTGGACTTAAGTGTAATTGCAGGAATTTAATTATTGACGTTAAAATTATTCAATTTGGAAATTAATGGATTGACATTGAAATTATTTAATTTGGAAATTAATGAATTGACGTTGAAATTATTTAATTTGGAAATTAATGGTTTAACATTGAAATTAATAGCAGGAATTAATTTCATTTTGGAAGGAAGGGGTGTTTCCATTTAATGGTTTAATCGGAGGGAAGTTATGGAAATTGGACTTTTAATGTCACACAAATTTAATTTGAAATTAATGTTAAGAATTAATTTCATTTTGGAAGGGGGTTATGTCACACAGATTTAGTTTTAAATTAATGTCAAGAATTAATTTCATTTTGGAAGGGAGTTATGTCACACAAATTTAATTTGAAATTAATGTCAAGAATTAATTTTATTATGGAAGTGGGTGAGTTAAACTCTTTGTGAATTGAAAATTTTACGGGAGAAAAGGATTAAAAGTTGGAAGTAGGGTCTGTTGAAGGAAGAATTTGAAGATTGGAATCTTGAGGGTGGTTGTTGCTCAGGCTTCGTTGGGGAATTGAATTCAAAGGTGAAGACTGTCGCTTGGATTGATATTTGTACCTAGTATCGAGGTAAGTAATCTTACTACAGAAAATTGCCCACGGGCGAGGCACTAGATGTATGCTAGCATGACAGATTGATATTATGACAGAGCAATAGCATGATAGACTGATAGTATAGTATAACCGATGTATGTTCTTGTATGAGGATTTGAAATATTAATTGTTCACATAGATACTTACATGCTAGCATGAGATTATATTTGATTCCATGAGGTTGTATTTTATCTGAGGATATTGAGGCGTATATGTATGTTGTAGAGCCATGATGTGGAGGTGTATATGTATGTTTAGAACCATGTTGTGATACTTGTGATGTTGAAATTGTGATAGTGTCCTTACTGATTAGTTAGATGCCCATTAGATGTTGTGTTTCCTTCGGGATTCACCAGTTTGTGTTTCCTTCGGGATTCACCAGTTATTATGTTTTCTTCGGGATTCACCAGTTTGTGTTTCCTTTGAGATTCACCAGTTTGTGTTTCCTTCGAGATTCACAAGATATTGTGTCTCCTTCGGGATTCACCAGTTTGTGTTTCCTTCGGGATTCACCAGTTATTGTGTTTCCTTCGGGATTCACCAGAGGTAGTGGGCATATTTAGCTACAGTAGGATAGAACTTAGTTTTTCATATATGTGTCCCATGAGGACTAGGACAATTTATATGTTCTACCAGAGGTAGGCATCTAGAGGACATAGATGCCTAACTTGATCCTAGTAGTGGGGTTACTTACTCAGTATTTTATACTCATCCTTTCCCATGTTGTTGTTTCGGGTATGGGTAGAGATGCATCGATGATTGACAAGCGGAATTCGTGATCAAGCCACTGGGACTAGTTTTATGCTTCCACTCATGAGATTTAGGTTTCTTTTCATGTTTCTCTTAACTTTTAGTTTTGATGTTTAAAACTTACTTTTAAGAATCATTTTTCAAACTTATTTATTATCCTTTATGATTTATGGATACCCTACTATTGTTTTAGTATTTGAATTTGAAATTCTTTTGAACTTATCTTATTTAATTAGTATTTATTTCGCCATAACTGAGTGTCATTTTGAGTTCCATGCATGCATGTATTTAGTAACGGCCTACCTTAAGTCCTAGGGGGTCGGGTCGTTACAGTTGGTATCAGAGCCCATGTTTTGGGTTCTTTAGACTAACTTACTATGTAAGTCCATATTGTCCTTACGGCCCATGAACGGATTCCTCGTCATCGCCAGGTATGTCTTATCAATTAAAAGTTTTATGGTAGTTGTGCGTTAAAATATTTGTTTAGCTTAAATGCACTAGTTATATTCTAATGCTAGGTCAGTAACTTGTTAGAAGTTATTATAAGTGGATTATTCAGGTACAATGCTACAAAAGAAGGAAAAAAAATAAAATTATGAGGTCAGTTGACACTAGTTTATCTCATGGAAATTCTATTAGTAACAAACAAATATATACCTCAATTCAAAGATCTTAAAGGTTGATGAAATTATGTAGAGTTATGACAATTTAGAAATAAAGGTATTTAAATGTTTAAACCAAGGAATAAAATTGTCTAGATAAGAATTCATTAAGAATTAGTATTATTTTTTTTTTATTATTTTTTTTGTTGAGTAGTGCAATGGATGTTAGTATAAATAAATTCCTTCATAGGCCATGTACTCAAGTATAAGGTTAAAAGTTTTTTTATGGATAAGAAGGAGGAAAAAAAAAGAGACTATAGATTTAGTAAAGGTTCTGAGATATAAAAACCAAATATTTTGAGAGGAATTTTGGAAAGGATTAATAGGTCATAATCACTTTGGTAATACTACGACTTGATGGACTAGGTAAAGTATGTGTAGTGATATGAAGGATTCTTTTGAAATATCTAGCTTAGTTGATGTCATCAAAGGAAGCCAAAATAGTTTGAACATGAGTTTAGACTTAAAGGGGATAAAGCAAGATGTTATTTGTTTGGATTGAAGGATTATTTTAGAGTACCTAGATTAATTAAATCCATAGCCATATTGTGATGAGGAGATCAAAGTTGGACAAATTTGAACAAACGAAAGTCTTTTGGAGTTTAAATGCATGAAAATTGGCAAAGGAGAATTCTACAAGATGAAAATTCTTAGGAGAGAGATAAGACTTATGGAGGAGTTAAGTAAATATACTTTAGTAAAGAGATTATGTTCCATTTGAAAAGTGGGAAAAAAAAGTATCCAAGAAATTTTACTCTTTAAGAAAGAGAAAGGAATTTAACGTGTTCAAAACTCCTAGTTAAGTATGGTTTGGAGGCGTGATATGAGGGGTTACAAGAAATTCTTTTTGGTGTAAAAGAAAAATATCTCATTATCATGTGGAATTTTAGGAGAATATGAGTTGGATGGAAAGATAGCTTACATAGGTGATCGGTATGGAACTTTGTTTTAACACAAGAATCTGTTACCGAAATAAAAGGTTGAGAAGGGATAAGCTAAAATAGAGTTACTAGTAATAGTAGATGTTCAAGAACTATTGATATGGTATGTTGATGCTTCATTAGTTTAGAGGTAAACCATTTAGGGCATTAGTAAGATTTAAGGGATTTTAACGTAGTATGCAAGTTCGAAACATGAACTGGCAAGACCATCAATTTGATTGAAAAAGGAAATTAATCCAAATTGAGGTAGACAAAAGTGGTATAAAAGTAAGTAAGTTGGATCTTCCAATATCACCATTGGCATAAGGGATAGATTAGTAATAAAGTTGAGTTGATAACAAGAAGTTGTTGTAGGTGAGTTTGGAGCAGTATAGGATAGTATGATTTCCCTTGCATGGGCAATTAGTTAACTAACTCTAGGGAGTACGAGTAATTCAAGCTATGACTTATGAATCAAGAAGATTTTATCGTAAAACTAACTACAGGGATCAATTACGATTATTACGAGGTTATGGAAATGTGTTATCAATTGACTGATGCTTTAGCATCTAGGGGCTTCAAAACCTCATTTTCAGAGGGAATTTTAGACTCATCCGCAACAAGGTCTAAGTAATTATATGTGATTGTTTAAGGTTAAAGAATAATACGAGGATTGGCTCAATAAAGTTTTATAACCCATGACAGTATAGAGACTCATGATGAGTTTCTCTTGAATGTGAGACTTAATTAGATAGAGTTATTCTCAGACATGTAGACCTTAAGAAAGACATCACAATCAGTGCTTTTAGAGTAGAAGAAGTTTTCAATTGACCAGATTTGTTCTGGTACATATCTTCAGATAACGAATTATATAGCATGACTAGTTTCTTCACTACACATGAAGTTTTCCCTATGACAGAATGGTAAGCTCAGATATATGTTTTTAGTGGGTAATACTTTCTTAAGCTCATGACAGTTTTCATAGTTCTCAGCTTGAACGTGTTAAAGTATTGTTGATTTTCAAAATCTTAAGTTCCATAGTTATATATGGAAGGGGTTGTCATATCTCTTTTGATACTAGTTTCAGCTATGTCAAACAGCGACCCTCGTTTTACATCTAGTTTTTGGAAGAATCTCTAGTTAGCATTGGGTACTCGATCGAATTTTAATACAACTTACCCACAGACTAATGGCCAGAAAGAATGTTTGAACCAGATATTGGAGAATATGTTGTGCACTTTTGCGTTAGAGTTTTCAGGGAGTTGAGTCTCTCACTTGCATTTGATGGAATTAGCACAATAACAGTTATCCGGCTACCATTGGCATGTTGTCATTTAAAGCCTTCTATGGGAAGAGCTGCAGGTCTTCTGTGTGTTGGGATGAAGTAGGAGAGAGGAAATTGCTAGGACTTGAGCTAGTGGAATCCATGAATGGGGAAATACAGAAGATCAAGGCTCATATGCAAACAGCTCAGAGCAGACAGAAAAGCTACGTTGACGTGAGACGTAAGGACCTAGAATTTAAGACTGGTGATAAAGTGTTCTTAAAGGTGGCACTTATAAAAGGTGTTTTAAGGTTTTGAAGGAAAGGGAAGTTGAGCCTGAGGTTCATTGGACCTTTCGAGGTCTTGAAGCGAATTAGTCCCATAGCTTACCGATTGGCATTGCCTCCATCACTTTCTTCAGTTCATAATGTCTTCCATGTTTCAATACTGAGAAAGTATGTAACTGATCCGTCCATGTAGTTGACTTTGAACCATTGCAGTTGAATGACAACTTGAGTTATGAAGAGAGGCCTGTGCAGATTTTCTCCAGAGAGGTGAAGATGTTATGCAATAGGGAAATAGCAGTTGTAAAGATTTCGTGGCAGAAGCACCAGTTCGAGGAGGCCATATAGGAATGAAAAGATGAGATGAGGACCTAGTACCCAGAGCATTTTCAGGAATGAACTTTCGAGGACGAAAGTTCTTTAAGGAGGGAAGAATGTAACACCCCAAATTTTTATTATTTATGTAATTTCAGTAATTTTTATTAACTGAGGGCATTTTTGGAATTTTTGGACTTAAGTATAATTGCGGGAATTTAATTATTGACGATGAAATTATTCAATTAGGAAATTAATGGATTGACGTTGAAATTATTTAATTTGAAAATTAATGAATTGATGTTGAAATTATTTAATTTGAAAATTAATGGATTAACGTTGAAATTATTCAATTTGGAAATTAATGGCAGGAATTAATTTCATTTTGGAAGAAAGGGGTGTTTCAATTTAATGGTTTAATCGGAGGGAAGTTATGGAAATTGGACTTTTAATGTCATACAAATTTAATTTGAAATTAATGTCAAGAATTAATTTCATTTTGGAAGGGGGTTATGTCACACAGATTTAGTTTTAAATTAATGTCAATAATTAATTTCATTTTGAAAGGGGGTTATGTCACACAAATTTAATTTGAAATTAATGTCAAGAATTTATTTCATTATGGAAGTGGGTGAGTTAAATTCTTTGTGAATTGAAAATTTTATGGGAGAAAAGGATTAAAAGTTGGAAGCAGGGTCTGATTGAAAGAAGAATTTGGAGATTGGAATCTTGAGGGTGGTTGTTGCTCAGGATTCATTGGGGAATTGAATTCAAAGATTGATTATTGAAGACTGCTGCTTGGATCGATATTTGAACCTAGTATCGAGGTAAGTAATCTTACTACTGAAAATTTCCCACGGGCCAGGCACTAGATGTATGCTAGCATGACAGATTGATATTATGACAGAGCAATAGCATGATAGATTGATAGTATAGTATAACCAATGTATGTTCTTGTATGAGGATTTGAAATATTAATTGTGCACATAGATACTTGAATGCTAGCATGAGATGATATTTGATTCCATGAGGTTGTATTTGATCTGAGGATATTGAGGCATATATGTATGTTGTAGAGCCATGATGTGGAGGTGTATATGTATGTTATAGAACCATGTTGTGATACTTGTGATGTTGAGATTGTGATAATATCCTCACTGATTAGTTAGATGCCTATTAGATTTGTGTTTCCTTCGAGATTCATCAATTTATGTTTCCTTCGGGATTCACCAGTTATTGTGTTTCCTTCAAGATTCACCAGTTTGTGTTTCCTTCGGGATTCACCAAATATTGTGTTTCCTTCGGGATTCACCAGTTTGTGTTTCCTTCGGGATTCACAAGATATTGTGTCTCCTTCAAGATTCAACAGTTTGTGTTTCCTTCAAGATTCACGAGTTGTTGTGTCTCATTTGGGATTACTAGTTTGTGTTTCCTTCGGGATTCACCAGTTATTGTGTTTCCTTCGGGATTCACCAGAGGTAGTGGGTATATTTAGCTACAGTAGGATAGAACTCAGTTTTTCATGTATGTATGTGTCCCATGAGGACTAGGACAGTTTATATGTTCCACTAGAGGTAGGCATCTAGAGGGTTTACACATAAACCTCTATTTCTATTTATGCGATAACAACATGACATTCACACAAATATGCGACCACATAGTATCATTCTTATTCCTAGGATGCAGGCGATGCAAATTGACAAACAGAGCTTATCTCTAAATCCCCATCTCTTGTTTATGCAAGCCTAATCTTGCTCTTTCGAGTCCAGATTCTAACCTAGCTCTCTCGAGACATTAGGTTCTTTTCTTTAGATTCTCTCTCGAGTAACTCTAAAGGGGTATTTTGCACAACATAAAACAAGACAATCGCAAGCAATGAACTTCCTAGATCATGTTAGCTTAGTTCTTCTCAACCCATTCAACTAGTTTAGCTACTCATGGTATTAAGAGAGCGAGCAGATGTAGAAATAGAACTTCCATTGAATAGATATAAGATGAAGTACAGAATAACAATGCAAGTATATTAAAGAGCTTGGAACAATTTCTTGCTGCCAGGCATTACACTGTTTCTATTCATGCTCTAAAGATATTCTCGCTTTCACGAGAGTCGGCCTGCTCTTTGCTCTTACGCCCCAAGATTCTCTCTCGAGCTGCCTTGCACGATCTCCGGCATCACCACTCTTCTCTTGCTCCACCGTAAAATGGAAAAGAAAACTATTAACAGAGGTATGAACTTGTAATGGTGATAAGGTAATCGACTGCTTAACTCCTCCTCTGAAGAATGCACTTGGTATTTATAGGGCATCAAAGGTGAAAGGCGGCTTCTCTCTCCTGGTTGTACAGATGGGACAGCTTTAATTCTTAACTGATGCGTCGGATAATTGTCATTGATAAAGCTAGATGTACTTTGTGACCGTTATCGGCTATCAACTTAAGTTGGATCTGACTGCGTCAGCTTTCTGTCCCATCGATCTTAATTGTCCTTTCGTCCGGCATGTTGCGGTGTTCTTCATGGGTGAATGTTTGCGAGCACGATCAACGCAAAGTCTTGAGGTGGAGTTGTGCTTTACCAATGTATTCCTATGATCACATTCTTTACATTGCGTTAATGCATTATTCTGCACAAAAATATAAAGATCAACTGCTCTAATGTGTTGGATGCATGCGACCGCAATATTATAGAATTTATGCTTAATGGACGAAATTTAACATATTTCATCAACGCAATCCAACATTGTTTAAGGATTTAGCACTATGATAACGTGCATTTCTGCCTGTTATCACGCCCCCAAATTTAAACAATGCTTGTCCTCAAGCATAAACTAAAGATTCCTTTAGCAAGTTAGCCACAAAGTTCTTTCCCTAGATTTCTCAAGGATACTTCGTTCAAATCTTATATGCCAAAATTTCCTTAAGTCTTATTTAAATCTCTTCCTAAAATACTTCTAAGACTTGGGGATTGCAAGTTTAACTTTCAAAAGGACTTTACTAAATTCCGGAACATCGCATGATTTATTTCAAAAAAAAAAAATTCCACCAAGGTGTCAAATGATTTATCCTTGCACAAAAGAAATTTTCTTCATTGCTATTTTTTTCTGACCTTGCACCGATCCGAGTGCCTTGCCTTCGTTTTGGCTTGCCCCTGTCATGCGGACATCCAACTACGAGCAATGCACTCTTTCTCAGACTAAACTCATACCAACTTGGTAGTGGAGTTACGGTCATTCATTTATGTGTTGATCCTGGTGACTTACTTTCATTTTGGCTTGCCCCCACGTGTGTCATGCGGACATCCAACTATGGGTAAGTGCCTTTCACAACTTAACTCTTATCAATATGGGCTTCCCATTGCGTTGACAGTGGAGTTGTTATTCAATTTTTTTTTATTTTCTCTTTTTTTATTAATTTGTAGCAAGGTCGGAAACAAATACCCCACCCCTAAATTTAAAATACGACAATGTCCATATTGCCAAAAGCTTAAATAACTCATGTGATGGTCATAGAATGAGTTGTAAAGAAAATTTGAAATGAAAGATAACAAACCACTAACTTCGAGAAATATTTCATGAGGTGACTATCCTAAGAATTACGTTTACCCTAGTATATACGAAAGAGATAGAAGCATATTTTTCATCATTGAAATCATACTTGGCAAGAATACATGCGGTAAACTACTAAAGTTATCTACTTGTGATATGTTTGTGGTAGTCAAGGAGGATGCAGTGATAAAACGTTGAAAAGTAATATGCAATGTGATAACGCAAAATTTGAAGTAAGGATAAGGAAGAGTACACCCCCAAATTTAGCATTGTCGCCCACATTGTATTGACACATCCATCTTGTTGCGATCATTCTTCGTTGGGTTGCGATGATGGATAAGTGCTGCTTCGCGTAACATTTTTGCAATCCAACGTCTCGATCGTTGTAAGGAAAACAAAGAGTGGGTCAAATTATTTTAAAAAAAATAAAAGGCTTTTTTTTGTAGCAATAGAAGTGACAAATGAAAAGATAGTAAAGTAGTGGAGAAAAGAGTTGAAGACTTGAGATTTTCCAAAACTCTGCGTCCTTAATAAATTGCGATCATCTGATAACGCAGGGACCACCTACTTCCTTCTTCATTCAAGGTTTCTTAATTCCATGGAGTTGACTAGGCGATGCCAGTCTTCTCCATGGTATGCCTTTACTCGCTGCCCATTGACCTTGAATATGTTGGTTCCATCGTTATTTGATAATTCCACCGCGCCATGTGGAAGTACTTGTTGAATTATGAACGGTTCGGACCAACGAGACTTTAGGTTTCCTGGAAAGAGTCGCAGACGTGAATTGAAAAGCAAAACTTTTTGCTCGACTTGGAGATTCATACTGCATATGCGTTGATCATGCCAGCGCTTGGTGCGCTTTTTATAAATTTTTGCATTTTCATATGCGCTGTTCCTCCATTCTTCTAGCTCAACCAGTTGCACTTTCCGCGCTTCCCCTACTTTCTTCAAATCGAAATTCAGTTTCTTAACTGCCCACAATGCTTTATATTCCAGCTCCAAAGGCAAGTGACATGCTTTGTCGAATACCAACACAAAAAGGGACATACCTATAGGTGTTTTAAATGCGGTCCGGTATGCCCATAACACTTCATCAAGCTTCATTGCCCAATTCTTTTGCGAAGGTTTGACTTCCTTCTTAAGTATCAATTTAATTTCCCGATTGGACACTTCAGCTTGGCCATTTGTTTGTAGATGGTATGTGGTGGCCACTTTGTGGAGGATATTATACTTGTGCAACAGCTCCTTTATATTGTGGTTGATAAAGTGTGATCCTTCATCACTTATGATGGCACGAAGAGTACCAAAACGCGTGAAAATATTTTTCTTCAGGAACTGGGAGACTACTGCCGCATCACTTGCGGTGCATGCAATTGCCTCTACCCACTTGGAGACATAGTCAACAGCTAATAGAATATAGTTCTTACCGTTTGAAAGAGGGAATGGTCCCATGAACTCAATCCCCTATACGTCAAATAGTTCAAGCTCCAAGATAGGATTCATTAGCATTGCGTTCTTCCATGAAATGTTGTTGATACGTTGACATCGTTTACATTTCATTGTGTAGTCAGCAGCATCCTTAAATAATGAAGGCCAGAAGAATCCACTTTGTAAAACTTTGGCTGCAATACGTTGTCCTCCAAAGTGCTTCATATGGCGAATCGTGGCACTGCGATAATATGCGTTGTTGAGCAGCATCTGGGACGCATAATCGAATGATTTGGTCTGCACTCTTTTATACATATTCGGCTCATCCCAATAATAGTGTCTGCATTCATTCTCGAGCTTCTTCTGTTGATGGTAGGTATAATCTTCAGGAAATTGTTCACAAACCAAATAATTAATGATGTCCGCATACCAGAACAGTTCTTCAATGTGAAACAGTTGCTCGTCCGGGAACACGACACTCACTTCAGATTCAATGCGGTCAACCTCAGGATTTTCTAATATGGACAAGTGATCCGCAACTTGATTCTCTGTCCCTTTCCGATCAATTATCTCAATATCAAATTCTTGAAGGAAGAGAACCCATCTGATCAAACTTAGTTTTTCGTCCTTATTTGTTATCAAATATTTGATTGTCGAGTGATCAATGTGAATGAGTACCTTGGTTCCCAATAGATATGCCCGAAATTTTTCCAATGCAAAAATCACAGCTAGGAGCTCTTTTTCAGTGGTGGTATAATTAAGTTGAGCAGGGTTCAGAGTTTTACTCGCATATGCGATGGGGTGCAAAATAGTTTTTTTCTTTTGCAATAATGCAACTTCTATCGCATACCTGCTTGCGTCGCACATGAGTTCGAATGGGAGTGTCCAATCCGGCGCAATCAAGACAGGTGCGATAATCAGCACATCTTTTAAACTTCCTGTCTGCCTCTAACAATGCACTCAGTGGTCTTGCTATTTTAGAAAATTCCTTGACAAATCGTCTATAGAATCCGGAATGCCCCAAGAAGCTTCGCACAACTTTCACGTTGGTTGGAGGTGGAAGCTTTTCAATTGCGTCGATCTTTGCTTTGTTCACTTCCAACCCTTCTCAAGAGACCTTGTGTCCTAACACTATTCCCTCCTTCACCATGAAGTGACATTTTTCCCAATTGAGCACCAGGTTTGTCTCTTCACATCTTTTTAGAATTTTCTCCAAGTTGGCCAGGCAGACTTCATAAGTGTTCCCATAAACGGAGAAGTCATCCATAAATATTTCTACTGAGTACTCGAGATAATCTGAAAAGATCACCATCATGCACCTCTGGAACATGCTTGGCGCATTGCAGAGGCCAAATGGCATATGGCGAAAAGAAAATGTTCCATATGGGCAGGTGAATGTGGTCTTGTCTTGGTCTTCAGAAGCTATCATGATCTGATTATACCTGGCATATCCATCCAAGAAGCAAAAAAAGTCATTCCCTACTAATCTTTCCAGCATTTGATCGATGAATGGTAAAGGAAAGTGATCTTTCTTTGTGGTCGCATTCAATTTGTGGTAGTCCATGCAGATACTTCATCCAGTGATGGTTCTTTGCGGTATTAATTCATTGTTCTCATTTGGGACTACCGTCATTCCTCCCTTCTTCAGCACATATTGCACTGGGATGATCGACGTGCTATCTACAATGGGATAGATAATGCCCGCATCCAGGCACTTGATAATCTTCTTTTTGACGACCTCTTTCATTGCAGGGTTAAGTCTGCGCTGATTTTCAATGGTTGCTTTGTGGTCGTCCTTAAGACGAATGTGGTGCATGCAGTACATGGGGCTAATTCCTCTGATATCAGCGAGCGTCTAGCCGATTGCTCGCACATGCTTCTTAAGAATACCCATCAATGCATTCTCTTGATCTGCGTTAAGTGCGGAGGAAATTATCACTGGCAACTTCTCATTCTGCTCCAGGAATGCGTACTTCAAATGTGTTGGTAGGGTTTTTAGTTCAAGGGTTGGCGGTTCCACGAGAGAAGGTTGCGTTATTTTTCTTTCTTCTTTCGGCTCTACTTCTTACATTGCGATCAATCCTTTTTCTTTGTTTGTTTTTGCTACGATCGCATTGCAAGCAGCTACGGATGCGTTGGCATCCTCTTCTTCACACTCTTCATTAGACTTTTCTTCTTCAATCAAATTCAGGTCATCTTCAGAATTTGGCAGGTCTTCCTCATCAGGAAATTTCATGGCGCGAATTATGTTAAATTTGAGCTTCTGTCCGTTTATGCTCAAAGTGATTTCTCTCTTGTGAAAATCAATTTGAGCACGATCCATTGATAGGAAAGGTCGCCCCAAAATGATGGGCACATTCTATCGGCCTCATAATCTAAGATGATGAAGTCAGCTAGCAAAATAAATTTATCAATCGTGATCAACACATCCTTCACCTTACCGTCTGAATGAACCAGAGATCTGTCGGCCAGTTGAAGAGTCACGGATGTGGGCACAAGTTACCCTCATTTAATTGTCGAAAGATTGATAGCGACATCAAATTTATGTTGGTCCCCAAGTCATACAGTGCTTGCCCAATATAGAGTCCTCCTATGGAGCAAGGAATAGTGAAGCTCCCAAGATCGCTCATCTTCGGTGGGATAATAGATTTGAAACTTTGCGTGAGTGCCACCGTGGCAAATTTTCCAACGCCTCTCTTCTTAGTTACCATGTCCTTCAGAAACTTGGCATAAGCAGGCATTTCCTCAATCGCTTCACTAAAAGGAATATTAACATGTAATTGTTTTAACATATATAAGAAGCATTGGTACTGTACCTCTTCGTCTTTCTTCATTCCTAACCTCTGAGGGAAAGGTGGTAACTAGACTTTCACAGTTCCTATTTCATTTGACTTTGAGGTCGACGCAGCTTTAGGTTCCAGTACTTCATTCTCTCTTTCTTCTTCTCACATTATCGCAATCTCGGGTTTAGTTTCGATGGAAGTTGTTCTACTCTGATCCTTCTTTTCTCCCTCCACAGTCTTTCCACTGCGCAATGTCATAACCTGACATTGCTCCTTTCCTGATCCCCCTAGGTTCCGTGGAAGCTCAGTTGAACTTGGCAAGGCCCCTTGTGTCTACTTTTCAGCTCACTCGCAATCGGGCCCATTTGCAATTCGAGGTTGCGGATGGAAGTAGCTTGACTTTAAAGCACTATCTCGTTTTTCTCTATGTATTGCTTCAATAGGCTTTCTAGAAAAGAAGATTGTGGTGGTTGTTGTGAGCTACTTACTTGGTTACTTTGTTGATTGTTACTGCGTTGAAAGAATCTTGGTGGCTCTTCTTTTTGCGCCACAGATTGAAAATTTTGTTGTTGATTCTTCCAAGCAAAATTGGGGTGGTTTTTTCACCCGAGGTTGTAGGTGTTTGAAAAGAGGTTGTTCTTTACAAAATATACAGACTATGGATTTTGCGGGCAATCTTCCATTGCATGCCCATCACCGCAAGTCGCACACCTTGCGGTGTTTTGACTTATTGAGTTAATTTGCCCACCTTGCGGTATTGGGCTGCTGATCGTCATTCCTTGAATCAAATTCATCATTGCAGTCATTTGGTATTGCAATGAGACAATAGCACCGTTATTTTCGTCAAAATCCTTGAGTCTTAATCTTTGGTCACTCTCCCTCCAGTCTTCATGATTTTTGGAGATGCGGTTCAGGATATTCTTCACCTCATCATAAGTCTTGTTAAGCAGACCACCAGCTGCAGCAGCATTGGCAGCGGTCTGCGAAGCAGGATTCAAACCATGGTAGAAAATTTCCATTTGCAGGCAATCTAGTAGCCCATTATGCAGACAGTCTCGGACCAACCTTTTAAACCTCGCCCAAGCATCACTGAGTGATTCGTCCATGTCTTGTTCAAAATTAATAATAAGATTTCTCTGTCACGCGTTCTCGGTAGGTGGGAAATACTTCTTCATAAAATTCTTCATAAACTTCTCCACCACATGCTCCCAAGAAGTGATCTCTCCTGGTTCAAGCAAATAAGCCAATTTTCTAGCCTGATCATAGAGAGAAAATGGGAATAATGTTAGTCGAACTTCTTCAGCAGAGATGTTCGGGAACACAAAAGTATTGCATATTTCAATAAAACTTCGGAGATGGGCGTGCGGATCCTAGCTACGCCTTCCTTTGAATTGACCTATAGCCTGGATCATCTGTAGCATCACCGATTTTATTTCAAATCTACTTCCATCTAAGGCAGGCCTCATAATTCCCGGAGAGAAATCATAGAGGTTTGGCGATGCATAGTCTCTAATGAGCCTATTGTGATCGTTTGCCAACAGAATCGGATTTTCCATGACATTGTTGTTGTTTGGTGCTTCATTCCTAGGCTGCTCCGCCATCTCTTCTTTATCGGATTGTGGCTACTGTTGGCGGTCTCTTAGTCTCCTTCAAAATGTTCTCTCAATCTCCAAGTTGTAGTTCGCCATAGATTGAGAGTTCTGCAAAGAAATCACAAAAATTACCATTAACAACTATTTTGCCGAAGTCCCTGGCAACGGCGCCAAAAACTTGATGCGTTGTTTTATTAGGTGGAAATATGGATGATATGCATTGATGGATTGCGTTGTGCACTCAAGTTTCCATTGAGGAATCCAAGTATAAATTCCTCTGAGTTTCCTGGTAAGTCCAGGGTCGAACACAGGGACTTGTGAAAATAGTTGCGTTGGAGATTTTTATGAAAACTTGCGGTAACCAGTTGAATAAATAAGTTGGGTTGTTGTTGCGTTAATGAAAATAATAATAAATGCGGCATAGTTCGAAAAGAGTTAGTAAATGGGAAATACGATGCATATGCGGTGAACGGGTTGAGAAGGATTTCGGCTAACACTCCCTTGCGTTCATGCCTTGCGATCATGCAACATGCACACAATAGTAAACCACCTCTCGCTGTGAATGCCACGGCTTCTAAGGTTAGAACGCATGCGATAAATATGCGATATGTCTGGTTTACACATAAACCTCTATTTCTATTTATGCTATGACAACCTGACAGTCACACAAATATGCAACCACATAATATCATTCCTATTCCTATGATGCATGCGATGCAAGTTGACAAACAGAACTTATCTCTAAGTCCCCATCTCTTGTTTATGCAAGCTTAATCTTGCTCTTTCGAGTCTAGATTCTAACCTAGCTCTCTCGAGACATTAGGTTCTTTCTTTAGATTCTCTCTCGAGTAACTCTAAAGGGGTATTTTGCACAACATAAAACAAGATAATCGCAAGCAATGAACTTCCTAGATCATATTAGCTTAGTTCTTCTCAACCCATTCAACTAGTTTAGCTACTCATCGTATTAAGAGAGTGAGCAGATGTAGAAATAGAACTTCCATTGAATAAATATAAGATGAAGTATAGAATAACAATGTAAGTATATTAAAGAGCCTGAAACAATTTCTTGCTGCCAGGCGTTACACTGCTTCTACTCATGCTCTAAAGATATTCTCGCTTTCACGAGAGTCGGCCCGCTCTCTGCTCTTACGCCCCAAGGTTCTATCTCGAGCTGCCTTGGACGATCTCCGGCATCACCACTCTTCTCTTGCTCCACCGTAAAATGGAAAAGAAAACTATGAACAGAGGTATAAACTTGTAATGGTGATAAGGTAATCGACTGCTTAACTCCTTCTCTGAAGAATGCACTTGGTATTTATAGGGCATCAAAGGTGAAAGGCGGCTTCTCTCTCTTGGTTGTACAGATGGGACAGCTTTAATTCCTGACTGATGCGCCGAATAATTGTCACCGATAAAGCTGGATGTACTTTGTGACTGTTATCGGCTGTCAACTTAATTTGGATCCGATTGTCATCAGCTTTTTGTCCCATCGATCTTAATTGTCCTTTCGTCTGGATGTGTTCACCATGTAGTGGTGATTCTTCTTGGGTGAATGTTTGTGAACACGATCAACGCAAAGTCTTGCGGTGAAGTTGCTCTCGACCAATGTATTCCTATTATCGCATTCTTTGCATTGCATTAACGCATTATTCTACATAAAAATATAAAGATCAACTCCTCTAATGCGTTAGACACATGCGATTGTAATATTATAGAATTTATGCTTAATGGACGCAATTTAACATATTTCATCAATGCAATCCAATATTGTTTAAGGATTTAGCACTATGATAACGTGCATTTCTGCCCGTTATCAAGGACATAGATGCCTAACCTGACCCCAGTAGTGGGTTACTTACTGAGGATTCTATACTCATCCTTGCTCATGTTGTTGTTTCAGGTAAGGGTAGAGATGCACCGACGATTGACAAGCAGAATCCGTGATCGAGTCACTGGGACCAGTTTTACGCTTCCACTCATGAGATTTAGATTTCTTTTCATGTTTCTCTTAACTTTTAGTTTTGATGTTTAAAACTTACTTTTAAGAATCATTTTTCAAACTTATTTATTATCCTTTATGATTTATGGGTACCCTACTATTGTTTTAGTATTTGAATTTAATGAAAGTCTTTTGAACTTACCTTATTTAATTAGTATTTATTTCGCCATAACCGAGTGTCATTTTGAGTTCCACGCATGTATGTATTTAGTAACGGCCTAACTTAAGTCCTAGGGGGTCGAGTCGTTACTGTGGCATCTATGTCCTCTAGATGCCTACCTCTGGTGGAACATATAAACTGTCCTAGTCCTCATGGGACACATACATACATGAAAAACTGAGTTCTATCCAAAAAACTGAGTTCTATTCTACTGTAGCTAAATATGCTCACTACCTCTGGTGAATCCTGAAGGAAACACAATAACTGGTGAATCCCAAAGGAAACACAAACTAGTGAATCCCGAAGGAGACACAATAACTAGTGAATCCCGAAGGAAACATAAACTGGTGAATCCCGAAGGAGACACAATATCTGGTGAATCCCGAAGGAAACACAAACTGGTGAATCCCGAAGGAAACACAATATCTAATGGGCATCTAACTAATCAGTGAGGACACTATCACAATCTCAACATCACAAGTATCACAACATGGTTCTATAACATACATATACACCTCCACATCATGGCTCTACAACATACATATACGCCTCAATATCCTCAGATCAAATACAACCTCATGGAATCAAACATCATCTCATGCTAGCATTCAAGTATCTATGTGCACAATTAATATTTCAAATCCTCATACAAGAACATACAACTGTTATACTATACTATCAGTCTATCATGCTATTGCTCTGGCATAATATCAATCTGTCATGCTAGCATACATCTAGTGCCTGGCCCGTGGGCAATTTCCAGTAGTAAGATTACTTACCTCGATACTAGGTTCAGATATCGATCCAAGCGGCAGTCTTCAATAATCAATCTTTTAATTCAATTCCCCAACAAAGCCTGAGCAAAAACCACCCTCAAGATTCCAATCTCCAAATTCTTCCTTCAATCAGACCCTGCTTCCAACTTTTAATCCTTTTCTCCTGTAAAATTTTCAATTCACAAAGAATTTAACTCACCCACTTCCACAATGAAATTAATTCTTGACATTAATTTCAAATTAAATTTGTATGACATAACCCCCTTCCAAAATGAAATTACTTCTTGAAATTAATTTAAAACTAAATCTGTGTGACATAACCCCCTTCCAAAATGAAATTAATTCTTGACATTAATTTCAAATTAAATTTGTGTGACATTTAAAGTCCAATTTCTATAACTTCCCTCCGATTAAACCATTAAATTGAAACACCCCTTCCTTCCAAAATGAAATTAATTCCTGCCATTAATTTCCAAATTGAATAATTTCAACGTTAATCCATTAATTTTCAAATTAAATAATTTCAATGTCAATTCATTAATTTTCAAATTAAATAATTTCAACGTCAATCCAATAATTTCCAAATTGAATAATTTTAACGTCAATAATTAAATTCCCGCAATTAACTTAAGTCCAAAAATTCCAAAAATGCCCTTTCCTTCTTCTATATTCAGTGGTTCACAAGTTTTCTGTATCACTGTCATTGAATTACATGATTCAATTACAGTGTTGGCCTCTTCCTTTATTCCCGATTCTTTATCTGCTTCCCAATCAAAGTTGCAGGGCCATTCCTCATCTATGTCATATGAGTATAGTTCGTCCGGCTAGTTCATCGCCTTAATGATGTTGAACTTCAGCTTTTGGCCATTGATATGCATTCCAATTTCTCCTTTATGCACATTGATTTGAGCTCTTCCAGTGGAGAGTAATGGTCATCCCAATATAATAAGGACATCTTTATCAGCTTCATAATCAAGTATGATGAAGTCCACAGGGAGGATGAATTTATCCACTTTAACCAACACATCTTCCAACTTCCCTTCCGGATGCACAAGCGATCAGTCTGCTGATTTTAGGGTCACTGTGGTGGGAGTGAGTTTTCCAATCTCCAATTGTTTAAAAAATGTCAAGAGCATCAGATTTATGCTTGCCCCTAGATTGCATAGAGCATACCCAATATAAATTCCTCCGATGAACAAGGTATTGTAAAACTTCCAGGGTCTCTCATCTTTGGTGGAATTATCGTATTTCTGACTTGCATTAGAGCCACCATATCGTATTTCCCTATGCTTCTTTTCATGTGGTGAGGAATTTCTGTATTAGTGGAATTATCAGATTTACAAAGTGGGACCACTAATACAGAGAGCCAAGGTCTATAAATAGCTTACTTGAATTCAATGTAAAGGAGGCTGGCCTGAAGAGACAATACAGAGAAAATTCGGGAGAACGACAAGACAAGGCTGAAAGGTAAGTCTCTGAGCAAGAAATTCTTTCCATTCCCAAAGAAGAAGCTCTGTGCAAGAAGTCACTTCTACCAGGAAAGTAAGCCTGAGAGGGAAGCTTTCCACTCCATCTCATCCACACGCCGACAAGCACAACGTCTCCAATCGGGATCTGTGTCAAGACATTGACACTCTTTCCGTATTTGTTTCTATTCATTCATTCATCTACTGTGTTCATCTTTCTTTAATATTTCCTTCACGATCTGTATTAAACGCTTATTTTTAGATTAAATATCATTATGATAATCATTACCATCTCTCTGTTCTTTTCCATACATTCATCATCCATTTTCTCCATCATGTGTCACTAATCCCCTAGGTAAAGGGGAAGGATTAAGCGAGTGAGTTAATCCTTGTTAAGTAAATCAGCTAAGTTTAGCTAAAGCATACTCGACGACATCTTCACCTATGAGAGCATAAGTGAAGATGTTATTCCACCTATCAAGAAAAGGTTGGAAGAATGCGTTAACTAAAGCGAGAAGTATTTCAAGAGATGGAAACAACCTTGCGTTCATCACGTTCATCCCTATTTCACCAAAGACATATGGGAATGTGGCCGATCACTGAAAGGTGTAAGCCAAGTGAAAGCGGAACCTTAGTTGTGTCCTCAACAAGATTGACGAACTCGCAATATCCTTTCCCTAAACCCATTCTCTTTCTGATTCATTCACAACTTCACAGCCAGTCCTCAACCTGTATCATTAATAGTTTAGACATTTATTTTATCATCACAATTTACCTTAACGCATTTTATTCTTTAACGCAATTTACTTTTTATCGCAATTTTACTTTTCTGAAAAAACCAATTCTTCATTCTTTATATTAAACTGGTCGCTTATACCACATTAGTATCGCATTAATAACAACAATCCCCGTGTTCGACCTCAGGTCAATCTGAGAAACTTACGTTGGAATTATACTTGTTTCCAATGCAAGAAAACTTCTGACCCGCACTACATCATCGCATACTACGAAGCATATCATCATCAACGCATATATTTAGAATGTAGTATCGCAGCAATATCTTTATCGCAAAGCAACTTGAGTGCATAGAGCATCATCATCATCATTCATTCATTGTGCATAAAGAAAACAAATTTTAATATTACAAGTTTTTGGTGCCGTTGCCGGGGATTGGTAACGGTTAGTGTTGAATATTTTTGTAGTATTTTGTAGGATAGATCTCTACTGTACTGTATGTTTATCACGGAGAGCAGACTGACGGTTTAAGAGTACTGGGACTGATCCAGAATTCAAAGTCGACACAAAGATCGAGCGTACTTTATGCGCACGAGCACACCAGAACCAAATTAGGCAATGAAGGAATATGACAAATAATAACGATCGGCCCGATGGGAATCAAGGGGTAAATCAGCCAACGCAAGACCTTATTTTTCTTGCTACCGAACGCAATATCCCAATGAGGAACTATGCGGCACCGAACTTATATGACTTCTCGCCTGGAATTTTAAGTCCCGCGGTTGAGGAGAATGCACAATTTGAGATTATGTCGGTCATAATTAAAATAATCCAAAATGCGGGACAATTTGGAGGTATGCAAGGTGAAGACCCGCATGCACATTTGACCAGCTTCATGGAAATGTGCAATACTTTCTCCATTTCTAGTGTTACTCCTGAGGGAATTAAATTATACCTCTTCCCATACACACTGAGGGATGAGGCGAAGAGGTGGGCTCATTCTTTGGAGCCAAATGAAATTACTTCATGGGACCAGTTGGTCGAGCGATTCATGAAGAAATTCTTCCTGCCAGCCGTCAATGCAAGAAGACGAAGGGACGTGTTGAATTTTGAGCAGATGGAAAACGAGACTCTCAACACCACCTAGGTGCAATTCAGAAGATTGGTAAAGAACTGTCCGCACATCAGGATTCCTGATTGCATTCTGATGGAAACCTTTTACAACGGCCTGGATAGATCAACGCAAGTTGTTGCTTATGCCTCCGTGGCAGGAGGATTTATGGACAAAACCTACACTGAAGCCAAGGTCATTTTGGATTGCATTTCATGAAACACAGATTACTGGGTAGACGATGGGTATGGGGGAAGAGGCCCAGAGAGAAGAAGAGCAAAAAATGCCATTGTATCAGCTGATACAATGACAACATTGGCCGCTCAAATGTCTACAGTGACCTCTCTTCTCCAGACGATGGCAATTGATCAAGGAGCCCTCTCTTAGGGTGCAGCGCAAGCCAATGCGCTGGCACAAGTGGCAGCGATCAGCTGTGCACAATGCAGAGCGAGTCATTTAGTAGAAATGTGCCCATCGAACCCACAAGCAGTGTATGCCATTCAGAATAACCCATACATCAACACATATAACCCGGGTTGGCAGAATCACCCCAATTTCAATTAGGGAGGTAACAATGACCAGGGAGGCCAGAGGAATTCACAGAATAATTTCGGGAATCGAGGAAACCCTCCAGCTTTTCATCAAGGTCTGAATCAGAGTCACCAACAAAGGCAATCGCACAACCAACCTTCCACATCAAACACCTCTACAAATTCATCATACTTGGAAGCTCTGCTGAAGCAGTATATCGAGAAAAATGATGCGGTTATGCAATCGCAGGCATCTTCCATAAGGAATTTAGAGGTTCAAGTAGGGCAACTAGCAGCCGAGCTCTAAAATAGAACACCGGGAACATTGCCCAGTAATTCAGAATCCCCCAGATCTCATGGGAAGGAACAATTCAGTAGCGACATTGTACAGGAAAGTCTGACTGCCTGCGGGGATGCAAATTACGGTAACCTTGAAGAACTTTTTCTCAAATAGCATCCTTAACATCTATCTTTACTGCTTTCTTTATCGCTTCCTTTATCGCTTCCTCTACTGCTTTATTATTATGTTAATTCAATTCAGTTCATTGCTTTCTTAAATTAGTCTTACTGCTTTCTAAATTTACTTCCACTTTAATTCCATTTTCGTTAGTTTCATGCTTTGTTGAATTTATTTACATTCCTGTCTCAATATTGCATTGATCCTTAACTTATGTGAATGAATATTAAAAAGAAAATGAACACCACAACGTTTTATCAGCTTGGTTTTGGGGATAAGAGTTGCGATGTTGATGAAATAAAAAAAAACTTTAATAACATCCGGTATGCATTGCGATGACGGGTGTATCTTGCGCCGATAAGATATACTTTGTGCTCATCTTCTACAAATGCATTACGTTGAGAGATGAGTTGCACGCGTGTGTACACTTCACCCGTCCTTAGTAAGAATGCACTATGTCGAAGGTAGTGTTGCGCTGGTAGAAATACCATGCACCCCTCCTCCAGAAATGCTTTTGCGTTGAGGGGTGTGTTACGCTAATGCATATGTTGCCCCCGTCCTCTGCAAATATGCATTTGCGGTAACGGATGCATTGCGTTAATAATTAACATTACACCCATTCGATTAAAGATAAATGGAAAAAAATTGATAAAATCTTCACGAGAAAGAAGTCGAACCGCTTCAGCTTCCAAGGAAATTATGACTTAGCAGACGAAAGTACGTCCTTTCTACTAAATCATAATGGGAGGAGCGCAGCGGCGGGCTTTTTGAGAATATCGAAGCCTGCCACGCAGAGATTGCGTTGGGCCCATCAAGGCCCAACCTATAAATCTCACCCCCTTCAACCGAGGAGCTCATTTGCAACCCTTGTGAAAGAAACCCTAAGCAATTCTCTGCATTCCCATTCCCCTACAGATTTCCTTCCTAAGACCAAAATTTTCCTAACTCTTTCACTCAACCAAGCAAATGGCCAGACAATCCTCACACTCATCCTCCCTATCATCGTCCCCTTCCCAAGCCCCCGTCACCGCACGGGAGGCGACATTCCTTGTTGCTAGCCGCTGCCTCACCGCCCAGCCCAAGCCTTCATCAAGAATCACCTGGAAAGCTTGGCGAAAGACCTCTGTAGCCAAACCACTCACCATTCGAGAGGGGCCGAGCACGGAGAGCGCCCCTGCCACCAGACCTAAGGTGGAACTCCCAGTACATTCGACAGAAAGCAAACTGAAGAGAAGGGATGATAAGGAGGTATTTGGGAGTATTTTGAGTAATATGGAAAGAGAGTAGGGCTACAAGAAGTTGGAGTTGTAAACCAGCCCCTGCCTTCAGAGGAGGAAATGGCGGAAGCTTCGCGGAGAATGGCCCCGACCACTACGAATCCTAAGGAGACTGTTCCAATAGACTCCAATAAGGGACCCATCAAGGCCGTTTTGGAGGTTGTAGGAGCGAAGAAGCAGCCGGGGATGGCCGAAGGGAAGAAGAAGAGAAAAAGTAAAGAAAAAATGGGTGGAAGAAGATAAAACTGCCCGGCCGAAGAAGGAGAAGAAAGAAAAGAAGAAGAGTAAAAAGAAACAATGCAGGCGAGAAGAGAAGCACCTGAAAAAGGAGGAGAAAAGGAAGAGGGTGGAAAGCCTAGATTTTGACGGAGAATCAACCACTGCAAGGGTGGAAGAGGGGCCGCAAAGCTGCCGCAAAGCCAATGTGCAGGGCGTCAGAGAAAATAAGAGAAAAGAAATGGAGGAATGGGAAAGAGAAAAAGAAGAGCAACGGAAGGAAAGGGAACGCAAGCAAAGACAAAAATCTCACCTTGCGTCTGCTCAAAACAAGGGCAAAGCTAAAGTTGAGAGCAACGAGCTTGCGTCGACCAGGAAGCGCCCAACAACAAAGAAAGAAATGTTGGATTTTATGTCCTAAAACTCGTAATTTGTAAATTAATAAATATATTCTGTTTTGTTTTTCGATAAAGTTGTTATTGAAACAGTAATCTTGAATCCAATAAACAAAGGTTCTGAGGCTATTTAATGTAGTTTGAACTTTCTGGAGTGACATAAATGTAGATCAAATTCAAATATATAGCCAAAAATAGTCTATAGTATATGAATAAGGTTAGGCACCTTATTCAGAGGACACTATGGATGCGGCCCACTTTGTAGTTAGTACAAACAATGTGATTCTGAATCGTTCATATAGAGATATATGAGTGGGGCATCCTATGCAATGAGTTTGCATAAGACTGAACCATGAAATAGTCACTTTTTGCGTTCTAAATGTCGTTTTATGTATAAAACTAACTATTTCGTTAATTGATGACCTAGATAACTTAATCTTAATCTTGAGCTAACGATGAACTCCTGTTTACTCAGAATTATCCTTAGATCTGCATAGGTGAGGGCAGTTCATCATCGCTGGCTCAATAAACCTCCCATTTCAGGGGTAAGATCGGGTGGATAGCTGGGAACATAGGGTGCAAGACGAAATTCACTCCTATTTGTTATAAGGATAGTAGATAGGTTGTTCACTTTAGTACTGAATCCAGGTCTTAAGCAAGGGGCACCACCCTCTCCTTGGCTCAAGAGTGTTCGGTTTATAGGTTGGACCTTAAACCAATTGTTCATTAGAGGATCAGTGGAACTTAAGGAACAAGATGTAGTCTTGGGGGTAAAACGGTTTTTATGACCCAGCCGAGATTACGAACAACCTGTGAAGGGTTAGCTTACTAATTATGGTTATATCAAATGGATACAAATATATGTATAAGTGAGGAGAGTGCAACTACAGGACTATAGTGGAATGGTCCGTTAGTTAACGAATGTTGGTTAGCTCCATCTAAAGAGTTTAGCTAACTAATCTCGGATTGTTGGAGCCCATGATCTATAGGTTCATTAGGTTCCCTTACTAGCTCATATGGAATAAACTTAGAACAATATGATAGAATAATTTGAATTGTTCGAATTAGGTGAAGAGAGAGAAACCAACAAGTATATGTGATATAGTGGTCGGGTTTTTCAGTTTAGAGATACAGTTTTAATATTTAAATGTGATTTGAATATCAAGAATATGAATACGTTCATATTCGGAAGCTTGGAAATAATGGAAATGGTCAAAGATGTAAAAAGTAACAGAGTTGACTTTTGACTTTGAAAAGTCAAACTTTGACCGACCTTATTTTCAAATGTGATTTGAATTTTGAGAAAATGAATGCGGATTCATGCTTGGGAGGTCAAAATTAGTCAATACGAAAAAATCATAAAAAGTCAACTTTGATTTTTTGGTCAAAGTTTGACTTTGACCAAATGACTATTTTGCCCTTTGACTATAGTTAGTGGGAAAATCCAAACTTTTGTTGGATAATTCCACTAACAAAATAGTAAGCTAGGTGTTGGCTTATAGTAGAGATATTAAGCCCACTAAGATAGTGGATTATAGGTGTTAGGTTTTTATGGATTTGGTTCATGCAATTGTTGCATGGTTTTTTCTATAAAATGGACTTTCATTTTGAATGAAAAGAGTTTTGCCAAGTTTGCCAAATAGTTTTTCAAAATTGGGCTGAAAAAAGGAAAACCCAAAACCAAAATTCCATCTTCTTTTTCCATTTCTTTCTCTCTCTCGGTTTCTTCATCCATCGAGTGCCACAACCCGGTTCTAAGTCCAGAGGATAGTAGGTCAACTCTAGTGGTGGTCCGGAAGAGTTGTAGTCGAGATTCAGCGAGGAAAAGCGGTTTTTGGGAGCTTCAAAGGTAAATTAATTACTGTTTTTTTTTCCTTCAAATTGCATGTTTTTCCTTTAAGTTAAAAGCAAATTAAAGTGTAATTAGATCCTAATTCCGTTGCATATGTCTTGTGTTCCATCAAGAAAATGATGATCTGTTGATGGAAATGGGTTTCTTCCCTGCGTCGACACCACTACCGGATCTTATCACAAGTGTAGTGTTCGAACATGGGTGGGAGACCTTCTGCCAATGTCCATCCATAGTTATTCCTATGGTTGTGAGGGCCTTCTATGAAGGGTGGGCAATGCCATTCAGTGCAAAGGACATCAATGAGCTCTACAAGTTGAAGAACCTCCCGGAAGCACCGGGTAACAAGATAATTGATGATCTTGAAGAAGAGCACATGGAGGATGCACTGAAGGTATTAACGCAATCGGGCACCAAGTGGTCGATATCATTAACAGGCATTAAGACCCTCGCCTCCAACAAGCGGCTCCTAGAGGTGCGACTTTGGGTATATTTGGTGAAACGGCGACTCATCCCAACAACACATGAATAACAATTTCAAGGGATCAAGTCATGGCCGCATACTGTGTAACGCGTGACATTCTGATCGATGTAGGCCAGCTTATTATGAAGAAGATTCGAGGCTTTGTTGGCCATGTGAGAAGCCAATACTTCTTTCCATGGGCGATTTCGAGCCTATGCCTCTCTGTGGGCGTAGGCATTGACGAAGAGACCATGCCTGAAGTTCACGGCATCATCCACACAAAGATCCTGAGAATGCTTCTCAAGGATTCCCCACATTACCCCGAGCTTATAACCAAAAGGCCCCTCATAGATCTGAATGCGCCGCAACAACCAAAACCAAAGAAGCAGTGCCACAATGATAAAGGAAAGGAAAAAGTCCAAGAATGATCACCACAAAAGAAAACCGTTGGACCCTTTGCCTTTAATCATTCGCCAGTCAAGCCATCCAATAGAGCCTCTTTCCCCTCTTCCAAACCATTTCACAAACCTCCTCCTTGCTCCAGATTCTAACCCCGCATCTCCAGCAGCGTCTCCCCTCCACCCATCTCCACCTCACTTTTCACCTCCATCGCCGCATGTTGATGACCCACATGGTTTGGGAGCAAGCCCTTCCGCTCAACCTCAAACCGATGCTGGTGAAACATCAACGACGCAACCCACCATTGCATCCATTGCTGCTGACTTAGCAGAAATGTGGTCCCTCTTTTCTCAACAACTTAACTTCTTCCACCAAGCAATAACGGAGTTGCAGGAGAGCAACACAGAGTTGCAACACAACAATAAAATGGTGCGACAGGCGATGGTTAATATTCAATGTAACATCTTTACCATTCGCCTGAATCAAAGACAGATGGTAGAGCGCAACCATGAGTACTTCAACTTTTTAATGGCATATCTACATGGTCTCATGGTGCCTCCTCATCTACAGCAACCTCTGCAATTTCAAAAAGTGCCTCAACGAGCTCCTCCACAACATCCTCCTCAAGATCCCCCGCCGCAACTCTAAATTTGGAGGTGTGTCACCTTCTCCCAATTTTGCACATTTTTCTTTGCGACCATTCATTCAATCCTTTTATATAGAAGCTATACCTTGTATTCTTTTGTACATACTTACAATTTTGTGTTGTGATATTTATAATTCTTTGTATACTTAGACAAATTTTATACAACTGAGTAATTATTCTTTCCATCTGTGTTAGCCTCTTTACTTTTATCATCCTTTGTCAATTATTGTGGTAATTCTTGTCTTTTATTTTGCTTGTTTCATTGCACTGCCATGATGAGTAGTATGCATATCCTTAGCAAAATTTCTTTATATATTGCATTTTCTGACTAATATTTAGACAATTCGTCGCAATAGCTCTACTTTACCTTCTCTATTATAAGATTCTGCTCAAACCTTCTTTTCAAAATTTTGACTAAGTGTTTTGTCTTTTCTGTCCAAAACAACGCAATGAGAACCTTGCACATCTCTAAATTTGGGGGTGGGGAAGGTCTGAGCAGATGCGATCAAGCGGATGCGGTCATCATTATTATCATAATAAAAAAAATCGATGTTAGCGCAAGGGAAAATCCCAACCTGATAAGAGTTAAGTCGTAAAAGAAACCTGCTTGTAATTGGATGTTCGCATGACACCTATGGGAGCAAGTCAAAATGAAGGTAGGTTTCCAGGATCGAAGCAATATGAAAAAAAAAGAGAGAGAGAGAAAATAAGGATAAAAGAGACAACTCCTCTGACCAGCAAAAGTAAAACTTGGCTAAGGATCAAGAGTTGAAGTTAAAATTGGTACACAACCGAGGTTGGATGCTCGCATGACACCTGTGGGAGCAAGCCAAAACAAAGGGTGTAACTATGATCAACATTCTCTATACGATGACATAAACCAGGCCACCGCATAAAGAACACACTTCGTTGTTTTTGCAAAAAGATGTAAAACATTCTTCTCAAAACTAGAAGGGAACTTTGGATAGAGGTTTGTTTTAGATAAGAATAAAGTAGAGCATGTAGAAGAATTGTTAAAGGATATAAGGAACTTGCGGTGTTGAGAAATTATGTAGAGGTGGAGCATTCGGAGTAGCCGATCGATGCAAAGTTAGGATAGAAGTTTAGCAGAATTTCCTTAGTCGAAGATATGCTTGAGGACAAGCATATATCTAAATTTGGGGGCATGATACAAGTTATTTATGTTGTTTTATTTAGATTATGCGGCAAAAAGAAGGAAAAGTTGCGTCGACAGTATAGAAATTGGCTTAGAAATACGAAAATTGTAAAGTGTCATGAACACACCCACTAACCCCATTGCGATGGCGAAATAGAATGTCCAAGTCTTTGTTTTGTAGGAAATAGGTCACCGCATGCGTTAATTGCTCGAGGACAAAAATGGACAACGCATCCACATAGCATGCGATGATCGATCATGGATTCAAGCGATCAACGCATTTCCACCGCATGCGGCAATCAACAAGAGATTAAAACAACTACATCGCATGCGGCGATCGATCGAAGATGTGAAGAGCAACGCATTCGCAGGGAATTCTGACAACTGTACAACTTTTCTATTGTACGATTCTGACAAATTGATCGTGGAACAGAGCAGACATTTTCATTACACCATGGCAGGAATTATCAAATTTACAAATTGGGAACACTAATACAGAGAGCCAAGGTCTAGAAATAGCTTCCTTGAATTCAATGTAAAGGAGGCTGGCCTGAAGAGACAATACAGAGAAAATCCAGAAGAACGACGAGAGAAGGTGAAAGGTAAGTCTCCGAGCAAGAAATTCTTTCCATTTCTAAAGAAGAAGCTCTGTGCAAGAAGTCACTTCTACGGGGAAAGCAAGCCTGAGAGGGAAGCTTTCCACTCTATCTCATCCACACGCCGACAAGCATAACGTCTCCGATCGAGATCTGTGTCAAGACATTGACACTTTTTCCGTATTTTTTTCTATTCATTCATTCATCTACTGTGTTCATCTTTCTTTAATCTTTCATTCACGATCTGTATTAAACGTTTATTTTTAGATTAAATATCATTATGATAATCATTATCATCTCTCTGTTATTTTCCATACATTCATCATCCATTTTCTCCATCATGTGTCACTAATCCCCTGGGTAAAGGGGAAGGATGAAGCGAGTGAGTTAATCCTTGTTAAGGAAATCAGCTGAGTTTAGCTAAAGCATCCTCGATGGCATCTTCACCTATGAGAACAAAAGTGAAGATGTTATTCTGCCTATCGACAGAAGGTTGGAAGAATGCGTTAACTAAAGCGAGAAGTATTTCCAAAGATGGAAACAACCTTGCGTTCATCACGTTTATCCCTGTTTCACCATAGATATATGGGAATGTAGCCGATCACTGCAAGGTGTAAGTCAAGGAAAAGCGGAACCTTAGTTGCGTCCTTAACAAGATTGATGAACTTGCGATGTCATTTTCCTCAACCCATTCTCTTTCTGATTCATTCACAAGACTTGCCACCGCATTCACTAGATTATCTTGCACAACTTCACAGCCAGTCCTCAACCTGTATCATTAATAGTTTAGACATTTATTTTATCATCGCAATTTACCTTAACGCATTTTATTCTTTAACGCAATTTACTTTTCATCGCAATTTTACTTTTCTGCAAAAACCAATTCTTCATTCTTTATGTTAAACCGGTCGCTTATACCACATTAGTATCACATTAACAACAACAATCCTCGTGTTCGACCTCAGCTCAATCTGAGAAACTTGCGTTGGAATTATACTTGGTTCCAGCGCAAGAAAACTTGTGACACGCACTACATCATCGCATACTACGAAGCATATCATCATCAATGCATACATTTAGAACGTAGTATCACAGAATATCTTTATCGCAAAGCAACTTGAGCGCATAAAGCATCATCATCATTTTCATTCATTAGTGCATAATAAAATATAGATAAAGATAGAAATACAAATTTCATCTATCAGCTTCATTTCAAATCTTATTCCATCCAAGGTTGATCGCATGTTTCCTTGAGAGAAATCATACAAATTAGGTGACGCATAGTCCCTAATGGGTTTATTGCAATCATTTGCCAACAAAATTGGGTCAGCAAATGCTTCATCGTGATTGTTTTCTGCTCGTAGTTCCTCCAGGTGGTTCTGCTGCTCGCCCATCCTACGAGCTCTATTTTGTCACCTTCTTCTATTGGCTCTCTATCTTCTGCAAAATGTCCTCTCTATTTCTGGATCGTATATGAGCTCAGGAGTATTTCCTTCGCTCATATAGCGCTTGCACCTTTCCCGCAGTCAAGGCTCAATACTCTAGAAGGTCAAGATTTGCAGAGATCAATAAAAATAGTTTTAGCACACTTGATTACCATAATCCCTGGCAACGGTGCCAAAAACTTGATGCGTTAATAACATGCGATAAAATGGTAACACTTATGAGGTTTAACGATTAGTTTTATCTAGTCGAACCCAAGTGCAAATTGAACCAGTGATTGCTTGTAAATGTGAAGTGAAACTAAAAATATGATCGTAGTGCAAATTTAAATGTTCGAAGGAATTGAGTGAATGTGTTGTTTTAAATCTAAGTACTATGCGATGAAAATTATGTCTAAATGAAACAATGTGAATTTAGTGAAAGATATGTGATAATAGGGTTGAGAAGAATTGTCACTAACACTTCCTAAACAACTAAGTGGATGTTGCGATCAAGCGATGCTCTCAATGTTACGACTAGCACTTCTCAGTGTATCTTGCCACATTATCTTATTTCTAAAATGCGTGCAATGAGTGCAATATGCAGAGGATATAATTATTTCTAAGAAATATCTTCTCTTGTGTTATGAGTTCCAAATCTAAAGTCTTTCAAACTCAGATTAAATTTACTTAGAACAATCTTTCAATTGATTCAAGTAGGCATATAAGTATGCATAAGACAAGTTGATCACATGACTCTCTTGTTGTTTAGTAGTGTTAGCTACATACTTCTTAACACATTAGAAAATTTAGCTACGCATGATATTGATGAAAAAGATGAACATGTATTCATATTGCAAAGTAATGCAAATATACAAAGAGAAAGAAAGGAGTATAGAATCAAGTTGTGGTCTACAAGTCTTGCTCCTTCAGGCTCTTTTGATGACTGTTTCACTTAGAACATTAAACAGTGGTATCCTTCTTCCTTTCTCACAGGAATCTTAAGCTCTCATTAAGAAATTTCTATGGACAAATAAGATGTTTTTTTAGCAGAGTTTCTTGTCAGAATTTTCTCTCGTCTCCCACTATTTTTTTTGCATGAAAATTGCATGGGTATTTATAAGCGTTCGAGGATGCTCTTCTTCTTCTTCTTTTAATACTTTTCACAATTGTACTAATTTAGCACATTAAATCCCATACCTTGACATGTCGGCTACCAACGCAATCTGTGGTTTGACTCCCACCACCCATGTCATGTCATGCCTCTTCGCTTATAGCTATGCGATGATCTGTTTTTCTAGCAGTTCTTACTTTATCGTGTCAGTGGGTACTTAGCTTATGCGATTGTGCGTTCATCTTGTTGTGCTTGGGTATTCTTCATAAAGATAGCAATATCAGCCCGAAATTTAGATATGTTAGATATTGAGAGTGTGTCATCGCATACTTTGTTTTTTTGTATAAATTCATTGGTAAAGAATGTCGAAATTTCATGCCTTTTTCTTTTTTTTTTTTTTTTTACTTGGAAGAGATACAATAACCTGTATTTCTACAAGTTATCATTAAACACAAAAACTAAAATTTTGGAGATCTATCAAACATATTTTTTAAGTTTATGAACCATATAAATATAAATCTAGAAATCCATATGCTAAACTTCTAACATTATATTCAAATATGTCCCCCTCACAAAAAATTCTTGATCTGCCACTGCTTTTAGATGAGATTTATTTCAAATTTCTTTAAATTTAATATATTCTTTTATACATAAAGCAAGGACACAAAAGATAACAAACTAGAGGATTACATCAAAAGATACAAGAAACAAAAACCACTCAAGATAAGGAGAAGGGCAAAAAGAGAAAAACTTGTTCTTCCAAAGCCTTGTTTGAAAAAGAGTGAGTCAGAACATTGTGACAACGACGAATATGGGAGAAGGAAAGTAATCCCTACATCTTGTGCCTAGAGATTAGTCTTGTCAATGAAGAATGATCCTTAATTAATATATTTATTTATGTTTGTAGAAGTTATTTATTTGTATTATTTGCATTTGTTACCAACCTTGATATTTGACAACATCCAAATTTCAATTGCAGTGACCAATATTCATAAAATGTTTTCTTAATTACAATTTGTTTATCTTTCTTGAAATCCAAAAATCATAAAACCAAAAAACGTAATAGTTAATAGACAATCCCTTAAATTTTGTTTTCTACACTTAACAATATAAACACACCATGGTGGTGGTGAATGATATTGTTCTATCAAGAATTTTAAGAGTAGTTTAATTGGTTTTATAGATAATATGATAAAAACATTATTTGGGTTATGCATGAGAATGCTATTATTAGAATTTCACAGACACAAATTATGTTTGTATTTAATTATTTATAGAATCATAACAATTTTGTATAATTTTATTCGATTAATTAATAAAAAAATAAAAATGTAAAAAAAAATGAAAAGTTAATAATGTATGGACTAATCAAAATTAATAGTAATACGATTAATTAATAAAATAATAAAAATACTAAAAAATATGAAATACTTGATATCAATAATAATACCATAATGGAATCTATTAAAATTGAATTCTATGAGGATATTTTTTTCTTTAAAGGAGGAAGGACATGAAATTATTGGTACCAAAGAAATTAATGAGGCTAACTCTTCGAAAGGTCAAAATGATCAAAATACTGAGTCTAAACCTAGAAGAAATAAAAGAGCTAAGAAAGCTACTTCTTTTGAACCTGATTTTATAACTTATATGATAGAAGGTTAACCTCAGACTTTTCAAGAAGTTGTATCATCTCATGATGCACCTTATTGGAAGGAAGCTATCAATAGTGAGCTAGAATCCATTTTACAGCACAATACATGGGTATTGGTTGATTTACCTCCTAGAAGTAAACCAATTGCAAGTAAATGGATTTTTAAGAGAAAGATAAAGGCTGACGATATTATTGATAAATACAAAGCAAAGTTGGTAGCTAAAGTCTTTTGCCACAAAGAATGGCTAGATTTCTTCGATATCTATGCTCCAATGATGAGGATTACATCTATAAGGATGTTAATTGTGTTGAAATTCCTTGAATCTGTTTGTTGGCGCTTTGAACAACCTAGTACGGGGGTCTCGCTGATGGGGTCCAAGAGCGGCGCGCCTTGGTGGGGGTTAGGGGCAACGCCCCCAAAACCTATTCAAATTTTTGTATTCAGCATATTTATTTATTTGCAGTTATTTACATTTTTTACCCTAGGGTTTAGAAAAATGCGATATATAAACTCTCTAACCTAGAAGCGCCATTTTTGATTAATTCTGAAAATATTCTCTCGAAATAATATTGTTATCCCTCTGCCCGTGGACATAGCTAACACACTGTTAGTGAACCACGTATATCTGTGTGTCAATCTTTCCCTACTCTACGTTCCTTTTTTGTGTTCTTTAATTGTCGATTTTGCAACAAACTGGTATCAGAGCCTTGTTAGGGTTTTTTTGAAATTCCGCATTTGTTCGACAATTGAAGATGTCTGGTGTGAACGTAAAGATCGACAAATTTACCGGGAGGAACAGTTTTGGTTTATGGCAGATCAAGATTCGATCCCTGCTAAAGTAGCAGAGGCTGTGGGCGCCGCTGACGAGTAAGTCAAAGAAGGCTACCGTTGATGACAAAGAGTGGCAGACTCTTGAGGAGAAGGCTCATTCGACGATCATGCTATGCTTGGCTGATGACATCATTATCGAGGCCGCAGATGAAGAAACTACCGTTGGTCTTTGGTTGAAGTTGGAGAGTCTTTACATGACGAAATCTTTAACCAAGAAGTTGTTTCTGAAGAAACGTTTGTATCATCTACGTATGTAGGAAGGTATGTCTCTACGAGACCATCTTGATCAATTAAATAAAATTTTATTAGATTTGCGTAATGTAGAGGTTAAGGTTGATGATGAGGATGTTGCCCTAATTCTGTTGACATATTTGCCACCGTCTTATGAGACTTTCATTGACTCATATACTGGAGGGAAAGAAACTCTGAACTTAGAAGATACAAAGTCCACCTTGCTCATGAGAGAGGACCGTCAGAATGCAGGAAGTTCAATTTCAGAAAGTCAGGCATCTAGGTTAGCTGCTACAGAAAGAAAGGGACATAGGAATTCTGGTAAGAAAAAGTCGAATCAGAATAAAAGGTCTTTGAAGTCAAAGGGTTCTAGATCAGATGATATTTGTAACTACTGTAAAGAAAATGGGGCATTGGAAAATCGAATGTCCTAAGATAAAAAGGAATCAGGAAAAGAAGGAAAAGAGTGACAAAAGGGAAGCATCTGCCTCTGTTGCACAAGTTGAGATTGATTCTAAAGAAGTCGAGATCGATTCTGAAGGAGATCTAACTTTAGTTGTGAATGAACAGTCACATTCTGATGATGTGTGGATTCTTGATTCTGTGGCATCTTTTCATATGTGCCCAAATAGAGAGTGGTTCTCAACATATCAACAAATAGATGGAGGGAATGTTAGCATGGCTAACGGTTCTGTGTGCAAGATAGTTAGAATCGGCTCAGTCAAGATACGAACACATAATGGTGCCTTCTACACTTTAAAAGAGGTTAGGCATGTTTCACTAATGAAGAAGAGTTTGATATCCTTTAGTGTACTCGATAGCAAGGGTTACAGTTTTGAAGGTAGAGGTGGAGCAATGTATGTCTATAAGGGTTCTGAGGTAGTTCTAAAAGGCATAAAGCATGGAACACTATATTTTCTATTAGGTTCGACAATAATAGGTTATGTTGCTGTTGCATCGTTGGTCGTTCACAAGGATGATATGACTAAGTTATGGCATATGAGATTTGGTCATATGAGTGAAAAAGGGATGCAAATTTTGTAAAAAGGAGATCTTCTTTGTGGACATAAGGTGCAAGATTTTGAATTTTGTGAACATTGTGTATTTGGGAAGCTTTATCGCAGCAAGTTTACAAGAGGTGTTCATCGTACAAAAGGGACACTTGATTATATTCATTCAGACTGTTGGGGACCTTCCAAAATTGAATCTATTGGAGGCAGTAGGTATTTTTTTTGTCTATAATTGATGATTACTCAAGAATGACTTGGGTTTTTATGATGAAACATAAAAGTGAAGCCTTCAAGAATTTCAAGCAGTGGAATATATTGATTGAAAATCAAACTGGGAAGAAGATCAAAAGGATGCGAACTGATAATGGTCTGGATCTCTGTGGATCTAAATTTAATGAGTTCTGTAAAGCTGAGGGGATTGTTCGTCATCATACTATTAAGAATACTCTACAGCAAAATGGGGTTGCATAACGTATGAAGTAGACGTTGTTGGAGAGAGCAAGATGCATGCTCTCTAATGCAGGGTTGGCTAGAAAGCTTTAGGCAGAAGCAGTGAATACATCATGTTATCTGATCAATCGTGGACCTCACACAGCTATTGATCGTAAAGCACCTTACGAGGTATGGTCTGGTAAGCCTGTAGATTATTCTTTATTAAAAGTTTTTGGTTGTACTGTCTACTATCATGTTAATGAGGGTAAATTAGAACTAAGAGCTGAAAAGGGTATATTTATGGGGATGGAGTTAAGGGATATAGAGTCTGGTCACCTTCTGAGAATAAAGTCATACTTAGTAGGACTATGATATTTGATGAAAATTCCATGCTTAACTCAACTGTAAAGCCTTTTGTGACGTCTACTGATGTGAGAGAAAGTAGTAGTGTTGATAAACAGGTAGAGATGCAATTCACTTCATCTGTGAATGAATTACAACATCAAGGTGGAAAAGATCAACACGTTACTACAGAAACTGATGTGCAACCAGAAATTAATGTGCCTAGAACGTCAGAAGTTGATCTGCTTGAGAATTCTAGATCACGAGTAGATCAACCGAGTATAGCTCATGATAGAACTAGAAGAGTTGGTGTTGGACCTCCTGTGAGGTATGGTTTTGGAGATATGGTTACTTTTTCATTGCAGGTTGCTGAAGTGGTGAATCCTTATGAGCCATCCACCTATAGAGAAGCTATGTCATGTGGTGAGTCTGCTAAATGGCTTACTGCTATGGGGGATGAGATGGAATCTCTTGACAAAAATCAGACTTGAAAATTAGTTAAACAACCAAAGGAGAGAAAAATTGTCACTTGTAAATGGGTCTTCAAGAAAAAGGAGGGAATATTACCTTCAGAGGGCATTAAATATAAAGCTCGAGTTGTTGCTAGAGGGTTCACACAAAGGGAAGGAGTTGACTATAATGACATCGTCTCACCAGTAGTCAGACATACTTCTATCAGGGTGTTACTAGCTATAGTAGCACACAGAATTTGGAACTTGAACAACTAGATGTGAAGACAGCTTTCTTACATGGAGAGTTAGAGGAAGAGATTTATATGACCCAACCAGATGGGTTCCAGTGTCCAGGTAAAGAAGATTATGTTTACAAGTTGAAGAAATCTTTGTATGGGTTAAAGCAGTCTCCAAGGCAGTGGTACAAACGATTTGACAGTTATATGATTAGACTTGGCTATAACAGAAGTCCATATGATTGTTGTGTATATCACAACAAAGATGATGATGGTTCGATGATTTATCTACTTTTATATGTAGATGATATGCTCATAGCTGCAAAGTCCAAGTCTGATATTCTGAAATTGAAGAATCTTCTCAGTGCTGAGTTTGATATGAAGGATTTGGATGCTGCTCAGAAAATTCTGTGTATGGAGATTTATAGGGACAGAGGTAAGAATAAGCTCTTCTTGTCACAGAAAGGATATATTTAAAAAATATTGTCCAGGTTTGGTATGTCATCAGCTAAGCCTATAGATACTCCTCGTGCTGTAAATGCTCGTTTGTCATCTGAGTTTTCACCACAGTCTGAAGCTGAGAAGGAGTACATGTCTCGAGTTTCTTATGCTAGTGCAGTGGGAAGTTTGATGTATGCTATGGTCTGTACTAGGCCTGATCTTGCCCATGTTGTTAGTGTTGTCAGCAGGTTCATGAGTCAACCTGGGAAGAAGCATTGGCAAGCCGTTAAGAGGATTTTTCGTTACCTTAGAGGTACATCTGATGTTGGTATTGTTTATGGGAATTGCACAGAGTGTTTGGTCCCTGGTTATTCTGTTTCTGACTATGCTGGAGATGTTGACAGTAGGAAGTCTATGACTAGCTATATGTTCACTCTGGGTGGTTCTATTGTTAGTTGGAAGGCAACCTTACAGCCTACGTAACTTTGTCTACTACTGAAGTAGATTACATGGCCTTGACAGAATCTGCTAAAGAGGGAATATGGCTGAGGGGATTAGTTGGTGATCTTGGTTTGCATCATGACCAAGCTATTGTATATTGTGATAGTTTGAGTGCAATATGCATAGTCAAGGATCAAGTTCATCATAAGAGAACTAAGCACATAGATGTAAGATATCATTTCTTAAGAGGTGAGCAGAGAGTTAAAGTGATGAAAATTGGTACTGCTGATAACCTTGCTGATATGTTCACCAAATCGATTCCACAAGGCAAGTTCCAACATTGTTTGGACTTGCTGAATGTTTTGAATTGTTAGTGGTCCCCTTTGTGGGACACTTTGAGGCATGAGGGAGAAGTCTGAGTACGTCTAGCGATATTGATTTATGTTGCATTTGGTACATCTGTTATCTGGGAGAGAATTCAAGTCAAGGTGGAGATTTGTTGAAATGCCTTGAATCTATTTGTTGGTGCTTCGAACAACCTAGTAGGGTTTAAAGCAATGTGATATATAAACTCTCTAACCTAGAGGCGCCGTTTTTTATGTAATTCTGAAAACATTCTCTCGAAATAATATTGTTCTCCCTCTGCTCGTGGACGTAGCTAACATACTGTTAGTGAACCACGTATATCTGTGTGTCGATCTTTTCCTACTCTACGTTCCTTTTTTGTGTTCTTTAATTGTCGATTTCGAAACAAATTGCAATAGCAGCTTTATAAAATTTAGAAATACACTAAATGGATGTAAAAATTGCATTTTTAAATGGAGATTTAGATGAAGAAATTTATATGGAATAACCTGAAGGGTTTATTGTTAAAAGAATTGAAGACAAAGTTTGTAAACTTGTTAAGTCTCTCTATGGGTTGAAACAAGCACCTAAACGATGGCATGAAAAGTTTGATTGCTCTATGTTATCAAATGTAGTTAAGATAAATGAGTGTGATAATTATGTCTATGTTAAAACCATAGATCAAGAGTATGTCATTGTTTGCTTGTATGTGGATGATATGTTAATAATGAGCACAAATAGAAATGTAATTAATTCCACTAAAAGGATGTTGAAATCATACTTTGATATGAAAGATCTTGGTCTTATTGATGTTATACTTGGAATTCAAATAACAAGAAATCCAAGTGGATACATAATTTATCTCTCATTATATAGAGAAAGTGCTGAGAAAATTTGATCATTTTGAGAGTAAGCCGATTGTTACTCTATTTGATCCAAATTGTAATTTGAAGAAAAATAATGATGAAGGTTTGTCTTCTCTAGAATATTCTAGAGTTATTGGTAGCTTAATGTACATAATGAATTGTACAAGCCTACAAAGCTAGGCTTGTGACAAAAGGGTTTACCCAAAGAGAGGGGGTAAACTATGAAGAAACCTTCTCTCTAGTTGCCATGATAAAGTCTATTAAAATACTTTTATCCATAGCTACATTTTATGATTATGAAATCTAGCAAATGGATGTCAAGACAGCCTTCCTAAATGGCTATCTTAAGGAGAGTATCTATATGTCTCAACCAGAAAGATTTATTGAACAAGGTCAAGGGCAAAAGGTTTCCAATCTTAATCGATCCATTTATGGATTGAAACAAGCGCCTTGATTCTAGAATATAAGATTTGACACTACGATCAAATCGTAGAGCTTTGAACAAAATGTTGATGAACCTTGTGTTTACAAGAAAATCGTTAACAAAACTGTCGCTTTTCATTATGTATGTTGATAGGAAATGAAGTAGAATTTCTGGCTGACATTAAGAGATGGCTTGCTACGCAATTACCAATGAAAGATTTGAGTAAAGCACAATATGTTCTTGGGATCTAAATAGTTTGAAACCAAAAGAACAGAACTTTAGCATTATCCCAAGCATTTTATATAGACAAGATGTTATCTTGATATAAAATGCAAAATTCCAAGAAAGGATTATTGTCTTTCAGTCGTGGAATTCATCTGTCTAAGGAACAAAGTCCTAAGACACCTCAAGAAGTTGAGGTTATGAAACGAATTCCATATGCATCAGTAGTAGGGAGTTTAATGTATGCCATGTTGTGTACTCGTCCTGACATATGCCATACAATTGGAATTGTCAGAAGATTTCAGTCCAATCCTAGATATGATCATTAGAATGTCGTTAAGAACATCCTCAAGTATCCTCAGAGAACGATGAATTATAAGCTCGTGTATGGTGCTAAGGATCTGATCCTTACTGAATACACTAATTCTGACTTCCAACTTGATATTGATTCAAGGAAATCAACTTTGGGGTTAGTATTCACTCTGAATGGAAGAGAAGTAATGTTGAGAAGTATCAAACAAAGTTGTATAGCTGACCCCACGATGTGGATAAAGAACAATATGGCTCATATTCCTGAATGATTTGGAAATAGTTCCAACTATGCACCTGCCGGTCACTTTATATTGTAATAACAGTGGAGCAGTTTCAAACTCAAAGGAACCTAGAAGTCATAAATATGGAAAGCACATCGAACGAAAGTACCATCTCATTAGGGAGATTTGTTGGGTTTTATGTCCTAAAACTCACAGTTTGTAAAATGATAAACATTTTCTATAATTAATAAACTTATTATTGATTTCATAAATTGTATGAAAGTCTAAATCCAATAAACTAAGACCTATGACTATTGCATGAGTATTTGAACTTTATGTGGAGACATAAGAGTGGATCAGGTTTGAGTAATTAGTCAAAATGATCTATGGTACATGAATAAAGTTGGGTACCTTATTTTGGTAACACCATTGCATGTGGCCTACTCTGTAGTTGTTACAAAGAGTTATATAGTGCTACATACGATGTGATCCTAATTCGTATATGTTATGACATGAGGAGTGTAGGCGTCTTATGCAATGAGTTTGCATAAGATTGGACCAAGAAATAAGTCACTCTTACTTTATAATGTTGTTTACTGTATAAGACTGATTATTTCACCTAGATGACCTAGGTAACTCGATCTTAATCCCGAGCTGACTATGAACTCCTATTTATTCGGGATTACCCTTAGATTTGCATTGGTGGGGGTTGGATCAATAGCATTGGCTCAATAAAACTCCCATTTCAGGGATAAGACCTAATAGATGACTGGGGACATAGGGTGCAAGACGAAGTTCACGCCTATCCAATTTAGGGATAGGAGAAAGGTTATTCTCTCAAGTACTGAATCCAGGTCTTGAACAAGGGGCCCCACCCTCTTACTGGGTTGAGAGAGTTTGGTTTAATGATTGGATCACAAACCAGTTGTTCATTAGAGGATCAGTAGGGACTTGAGGAATAAGACGTAATCTCAGGGGTAAAATAGATATTTGACCCAGCCGTTATTACGAAGTGAATGGTCGACTTTATTGATTATGGTTAAATCATGTGGACATAATATATCAACAGTAAGGGGAGTGCAGCTATGGGCATTAGTGGAGTGACTCATTAGTTAACAAATGGGGAATAATCTGGTCTAATGAGTTTAACCAATTAATCTCAGATCGTTGGAGCCCATGATCTGTAGGTCCACAAGGTCCCCCTACTAGTTCGTATGGACTAGTTCTAGAATAGCATGATAAGTTAATTTGAAACGTTAATTAAAATTAAGGGAATTAGTAATTATATGTGATATAATTACATGTTTAATTTGAGAATTAAATGGAATAAAAGTTATATTTAAATATGATTTAAATATATAAACATGAATGTGTGTAAAAATTAATTTAATATTTGATATTAAATTAATTAAGTTTTATTAAAAAAACAATTTATGAAATTAATTTTATTTTTCAGTTTTTAAAATCAAAATGGATTTTTGAAAAATCAAGTTTTGATTATGTGATCAAATTGGAAAATTGAAAAACAAAACATAAAATGGAAAAACTAAGTTTTCCATTATCCATCTTCTACTTGCTCACACAAAAGCCATCAACTTTGCCTTGTGTTACTCCAAGCATGAGATGTAACTCATGCAACTCTCTCCCTTGCATGTTGATCTGCAATATACTGAAGAGTTTGGAGTGAATTTCAGGCATGCAATCAAGAGAGAATTTTAGAGAAAATCTGTGCAGAAGAAAGGGTTCTTTAACAAGATTGTTGTTGTGAGCTATTCTCCTTAATCCCTTGGTTCAAGCTTGTTTTGAGTCCCACCTAGAGCACCAAGAGAATAGTGGGGAAGATCTTGAGGTGATCTGCAACAAGATTTGGAGAAGATTTCAGCTGGAGATCGAGTTTTGAAGAGGCTCTACAAAGGTATGTCATGAAACTCACTTGTTTTTTTGCAAGAGCATGCTTTATATTTTGTCAAAATTAATAAATTAGAGTGCATAAATGATCCTTGTTGCTTCCACTGTTGCTAATACATTCCTACAATTGGTATCAGAGTATCATATAAGCATTCAATTTTGTTTAATTTTGGTTTGGTGGGTGTTTTATATGAGATATATGAAACTGATGCACTGATATGGTTTTCTGAGATTTGGCATTTTAATTCTCTTTAATTTCTCATTTAAATTTGTAATTAGTTCTTGTTTGATGAGCTTTTATGTGTTAGCAAGAGTCTGTAATTTATTTGGAGTTATTAGATTTGAAATTAAGATATAATTGAAGAAATAAGTGAATGTAGCCGAGCTGCTGTTCCAGTTTTTCAGCTTCTGCTCAAAATCGTTGTTGAGGTTCAGTTGCTAAGCGATCGTCTAGTTTCAGGCATCATACGATGTGAAGAAAATCTAGAAAATCGTATAGCAGTGGGCGTTGGCCATTGTGATGTTGAACGCTAAACAATTGTGTACCTACGGGAGCTAGACGATGCGTTCAAATTGCTATACGATAGCACACTACACGATCGTTCAGCTTTTGTGTGGGAACTAAACAATACGTTGGATTTTTTTATACGATGGCATTACACAATCGTGTAGCTACAGCGTGCATTAAGCGATGCGATGAAGTGCTATGTGATAGTGCTAAGGGATCGTTTAGATGCAACACTGAGCGATCGTGTAGTTGCGTTGCTAAGCGATGCATTGAAGTTTCTATGCGATGGAACTAAGTGATCACTTAGCTACGATGTTGAATGACGCGATGATGTTTTATACGATAGACCTAAGCGATCGTGTAGCTATAACAGACACTAAACGATAACATGAAGCGCTTAGTTCTACCCGAGAGCTAAACGATTGCTCTATGCAATAGACAGATGACACTAAGCGATCGTGTAGTTCTATACGATAGAGCTAAGCGATTGTTTAGTTGCGGCAAACACTAAGCAATCGTGTACCTTTTCTTAAAACATGGTGATGGTGTTAGACGATTGCCTTCAACGTTACACGATCGGCCTTAGCAAGACTTTGAGGTTGGACCGAGAGCAGCCGGTTCGACCAGTTTTCTAAAGGTCCAATCCGGTTCAGCCTCAAAGTGTTTTTGGCTTGTTCGGTTCAAACTTTGTTGGTCTGGTTCAGACTTATCCAGTCCGATTCAAGATGCTTGGGTGCAGTTTGGAGTGGCTCAAAGATGGTTTTGAAGCTTTTTGTAATAGTTAGGCTTTTGTTTACTTGTTTATGCCAAAACTAAAACCATATCAGTCTATGTTTAATTACTTTTGCATTTGATATATGTTATAATTAAATAAATCTTGTATATGCATACAGTATGTCATTTAGATTTAAAATCCCACCATAGGAAGCATGTTACATGCATTGAAAGTATGTTATAATCCGTTATAATATATAGTATGCATGTTAGGGTTTCTTGTATTTAATATAAGTGTTATATTAAATATTGAATGCCTTTATGAATGTTATGGATTTTTAGCATGTCTAAAGTTTTATAAGTTGTTATAAAATTGGGTTAGACATTTAAAATTCATAAACAACAGTTGCATGCTCACGTAGGTTGACCACCTATTTTAATAGTTAAAACTTATAAAACCCAGTTTACAAACTCAACCGATATATAATCTTGTCTAAGGTTGGGGGTACTTAAGTTAACGGTTTACAAAACAACCTTCTACTTGAGGATTATGGCCAAATTATTGAGCGTGTGTAACCGGTTTTATAAGCATATGTGAGTGACGTGAGGTAATAAAATGGTTTATCACCTAGACATCGTAGGTTAAAATCCAATTATAAGAGTTATACTTGGATAAACCACATAGACTTAAGGTTGTTTTATTAGCCGAAAAGAACCTAAGTATAAATCTACCCAATAGAACACTTCAGTGGTAGTTTAATAACTTATATATGATAGAGTTATTAGAAAATTTCAGTGGGAGATTAATAACATATACGATACGTTATTTTTAGCTCTCATATCTCTAAGAGTTCACAATGCAGATTTAAGCGGTACTTCGTGTCACCCTGGGAGTGACCTCCCTTCGGAAAGTATTTTTTATCTTAAATCTAGATTTCGGTAAATAAGAGGAAGTTGTTCAAACATAAGTCTATTATACGATATATAGATTTCAATTGTCACGTCTCCACATAGTTTACACCATAAGATTCATATGACGCTTCGTGTCACCCTAGGAGTGGCCTCCCTTCAGAAAAATGTTTTGTATGAGTCAATATCAAGGTAAACGAAGGAAGTAGTTCATAGTAAGTGGGTGAAGAATATGTGTCAATATATCCTACGGTCTTCTCCATTAGTCTGAACCATGAGATTCCTATGTTGCGTCTGCTGGTTTGCTTTAGGCAGACCTTTCCTAGTCGTTTAGCGACGGCTATCCCCTCGGAGGGTTGTAACATAGGATTCAAAACAACCCAAGCTTCAATAAAATGAATAGGTCTTATAGTTTCATCTTGGATATTGTCTTCTATTTCAGAGGAAAAATCATACCGTCCTATAAGATCTGAAAATGGCGAGTCACACTTACAAGAATTACTAAATTGTTAGCAAAAATCTTGACTGAAAACGATAACTAAACGACTATAGGAATAAGAGTTATTCAGGAGACAATAGGAATAAGAGTTATTCCAAAGATAGTGTTTGGTCAAAATTGTTTGCTTTAGTAAAGGAGTATCTGACTGCCTCTCGGTAGCACATATTCTGACTCACTAAAGTATCGTTGCAAATAAATAATGGTTATAGGTACATTATTATTTTTGGCTAAAACTTGACTTTGGATTTAGTTACAATTTGCTAATTAGAATATGTTTGAATTTTATAAGCATGTCAAATTCTTCTAGAAAACTCACTTTCGATTTAAATAACAGTAAAATCAAATTAACAAACAAATTACTTACAGTTGATTACACCAAAAAAAAAAATTAACAGAGGATTGTCCTCTATCTCCCAACTCATCTGAAATTTTGAATTATGTAGATGAGAGTGCAGAATTCGAACAACAAGTTAAATATGATTTACTTGTTATCGAAGCATGTTTAGTGAAAAAAGATAAAATCTGGATAATTGATTCAGGTGCTGCTAATCATGTTTGTATTATCTCAAGGAAACAAGTTCCTAGAGAAAATTGACGGAAGGTGAAACAATCTTTAAGGTAGGGATCGGGGAGATTGTTTCAGCCAATGCAGTGGGAGATATGAAGTTATTTATAGGAGATAAGTACATTTATTTGAAAAATGTATATTATATTCCTTCTATGAAAAGGAATCTAATATCTATCTCTTGTTTGCTTGAACACAATTATAAGTTTATTTCGAAAATGATGAAGTGTTCATCAATATAGGAAGTAAACAGATTTGTTCTGCAAAATTAGAAAATAAATTGTATATGTTAAAATCAAATGAGGTCAAAGCCGTTTTGAACATAGAGATGTTTAAAACTGCTGGGACTCATAAGAAAATGAAGATTTCTCAGAATGCCTATCTTTGGCACTTGAGACTGGGTCACATAAATCTGAACGGGGTTGAGAGATTAGTTAAGAGCGGTCATCTAAATAAGTTTGAAGACAGTTCATTACCATCATGTGAGTCCTTTCTCGAAGGTAAAATGACAAAAAGATCTTGTTTTGGTAAAGGTCTTAGAGCTAAAGAACCCGTAGAGTTGATTCACTCAGACCTTTGTGGGCCTCTAAATGTTAGAGCTAGAGAAGGGTATGAATATTTCATCAGTTTTATAGATGATTATTTGGGGTATGGGCATGTTTACCTAATGCACCAAAAGTCTGAAACTTTTGAAAAGTTCAAAGAATATAAGGCTGAGGTTAAAAACCAATTAGGTAAAAAGATTAAAACACTTCGATTAGATCGAGGTGGTGAGTATATGGACATGGAATTCCAAAACTATTTCATAGAACATGGAATTCAGTCTCAACTCACAGCCCCTGGCACACCTCAGCAAAACAGTATGGCAGAAAGGAGAAACAAAACCTTGTTGGACATGGTTCGCTCCATGATGAGTTACGCTCAGTTACCAAATTCTTTTTGGGGATATGCAGTTGAGAATGTGGTGTATATTTTGAACATGGTTCCCTCAAAAAGTGTTTCTGAAACGCCTTACGAGCTTTGGATAGGACGTAAAAAAAATTTACATCACTTCAGGATTTGGGGTTGTCCAGCACATGTGTTGGTGCAAAATCCAAAAAAGTTGGAACACCATTCAAAAGTATGCCTATTTGTAGGCTACCTAAAAGAAACAAGAGGTAGTTTCTTTTATGATCCTCATGAAGATAAGGTATTTGTATCAACAAATGCAATCTTCCTGAAGACTATATAAAGAATCATCAACCTCGCAGTAAGCTAGTAAGAGAAGAAATTTCTGGAGAAATGACAAATGTATCAACAAGAGTTGTTGATAGAGCACGTCCATCAATGAGAGTTGTTGATGAAACTAAGACTTCACATCCTTCTCAAGAGTTGAGAATGCCTCGTAGTAGTTGGAGGATTGTGCAACAGCCTAACCGGTACATGGGTTTAACTGAAACTCAAGTCATCATACCAGATAATGGTTTAGAGGATCCATTGTCTTTCAACCAAGCAATGAATGATGTGGATAAAGACTAATGGATTAAAGCCATGGCCCTTGAAATGGAATCTATGTATTTCAATTTTGTCAGGATCTTGTAGATCAACCTGAAGAGGTAAAATCCATCGGTTGCAAATGGATCTACAAGAGAAAATGAGACCAAGCTGGTAAGCTACAGACCTGCAAAGCTACACTTGTGGCAAAGGGGCTTGCCCAAAGAGAGGGGGGAGATTATGAAGAAACCTTCTCTTTAGTTGTCATGATAAAATCTATTAGAATACTCTTGTCCATAGCCAAAGTTTATAATTATGAAATATGGCAAATGGATGTCAAGATAGCTTTTCTGAATGGCTATCTTGAAGAGAGTATCTATATGTCTCAACCAGAAGGGTTTATACAACAGGATCAAGAGCAAAAGGTTTGCAAACTTAATCGATCCATTTATGTATTGAAACAAGCTTCTAGATCCTGGAATATGAGATTTGGCACTATGATAAAATCTTATGGCTTTGAACAAAATGTTGACGAACCCTGTGTATACAAGAAAATTGTTAACAAAAATGTCGATTTTCTGGTGTTGTATGTTGATGATATTCTACTCATTGGAATGAGGTAGAATATCTAGCTGACTTAAGAGATGGCTGGCTTCGCAATTCCAAAGGAAAGATTTGGGCGAAGCATAGTATATTCTTGGAATCCAAATAGTTCAAAATCGCAAGAATAGTACATTAGCATTATCTTAAGCATCTTATATAGACAAGATGTTGTCTAGGTATAAAATGCAAAATTCCAAGAAAGGATTCTTACCTTTCAAACATGGAATTCACCTGTCTAAGGAACAGAGTTCTAAGACACCTCAAGAGCTTGAGGAGATGAATCGAATTCCATATGCACCGACAGTAGAGAGTTTAATGTATGCAATGTTGTGTACTCGTCCCGATATATGCTATGCCATAGGAATAATCAGCAGATTTCAGCCCAATCCTGGACATGATCATTGGACTGTTGTTACAAACATTCTCAAGTATCTTCGGAGAACGAGAGATTACATGCTCCTGTGTGATGTTAAGGATCTGATCGTTACTGGATACACTGATTCTGACTTGCAGACTGATATAGATTCGAGGAAATCAACTTCGGGGTCAGTATTCACTCTAAACGGAAGTGCAATTGTGTGGAGAAGCATCAAGCAGAGTTGTATTGCTGACTCCACAATGGAAGCTGAGTATATAGTTTCAGTGAAGCAGAATAAGAAGTAGTATGGCTTAGAAAGTTCCTGACAGATTTGGAAGTAGTTCAAAATATGCACCTGCCTGTCACTCTTTATTGTGACAACAGTGCAGTAGTTGCAAATTCAAAGGAACCACGAAGCAATAAAAGAAGAAAGCATATCGAGCGAAAGTACCATCTCATCAGGGAGATTGTACACAAACGAGATGTAATCGTCACCCAAATTTCTTCCTAAGACAACTTAGCCGATCCATTTACAAAGACCCTCTCAGCTAAAGTGTTTGAGGGTCACCTAGTAGGACTAGGACTACGAGTTTTGTATCACTAGGGACAATGGGAGAATTTATGGGTATTGTCATGCCCTAGTTTATTGTATTTGTACATTTTATTATCTCCATGTAAACTCAACATTGTATTATTATCTCCATGTAAACTCAACATTGTATATATATATGTATATATTGATCCACTGGAGTTTTAGTCCAAGTGGGAGTATTGTTGGGTTTTATGTCCTAAAACTCACAGTTTGTAAAATGATAAACATTTTCTATAAATTATTCATTTCATAAATTGTATGAAAGTCTAAATATAATAAACTAAGACCCATGACTATTGCATGAGTACTTGAACTTTATGTGGAGACATAAGAGTTTATCAAGTTCGAGTAAATAGTCAAAATGATCTATGGTACATGAATAAGGTTGGGTACCTTATTCTGGTAACACCATTAGATACGGCCTACTCTGTAGTTGTTACAAAGAGTTGTAAAGTGCTACATACGATGTGATTCTAAATCATACATGTTATGATATGAGGAGTGAGGGCATTCTATGCAATGAGTTTACATAAGATCGAACCAAGAAATAAGTCACTCTTACTTTATAACGTTGTTTACTGTATAAGACTGACTATTTCATCTAGATGACTTAGGTAACTCGATCTTATCCCGAGCAACTATGAACTCCTGTTTATTCGGGATTACCTTAGATTTTCATAGGTGAGGATTGGCTCAACAGCATTGGCTCAATAAGACTCCCATTTCAGGGGTAAGAACTAATAGATAGCTGAGGACATAGGGTGTAAGACGAAGTTCACACCTACCTGATTTAGGGATAGGAGAAAGGTTGTTCTCTCTAGTACTGAATCTAGGTCTTGAACAAGGGGCCTCACCCTCTCACTGGGCTGAGAGTGTTTGGTTTAGTGATTGGATCACAAACCAAATGTTCATTAGAGGATCAGTAGGAACTTGAAGAATAAAACGTAATCTCAGGAGTAAAACAGATATTTGACCCAGCCGTTATTACGAACAACCTGTGAAGGATCTTTGCTGATTATGGTTAAATCATGTGGACATAATATATCTATAGTGAAGGGAGTGCAACTATAGGCTTTAGTGGAATGACCCATTAGTTAACAAATGGAGATTAATCTAGTCTAATGAGTTTAGCCAATTAATCTCGGATCGTTGGAGCCCATGATCTATAGGTCCGTGAGATCCCCCTACTAGCTCGTAATGGACTAGCTCTAGAATAGCATGATAAGTTAATTTGAAACGTTCAAGTTAGAATTAAGGGAATTAGTAATTATATGAGATATAATTACGTGTTTAATTTGAGAATTAAATGGAATAGGAGAATTTATATTTAAATATGATTTAAATATATAAAGATAGATGTGCGTAAAAATTAATTTAATATTTGATATTAAATTAATTAAGTTTTTTTTAAAAAAAAATAATTTATGAAATTAATTTTATTTTTCAGTTTTTTAAATCAAAATGGATTTTTGAGAATCAAGTTTTGATTATGTGATAAAATGGGAAAATTGAAAAATAAAACACAAAATGGAAAAACTTGGTATTCCATTATCCATCTTCTACTTGCTCACACAAACGCCATCAAATTTTCCTTGTGTTACTCCAAGCATGACTTGTAACTAATGCAACTTTCTCCCTTGCATGTTGATCTGCAATATATTGAAGAGTATGGAGTGAATTTCAGGCATGCAATCAAGAGAGAATTTTAGAGAAAACTCGTGCAGAAGAAAGGGTTCTTCAACAAGATTGCTGTTGTGAGCTATTCTCCTTAATCCCTTGGTTCAAGCTTGTTTTGAGTCCCACAACTCAATCTAGAACACCAAGAGAAAAGTGAGGAAGATCTTGAGGTGGCCTGCAACAAGATTTGGAGAAGAATAAATAAACTAGGGCATTCGATCTACTAGTTGAAGACATAAAATGATCTATAGTAAATAGTCACGCCTACCCGATTTAAGAGATAGGAGGAAGGTCATTCTCTTAAGTGCTAAATCCAGGTCTTGAACAAGGGGTCCCGCTCTCTCTTTGGCCCTAACGGGATCTGGTTTAGTGATCTGATCACTAACCAATTGTTCATTAGAGGATCAATGGAACTTAAGAAGTAAGATGTAATTTCCGGGGTAAAACAACATTTGACTCAGCCATTATTACGAACAACCTGTGAAAGGGTCAACTTACTGATTATGGTTATATCAGGTGGGCACAAATATATATACAGTGAGGAGAGTGCAACTACTAAGCTATAATGGTGTGACTCGATAGTTAACAAATATTGATTAATTCAGTCTAAAGGGTTTTAGTCAATTAATCTCAAAATCTTGGAGCTCATAATCTGTAGGTTCACAAGGTCCCTCTACTAGCTCGTAAAACATGACCACCTTGAATTAGTAAATTGAGTGAATTTTGAATGATATCAATTTGAAGTGTTCAAATTGAATTTCAATTTGAAATGTTAAAATTGAGATGAGGGTTTGAATTTGAATAGTTCAAATTTAAATTAGGGTTTGTATAATTATATTTGATATAATTAATTAACGTTTAATTTATCGAAATTAAACGAAATTGGAGAGTTCATAATATTTAAATATTCATTTAAATATTAAGTACATGAATAATATTCATGTCTAATATTAGGTGTGTGATTAATTTAATATTTAATATTAAATTATTATTTAATTAATCAAATATGTTTAATTAATTAAAATCAAATTAATTTTCAAATTTAATTCAATTTGAGAAATTGAATTTTGAAATTTTGATTTAAATTAATTTTGAATTAATTGAAATTAAATTTCAAATTGTATTTGAAAATTGGAATTTTCCACTTAGTGGAAAAATCCAATGTTTCACCAACTAGTAGGTGGAATGTGAAACCTGGATCTCAATTTCCCTACTTAAGCAGGTAATTGAGGAAATTAACTAAGTATAAGTTAAATCTTATGTTGAAGAGAAGGAAAATTTCTAAGTGTTTGAATAGATTTGTTTAGTAGTTTTGAGTTGAGCCTTAACTAGTAAAATTTGGCTAAGTATGAAGTCAAAAGCAACCATGTGTTTGGTGTTAGGAAACATTAATGCATGAGGCTCTAATGAGGCTAAGTTTGTAGAGGTTAAAAGAGATTAAGCATTGAAGCCAAGGACAACCATGCGTTGAGCTTGTGAGGTATGGATGCATGTTGGTCGAAGCGTTGGCAAGAGGCGCTGCCTAAAGGTTGCTCATGCATTGGGATGATAAGAGGCTACGTGAGTGAGAGCGAGAGGGCTAGACAATGAGCGCAAGGCGTTAGTCGTTGGAGCATGCACGCGAACGATCGCGTAGTTGATTGCAGTGCTAGACGATAGCATTAGACGATAGCGCTAAACGATGAGCTCAGGTGCTAGATGATAAGCATAGATGGTAGATGATGCGTTAAGCGCGAGAGCTAGGCAATAGATGCAAGCGCTAGACAATGGCACTGCATGATAAGCGTGAGCGCTACACGATAGGCGAAGCGCTAAACGATGGGCATTACACGATAAACGTAGACGCTAGACGATGGCGCTACACGATAAGCGAACGCACTAGACCATGGGCATGATGTGTTAGACGATAGGCGTCAGAGCTACACGATAAGCGACAGCGAGAGCTACACGATGAATGACAACGAGAGCTATGCGATGAACGACAATGAGAGCTACGTGATGAGCGACAGTGAAAGCGAGAACTACACGATGAGCAACGGTGAGAAATGTACACTAGACGATGAGCGACAATGAGATCGTTAAGTGATAAGCGACAGTGAGAGATCACTAAACAATGGAGCTATGCGATGGGCGCAGGCGCTAGATGATGAGCGACGGCGAGAGGGCTGGATGATGAACAATAGCGAGGGTTGGATGATGAGAGACAGTGAGAGATTAACTAAATGATGGAGCTATGCGATGAGTGCAAGAGCTACACGATGAACTAGACGATGGGCCAAGTGTGTATGCATTGTTGAGGCTTGCGTTACACAAGGCTGATGGATTCACCCGGACAAATGGCTATACCGAGAAGAGGTTGAGCTTGAATTAGTAGGAGGTGGACAAATAGAGTTTCATGCAAGGAAGACTTATACATGAGGAAGACAACTCAAAATTCATGCAAGTAGATGAGTGGCATGGAAGTAGTTGAATGGCAAGGAAGTAGATGGTGGCAAAGCTTGGTGCAGACACTCCAAAAGTTTCTAGAGAATGAGGTGTCATGCATTGGAAGCTTTGTAAGATGAGAAGGATCGGTTCCTAAGGCCTATAAATACCACCACAAAGTATCTCTCTAGTTCATAACACAAATCCTATTCAAATTATATTAGGAGGGGTGTTTGAGAGTAGATTCGGAGGAAGCTAAGCATTGATCAAGTGGTTCCAAGAGAAGGAAATGTTGTCGGACTTCTGGAAGTAGCATCAGTTTGGGATGAGGAGTTCTCCCAGATTACTCATGCGTTTTGAGTGATTCTAAATCCACTTGAAAGATCAGAGAGTATAGTTTTCAAGGCATGACTGATGGAGAAGAAGCTCCAAGGAATCGGGCTGGAGAGTAAGGAAAATACAGAAGGATCGAGCTCTCGGGTAAGCTTGATCCAGTCTTGATGATTTGAAAATTCCAGCCAAACCATGATGAGTTCTGAGCTAAAATTTTAACATAAGCTTCCTGAGACATTTCAAAACATGTTTGTAGAAGAAAATATCTCGAAATAATGTCTAGAACTACAAGTAATCTAAGCTTGAAGTTGAATCTGAAATTTAGGGTTCAAAAGGGAACCCGAGGAAACCAAGAAACTTCTAGAGAGAAAGGTTCTTACCCTACCAAGGTGAGTGGTAATTTCCTTTAGGTCTTAAGCATATATTTTAGAGTATATGTATATGCTTATGTTGTGAATGAGTAATTAGCATGAGAATGAGAATATGTGAATGGGATGGTCAGGGGGTCAATAGACCTAGTTTTTCAGCCCGGAGTAGAATCTCACAGGATGGTCAGGGGACTGAGAGGTCTAGTTCCTGAGCCTATGAGAAGAACCTCGTATGGGATGGTTAGAGCCTCGACAGTAGCTTTTGAGCCCATAAGTGGGGATGTATGTGCACATAGGAAACATAGGGAATGCAAGAGAGTAAGCGTTTATGACTAGTATCAGTTTAACTATCTATCGTGTGTGTAGATAGAGTTTGAGAACAGACTCATTCTAAGTAGTATCAGTTTAACTATCTACTGTGCGTGTAGATAGAGTTGAGAACAGACTCATTCAAGGTTGAGATTTGAATGTTAACCTCATATTTGTGATATGTTTGTACACATTGTTATTAATAAAATAAGTGTTATTTTATTTGCATTTACTCATATCTAATAAACTAAGATCCGTGATTATTTATGTTGGGGTTGATGCCCTAAAGTCTTGTGTCCTCTAGTTTGTAAACAGTTTGTACGAACGCTTGTGATGTATAATATATGATATTTTACTTCACTTCTGGATTTTTCTCATCTGAATGTTTTATTTCCTTTATCACAAACCAATAAACTAAAATCTCTGGTTATCTTTATGTAACTTAAGCATGTACGTAGTGACATACAAGTAGATCATGTCTTAAGTGATAACCAAAATGGTCTGTAGTATATGGATATAGGAGGGAAACCTTATCCTGGTAACGCTATGGACGTGGCCCTCTTTGTGGAATAGTTACAAGTGTTGTGACTTGTCACAGATGGTCTAATTCTAATCATTCGTGTAGGGGATATGCGAGCGATGACGTCCTATACAAAGAGTTTGTATAAGATCTGACCACGAAGTGTTAACGTCTCGTTATATAACACCGTTCATGACAGAGACTTCACTTCACTAGGATGACCATAGGTAACATTACCTCAATCCTGAGTGAGTTGGGAACTCCTGCCATTGAGAACGGTCCTTTGATTTGCATGGGTGCGAATGGCCAGGTCGCCGACTCAAACCTACCACTTTGGGGATTCGTTCGATTTGAGAGGTGGGAACTCAGCTACACAAGATGGAATTCACTCCTTCCTCGAAGCAGGGGCGAGTAGATAGATACTTAAGGACTGATTCCAGGGCTTGAACGATGTGGTGCCGCACACCTTCTCATGGCCCGAGATGTGTTCACAAATAGTTGGACTATATTGTATTGTTCATTAGAGGGATTAGTGGTACTTAAGGAGTGAGATGTAACTACAGGGCAAAATGGTAAACTAGCCAAGCTGTACTTACGAGCATCTGTGAAGGGTTATCGTACTCATGATTGGTTATATCCGATGGACACAGAAATATATCTATGGTAAGAAGAGTTCAGCTGTCGATCTTCAGTGGAATGCCTGGCAGTTAATGGATGGTGGATCTCATGGCTAAAGAGTTTAGTCAGCTATTCACGTACCATTGGAGCTTCGAGCCATAGGTCCATAAGGTTCCCTTGGTAGCTTGGATAAAAGTTGAGAATCAATTTTTGGGTCAGCGTGAAATATTCAAATTGACAAGAGGGAGTTCGATTATATATGATAAAATCGGACTAGTTAATTATATATGATATTGTTGACTAAATGTATAAGATACATTATTTTGGAGGAATTTGGATATAAATATGATTTATATCAAGTATAGGAGAAAACGCTATAGTTGATATATGATATCAAATTATAGGCTAAGAATATAATATGATTATATTCATTATTTTATTAGTTAGGCAGTTATGAGATATTTGGCCGAAGATTTCTTCAAATTCATGCGATAGTGGGAAGTTGAATTCAATTCTAGTAACTGAAGAATAAAATGAAAATAATTTTCATTTTTCAAGAGATACGAAAAAGACACGACAAGATCGCTCACGGTGTGAAAGCTTCTATCGCTTAGTGTTGAGAGCCTATGCGATGGCGCCCATCTACTAAACGACCGCACACCCACGTTTCCTAAACGATCGCTTACATTTGTTAGACGATCGTTTAGTGCCGAGGGTAACTAAACGATCGCTTACCTTTTGATAGACGATCACTTAGCATTTACTAAACGATCGTGTACCCCGACCTAAACGATCAAGCACATCCGACTATACGATAGTCATCCCTTTCTCCCACTTGCTTGTTTGTAGTACACGATTGCTTTTCTTCCTCCCCTCTACAAATTCCATTAAAAGTCCACCCTTTGGATTCTCACTCTGAGAATACTGAGGGCTTCGAGTGGTGGTGTCATCCCCATTGCCTTTTGTTCGTGCACTACTGTTCGTGTAGATTACCGTGGTGCTGCAAGGCGATTGCTTTCTAGATGAGTACGATTGAGAGGAGTTCGTTCATGGTTGGACTGAGTTCTTGTGAAGAAAGTCTTCAACTGATACATTCTCTCAGCCTTTTGTATTTATCTTTTAAAGCATGCCAGTAATTAGTGTTTTCAATGCATATCTGTATGTTAGAATATATGTGTGGAAATTTTATCACAATGAAATCGGAAAGATCCACTTCCACTCATAGGTACTCTTGTATAAGAGTTCCTTCAATTTCATGTAACTTAAGCATGTATGTGAGACATACAAGTGGATCATGCCTTAAGTAATAACCTAAATGGTATGTAATATAAGGATAAAGGAGGGATACCTTATCTTGGTGATATTACGGGTACGGGCCGTTTTGTAGATATTTACAAGTGTTGTAAAGTGCTACAAATGGTCTAATCCTTACCATTCATGTGGAGACATGCGAGGCGGGTGTCCTATACAAAGAGCTTGTATAAGACCGGACCACGAGTTGATTAGTCTCTTTATATAACGCCGTTGATAATTCAGACTTACGTTTCACTAAAATGACCATAGGTGACATGACCATAATCCTGAGTGTTTTGGGAACTCTTGCCTATGAGAGCGGTTCTTTGATTAGTATGGGTGAGAGTGGCTAGATTGTCAACTCAACAAGCCTACCTTTTTGGGGATTCACTAATTGGGGAGCTGGGAACTCAGTTACACAAGACGAAATTCACTCCTTCCCCGAAGTAGGGGTAAGTAGATAAATTGGTCCCTTAAGGACTGATGCTCGGGCTTGAACATAGTGGCCACACCCTCTCTTTGGAAGAGAGGACTCAGTCATAGTAGGACTATGACTTATTGTTTATTAGAGGAATCAGTGGTACTTAAGGATTTAAATGTAACTACAGGGGTAAAACGATAAATTGGCCCAGCTGTACTTATGAGCGATTTGTGAATAGTTATAAGGTCCCCTTGGTAGCTTAATGGATTCAAGTTGAGAATCATTTTTTGGGTTAGTTTGAAGTGTTCAAATTAACAAGAGGGAATTTTGATTATATATGATATAATTAAATTGGTTCAATTATATGTGATATAATTGCTTTGATGTATGAGATACATTAATTGGAGAAATTGATATAAATATGATTTATATCAAGGAGAAAAGAACTATGGTTTAAATATTACATATGATGTGATATTAAAACTATAGGTTATAAATATAATATGATAAGTTAATTATTATATTTATTTATAATAAAAAAATAATTATGAGATAATTGTTTATGTTGGTTATTCTTTTCTCCATAACTGAACAAGTGGAAGGTTAATTTCAGTCATTTGATAACTGAAGGATAAAAATGAAAAGTGTCTTCATTTTGTGATGGATCGTTTCATTAAGTAATTCACTAATCGTTTACTCACGAGAGCCTACACGATAGCCCTCACGAGAGACTAAACGATAGCGAGATACTTGCTAAACAATCGTGTAAGTGAGATTTGCTAAACGATCGTGTAAGCGAGATACTAAGCGATCAGACGAAAGTCTAAATGATCGTGTAAACGATTGAGTGAGAGACTAAACGATCGGCTAGACGATTCTCACGAGAGCGAGGTTTACTAAACGATCAAGCATTCTTAATCTATGCGATAGACAGATTCCTTCTCTCACTTGCTTGGTCGTGTAGTTCGGTCGTTGTATTCCTCCTTCCCTCTACCAAATTCACACAGAGTCCACACCTCTTGGATTCTCACTCCGAGAATACCAAGGTTTTCGAATGGTAGTATCGAAGGGTGTTTTTTTGTGGAGAAGTATGTTCATGATTGTAAGCGACAACGAGAGATTGTTGGCCATACGATTAGAGCGACAACGAGAGATCACTATTCCATTGCTCACGAGAGCGAGAGGTTTGGCTGGATAGCGAGAGCAAGAGATTTTCAGAAGAAGAGTTCTTCAAGGATTTGTCCCTCTCCTTTTGTATTTATTTAAGATAGCATGCTATAATTTGTTCTAAGATGCATAACTATTCTACATGTTTATGAATGCTATGTATTCTTTCACAATGGGCTTAGAAATATCTTGCTTTCGCTCATGGAGATCTTTGTTTAGATTTCCTTCAATTGGTATCAGAACCAGGTTCTTGTATTCTAAATCCATTGCTGTATAGAATTGCATTTACTTTCATGGTGGGTGTTAAGCATGTCTACATTCTGTTTAAGTATTAAATGTGTTTGTAGATATGGATTAATGGAGTTTTTGGGATGATTGCCTCTTGTTATTGCTTTCTTTTACATTTTCAAAGTTAATTGTAAGGGCCCCTTTGTTTTTGGGCATATTAACTTGCTATCGAGTCTATAATTCAAAATGTTTAAGTTTGTTCAAGTCGCTTGTGATGAAGTTTCAAGGCATGTAGATGCGTGCTACTTCGAGGAAGAAAAAGACCAAGTGTTGGTCAGATCGTGTAAGCGATGGGGTAAACGATCGTTATGGGATACTCATTGCAAGGTCGACGCGCGTGCACTAAACGACCGTGTAAGCCAATAGTCACTGGCTACACGATCGTAGGGTAAATGTTACTTAGCACTAGTTCTTCGATCGTCTAGACGATCATGCTTCATAGCATAGTAGTCGTCTACACGATCATTTAGACTTGCATTTAAACTTGGTGCGCTACACAATTGAGTGGCCTTCACGCTTCATCGCATAGTCAAAGGTACTCGATCGTTGCTACACGATCGTGGTTACTCGACCATCTTTGCTAAACGATCACAAAGAAGGCTTCGCCCAGGTAGTTCAAGACCTAATTCACTTGTTGAACCAGTTTGCTCGATGGTTTAATGTAATAGATGGTTTTATTTTCGATTTTTTAGGCTAATCATCCCAGTCCATTAATTTTTTGGTGAATGTACATGAGATGTATGTTTAAATTATATGTCATATAGTACGCCAAATAGTTTTAAATCCCACCATAGGTTATGCATCATCTCTATATTGTAAGAGTTTTGATATATTAGCTTACATGTTTAAATTACATGAGAGCATGCTCATGCATCATGAGATATAAGAGTTATATTTATTGATGAAAATAATGATAACAGAGAAAAAACACAATATTTACGTGGAAACCTTAGACTAGGGAGAAAAACCACGGTACAGATCTTTTCTTTTGTTATTATAAAACTAATACACTGAATACATGAGAACATGTTGAATAAATAGACTTATAGAGAACCTTAGGGTTAAAGGCAATTACAAAAATACCCCTAGAGTAAAAACCCTATTTTCAACACTCCCCCTCAAGTTGGTGCATAAATGTCGATAAGACCCAACTTGCTAAGACAATAGTCAAAATTTGGTCTAAGCAGCCCCTTGGTGAGAACATCTGCCACTTATTGATTAGAAGGAATATAGGGAATACAAATGCTCCCGTTATCCAGTCTTTCTTTTATGAAGTGTCGGTCAATATCTACATTTTAGTTCTGTCATGCTGAACTGGGTTGTTCGTAATGTTTATTGTAGCTTTATTATCATAGAACAACTTCATTGGAAGCTCCCTGTCTTGGTAAAGATCAGTCAACAACTTATTTAACCAGATTTCTTCACATATTTCCAAATTCATTGCCCTGTACTCAGCTTCAGTACTACTTCTCGCCACTACTCCCTGTTTCTTACTTCGCCAAGTGACAAAGTTACCCCAGACAAAGGTACAATACCTAAAAGTTGACTTTCTATCAATAATAGAGCCTGCCCAATCAGAATCTGTATAGGCTTCAATCGTTCTTTTTCTAGATTTTTTAAACATTAAACCCTTACCGAGGGTTCCCTTCAAATATCGAAGGATACGCTCAACTGCATTCATATGTTCCTCATATGAAGCTTACATAAATTGGCTCACAACGCTTACTACATATGAAATGTCTGGTCTGGTATGGGATAGGTAGATCAGCTTTCCAACCAACCTCTGGTACCTTTCCTTGCTCATAGGAACCCCATTGTTTGTAACACCAAGTTTTGCATTATACTCCACAGGTATGTCAACAGGTTTACAGCCAGTCATGCATGTCTCTTTGAGTAAATCAAGTGTATATTTTCTTTGCGATACTAGAATACCTTCTCTTGATCGAGCTACCTCCATTCCCAGGAAGTATCTCAGCTTACCAAGGTTTTTAATTTCAAATTCTTTGGCCATTCTCATTTTAAGCCTCATAATCTCACTCTCATCATCACCAGACAAAACAATATCATCAACATACACTATGATAACAGCAACCTTCCCAGAAACAGATCGTTTTGTAAATAGTGTATGATCTGAGTGCCCTTGGTTGTAACCTTGTGCTTTAACAAATGTAGTAAACCTATCGAACCAAGCCCTTGGGGATTGTTTCAGTCCATATAAGGATTTCTTTAGTCTGCAAACCTTGTGCTTGAACTGACATTCAAATCCAGGAGGCGGGCTCATATAGACCTCCTCTTAAAGTTCACCATTAAGGAACGCATTTTTAATGTCCAATTGATACAGTGGCCAATCTTTGTTAACAACAATTGACAACAACACACAAATAGTATTGAGTTTAGCTACAGGAGAGAATATTTCAGAATAATCAACTCCGTAAGTCTGGGTAAAACCTTTAACAACAAGTTTGGCCTTATACCGATCAACCGTCCCATCTGATTTGTATTTTACAGTGAAAACTCATTTGCAACCAACTGTCTTGTGTCCTTCTGGTAAAGGCACCTGTTCCCATGTGCCATTTTTCTCAAGCACCCTCATTTCTTCCATAATAGACGATTTCCATTCAGAGTTTTCCATGGCTTCACAGATATTGCTTGGAATTATTATGGTGCCCAAGCTAGTGGTAAATGCTTTAAACTCGAAAGACAAGTTATTATACGTCAAGTAGCTATGCATAGAGTACTTTACACATGAGCGAGTACCTTTCCTTAGTGCTATCGGAAGGTCAAGAGAGGCATCACGATTTTCCACTTCTCTCGGTTTCTCAGCATGACTAGTCACCTATAACTCGAGATTTTTAGTAATATCTTCCACACCTTTGTCAACAACAGGACATTTATCTTCCATTTCTTTGTCAACAACAGGGCTTTTCCCTTTATTATTCTCTTTTTCAACTGTTTCTTCATCTGTCACATATTCGGTATGGCCATTTCGACCTCCTTCATCTTTTTCGTCCCTGCACTTATCAGTCTCCATATATATATCAACTTCATTAGTTTCAGGAATACACGTACCTGAACCAGATGCCGGTTCTGACTCCTAAAACTAAGCTGACGGGTTAACAGGTGACAATTCTTCCTTTCGACGATTCTTCCTATAGTAGGTTATCCAAGGAAGCTGGTTGGTATGGAGAACAGGGCAAGCTCTTTCAGAACTAGTTGAAGGGATCAGAGTGGAATCCCCTAAGGGAATAGCATAGGTGGACCAGTTAGACTCTTCACTTGGACTCTCCCCCTGAAGATGACTAATGGGAAAGAAAGGTTGGTCTTCAACAAAGGTAATATCCATGGAGACAAAATATTTTCTAGAGGATGGATGATAGCATTTATATCTACGTTGATGAAGGGGATACCCAACAAAGACACATTTTTTTAGCATGAGGGTGAAATTTTATGCGATTTGGGCCATGAAAGTGGACAAAAGTGACACAGGTGAAGATCCAGAGGGGTACATCGAAAATCAGACGAGTAGTCTGAAAGGATTCTTTGAAAAGGTCTAAGGGATTATGAAAGTCAAGGACACGAGAAGGCATAAGGTTGATGAGATGAGCTATTGTAAGAATGGCATCTCTCCATAGGTAGGACGAAAGAGTAGAAGACAACATTAAAGATCGGGAAACTTCCACTAGATGGCAATTTTTACGCTCGGCTACTCCATTTTGTTGAGGAGTATAAGCACACGAGCTCTGATGAACAATTCCCTTAGACACAAGAAAGTCATGAACAGAGGTATTAAAGAACTCTCATCCATTATCACTCCTTAAAATCCCAATTTTGGCATGGAACTGGGTTTCAATCATAGTATAAAATTGTTTAAAGGTAGACGACACCTCTGACTTATCGACTAGTAAGAACACCCAAGTAAGACGTGTATGGTCGTCTATGAAGGTGACGAACCAACGTTTACCAGTAGAGGTAGTGGTTGGTGATGGTCCCCAGACATCACTATGAATAAGAGAGAAGGGACTAGATGGCTTATATGGTTGAGAACGAAACGAAATACGACTTTATTTGGCACAAATGCATACATCACAAGTTAAAGATGTTATATCAATATTGCGAAACAAATGTGGAAAAAAATATTTCATATACTGAAAGTTTGGATGGCCTAAACAATAATGCCATAACATAAAGTCATTTTCAGAAGTAGAAAACTTTAAAGACATAAAACCAGCAGTGTGATCCTCCTTAGAAGAAGTCTCGTCAAAAAGAAAGTAGAGCCCCTTATCATGTCGGGCAGTGCAAACAGAGTCTGGTGAAAAAATAGCTTTACAGTTCATATCTCTTGTAATTTTACTGACCGATAAAAGATTATATGATATTTGTGGCACATGAAGAGTATCACGTAAAATAAAACCATCAAGAGGAAAAGTATTCCCTTTTCCTGCAACTGGGGAAAAAGACCCATCTGAATTCTGATACGTTCATTCCCCGCACTTGGACAGTAAGTAACAAATAATTTTGAAGAACTAGTGAGATGATCTGTGGCCCCTGAATCTATGATCCAGGGTTTCTTGCCATTAATGTTAACAAGACTAAGAGCTGAGAATGTATCTGATTGAGCAATGGCACTCACTCCGACGACATTCACATTGGTCTTACTATGGGCTAATAACTGATGCTGTGAATTTTCAGTAATTGGATCACTTACAGAAGTACGTCTGGAGTTTGCTCTGTCATGGGACTGTCATTTTTTACTGTTTGGGGGCCTGCCATGCAGCTTCCAGCATTGGTCCTTCGTATGCCACGGCTTCTTACAGTGCTCACAGACAGGTATGGGCCTTTTGTCACTGTTGGAATTGGATGCCTTTGAGACAAAGGCTGATGCATCAACAGAGGCTATCACTAGACTATTCATAGCCTGTGATCGATCTTCTTCTAGACGAATCTCGAAACACACTTCTCAAAGAGACAGAATAGGTCGTAGACCCAATAAGCGACTTCGAACACTATCATATTTTGGGTTTAATCCGGCCAAAAACACATAAACCCAATCTACCTCTTCAAGCTTCAAATACTGTGCCCAAACCTGTGCACAGTTCCAGATAATCTCTCGGCACAAATCCATTTCTTGCCAAAAAACTAACAGCTTATTAAAGTAGGACAACAGTCATGTTTCCTTGCTTGCATTCATGGACTTATTTATGTAAAGTGTACAACCGGGATGCGTTTTGTCGTTGTGAGTACAAGTCCCTGGTTACCTCCCATATATCTCTTGCAGTTGCTGCATATAGAAAAGGCCGGCCAATCTAAGGCTCCATATTGTTGATAAGAGCATACCGTAGCAAAGAGTTCTCCCATTTCAAGATTCTTTCTTGAGGATCACCTGGGATGGGTTAAAGAATTTCTCTTGTCAGATATCTGAATTTGTGTCTACCTTTTAGAGCAATTCGAATTGACTGGGACCATGAGAAGTAATTCTCCCCATTCAGTTTTTCTCCAACCAGAACTCCTGCAGAATTTCCCACTGAACCAGTTAAGTAATTTGTATTGGGCAAAATAGATAACGAGTTTACCGGATTCTCTGGACCAGTAGACGATTGGGAAGTTATGCCAAGCATTGTATCTGAAATCTGCTGATGCAAAAAGGCTACCTGATGTCTTACATCATCGGAGTAATGAACCGAACTACAACTGGCTGAAAACTGAGTCTCCATGGTCGCCGGTGGGGCACTAGTAGCCGGTTGAGAGATCGCCGGTAAATGAGAGGGCCCCGATTGGTTGCCGAAAAATATCTCATCCCTCTAGTCAAATGAACCGAGAACAGAATCGGAGAGATTCTACTCTCCTTGCTAGACGGAGTAACTCACTGGGCCTGTTGCGACTCCTTGGGTGTACACCGGCGGCGCGGTCGTGTTTCTGAAGGAGGTAGAAGATGAAACCCTAAGCGGCGCTGCTTCATCGATCGGAAAAGTAGGTTCGACAGAAGACGAAACCTCATAATCGACGACCGAAAACTCAGATAGCCGAGGAGGAGCGATCGAAATCTCGTCGGTCGCCTACACGTCGGAAACGCCTTTGTCCGTCGACATTCTTGGGCTATTCCTAATCGGCGACTGTGATCCCATTGCAATCAGATGGTTTCCTGAAGAATTGGTTGCCTGCAATTGGACGGCGGAGATTAAGTCTGGTAGGGCAGCCTGAAAACACTCCTTAACCGCAACCCTAATAGCGGTTTGCATATCAAAACTTGAAGATCCACCAGCGGAAGGTGATTGTGGATGGTTTTCTTCCATAATGGCTAGGATTTCGTCCCTTCTCTCTGATACCATGATGAAAATAATAATAACAGAGAAAAAACACAATATTTACGTGGAAACCCTAAACCAGGGAGAAAAACTACGGTACATATCTTTTCTTTTATTATTATAAAACTAATACACTGAATACATGAGAACAGGGTAAATAAATAGACTTGTAGAGAACCCTAGGGTTAGAGGCAATTACAAAAATACCCCTAGAGTAAAAACCCTATTTTCAACATTTATGCATGCATTAAGCATATTCATGCATCATCTTTATATTATAAGAGTTATAATATAAGGGTGTATGAGAGCATGTATGCTTGCTTCATTGCTTTGTAATATAAGTGTAGTATAAAGTAGCAATGAATGAACAATGCATGGAGCATGACACTTAGGCTTATTTATAAGAGTTATGAATGCCTTGTATGTGTTGCTTTGCATTGTGGTTGGTTTTAATTGTTTCCTGTTATAATTGTTATAATGGAAATTAGAACTAAAATCAATAAGAAAGAGTTGCATGCGAACTTAGGTGAACTCATATTTTAAAACGGTTTTAAAATTGAATTAAGATAGACCAAAGTTCAAGGTTCTAATAAGATTAGATACCTAAGTTTAATCTTTTCAATCAGTTTAATAGGATTAAATTTATTTTTTATAAAAGATTAAATTTGTATTAGATATATCTATAAGGGATTTTTTTTCTAAGGCGGGTTCTGGCTAGGCTGAGGTATTTAAGCTGACGGAAACGAAACACCCCTACCTGGAAACTGATAACGGGCAGAAATGCACATTATTACAACGTAAAGATGTAAAACAATATGGGTATGCGACGTTAAAAATATATAAAATCATGTCCAAAAGCGTTAAACTAATAATATTGCAATTGCATGCACCCATTGCATAAAAGCAGGTAATTTACTTATTTTATGCAGGAGAAATGCGTTGGCGCAAAACACATTGCGATCCAAGGAATTTGGCGACCGCATGCATTAAAAGATTGTGACCGCAAAACCATGTGATCATATTCGCTCACGAGAATCTACTCAAGAAGGTGGCCGCATAAATACGTCGCATCAAGGTGAAAGCTTAATAAATCTTGATGGGACAGAAAGCTGATGACTATCGAATCCGAATTTAGTTGACAAGCCGTTAACGACACACTTAGCAAGTACACTCAACTTTTCGATGACCATTAATCGGTGCATCAGATAGAAGATTTAATGACCGCCCATCATTGCAATCATTTGAGAGAAAAGCTTCTTCACCTTGAGCTCAATAAATACCGAAGGCCACCGTCGTTAAAGGAGTTGGGAGTTCGACTTTTGACACAGTTCGCCATATACATAGAAAATAGATCATACAAATACATAATTGTTAGTCTATAGTCGTTCATATACTTAGAAGGTGGAGGCGAGCAAAGAGAAGAAGACGTCGAGAGATCATTCCTGGGTATCTCGAAAGACTGTCGGGAAGCGCTGTAAAAGAAGAGCGGGCCGACACTTGCAAAAGCAATGATATACTTCTGGGCAGAATTGGAGTGAAAAGATAGTGTAAAAAGTCATGAGAAGCAAGACATTTCTACTGGGCTTTCTATCCCTACATTCCATTGTTGTTTTGTATTCTGCACTTTAATTATAGAAAATAGAATTCTCATCTCAACATCTGTTCAATCTCTCCACATTTTGCATGAGTAGCTAAATTTTCGAATGGGTTGAGAAGTACTTAGCTAGCATGAACTAAGATTTACACTTTATACGATCATCTTGTCTTATGTATGCATCATTCACCCATTAGAGATATTTGAGAGAGTAGTCTAACGAAAGAATCTAAACTTGAGAGAGTTAGATTAGAATCTAGGCTTGAGAGAGTCAAATTAGAACTACATAAGCAAGAGATAGAGACTTAGAGATAAGTTTTATTTGCTATTATGCATCGTATGCACCCTAAAAATAGGATATGATAGTATGCGGTCACCTTGTGCATATGTGTATCATTCATCATCGCATAGACAAGAATAGAGGCTTAGACATAAGTTCTATCGACATTATCGTATACATCGCATGCGTCCTAGAAATAGGAACTATGGCATTTGCATTGAGAGATGACATGCGGTTGTGTGTGTAGCATGATCGCATAACTTGAACGCAATCTTAGGAAGTGTTAGCTAAATCCCTTCTCAACCCGTTCCCCGTATACTCATTGTAACTTTAGCTATCATTAACTCTTTACTCAAGTCCGTCGCATAGAATTTATACTTAAACAAAACACCAACCAAAACTTATCTGTTTTTTCCACCGCAAAGGAATCAAAATTTACCAAGGCATAGTGTCTCAGTAGTCCCTATGTTCAACCCTGGACTTACCAGGAAACCTAGTAAGGTTTATACTTGGATTTTACTAGGAAAACTTGCATGTGCAACGCATAATTCACCACCACAATTTCATACCATTATTTCATCATTTTCACAACGCATCAAGTTTTTGGCACAGTTTTCGAGGACTATGGCAGTACATATTGCACTAACAGTAACTTTTTTACTTTCTTTGTAGCTTTCAACCTCTGTGCAATACCTCCCCTTTGGTAAGGGAAGAAGCGGGTGTCGTATGAGCGAAGGACACGTTCCTAAGCCCAACTACGACCCAGAGATTGAAAGAACGTTCAGAAGAAGAAGAAGAAGAAACAACCGCTGACAACAGCAAGAGAGAAATCCCAACATGGTGGAGCAACCGGAAGATAGAGCACCAAACACAAATAATATCATGGCAAACCTTATTCTTCTGGCAAACGACTGCAATAGGCCCATCCAGGACTACACGTTTCCCAACCTCTATGATTTCTCCCCAAGAATCATGAGGTCAACCCTGGACGAATCGAGGTTTGAGATGAAACCGATCATGTTGCAGATGATTCAGAGGACCAGACAGTTTGGTGGAAGGCGTGGTGAGGATCAGCACACCCATCTTCGGAGTTTTATTGAAATCTGCAATACTTGTGTTCTCAAACATCTTAGCTGAGGAAGTTCGACTAACGTTGTTCCCATTTTCACTGTGTGACCAAGCAAGGAAATGGGTCTATTCTCTTGAACCAGGGGGAAAGTTGAATTAGATAGATTTACTGCAAGCATGCAATAGTTGATCGAAGACTTCGTTAAAGAGTTTAAAGAATGATGATCAAAAGATGTTTAACTTTCCAAAGTAAGAGTTACTTTTGGGCAAACCTAAAAAATCATTTAGTTAAAATCCTTAGTCGTGTTTTTTCTAAGTAAACTAAACCCTAGGTTATAAAATACTCAATGGGAGGAAAAGATATATAGGATATGTCAATTCCACTCATGTTTCTCCCTGAATGTTCACGCCGTGAGATTCATGCTTGGCCTCGTGGTACCCTGGGAGCATCTCCCTTCGGATGGTTTTGCATGAGTCAATATCAAGGTGGACAGAGAGAGTGTTTATTGTAAGTGGGTGAAGGATGTGTGTCAACATGTCCTGCGGTCTTCTTCATTGGTTTGCTCCGTGAGATCTTCTTGCATGGCCTCGTGGCGCCCTGGAAGCGTTCCTCTTCTAATGGTTTATGCGGTTGGTCAATATCAAAGTGAACTTCATAAATGAATAGGGTCGCTTTAGTTTTTGTCCCAATTGGATTTTTTCCCTTCAGATTGCCTGCTTGGGGCGGAACTCTAGGATCTAAAATGAAAGGCCACACATACGGGAAATTGTTAAGCAAGTTAATGATTTCTTGACCAAATCAATGATGGCTAGTCGTTATAGAAACAAGAGTTGGTCTGGTATTAATGATTGGTTGGGAGTCTCAATTCAGAGGAGGGATAAATTGACTACACTTTAGTGGCTTTTATCCTAAACCACTGAAGTGTCATTGCAAAACTAGATGTCACACGGGATTCATTTAGATTTTGCTAAACCAAATTGGATGTTTTTTTTCAAGAGTATTTGCTAAAATCTAATGTAGATCAATGTGTTTGTTTTTTCAGCAACATGTATGATTTTTATTTAGTTGCCTTTTTTGATTTGACCGATTACATACATTAGAAAGAGTCTCTTAAAACATATTTCGTGGTAAACGACCTCGAGTTTATCATGGATGAGGAGTGTCCTCAAGTTCCGACCCTTGATGCACTGCAAAATGTTTGTAATGCATATGAGGTGTGGATGAAGGATAATTTGATGGCCCAACTTCACATTTTGGCTAGCATACCTGATGCATTCGCAGAAAGGGTTGAGAACATTGTCATTGATGAAAGATCATGGACTCGTTGCAAGAACTGTTTGAACATTGATAACGAGTAGAAATGCACATTATTACAGCACAAATAAGTAAAACAATGAGGGAATGCGACGGTAAAAATATACAAAATCATGTCCAAAAGAGTTAAACTGAGAATATTGCAATAACATGAGCCCATCGCATGAAAGCAACTAATTTACTTATTTTGTGCAAGAAAAATGCGTTGGCGCAAGTAAAATTGCAATCCAAGGAATTAAGCGTTCGCGCACATTGAAAGATTGTGATCGCAAAGTCATGAGATCGTTTGCGCTCGTGAGAAGTTGCTCAATAACGTGGTCACATTAAGACGACGCATCAAGGTGAAATTATAATAAATCATGATGGGATAGAAAGCTGATGACGGTTGAATACGAATTTAGTTGACAAGCCGTTAACGACACATTGTAGCAAGTACACTCAAATTTTCAGTAACCATTAATCGACGCATCAGAGCAGGAGATTTAATGACCACCCATCATTGCAGGGGATTTAATGACCGCCCATCATTGCAATTATTAGAAAGAAAAGTTTCTTCACCTTGAGCTCTATAAATACCGAAGGCCACCATTGTAAAAGCATTAATAAGTGAGATCATATATACAATAGATAGCCGTTAGTCTGTTCATAGTTATACTTAGAAGACAGAGACGAGTGAAGAGAAGAAGATGCCAAGAGATCATTCCTGGATAGCTCGAAAGATCGTCAGGAAGCGCTATAAAAGAAGAGAGGGCCGACACTTGCGAAAGCAGGGATATTCTTCTGGGCAGAGTGGGAGTGAAAAGATAGTGTAAAAAGTCATGAGAAGCAAGACATTGCTACCGGGCTTTCTATCCCTACATTCCATTGTTGTTTTGTATTCTGCACTTTATTTATAGAAAATGGAATTCTCATCTCAACATTTGTTCAATCTCTCCATATTTTGCATGAGTAGCTAAATTTCCAAATGGGTTGAGAAGTACTTAGCTAGCATGAACTAATATTTACACTTTATGCAATCATCTTGTCTTATGTATGCATCATTACCCATTAGAGATACTTGAGAAAGTAGTCTAAAGAAAGAATCTAGACTTGAGAGAGTTAGATTAGAATCTAGGCTTGAGAGAGTCAAATTAGAACTACATAAGCAAGAGATAGAGACTTAGAGATAAGTTCTGTTTGCTATTATGCATTGCATGCACCCTAGAAATAGGATATGATAGTATACGGTCACCTTGTGTATGTGTGCATCATTCATCATCGCATTGACAAGAATAAATGCTTAGACAAAAGTCCTATCGACATTATCTATACATCGCATGCGTCCTAAAAATAGGAACTATGACAGTTGCATTGAGAGATGACATGTTGTTGTATGTGTGTAGCATGATCGCATAACATGAATGCAATCTTAGGAAGTGTTAGCTAAATCCCTTCTCAACTCATTCATCACATACTCATTGTAATTCTCGATTTCATCAACTCTTTACTCGAATCTGTCGCATAGGAAATATACTTAACAAAACACCATCCAACTTATTTGTTTTTGCCACTGCAAAAGAATCAAATTTACTGTCGCATAGTAACTCAGTAGTCCCTGTGTTCAACTCTAGACTTACCAGGAAACCTAGTGAGATTCATACTTGGATCTTATTGGGAAAACTTTCATGTGCACCGCATAACTCATCACTGTAAATATACACCATAATCGTATCACATTTATAATGCATCAAGTTTTTGGCGTCATTGTCAGGGACTACGACAGAACATATTGCGCTAACAGTAACCTTTTGATTTTCTTCGTAGCTTTCAACCTCTATGCACTGCCATTCCTTTGGTAAGGGAAGAGGCAGGTGTAGCATGAGCGAAGGACACGTTCTTGAGCCCAACTACAATCCAGAGATTGAAAGAATAATCCAAAGAAGATAGCGAGACAACTGCCGATAACAGCAAGAGAGAAATCCTAGAATGGTAGAACAACCGGAAGACAGAGTAGAAAATGCGAAAAATATCATGGAAAACCCCATTCTCCTGGTGAACGACCACAATAGACCCATCCAAGACTATGTGTTACCCAACCTCTATGATTTCTCCCCAGGAATCATGAGGCCAGCTCTGGACGGGTCGAGGTTTGAGATGAAGTCGATTATGTTGCATATGATTCAGACGGCCGGACAGTTTGGTGGAAGGCGTGGCGAGGATCCGCACGCCCATCTCTAGAGTTTCATCGAAATCCGTAACACTTTTGTGTTCTCAAACATCTCAGCTGAAGAAGTTTGACTAACGTTGTTCCCATTTTCGTTGTGCGACCAAACAAGGAAATAGACCTATTCTCTCGAACCAGGGGAGATAACGTCGTGGGAATAAGTAGTAGAGAAGTTCATGAAGAAATACTTCCTCCTATCGAGAACACAAAAATGAGGAAGTTGATTACAAATTTTGAACAGGAAATTGATGAATCGCTCAGCGATGCCTGGGCAAGGTTTAAGAGATTGGTGCGAGATTATCCGCACAACGGTTTATCTGACTATCTCCAGATGGAGATATTTTATCACGGTTTGAACCCTGCATCGCAGACAACTGCCAATGCGGCAACAACTAGTGGTCTTCTTGACAAAACATATGATGAGGCTAAAAATATTCTTGATCGCATATCAAAGAATCACGAAGATTGGAGGGAAAGCGATCAACGACTGAAAATTCGAGAAGGTGACGTAAACAATGGGGTCATCGCATCTCTACAAAATCAAATGAATGCGATGATGAATCTGATACAAGGCATCACAATCAACAGCACTAGAACACAAAGAGGGCAGGTCAATGTAATCGTTCAGACGAGCACGAGTTGTGCCACGTGTGGAGAAGCGCATCCGATTAAAGAATGCCCAAGGAACCCGCAATCAGTATACTTCATAAAGAACAATCTTTTCTCTTATACATATAACCTTGGGTGGAGAAACCACCCCAATTTCGCTTGAAAAAATCAACAACAAAGTTATCAACCTATGGCGCAAAAATAAAGACCACAAGGATTTTTCCAACGAACAAATGGTCAATCGCAATATCAAGCTAGCAGCTCGCAAGCACCACCATCTTCCTCTCTGGAGAGCCTATTAAAGTAATACATTGAGAAAAACGAGACGGTCCTCCAGAACCCGGCGACTTCTATTCGCAAACTTGAAATCCAAATAGGACAGATTGCGGGTGAGCTGAAAAGTAGACCGCAAAGGACGTTGTCGAGCTCAACTGAGCTCCTCGCAGCCCGGGGAATACAGGAAAGGAACAATGCTTAGCAGTCTTTCTACTAAGTGAAAAGACGACAGTGGAAGAAAGGAAAGAGCCCACCAAGACCAACCTGGATGCGATGGAACCTAAGAACTCGTTGACACATAAATCAGAAGAGCCCAAGAAGATGAACCCAGAAGTTGTGTCCACCTCCAAGCCTCTAGAACACGAAACAAAAGAAGTACAGCTACCACCATTCCCGCAAAGATTGAAAAAGAAACAGAATGATGAAGAAAAGATCGCTACGGTGGTAGTAACGCAAAGGTCAAACACTATAATCCCACCAAAGATGTGAGACCTAGGAAGCTTCACGATACCTTGCTCAATTGGAGAGGTCTACATTGGTCAAGCGCTATGCGATCTTGGGGTGAGTATAAATTTAATGCCACTCTCAATTTTCAAACAATTGAATGTGGGAAAACTAATGCCCACAACGGAGACTCTCTAGCTTGTGGACAGATCCCGAGTACATTCTGAAGGAAAGTTGAAGGATGTCTTGTTCTTAATTGACAAATTCATTTTACAGACAGACTTCATCATTCTGGATCATGAAGTAGACGAAGATGCGCCCATCATATTAGGACGACCATTTCTATCGACTGGCCGTGCTCGAATTGATATGCACAAGGGAGAAATCGTGATGGGCATTAATGGGAAGAAGCTTCGAATTGAGGCAATCAAGATCCCAAAAGATCAAGAAAAGGAGAGAAAACCTCCGCAGACGTAAAAAGTCCAGATTGAAGAAGAAACAAGTGGTCCCTGCGTTGATAAGCGACATAAACTCATCAGGGATGCATTTTTTTTAGTATCCTTTTCATATCTTTCTTTCATGAACTTATTTTACCCTTTTTTTGTACAAACACTTCTCTTTAAAAATACCAACTCTGTCTTTCATACTTTTGACCCTCGTGATTTTTAGCAATGATCGTGGTAAACGATTGTAGTAGAGCTACACGATAACCTAAAATCATGCGACCAGTTCGTTCAGCCCTTCACAATAAAGGAATCAACCCGCCGTAAAGAAGGATGCGATCACAGATGATGCGGGCAACTAAGCAAATTTGGGGGTTGTATCCTTCTTTGACTTTTTTTATTCCAAATTTTGCACTCTCGTATCTCATTTTAACATTACTAATTTTATCATCGTATCCTCTTTAGTTTGGTACAATCATTGAATGTTGATTACTTTATTCATTCACCGCATTTTTTTCCTGTACCAATTATGATTTCAATGATGAAATGCATGCCTTTATTTCTCATCACGTGTACTAGAATCAACTTAATTTCAGGACAATTAATTCATGAAATATTTCTAGAAGTTAGTGGTCCACTAGCTTTCTTTCAAAATGATTTTTACGAAACTTCCTAAGGGCATCACATGAATCATTTCAGTCTATCAGCAATGAGGACATTACTGCGTATAAATTTGGGGTTCCAGTATTTATTTTCAACCCTGCTACTTGTAGACATTTGAAAAAAAAAACCATAACGTTGAGATTGGATCCTACTCGTAGTTGGATGTCCATATGACACCCGTGGGGGCAAGCCAAAACGAAGGTAGGAATCGTGATCGAACATAAATCAAGTGATCGCAACTCCGCTGCCAAATGGGCATGAGTTTAGACTGAGAAAGAGTGCCTTGCTCGTAGTTGGATGCTCACATGACACCCGTGAGGGAAGGCCAAAATGAAAGCAAGGCACTTGGATCAGCACAAGGTCACAAAAAGAATATCTAAACCGCGCAAGGATAAAAATCATTTGGAAACACCTCGGTTGGAAAAAGTTTTGAAATAAATCATGCGATGTCTTGGAAACAAGTAAAGTTTTTTTGAAGGTTAAACTTGTGGTCCCTAAGTATTAGAAATATTTTAGGAAGAGACCAGGAAAGAAATTAAGAAGATTTTGGCTCATAAGATTTGAATAAGATACCTCGAGAAATCTAGGTAAGGAAAAGGCAGCTGACTCTCTAAAGAAAATCTTTAGTTTATGCTTGACGACAAGCATTGTTTTAAATTTGGGGGTGTGATAACGGGTAGAAATACACGTTATTACAGCGCAAATAAGTAAAACAATGAGGGAATGCGACAGTAAAAATACAAAATCATGTCCAAAAGCGTTAAACTTAGAATATTGCGATCGCATGCGCCCATCACATAAAAGCAGCTAATTTACTTATTTTATGCAGGAAAAATGTGTTGGCGCAAGTAAAATTGCAATCCAAGGAATTAGGCGTCTGCGTGCATTGAAAGATTGCGATCGAAAAGTCATGCGATCGTATGCGCTCGCAAGAAGTTTCTCAAGAAGGTGGTCGAATAAAGACAGTGCATCAAGGTGAAAGCACAATAAATCATGATGGGACGGAAAGTTGATGTCGGTCGAATCTGAATTTAGTTGACAAGTCGTTAACGACACATTGTAGCAAGTACACTCAACTTTTCCGTGACTATTAATCGGCGCATCAGAGCAGAAGATTTAATGACCGCCCATCATTGCAATTATTAGAAAGAAAAGCTTCTTCACCTTGAGCTCTATAAATACCGAAGGCCACCATTGTAAAAGCGTTAATAAGTGATATCATATACACAATAGATAGCCATTAGTCTGTTCATAGTTATACTTAGAAGACAGAGACGAGCGAAGGGAAGAAAATGGCGAGAGATCATTCTTGGACAGCTCGAAAGACCGCCAGGAAGCGCTATAAAAGAAGAGAGGGCTGACACTTGCGAAAGCAAGGATATTCTTCTGGATAGAGTTGGAGTGAAAAGACAGTGTAAAAAAGTCACGAGAAGCAAGACATTGCTACTGGGCTTTCAATCCCTACATTCCATTGTTATTTTGTATTCTACACTTTATTTATAGAAAATGAAATTCTCATCTCAACATTTGTTCAATCTCTCTACATTTTGCATGAGTAACTAAATTTACGAATGGGTTGAGAAGTATTTAGCTAGCATGAACTAAGATTTATACTTTATGCGATCATCTTGTCTTATGTATGCGTCATTCACTCATTAGAGATACTTGAGAGAGTAGTCTAAAGAAAGAATCTAGACTTGAGAGAGTCAGATTAGAATCTGGGCTTGAGAGAGTCAAATTAGAACCACATAAGCAGGAGATACAAACTTAGACATAAGTTCTGTTTGCTATTATGCATCGCATGCACCCTAGAAATAAGATATGATAGTATGCAGTCACCTTGTGTATGTGTGGATCATTCATCATCGCATAGACAAGAATAGAGGCTTAGACATAAGTTCTATCGACATTATCTATACATCGCATGCGTCCTAGAAATAGGAACTATGGCATTTGCATTGAGATGACACGTTGTTGTGTGTGTGTAGCATAATCGCATAACGTGAACGTAATCTTAGGAAGTGTTAGCTAAATCCTTTCTCAACCCATTCATCGCATACTCATTGTAATTCTCGATTTCATCAACTCTTTACTCGAATTCGTCGCATAAGAAATATACTTAACAAAACACCATCCAACTTATTTGTTTTTGCCACTGCAAAGGAATCAAATTTACTGTCGCATAGTAACTCAGTAGTCCCTGTGTTCAACCCTAGACTTACCAGGAAACCTAGTGAGATTTATACTTGGATCTTATTGGGAAAACTTGCATGTACAACGCATAACTCATCACCGAAAACACACCATAATCACATCACATTTACAATGCATCAAACATCAGTTCTCACTTTTTGAGCAACAAGGGATGGATGACAAAGAAATTAGTAGTGTCAGTTCCAAAAATAATCTCCAGACTTTGTTGAATGTCAAAGGACTAAAAGAGAAAGCAATTTTTGCTGACTCAGATGAAGTTCATCGACGAGAATTGTTCTCTGAAATGGAACTTGGAACTTATATAGGTTCTGACATTGATCTCACTACTCTCCGAATGAGGAAGAAGTCTAAAGACGGTAAATGTCATTTATTTGTCTTGGAGACGTGTTTGGTGGAGAATGATGATTCTGCCTGGATACTTGATTCAGGTGCTACTAATCACGTAACTTCTTCCTACCAAGGATTTAGTTCCTGGAAAACGTTGGAAAATGGAGAGTTGACTCTTTGAGTCAGTACTGATGAGGTTGTTTCAGTTGTTGTTGTAGGCAAGCTAAAGTTATTTTTGGATAAGGAACGTTATCTGTTACTGGATAATGTTTTTGTAGTTTCTCATATCAAGAGGAACTTAATCTCGGTTTTTTGTCTGATTGAACAAGGTTATACTGTCTCCTTTTCTGAAAGTAAAGTGTTTATTTTCAAGAATGGTATGGAGATCGGTTTTGGTTCAATGGAAAATAACTTGTATGTACTAAGGTCATTAGTCATAAAAGCCTTGCTTAATACTGAAATGTTCAAATCCGCGATAATTGCAAAAAGACTAAAGGTGTCTCCTAAGGAAAACGCTCATCTTTGGCATCTAAGGTTTCTCCTAAGGAATACACACATCAACCTCAATAGGATTGAAAAGTTGGTGAAATGTGGACTTCTAAAGAGTTTAGAAGAAAACTCCTTGTCAGTATGTGAATCATGTCTTGAAGGCAAGATGACCAAAGGACCTTTTACTGGAAAAGGTTATAGGGCCAAGGAAATCTTGGAGCTTATGCATTCAAACCTCTATGGTCCAATGAGTGTTCGAGCTTAAGGTGGGTATGAATATTTCATCTCTTTCATAGATGATTATTCAAGATACGGGTATCTATACCTAATGCAACATAAGTTTGAAGCCCTTGACAAATTCAAGGAGTATAAGGCTAAAGTTGAAAACTTGTTAGGTAAGAAGATAAAAATGCTACGATCTGATCGTGGTAGAGAGTATATGGACCTCGAATTCCAGAACTATTTGATAGAACATGGAATCACATCCCAACTCTCGACCTCAGGTACACCTCAGTAAAATGGTGTATCAGAAAGGAGAAACAGAACCCTATTGGACATGGTTCGGTCTATGATAAGTTATGCTCATCTTCCAGACTCATTTTGGGGATTTGCAGTGGAGACTACATGTTACATTTTGAACAACGTTCCCGCGAAAAGTGTTTCTAAAACACCTTTTGAACTATAGAGAGGTCGTAAAGGTCACTTACGCTACTTCAGAATTTGGGGATGTTCGGCTCATGTGCTTATGGCTAACCCTAAAAAGTTGGAATCACGTTCGAAAGTTTGCCTCTTTATAGGCTACCCTAAGAAAATGAGGGGTAGATACTTCTATGATCCAAGTGAGAATAAGGTGTTTTGTGTCGAAAAATGCTATCTTCTTAGAAGAAGACCACATCAGGGATCATAAATCACGAAGTAAGCTTATTTTACATGAGATTTCTAGTGAGACTACTGAGAGTTCAACAAGAGTTGTTGAACAGATTGATAGATGAACAAGATTGTAGATGGAGATTACCTCGACATAGTGGGAGGGTTGCAGACCCACCAGAACGCTCCATGGGTTAGACTAAAGCCCAAAATATCATGTCTGATGATGGAGTTGATGATCCATTGTCTTATAAGCAAGCAATGGAGGATTTTGACAAGGATGAGTGGATTAAAGCCATGAATCAGAAAATGGAGTCTATGTACTTCAATTCTGTCTGAGAACTTAAGGATCAGCCTGATGGGGTAAAACTATAGGGTGTAAGTGGATCTACAAGAGAAAACGAGGTGTAGATGGAAAGGTGCAGACCTTTAAGGTTAGACTCGTGGCAAAAGGTTATACCCAGGTTGAGGGAGTGGACTTTGAGAAAACTTTCTCACATGTTGTCATGTTGAAGTCTATCAAGATTCTCCTGTCCATAGCCACATTTTATGACTATGACATATGACAAATGGACGTCAAGACTGCCTTTCTGAATGGTAATCTTGAGAAGACTATTTACATGGCTCAACCAGAGGGGTTCATTGTTTCAGATTAAGAGCAAAGAGTTTGCAAGCTTAATAAGTCCATTTATGGGCTAAAACAGACATCTAGATCATGAAACATTAGATTTGATAGTGCGATCAAATTGCCTGGCTTTGATCAAAATGTTGATGAGCCTTCTGTTAACAAGAAAATCATCAACAGCTCAGTAGCTTTCCTGGTACTGTATATGGATGATATCCTACTCATTGGGAATGATGTAGGTTTTTTGACTGACATTAAGAATTGGCTAGCCGCTCAATTCCAAATGAAAGATTTGGGAGAGGCACAGTATGTTCTAGGGATCCAGATCATTTAGGATTGTAAGAACAAGAGGTTGGCCTTGTCTCAGGCATCATACATTAACAAGATGTTGATCATGTACTTGATGCAGAATTTCAAGAGGGGTTTATTACCCTTTAGGCAGGAAATTGGTTTGTCTAAGGAACGGTGTCCTAAGACACCTCAAAAGGTTGAGGAAATGAGACGGATTCTCTATGCTTTGGCTGTTGGAAGCCACATGTATGCAATGCTATGTACTAGACCTGACATTTGTTATGCAGTAGGGATTGTCAGTCGATATCAGTCCAATCTAGGATTATATCACTAGACGGTGATTAAAACAATCCTCAAGTATCTTCGAAGAACGAGGGACTATATGCTCGTGTATGGAGATAAGGATTTGATTCTTATATGATACACAGACTCTGACTTTCAGACTGATAGAGATTCTCGAAAATTGACATCAGGGTCAGTGTTCACTCTGAATGGAAGGGCTGTAGTTTGGTGAAACATCAAGCAAAGATACATCACAACTGCAATATGGAAGCCGAATACGTAGCCGCTTATGAAGCTGCTAAAGAGGCTGTTTGGCTTAGGAAGTTCCTACAGATTTAGAAGTTGTTCCAAATATATCTTTTTCGATCACTCTCTATTGTGATAACAGTAGGGTTGTGACAAATTCAACCTCGGAGTCATCGTAGAGGCAAACATATTGAACGAAAATATCATTTGATCAGGGAAATTGTGCATCGCGGTGATGTGATAGTCACGAAAATCACGTCAGAGCACAATGATTCGTTTACAAAGGCTCTTATGGCTAAAGTGTTTGAGGGTCATCTGGAGAGTTTGGGTCCACGGGACATGCGACACCTTGTTTAGGGCAAGTGAGAGATGATACTGGGTTATAGAGTATGCCCTAGTTTATTGGATATTGTATTGTTTTTTCATATATTGTACATTAGTCTACCGAGGCATTAGGACAAGTGGGAGATTGTTGGGATTGGTGTCCTAATTCTCCCAAAGTCCTGTAGTGCGTAAACAATTTGTACACATTGTTATTAATAAAATAAGTATTATTTTATTTGCATTTACTCATATCCAATAATCTAAGATCCGTGGTTATTTCATGTAACTTAAGCATGTATATGAGACATACAAGTGGAACATGCCTTAAGTAATAACCTAATTGGTCTGTAGTATAAGGATAAAGGAGAGATACCTTATCCTAGTGACACTACGGATACAACCCGCTTTGTAGATCTTTACAAGTGTTGTAAAGTGATACAAATGGTCTGATCCTGATGATTCATGTTGAGACATGTGAGCGGGGGTGTCCTATACAAAGAGTTTGTATAAGATCATACCACGAGATGATTAGTTTTTTTTACATAATGTCGTTGATGATTGAGACTTATATTTCACTAAAATGACCATAGGTGACATGACCTTAATCCTAAGTGTTTTGGGAACTCCTGACTATGAGGGCGGTCCTTTGATTTATATAGGTGAGAATGGCCAGATTGCCAACTCGACAAGCCTACTTTTTTGGGGATTCGTCTGATTGGGGAGCTGAGAACTCAGTTACACAAGACGGAATTCACTCCTTCTCCGAAGCAAGGGTAAGTAGATAAATTGCTCCCTTAAGGACTGATTTCGGGTCTTGAACATAGTGGTCACACCCTCTCTTTGGAAGAGAGGACTCGCTATGACTGATTGTTCATTAGAGGAATCAATGGTACTTAAAGAGTTAGATGTAACTATAAGGACAAAACGGTAAATTGGTCCAGTTGTATTTACGAGCGACTTGTGAACAGTTATCGCACTATTAATTGGTTATATGGACATAGAAATATACCTGTAGTGCGAATAGTGCAGTTGTCGGTCTTTAGTGGAGTGTTCGGCAGTTAACGGATGGTGGATCTCGTGACTAAAGAATTTAGTTGGTTATTCACGTAGCGTTGGAGCTTCAAACTATAGGTATCATGAACATAACAACCAAACAAATCAATTATAACAAACAAAAAAGCTTAACAAGCTTACATTAAAATCATATTAAAATTGTTGATAAGAAATCTAAAATAAAGAAACTTTTTTTATAAGAAATCTAAAATAGAGAACAGTAATAGATAAATAGACCTGAAGTATCATCACAAAATATAATATATCATGAATCTAACAATTAGAGCATAAAAACACTCAAATCAACTCATAATTGAAAGATAAAAAGAAAAAAAAAAAAAAAAAAAAAGAACATGAAACAATCAATTCCATTTCATTCAACTATTCAACACCTCCATTTTACCTCTTTGCTAGCAAACATTTTCAAAAGTCCATAACTTTGATGACAAAGAAAAAAAGAACATAACAAAGAATATGATTCTATAACTAAGAATATTATTAGAGGCCATATAATCATCCCACTAAGTCATTAGATTATTACCCTCTAATTTTGAAGGCACTAAGCTAAATTAAACCCACTGAACTAAAAAAAACTAATTTAAACTACTCACACCTTAAGTATGCACTAATTTTTTAACTCTCATCTCTCATTCCCTTATACCAAACCACCCCTGAGTAATCAGGGCCAATGGAATATAGCGATGGCCCACAATGCCATGTAAGATTAAGCGTGGTTGTTTCAAATTAAATTGTCATGGTGTGTATGGAAAAATTTCCTATACTAAAGTAGTACTAGATATGATGTATGTAATGTCAATGCGCTTTTAAAGATATGATGCAATCCACTGACATTAATGTGGGGTTCCCAAATACTTATAAAGACAAATTTATAACATGAAGAGAGTATGGTACTCAATACTAGAAAAGTTATCGGGTGAGCATGGCCCACTACATCTGCCACATGGATGAGTTTCCAAAACCAAACCATATGTTGTGAAAAGATGTGGAAAATGGACGATGTTGTTTTTAACTTTATTGCAAGATATAAATTATTAGCCAAGTTTTGGATGTCCAGATTCATTGAATACTACAAACGCAGGTTCAATGAATCTGGTCATTCCTATTTATATTTATATTTATATTTATATTTATATTTTTTTTCTTTGAAAATTGCATGCACGTGCTAATTGGATTTTCTATTCATCGCCCATCAATATTTTTCTTTGAAATATTTGTAGACAACAATTAAAAAATGGTAATAATACTGGTGTTTTCAAGACGTTTATAATCACACACCTCTCTTTAATTTGGTTTAATTAAAGTACAGCAAACCTAATTAATCAAGCAAAATAAGAAAATGTGGGATCCATATAATTGTCGAATGCATACTTAATTTAAGCAGCGAATAGTCGAATAGGTCGGCTTATACTTTATAATTATGGTAAATATATGACTTTTCATGATTATTATATTGTACATATCGACTTAGGAATAGAAAATCTCCAAAATTGAACTTGGACAGTTTAATTTATTATCCTAATCAATCTCTAAAATCTTAATGTGATTAACTAGGTAATATAGAATGTTTTTCATCTCACTATTTAATTTAGAATTGGTTTTCCAGATAGGGAGTTTAGCAAGTTTTTCTAGATTAATCGATTAGACTGTTATTTAAAGAATTATATTTTTGTGATAAATTGATGGACAAAACCACTAAGTAACCCGTCTATCTCTAAATTGCTCAAGTAATCTCTTGTTCTAGCTCCCATAGACTCTCTCACTATTATATTTACTTTTATGCATTTTATTTTAATTTGTATACTTATCCAAACTCTCCTCATTATTACTTTTCATATTCAATTTTAGCTAAGAGAAATTCAATACGGCTCCTGTGATTCGACCGGACCTATTCCTAAATACTACAAATATTTACTTTAAATCGGTTGAATAAATATTATTTGATTGAAGATCTCAACAACTTTTATGTCACGCTCTTCATTATGATTGATGATGTTGTGCCACATATTTTTAGACCCAAAAGAGTCTCGACGATTATTGAGTTAGTTAAAAAAAAAAAATTGTGAATCCCCATGTAATCTCATTAGACACATTTTCCTATCATGTTATTCAGTGCCATGCACTCAGCACCTGTGGAAACCCTTAGAAGAATAATTTTAGATAAAGCACACCATTAAATCATTTTCTCAAATATCTGTTGAATCTCAAAAGTCTTCCTAAACTCTTAGTAAGATTTTTATAGTTGATATACTTCTAGGTCATTAAAATCAAATTTAAAATATTGATGTTGATAAGTCTCAATTTTATGGTCGATATTTCAAACAAATATTTAAAGAAACGAACAAACATATTATACACATCTTTGTTTTATAACAAGTTAAAATGTTTATTATTTATGTTATATCTACATTAGTGACCTTTGATACTCATTCTTTTTGTTTCATGGATTTTTTACAATATAATAGACATGTCAATTCACCACTCGTATCAATGTTGAACCCATAAAATATAGTAATATCGACACATCAATGAAAATTTAATACCATGATTAAAAGTACCTCTCAAAGTATTTGATACTCACTAAATACACAAAAAATATTTTTAAAAATTCTAAAAAAAATTATTTAGCCCTTAAATTTTTTTAAAAAATAACAAATTATTCTTGAAACTTGAAGTTTGAACATATTTATCCTTAAACTTTCAAAGTATCTTTAAATATTTGATTTTTCATATTCAATGAATCCCTAAACTTAAAAACTTATCTATCAAGTCTTCAAACTTTTAATGTTCAATAGATCTATAAAAGATTGATTTTGTGCCTATTAAATCTTCCACCTATTTGTTATCCGCAAACACAAAATTTAAAATTTAGGCCTCATTCATGACCTCTCTTTTCTTGGTTTTCTATTTTTGAAAAATTCATCCATATTTCCTCCCAATTTTTAAATACCCGTAGAAAGCTGATAAGAAAATTTATAGACAAAAGTAGTATTTAAAATTTTAACTTTTTTTTAAGGGAAAAAAACATTAAACATAAAATTCAAAATTTTGAAAATCTATGAGACACAAATTAGAAGTTCAAGGTCGTGTTCAAAGACCTGTTGATACAAAAATTAAAAATTCAGTGAAATAGAATCAAATAAACACAAACCTCAAAATTTAGAAACTAAACTTGTAATTTAACCTAAATATTTTTACAATGACTTAATTCAAGTGCCTAAGAGAAGAAATCACTTAAAATAACTTTTTTCAAAAGTCATCCAAGTTCAATGTTAATATTAGGTGACAATACAATGACTTTGTTCTTCTACTCATCAATGTTAATCTCTTGTCAAAATTGTTGCTCTAAATCGAGGACATGTAGCTGGACCTGGTAGCTCAACCTTTCCTCAATATTAGTCAACCATTCAAAGGAAATCTCCATAATAACTATGTGCCACAGCAAAAAACTATAGCCAATGCTTTGCAAGAATATATTGATGTCTACTATACCACTCCCTCCATTTCTGAATGAAAATTGAACCCAAGAGAATTCAGAATTTAGTATCTTGAATAGGTAAAAAAAGGTTAAACACAGTTTCTTAGTTAACCCTGAGATGCATGCTCTATCTAATTTAACCCTGAGATGCATGCTCTATCTAATTTAACCCTGAGATGCATGCTCTATCTAATTTGTTCAAATATGCATATGTTTATATCAATGGGCGAATATGAACATAAAACATGTATATTTGACAAAGATGATAGATTCTCGAATCTTCTATCGAAACATATTGTTGTACACAGAAGAAAATAATAATAATAACAACAACAAAGAATCTTTGAAACAGAGATATGTAGTGTACAGTTTGACAATTTAGCCATAATAGAACTAATATGTAACTACCTTGAGTATCTTCTGTACTAAATTTCCTTCTTTCTGGCTCTAAATGCAGAGGAGATTTCTCATTCATTTGAGAATAGTCAAAAGCATGATTCTTACCTTCGATAAAGATTGGTCAAACAGAGGTTTGCAAATACCATGGGTTGTCTCTCCCTCAGCTCTCTCCACTACATGCTTTATTGATGAATGATGATATGGGGATTAAGCTAGTTGCCTGAACGACATAGAACAAGCAAGTTATTGTAAGCTCTATTTGCAACCATTTGATTGCTTGGTCCTCATCTAAACAAGAGTGTGTGTCCAGGTTTACGAATAAATCTGAATACCAATACAGATAGAAACAGAACAGCTGAATCATTTCGTAACTTTGTTTTTCTCAATCTTCAGCTCCCATTCTGATGTAAAATCTACAAACCAAACTCACGGTCCTTCATAGGTTAAAGTTGAGTTGATTAGGTTTTCCTCGACATGTACAGAGGTTGTTATCCTTCCTTTTTTAATGAGCCTTAGCGTGCTGAGCTCACACTCTCTCATGTGAATCTTTCTAACCTATTCTACTTCTCTGTGAAAGTTCTAAATCCTCATGTCATGAAAGAATTTGGGAAAATCTCCGGTAAACAGAATGAAAATGTTTCATCACGTCTGACTAAAAAAGATTTTTAAAAAATTCAAACACTTGGCATACCTTATAAAAATACACAATTAGCATTCCCCCCACCCCCCAGACAAACTAATAATCAAAACAGGAAAAGGCCAAAAAAGACTACAACAGGCCTTCTTGAACAAATTATCAAACTAATTAGTACAATATTACAAATGCTACTAAACAGGTCTGCAATGGATCTGAAATTATGCAAGACATAAACTTCAGTTCATCGAGCTTAGTTTTCAATGGTGCTCTAATATCAGAAAGAGAGGCCATGGTTCCACCCTCCCTTGTACAAATCAAGATGCACACAAACTATACAGAGTGCAAATGAAGAAACAATCATCTAAGTTCCGAGACTTGTTGCAGATAAATTATAAGAGGGAAAAAAATTAGTACAGGTCAGTATTAAATCTTTAATCCTAGATCACCATATACAAAAGGACGACAGATCTTACTATTGTGGTAACAGCCTGTCTTGCAGCAGTTGCCCAAGTTTCGTGAAAAGAAGTTGTTGCTCCTCAAACGTAAGGTTCATTAGTACCTAAAATAAATGAATACCGTCAGCAGTGAACACTCAACAGATTCTTTTTCTAATTAGAGAAAGGTGAACGAATGAGACATATTCATCTAACCTGGTCAATAATTGATTCAACGGTGATGCTCTGAGACACGACAAATGATTGATGATAGATGTATGAAAACACGGCCATCACCATCTGCATTTGAAAAACCAAATACTTTAACTGTGGGGAACGAGGGTAGGAAAGTAACAAGTATATGAGCAATCGACTATGCAAAAAAGTATTAGGGGTGCAAATAGGTTGGTTTCGTGCTGGATTGATTGAACCAAAACAGCGGATAGGACTAAAATGAGCTGAACTTGTTTGATTTGATCATGCTATCCATTCTCACTACAGAATCAAATACAAAACTTGAGGAGGAAAGATAGACAAATAGAGAGTTGGAAACTTGGAGTCATGATCAAGAGAAGGCGAGCAACTGGTAGTGAGATTGAGTAATGACGGAGACGTGAATGGGTGAGACATGGCAAGGACACATTTATTAAAATATATACTTTTCATATGTACATCATTTTTAACCAAAAGCAAATTCAAACCAATTGGTTACTGTATTTATATGTCTAAGTACATGAGTTTGATGCATTTCACCCCTAAAATTTTACATGATTAACAGATGTTGGACATAGACCTATATTGATTATGTACAATCAACTAGTGTCTAACACATCCATTGTGCTAACAAGTGTTTAATACATGTGAAACAAATGTTGGAGTATCCAAGTGTTTGTCACGTGTTAGACTAGAACACACTAGTCAAACTAAAGTGTACATGCTTCTTAGGCTCTAGTTGGCCAGGTTTGCTTGTGCATTATGTCGGGGCACTTTCTTCCTCTGTTATCAATAGTATGGAGATACTTTACATATTGGCAGAGCAATCAATCTAGGAAAAATTGGAAAAAATGGCTCAGGAAAGGTTGGAAGAGGGTGTTGCTTCATGAACTAACTAGTGTTGTGCCAGAAAGGTCGGATAGAAGGTTCCCCCTACTTTGATTCAATAAAATGAGTATTAAAGCGTAGGGCTAACATGTTAGGATAGGTGCAGCATAGCACAGCCGAGAGTCATCTTGTTTCACCACGTATAACTTTCGTGCTGCATCACACTTGTTTATTTTTGTACCATTTACATTTACACGCCAAAATCACCAAAACATATTTGTCAGTGCTTTCTCTCATATAACATGTCTTGTTAACTGCATGCTTGTTTTGTTGAATACATTAAAGTCTTTTTTGTAAAGATTCGACCCTGGAATACAAACCTACTACTTGCTGACGTGTATACTTGTGCCAGTGCACCAGGTGACAATATTTTGTATGCTTTTACATTTTCAGCGTGCACACAACTTTGTATATATTTTTTCCATAGCATCATAAATTGACCCGAGTCATCTACAATCCAAGTCATCCAAGCTCACAATATATCTAAATTAAGAGGGAAAACTCCAAATTTATAGCCTGTATATAATGATAGGGATAAAATATTCTTTACTATCTAAACTAATTCAGCATACCTGACAATCCATCCTATCTGTGATTCCACCATGTCCAGGAATGCTATCACCAAAATCCTTCAAAGGGGTAAAAAAGCATCAAATTTATTGAAGTTACAAAATCAATCGGCCTGACATATGAAAAATGAGGAACCTTGATTTTAAAAGCTCTCTTAAAACCACTTGCAAAGAAGCCGCCAAAAGGAGCTATTATTGATGCAAACAAACCAAGACATATAGCGTGCCACTGAACTCGCAGAATGGTGACATCCTTCCATGGGAACTGTAAAACAATGATCCGAGTTAGAAAGTTGAATACAGATTGGCAAATAATAACTAATTGTAATATCAAGAACTCTAAACATCCAAGCTCAAAAATCATAGAATGCAGACTATTCCAAAAATGATCAAACAAATCCATATATTAAAGCAATCAGGCTTCCCCAACAAAAATGTGAGGCAGAGGCTAAACTTTTCTGATTCAATCCAACAAGGTCAAAACGAAAAAGAGCATGGCCTAATGCATATACAAATATGTATGAATGATCAGATCATACAAAGGACCAAGATATGCAGACTAACAGAGATTGCATATTAAAGCCTAATATGGTATGTCCACATAATAAAGCTAATACCTTTTCAGTCAAGGTTGCAGACCCAAAAGCTAAAAGATGTGTTCATATGATGTCAATAAGGAAACAATCGCAGAAATAAGACAATATCAGCCTCAAGAATATTGTTAAAGGCACACTTTTTAAGAATGTTGGGCGGAGGGATCCCTCTTCCCTATGCCCTTCTAAGTTGTATCCCTGCGGTACTATCTCTTCTCTCTTATCCCTGCTTTCTCGGTACTATCTCTTCTCTATTAGCCGGCAACTAAAATAAATAATAAAAAGGTTAAAAGTAATGGTTACTTCTTTTTTTTTCTTTTAAAGAAACCCTGAGAGAATATTGCTATGGTAGTATTATCATGTAAAATCATAGACATTAGATTTTTAAATCATGTAAGAGAAGAGTTGAGTAACAAATTTAAATAATTGGGCCGTTGCTTGCAACGATCAAAATTAGTTAAAATACAATGCCTGTTGAAACAATGGAGTAACTGCTCAAATCTTTTTCTATAAATAGCAATTTAAAAAGATAGATCTTAACAACTCAATGTCAAGATTGTACAAAATTGGAACTAAACCATTGGCCAAAAAAAATTGGCCGGCTGAAGTTAGACACTTGTGACTGACGAATATCTAAACAATGGTTCTTAGATTGCAACTGATAATGAGAGGGAGAATTGGGGATGTTTTTCCCAGATCAACATATGTGGGTTTTAAATTCTAAAAACACACATATCAATCGACTTGAAAAGCAAGTATATTTACCTGAACAATAAAAAAAAGAAGATAATGATAAATAAATAAATAAACAAGGATAAATGAATAAATAATCAGATTCAAGTAATACCACTATACTCACCCATGTAGGAATCCATCCTGGCAAAGTAAAAAATTCTGGTGTGAACATGGGACCCGGATCACAGTGAAGCCAACCAGTTGACAAATCCTGCATTTGTATCCCATGTAAGTAGACATGACTATCTTTAAAACAAAATTAGAACAAGGACATTAAAAGAGAGTCACCTTTCTTGGACAAGTGAGCCAACTGAACTGACCCATGATGTTCGCAAGCTGCACGAGTGCCAGAATTTTAATAGCATCACTATTATAATAACTTTTTTATTGTTATACAGGCACTTAAAGCATATTCACAGACAATGATTTTCGTAGGAAACTGCACAATCTCATTAAATGAAAAATAAATATAATCTTAAATCATCAATCGGTTCAAAAGCTGTAACTCGGTAGATTTAATTATATCAATATTTTCAAGTTTAACACTCCCTCTCTCTTACTTGTAGGATTGAAATTTAGTAGAAGGTCCAATGAGGAAAATCAACATTAAGTGGGGAGAAAATAACATTACACGAATTTGAATACAATTTTTTGCTTCGATACCATATATTAGATCACCAATCAACCTCAAAATTGAAGTTAATGGATTACAATAAACTTAACTACATCAAGACATGCATATACAAATATATACACACATATGCATACACAAATATATAAACATGCATACACATATAAAAGAACAGTTTGGTTAAAAAATTTAACTACCAAGAAACATGTACAAAACAAAACCACAAACCAAGCTAAACTTGCCCACTTTAACAAATCCATACCACAAAATCTGAAATTAAAAAACCGGAGGAACAAAAAAGTAATATTCTAAAGATATCTAGTAATCGAAGGTTGTTATGTAGTAAGTTCTGCCAAATCGAATAAAGGCAAGAAAACAAAATTTTTTAATTAAATAGAGAGAGCGATGGAAAACTTCCATTCTTTACAACCCATATTTAAGAGAGAGTGAGAACCATTCGATACTTGCACAACTTTAAAGAGAAGTGAGAGAACCCTTTGATACTTGCACAACTTTAAAGGGAAACTTTATCAATGATTCAATACTAAATATTGAAAGAAAATATGCCAAATGAACAACATACCAATCAAGCTAAAAATAGTTCTTAGGAATAAATTATAAGGACTACTCTCATTTCTCAGCTATTTTCCCACATAAAATGGGAATAACATAAAACAGGAATAGTTTAAAGGTTTTATATAAAAATACAACTTTGAGAAAAAAATGAAAGAATACACAGGCATACAGAAAAACTAGCCCACAAAAACAGGAGCCCAACTACAAGAAAAGGGCTCCAACTACACAAAATAGAACCTATAGCATAGTTATAAAAAATCTTCGAAATTGAAGCCTAGAGGGAACATTAAATATAACGAGAGGCCTCACCTCACTAGGATCCCTATCCAACCCCCTAAACACACAATTATTGCACTCCTCCCAAAGATCCCACAAAATAGTACAACTTCTAGCGAGCAATAAAAATCGACCCTTCTCACAAAAGGGCAGACGGAGGAGAAACTCCGCAATTACATCTCCAAACTCCTTGTTCCATGCAAGCAGAAACCAAAAGTCTTGAAAGAACTTGCCCCACAAGCCTCTCGCAAACTCGCATCTCCATAGAAAATGAGTTTCCCTCCGCTTTCTGATAGAGAATACAACAAAACGGGTCAACTAACGAGGGCATCTTCTTCACAATTCAATTCAAAGTATTAACTCTTCCATGTAAGACCTGCCAAGAAAAGAACTAGATTTTCCTGGGGATCTTACTCCTACAAAGCATAGAAAAGACCAACTCACCTGAGGGAGAAGAATCGATAAGCCTATGAAAGAAAATACGAGAATCCCTACAAAGGATTGGGATTCCACACCCTGAAATCCTTCCTCACCTGTCTAAAAAAAACTGCTTCAATCAAGTACAAGTGCGAGGCCACATCCATTGCTTCCCTATCAAACAAAGGATGACAGAACCTGAACAAAAAGGAGACCAAACTTCCTGATCAGACTAAAAGTCCGACACAATGCGATATTTAAGGACGAGGGTGAAAAAGATGCAGAAACATCGAGCAGAGGGATCTATCCCCACCCACTAATCTTCCCAAAAGTGAGTATCCTTCCCCTCCCCAACCACACAACGAATCAAAGGAGAAAAAGAAGAGATCTCCTAAGAAATATCCTTCCAAATGATTTCGATAAGTGCATATAACCCCTCACCACAATCACTCAAAAGGATGAGGACCAAATTTACTCGCAATAATCCTATGCCAAAGAAAGTTAAACTCAAGGGGAAACCGCCAAAGTCATTTAGCTAATAGAGCATTCCACCAAGTAGCTAATAAAGCAAGAATTTATCAATCCTACTACTTGCTCTATAGTTAGCACAAGTAAACTTCCCATTCAAAAGAGGAGGATCAAAAAGATTACCTCCTTCAATGAAACTTGATGTAGGAAGTGTGGGATTAACTCGTTAACATTCTAGGTTAATTTCCTTTTTACCTCCGCTTGTAATAAACTCTATAAATAGGAGTTTTCCCCTCTCGTATGAAGCACATTATCATTCTAATAAAAGATTCACAAGCTTAATTCTTGGAGGATTACTCTAGAGGCTACTTATGCTACATCAAAACCGTTGAACATCCTCGTTGATTAGTGACTCTTCCCTTTGAGGCTTTAAGGGAATAGTTTAAAGTTAAACATACATCGTTGTAGTCTACTATTGTCGCAAGGGCAACCCCAGTCTAGAAAATAACCTTTTAAACCCCACATAATAAGATCGGTATTTTTATTATAAGAAACCAAGCTTTCATTGAAAAAAATTAAAGAATGTACAAGGGCATAAATACAAACAAAACAAAACAAAAAGAAAAACAAAACAAAATAAAACAACAAAAAAAACAAAAAGAACAACAAAAAAATCAACGAAAAGGAGCCCCAACACTATCAAGGACGAACCCCAATCCAAAAGAATGAGACCAAGCTGGTAAGTACAAAATGCCAAATTAACAATGCCCATAAAGAAAAATTAAACCTATCTAACTCCCAAAGCTCCTCCCAATATTTTCTGATATCCCTAAATATCCTTTTTTACCTACTAAGTCAAATTCCCCACAATAGTAGTTTTAAATCACTACTCAAATCAAAAACTTAAGTAGATGGTTTACAACACATATAGTTATATAATACTTTAATACTTCCTCTTACTTATAGGCTTGAGAATTTGTGGAAGGTCCAACTACTTCTATGTGCATATGTGGTTTAGACATCCTATCTATGGTCGGTCTTGACACGCTTTTATACACAAACGAAAAGGATTCAAACACGCCATAAAATATTGGAAATTCCACACATTTGACAACAATTCCTCTCAAAAGGCTTACCTTCAAAAAGAGTTCTATAATGACTCCATCGAAGAATCGGGATATCTAAACTAATGTCTTAAAGAGAAAGAGGATTTGCATTGTGGACGTAAAAATGCAAGACAATGTTGTTGGTGAATGAAGACGAAAACATGAGGTTCTTGATGCTGCTGCAAAAGAGAGGAAAAACACTATCATTGAGCTGCTATCTCGGCAAGACAGCAGCTCCTTAGGATTAAGATGATGAGAGAAATTCTTAAACTTCTACCGACACTTGTTAGCCAAAAGAGATGGAGCTAGATATCTTCCTTAACACATTGATTGGGATCCTATTCCTATCAGCCAAGCAGAAAAGTTAGAATCACCCTTCACAAAGAAGAAATTTGACTTGTTAAATTCGGCTTTTTAGAATGCTACCTTACAGAGCTGGGCTCAAACAAGTTTTCAGATGGACTACGGCTGAGCTATATATATATAGTCCATCTGAGCTCTATAAATATATATATATAAATCATGGTGTTAAAAAAAAATCATGGTGTCATCTCTTAAATCCGACATTCTGTGTTTCAAGATCTTTTTTCAAATTTCTATTATCAGTGTTTGTCTTGATGAGATGCCTATGTTTGCCACATTCCAAAGAAATTGGCGGGCGATTATATGCCTATAAGCATCGGTTCTTGTTTATATACAATCATAGCCATGATCCTATTGGAGCTGAAATGTGTGTTTCCTTCACAGAGAATCAAATGGAGAAGCTGGATTAGAGAGTGCATTTCATCTGAAAATTTTCTAATCATTATCAATGGAAAATAAGGCAAGGTGATCCCTTTCATCCCTTCTTCTTATTTTAGCAGTTGATTGCCTTAGTAGATGGTTGTCCCATACCTCCCAGAAAACTGGATTAGGGGCTTCACAATTGGTATTCTTCAAATTCATCATCATCAATTCGCAGACTACACCATTTTTTTCCACTCACAAAGAAAACTAACAAACCTTTTCAGCTATGTCAAGCTTTTGGAGGATGTATCAGGCCTTAATATCAATGGACAAAGTCTGAATTTATTGGGAAATTACTATGATGCTTCTTGGATTTAGCACTTGGCAAACCGCTTTGGATGCAACATAGGAGCATAGCCAAACACTTCGTTGGGTCTTCCCCTTCATGGTAATCCAAACTCAACATCCCTTTGGCAGCCTATCATTGACAAAGTAGAAAGAAGACTCCCAAATTGCAGCCACACTTTCAATTCAAGGATAAATGATGACTTTCTCACATCAATGCAATTTTGGTCAATCTGTATTTTCTCACTTTTATCCTTGCCTAGCAAGGATGCCCTAGCTACACAAAAGATCTTCCAAAATTTTCCATAATCGGTTAACACGAATAAAGAGTATCTCATCTTTAAAAGCAGGAAAAGGTTACATGACTTCTGTTGCATGGATAGCTCGGTATCCTTGATCTAATGAAGAGAAATAAAGCTTTATTAGCCAAGTGGCATTGGAGATTCCACATTGAAAACATGCGGGAAGTTGATTGTGGCAAACTTTGGGTCTTCTTACAGACCTTGGAAGCACATTCATCCACCAGGGGACGTTATTTATTCGAATATTTGATCCAAAGTTGAAAATGGCCAGTCAACTCTTTCTTGGCATGATTTATGGTTGGGACAAAATCCTTTATGTGCACCTTATCCTCTTTTATGGTTCAATCTCTCACATACCGTCGTTTCTGTTTTGTGAAAGCAGCACATAGTTCCAATCTGCCGAACAAACAAATAGCTCCAGAGGATGTGAGTCTTCTCTGCCTGCTGCCTCCCTACCCTCCTTTCACGAAGAAATCAACAAAACAGACCCACTAAAGAAGGCGTCTTCCTCAAAAGCTGATCAAGAAGAGTGTTCACTCTTCCATGAATAACTTGCCAAGCAAAGAATATAACATTCTTAGGAACTTTCACCTTCCATAGAGAAGAAAAGACAGCATCCAGGGAGATAAGGTCATAATAGCCTCAAAGGAACAAGTTGCAAGAAAATCCTCGAATAGGGTTAGGACTCCAAAAAAAAACATCCCTTCACCCCTACCTAAACTAAACTCCCTGATCAAAGATAGTAGGGGCTTGGCATCCCTCTTTTCCGCATTGACAATGAGCAACAAAAACCAAGCGAAAGAGAGGGAAAGCTCCCAAAATGAGACACCAACCACAAAGCAGTTTCATTAAGATCAAATGATATAAACAGATAATTATAAAAGCAAAGGGGTTAAACACGACCTCCACCCCCCAATATCCTCCCAGAAGTATGTATCCTACTCGTCACCCACAAAGCAATGAACAAGATTAGAAAAACAAGAGAGAATCATATATAATAATAATAATAATAATAATAAAAGGAAAAGGTTGTGATGTTGGGAGAAGTAGGAAAAATTAGTCTAATCTTGGGTAAATCCTAGACTGATTCTTTTTACTATCTTTATGTAATATTTCCCTATAAATAAGAGTCCCCTCTCATGTATTTGATACTACTGAATTAATAATAAAGATCCTAAAGCTTGATTCTGTGAGAATTATCTCCTTTAGTCACTTAGGCTACACCACTCGGAGTCAAGTTCACCAATTTTTCACTTGAATAAGAATGTTTGAAAGCATCTTATCATAAAGAAAATGTTTCAAATCAATACAACCATCTCAAGCACATTGAAAACCATTGTGTAATAGATAGGCAAAGACAAAGTACAATTTTTGCCCAAGAAGAAACAGTCATTTGACATGCTCCAAAATCTACAAGATGCATAAAATTAGAAATAGCAGGAAAAGAGATTCTAAATTAGCATCAGTATTCATTCTTCAGGGGAAAATCACCATAAATGCCGAGATAATTGTTGTCACAGAGGCTCCTATGAATCCCTCCCAAGTTTTCTTTGGTGATATCTTGATCAACGGGGTTCTTCCAAAGAAAAACCCAAAGAAGTATGCAGCAATATCATTAATTACAATGAGTGTTGCTGGTAGAAGAAACCTGCGCATACATTTGGTAATCTTTTTAAAAAAGACATCTAAAAAAATCCAATAAAACATCAAAAAGAATTTATCCAAAGATTTGAAAACTGTATTCAAGCCAAGAACAGTAAATATTAAGTAGTAAAATAAATGGACCTAGATGCCATAAAACCCTATTCACAGACTCAGACAGTGTTCTACATGCACATTGAATAGCCTAGTTCAAGGGAAATTTTGTAAGCACCTCTAAGCTTGCGTTTTGCCTATCATGTGGTTTCATTCTCCACGTTAAAAAGAGAATTACAATACAAATGGAACCCAGAGAGAAAAAGCCGACCATAAAAGACATGAAAATTGATGATAAGAAAGAGGTAATGATCCGTGTTTTTTAGAAAAGGATATAAAATTTGTTATTATGAAAATGAAAAGAGACTAATGCTCAGAGATACAAAAGGATACAAGGTTCAAAACATAACAAAGAATAATAAATTCAAGAATCTTAACCTAACAAGAAAGTTAACGAGCATAATTATAAATAAGTAATGAATGCAAACTAATTTGTAATAGATATCTTGAATTGAAAATCCTTCAAACTTCTTGGAGAGAAAACACCATGAAGAAGACCTTAAGCCGAGCCGAGTCAAAAAAGAACAGGAAGGTTGAAAAGATTACTAAAAGATGCAATGGTTCCTTTCCATCAAAATCTCAGAAAGCAAACAATTGACCGCATTAACCCAAAGTAAAAGGAAAAAAAAAAAAAAAAAAACACTTGTAAATTCCAATTAGTGCCACAAAGAAGCTGCTCATTTTCCTTCTATGAATCATAGAACACCCATTGGATATTAAAGGCTATGGAAAGCAAGAACCAACAATGCCGAGAGAAAGCGCATTCAAAAAATAAAAAGACCTAGTCTTAGTCAAAGTGGTCAGGTAAATAACAAATCTGAGCTTTGGTGGAGTTTTCTTCTCTTTTTTTTTTTTTTTTTTGAAACATAAACTTTGGTGGAGTTGAAGGCTAATAGTTCGATTCCTTTTTGTACGTTTTATTTTTGTAAGACCTCATATTTTCTGATATTTTTTTAATGGAAGGTTTATCATTAAATAATAATAATAATTTTTTAAGAAAATTGACTTTTGGTTTCAAACCAGGGGTGATCATCGATCAGTCGACATTGGTTTTGGGCTCAGACCGACACCAGCCACTGACCTAACGGTTGTTGTCAGTCGGTGCTTGGGTTCTTATGAGGTAGTGATGTCGATTGACCGACCGACGGTCAGTCGATCAATTTTGTTGATTTCGTATCTCCAGCAAGCTGGATGAGAAAACAAAAGAAGAAAGTAAAAACAAAGGAGGAAAGGTCGAGAGAAGAATAAAAGAGCATCAAAAAGATAAAAAAGAAGAAAACTAGAATGCGAAGAGAAGAAGAAAAGGTGGAAGAATTGAAGGAAAGAAAAGAAATCCGGCGAAACAAGCTGTTGAGCTAGTTGAAAAATTGAAAGAAAAGCAAAATAGAGAGAGAAAGGAAGAGAGGGGCAGAATGAAAAAAATGAAAACCAGCGGGAGTGAGGGGCTATCAGAAAATAAATTTAAAAAATATATATTATTATAAAATAGGTAATGATTACCTACCTTTTTTTTTATAAGAAATAACCATGTATATTTCAACGGAAAACAAAAGACAAGACCCCTTCCTAAGGAGCTAATGAATAAGAGCCTTCCAATTGTTGAAAATCATCAATAAGCTATAATTAGAAAAAGAACATGGTATAATTAGTACACCACCAAGAGGCTGTATGTTGAACAAAAGCCCAAAAGAAATCAAAAGAAGCATACTTATCTTCAAAATACAACTATTTCTTTCTTTCCATAAACACCACAAAACAAACCGCATAGCACATCTCCAAAGAACTCTTCCTTTGACACTGAAGACTGGGCTATCCAACCCTTCAAAGCAGCCAATCATCAATTTTGTCATGCAGACAGCTCATCAAGCCAAATGTACTAAACAAAAGGGACCATCCCTTAGTGGCAAACTCACAGTGCAGAAAAAGATGGTCCAGATTCTCCTCATTCTTCAAGCAAAGGCAGCATATAGAAGGGGACAAGTAGCTATTCTTAAGCTTCCTTTGAACTTTATCATGAGTGTTTGGACTTCGCAAGGGACTAAAGGAAGAATTTAACTTTTTTGGGAATTTTAAGCTTCCAGATCAACTTCACCAAAGAGCAAGTGAAGGAAGGGGTCCTCTTAACCATGTTAAAGAAAGTGGCTATGGTTGTAAACTTACCAAAGGCGTTAAGTTTCCACCTTATACAATCACGATTATCCTGAAGAACCCAAGAATTAAGGATTTATAGAAGAGCAACCATATCACCAACCTCTCTGTCAAAGGGACGTCTTCTAAGGCCCAAATCCTACGCTTGGCTAGAGTCACACCAACAATCCGCAATCACAGCATCCTTTTTTAAAGAAATAGTAAAGATGTTGGGAAATTTCTGAGCACGGAGTTGAGGATTGCACCACTTATCCACCTAGAATCTGATTCCTTTACAATTGCCCACCACAAACTCAGCAAAGTTAAAAAGTAGCTTTTTATGCTTTAAAATGTCAAAGGCGTTAAAGTTTCCACCTTATACTGTCACGATTATCCTGAAGAACCCAAGAATTAAGGATTTATAGAAGAGCAACCATTTCACCAACTTCTCTGTCAAAGGGACATCTTCTAAGGCCCAAATCCCACGCTTGGCTAGAGTCACACCAACAATCCGCAATCACATCATCCTTTTTTAAAGAAATAGTAAAGATGTTGGGAAATTTCTGAGCAAGGGGTTGAGGATTGCACCACTTATCCACCCAGAATCTGATTCCTTTACCATCGCCCACCACAAACTCAGCAAAGTTAAAAAGTAGCTCTTTATGCTTTAAAATGTCAGCCCAAAGTTTCTACCCTTCTTAGGCAGTTATGAAGTCCAACCAAGATCATCAATACCGTAGATAGCACCAATATACGTCTCCAGAGAGTATTTTCCTCATGCCAAAATCTCCACAACTATTTCATAAAGTGGGCAATATTCTTCTGACGAAGGAACCCAATCCCGAGGCCCCCTTAAATAGTAGGTAGATAAACCGAATTCCAGTTGACAAGATGGGAAATAGGATTGCCAGATCCCCCCTTCAAACGAAATCTCTAATAACCTTCTCCAACCGGTTGATAGCGCTAACCAGGGCTTGCAAAAGAGAGAAGAAATAGCAAGGGAGGCTGTTGAGGACTGATTGAGCTAATGTCAACCTACCTCCTTTCTATTAGTAGGTAATGATTACCTACTAATAGAAGCCAGCTGCTGTTTTTTCTAAACCAGTGGCTGGTTTAGTGCAACAATTGTGCAATAGCTTGTTGTTCTACTAAAGTATAGTCGGTTGGTTTGGTCGGTTTGTGCCATTTTCGGCTCACCAACAAACCGACTCCAACTGCCATGCATTATAAACTGCCGACCGACTTCGGTTCAGCAGCTTTTGGTTGGTTGGTTCAGGTTTTCAGGTATTATTGTTCACCCATATTACAAACAACAACCTAGCCTGTATCCTCTTACACTTTCATTCCTAAGAGGTGATTGAGTACAAAATCCAATTCCTTGCATCGTAGATTTGTATAACAACCATCTTCCTTCTACACAGCACTTCTATATTTCAGATAAAAATGTCGGTGCAAAGCTAGAAAGGGATATTTCATTTTAGTCTCATCTCTCAAAAGGATCTTTTGGTTTTTATCATTTTCGAGTATCCGATTAATGATTCAAACTCAATTTCGTTCAGAACTATGCGGGAAGAAAAGAAGCATGTAATTGTGTGGCAAAATATTGAAAAGTTTGAAGCCTCTGATCGTAGGATCTTCAACGTTACTGATTGTGAACCACTGTGGAATAGCAATAAGCAATTTGGCATCATTGTTGCATTACTGTTGTAGAAAAGAGATATTGGATATTCTGCCAACGTCAGCTCCGTTGATTCAACATCCATTATTAATTCTAGCTTCCGTGAAAATGTGTAACAGAGAATCATTGAGGAAAATCGTGAAAAGAATAACCAGAAGTTTAGTGATTAAATTTTCACGAAAATCTATTCTTAGTGAATGTTCTTCACCATCTTTACCAAGTTTTCATTGTGGTTCACTGGATACCAGAACTAGGTATGATTTTTTGGCTTTGTAAATCCTAAAAGAGGTTTGCATAATAGGAATAAAGCATATTTATCTATTCAGAAAATGAAATCTTTATTATAAGAATTATGGTTTGAATGCAATCAGAGAATTTTTCATAATAAGTTTTTGTTGAGGGATGATCGGTTGGGCTCTTCTCGCCTGAAGGCCTCTTCTTGGTGCTCTCTCTCCAAAAGTTTTGCAGGATATACTATTCAAGATATTTGTCTTAATTGGAATGTCATTATGCTACAATTTTAAATTATTTTTGTATTATGTTTATTTTATTATTCATTTTTCTTTCTTCTATCCCTACGGGGGTTTTGTACTTTTGAGCAATAACCTCTTTTCACTTCATCAATGAAAAGTCTTTGCTTGTTTCCTTTAAAAAACAAAAAATGTAAACTAACTTGGTAGACTTGAATCCTACCACCAACTCCATGTAAAACAATTGTGCCATAATTTAAGTACAGACATCGTATAAAAAATAATAAATAAATAAATAATAAAGGAGCAAGCATCATCTCTCAAAATTACTAATTAGAGAGAATTATTATCAAGTTGAGAATTAACTTAGTTTGGACTTTTATTTGATATTATATTTGAGGTTAATTACAAGATTTTTTTCTAAAAGAAAATAGAGGTAATTGCAAGGTTTTTATTTTAATGAAAAACTTGATTTTCATTTGAAAAAATGAAAAGAGTACACATACATACAAGAAGTCCACAAGGAGGAGCTAAATTACAAGAACGGGCTACAGTCTAGAGAAATATAAGACTGAGTGAATACTTACAAAAGAACTTAGAAATAGAGCCCATGAGAGCAATAGAGAATCTAATGATGGGCCATGTCGCTATAAGAACTCTCACACCCTCTAAAGATTATGTTGTTTCTCTCACCCAAAAGCCCCCACAAGATAAAATATACCCAGCTTGCCATTAAAAAAAAAAAAGAAAAAAAAAAAAGCTCTTTCTCACGAGAGGATGAACGAAGGATAAGCTCCTCCACCGACTCCCTGCAACGCTCAGAGCTAACAAATGAAACAAAATGGTAATACTGAGACCATTTTCTAGCTCCTGTGCAATGACTTATTTGGATCTCAAATTTGAAACTCACAAGCCCCAGACCTAGAATCTCCAGCAATTAGTTGTATAAGTTCTTTTACCAATCATCAGGATTTCCTCCTATAAGTCTCCTTTGCAACATTGGTCTCTTGCATGAATAAACATTAGAAAAATCCGTAGAAAAATGCATCCACAATAATTTAAACCTCAAATCTACATTTAAGAGTGTTAATAATACATGCTGCTGACAATTGGTTGGCTAGCAAGATTTGGTCTGGTGTATCCAATAAATGAGCCTCATCTCTTGCATGAATTGGTTCCATAAGCATGAAGCATACTTGAATTGATTTCAATCTATAGGCTCATACCACCTCTTAAAGTCATTAAATTAACCTTTACCAATTCACATACGTAGATTGTAGGAGACATCATGTATCCAGTCATAATCCAACTCTTAGAAGAAATCTGGAATCATGTGGACTACTTCAATTGTCCTTTTATGAGAGACTTGGTCAGTCAAAACTACTGAATTTTGAGGAGTTAAAAAGGACAGAGAAGAGGCGAGGCAGTTGGTGGTCTTTAACCATCTCCTTAGAGCACCACCGTCAAAGATTTTACTCATTCCCGCAATCATTTTTCACTAGGACTAAGAGTTAATTTATATTACACAATATCATATATATGGAACTTTTAGGGGGTGTTTGGGCACTGACTTAGGTCGAGTTGAGTTGGGTTTTTAACTCGAATTAGTTTAGCCCACCACCTTCACAATTTGGTGTTAAATAACTCAACTCCACCAACTACAATAGTGTTCACTATTGAAGTTTACACATTTATCAAGAAACTCTATCTTCCTCTCTTGCTCCCTCCCTTCAATATTTCCAATGACTCCACCCGCCGACCACCGTTGACGACCAACTCCGGCAACAACCACTGTCAACGACTACTGCCGCCTCACTTCGGCAACATGCTCCAACAACCAGCTCTAGCAGCCAAACTTTGACAACCACCTCCGACGACTACCTCTGGCAAAGACCACCTCCAACAATCATCTCCATTGGCAACCTCCAACTTCCAACTCTGCACAACTACCACCTTTAGCAACCAACTTCAACAATCACCTCTGGTGACCAATTCCGACCACCAACTCTATCAATCATCTCCAACAATTAATTCTAACACAACTCAATGATCATATACTAAAAATAGTAAAAAAAAAAAAAAAAATGTGGTCGGTGAAAGTGTTTTTAAATACAAAATTGAAATTATTAGTTCATAGTGTTTAATGTTCATCTATATAGTAATTTAAGATTAATAGAAACACTTTGAGCATAGAACCAAACCAAACAAACTTTTGTATAGAAACATTTTTGAGAAAATGTAACCAAACACGATTGTATTTTTATTTTAAATAGTTTTTATAAAAAGTGTTTAAATGCAAATGACTTGTTGAAAAACATTTCACCACCTACCCAAAAGCTCAACCATGTGTAGAAACCACCATGACTACATCTTTTGAAACTCAACACTTCTTTGTTCGGCGTCCGAGTATTCTATTGACATGGCTAAGATTGGCATAGCTAAGTCAGGGTCTGGTGATTTGATATCACTTGTTAGGAACAATAGACCTCCCGATATCTCTACGATGGTGTGATATTGCCCACTTCGAGCATAAACCTTCAAGGCTTTACTTTTGGTTTCACCCAAAAGGCCTCGTACCGTTAGAAATAGTTTCCCTCCCTTATACACTTGATCTTAGCCAAAAGGCCGAGAAAGGTATCCCTTGTATACCCATGATCATCCCATTATCCAGCCAATGTGGGACTTTGATCCCATTCCCAACACCAATATACATGCATAATAAACCCTAATATACAATTTGACATATAAAGCCATAAAAAGCTTTAAACCCCTTGACAGCCTTTTTTTTTCTTTTGCATATTATACTCTTATATTCCACTAATGTGAAGGTATATTGTAGTTTTTCTATTTGTATGAAACAAGAGTATTTTGTCTACCTCAAGTACAATGGTTACGTGTAAAAAGTTATAAAATATATGTGAAGGTTTTAAGTTGACATCTCTATTGAGTGTTAAAATTTAGAAAAAAAAGATGTGTGCAATTGAAAGGTTAAACAAAAAGCTAAAAAAAACCAAAATAACTATCAGAAAATCGTGTTGTTTTAGATTACAAAAAAACTGCACCAGATACCTAACTTAATAAGTCAACTTTGTATCCCAAACACAGACTTTTTAACTCCAGACTAAACAACTCTGCACCCCAAGCAAAACATCAAAAGCTCTTCTTCAACCCAATGGTGGTACGCCTTTTTAAGGAACCGCAACAATGCTTTGGCCCAATGGGGTGTTTGCTCTCCTTTGGAGACTTTGGTTTGAAAGAAACTCAAGAATCTTCAATAACCATGAGTCCAACAGTGAGTGTTTCGGGATCTTGTCATACTTTTTGTTTCTTCTTTCTCTACTAATTCTAATTTTTTTGTAAATATAACCTCTCTTAAACTGTCACCAATTGGGTTTTTTTTTTTTTTTTTTTTTTGTAACCATTTGGTGGGTGGAGACACATCTCCTCTCCTTTTGTAACCTTCTTTTGATAATGAAAAGTTTGTTTCTTATAATAATAATAATAATAATATTAAAAAAAAAAAAAAAAAAAAAAAAAAAAAAAAGAAGAAGAAGCAGCTCACCACCCCAACAGCTATTGATCAGTGGAAGAACAACAAAAACCCAAAGAAAGTGGAGAGAAATTTTCAGGAGAAGGAAAATTGGATTTCTTCTTTATTTTCTAAAAACTCCAGATTTTTTTTTTTTATCTTTTTTGTCTTGATTTTAGTGCCACTGTCACGTTGACCTTCTTCTTTTCACAACAATATTTCAATAAATATTGCTCCAAAAGATATCATTCAAGTTTCAATTTCTGTCAAGTACTGTTTACTATTATTCTAACTTCTAAATAACAAAAGTTATGTTTTTTCTCCTGCATATTTTTCTTCTAATTGTTTTTCTTCCAATTTCTTCCTTCATTTTTTCTTAATTCGGTCAAGTATAACTTCTAATTAAAAAAGTTGATGGTTCTTTTCCTGTGTACACTTACTTCTAATCGTTTTGTTTCCCAGTTGCCTCCTTGGTTTTATTGTAATAATTTTTTTGTATTCTCTCTATTTCCCTAATTATTTAGGTATTGTTTCCAGTTCTAGTTTTAAAAGTGGATATGATTTTACAAGATGAATGCTATGATAGTAGGAATACAAAATTTTATATTTTTATAAATTTTATTCTGTTTAAAAAGACACCTCATATTGTATCAAAACTTACACCTCGCCTCTCTAAAAGAAGAGGCCTCAAATCAGTCTTTAGCCTTTTAAAACATTGTCTGACAGACAATAAAGTTGCAGAACAAAGAGGTTTTTCTCCTACCCAGAAGTCCACCCAAAAATAGGTACCTGAATCACCCTCTATCCAACGATTAACAAACAGAGAGAACAAAGGAAACCCCAAAGCTATAGCAGTCAATAGGTGTTAGCCAGACCCCTTAAACCTACATCCAGAAACCCATTCAAAAGGTCCATACTTGCTCACCATAATCCTACACCACGCAATAATCCTTTACCGCATAGTATTTGGCTCCATGAAGAAGCACCATAACCATTTTGCCAAAAGAGCTTCATTACGTAATCTCAGGTCACTTAAAACCTCAAACTCAAGTGCCTTCAAACAACCACTCACTTGACCAAAGGAGGGCCCACCCTCATCCACACCTTCCCACAAGAAGTTCCTGATTCAACCTCCAGTGCTCTTACTGACCAAGATAGGCATTCTAAACAAGGAAAGAAAGTAGATGAAAATCCTTCTTAGAACTGATCGGCTCAAAGTAGCCCTCCCATAAAAAAGCAGTTTTCGAGAAGATAGTTGGTTCTAGATTTTTTTCACCACCAAGTTCCAAAAATGCACACTTCTCAGGTTACCCCAGGGGAAGACCAAGATAAGATGATTAAGTTGATGACTAACATGATCTAATGAGCTGATGGTTTTACACTTTCTCCATTGGAGTCAAGAAATTCAATGATGAAAACCAAAGCCAATGAAAATAATATCTGTAAATTTTCCATGCTGGATGTTTTGCATAAGCAATAGATGAGAAATTTTTTGTTTAAACATTTCTTTAAACTCATCCCCTAGTATCCTGAGATCTTTACTATAACAACCAAAATATAGAGAAGATTACAAATATATAGTTGGACGTGCTATTAAGCATCAATGATTGGAAACCTGTCATGACTTTTTTTTTTTTTTTTTTGGGGGGGGGGTGAACTTTCTTCTTTTTTGCTAATAAAATCTTTTTCACCAAACAACAATTAGTTGAGCAAAACTCCCAAAAGTAATCAAAACAAGGACAATTTTACCACAGGGAGAAAAGGGAGAACTGAAGGAAATAGAACAATGACAATCTAAAAGCAATTTAAATTACCAGAAGATTCCTTCAAAGATGTTAGCAACAGTGAACGATGACTGTGTAAACACAACTATCAAGATCATGTGTGTCCATGCATACTGGCCAAACTGATATTTGTACATTTTCTTTTTTAGCGTAAGAATGAACCACATAAAACCTGATAAAGGCAACAAACGGTGTTACTTCAACAGCCAAATAAACTTTTCTTTTTGTGAGTGTCTGTGTGTGTGTGTGTGTGTGTGTGGGGGGGGGGGGGGGGGGGGGGGGGGGGGGGGGCGTGGTGCACTATAGAAGTACTGTAGGTGGTGATCATGCACTCGTGAAAGGACAACTTAACTTTATTATCGGTCAAAATAGAAGAACTGGTCAGAAATTAAATGCCAATTGAACATGATCCAGGTTATAAAAAGGAGAGAGATATTATTAATTCTCATAGCTGAAGATACGTCACAAAGCATAATGCTAGGACCTACCTGCAATATACAAGAAATAACAAATGGCCATTTGATACTTGACGAGGTTGCTAACAAGCTGATACAGAACTTTATCTGTTGTTACAGTATTGACAAGCCGTTGACTGAGAAGGCGGCCATAAACAAAAAACATTGCCGTGAAGAAGAAGTACCTACATGGAATTTGGAAATCATAAAACAATCACTAATAGCAATGGAACTCGGTGGAAGAACATTAACTGTGGGATTTAATTGAAAATCATAAACTCTCGTGGGTAGAACAGATCCTTCTTAATAAAAAGAAGATACATATAGTACCAGTTTAATGACCGGAATCCTGGGAGTTGCCTATCTTCATGGGTCCTCCTAAGTAGATTGAACAGTTCTCTTGCCATAAAGATTTGGATTACAACCACCGTAGCCATAATATATAGATGTCCAAGGTATATTACTAATGCAAACCCTCCAATCATCCACACAGATGAATAGGCACGAATCAACATTGACTTGTATTTATTTCTGTCATTAACAAGTAACTGGCTTCCATTTGGCTTCAAATCGTCCGCAATCCCCTGAAAGATTGAGTGGGAAAATCTCAATCACTCATTAATTTTACAAAAACCAATAAGCAATTCAGAGAATTTTTATGTGAAAGAAAACCAAAACTGAATTATTTTTCCCCCTGCAATCTCTCTTAAAAGGAACATAAGTGGAAACAGTATCATTAATTATTATTTCAAAATGCAGATAAACACTAATTGAAGAGCACCAACTTAACCCAAAAAAAAAAGTACCATCATTAGTAACTTCATTGACAAGTTCTAGAAAATTATATTCATTTGGGCATAATTCATTTCCCTGAGGCAACAGAAAAACATCGGAAAAGAAAAGCTGACGATGTAAGACGAAAAACAACAAAAAGCATACGAAAATGGAGAAACCTCATTCGATCGCCTACGGTGTCGAAGCCGAGCACTAGGGCTCGACGGATAGTTGAAACTATTTTCTCTCTGCATTTTTTTCCAAACCAGATCTCACATCAATGCTGTATACCCTGGTAGAACAAACAGACAAAAGAGCAGCACAAGCGTCAAGCGACTAAGGGAGGGAAATGAATCAGTTTGAGCTTGGATTGGCATAACCAATGGCGAACCAAGAACCTCAAAACAAAACCCAAGAACAAAAGAGCGAGTGAAACCTGGCAAAAAGGCTGTGCACAGAGGTGGAAAAAGGCGACAGATCAAAAAGATTGAAGTCAGAATGATGATGAAAATGAGGTGAGAGTGAGAGAAAGAGAGAAGCAAAGGCAGAGTGAAGAACGAAAAGTTGAGATCAACGTGTTGAGTTGTGAAGGGATTTACATAACATACATTGCTACGAAGCTGTTGGCGTAATTTTGTCTGTGAATTTTGGTGAGCGCCGAAGAACAGAACGTGAACTCCAATGGAATATAATATTTCAATAAATTGAATCGGTTTTCTATTGACGAACGTTTCACAACTGTCACTTCTTCTTTCTCACACATCACATTTGATGATCATGAATTGAATTGATGATCATGATCTCGCACCCAAACCTACAAACTACAAACCAAAATTATGAAAATGACTTGGTTTTTTATAAACAAATGGCCCATATCTAAAGATTTGCACAAATACATATCCCAATACAATGGGATATTTGCTATTTTCGTAGTTTCATAATGAAAAATACTTAAAAAAGGGTGTTTGTTTATTAAAAATGTAGATAATCGCTTATATGTCCGAAATTATAAATATTAAGAATTATAGATGTCCGACATCTTTAAATTACCATGTTTTGTAGAAATATTTTTATAGATACCTGAAAATATTTTGATAACTGTGTTTATTTTGTAGGATTTCTATTCGGAAATGTCTTAAATTTACATAATGTTCCAATAATGTCCTTACGACTATTTATTAATTTATAATTAATTTGATATAATTTAAACTTATATAACATATTTGTTTTTATTAATTTGAATTTTTTTTAAAATTAATACAATTTATATTATTTTTCTCAATAAAATAATCTATCATAATTTAAGATTTTTTGATAAAATAAATATTCATTTAAATTTAAATTTACATATATTGCTAAAAATAATAAGAATTGTGATATAACTAAACTATATGATATATGTGGTTGACAGTTATTTATTTTAATTATATAATGCAAATGAAGATTATATATATAAAAAAAAATAGAAAATGGGGATACCCTCAACTCGAGAAACTGGAAAACTATCTTTCAAGAGAGCATCCAAAACTCTCCAAATGCCCTCAATCCAAGTATCTTAAGATTCCTAGGAATTTTTAGATGTTGGGGCATCTTATAATACTGCAAAACAAATGTGGTAATTTAAATGCCTACTCCATAGGAATCTAGAATGTCCACCAAATAAACGGCTCTTTGGTGCATTTGGGTAATATTTATCTTTGAAAAAAATTTCTACTATTATATTAGTATGAAAAAATTTTCATACTACCTCCATTCATTGCATGTCACAAAAATAGTATTTTAAGAATTATGTGGGCTCCATAAAATAGATTAATTATAAATTAATAAATCATTTATATAACATATCAAATGATGAATGGGGTAGTATGTGTTAGTTTCAACAAGCATGTAGCAGAAGAAAACAGAATAATTAAGCACTCTAATTCATCAATTTTAACTACAAATTAAGCAAGTTCTTCAAAATAAAAGAGGGTTTCAAAAATACCTTTGAAGACTCACTTCAAATTATGAATTCAATTGTAATCTACTCCTCCACTACTTGTGAACTACCAAAAAGTTTCTTTACTATTTTCTAGAAACCTTAGATTGAGTTGTAGGACTCAAAATAAACTGAATCAGTGGGAATTTTAGAGGAGAAGGTGACTGGTTTTCAAAAATTGAATAACTCTTTCTTCAGCAAAGTTTCTCATCAAAACCCAACTGTTTGCATGCAAATTTTCAGCTAAAAACTTGTGTGTTTTATGTTGTAATCCCATGTAATCTGATTGCATCAACAAATAACACCACCTACTAGGTGATTGAGGTAGAATTGTAAATGGAAGTGTGAATAAGATGCGAAAATCCAAAGTGAAAAAATCCCACTCTTGTGGATTTTCAAATTTCAAAATTTTCTTTTAATTTTTAAAACTATTTTCAAAATAAAAAAATCAACTTTCAGTTTTAATAATTTAATTAAACTAAAAAAATTTAATTTATCAAAAATTCATTCAATTAATTAATTTTTCTTATAAATTAATTATTAATTAAATAATTTAATTAATTCTATTAATTTGATATTAAATATTAAATTAATTTAACATCAATTCCACTACCATGAATCTCTATTCATGAATTTAATATTAAATCAAATTTAAATATAAATCGGTTCTCCAATTTCGTTTAATTTCATAATTAAATGTGTAATTACATCACATATAATTATTAATTCTCTTAATTCGAATTTGAACATTTCAAATTAACTCATCACGTTATTCTAAGGCTTATTCCATTTATGAGCTACTAGGGGACCTAATAGACCTATAGATCATGGGCTCCAACGATCCGAAATTAATTAGCTAAACTCTTTAAGCCGAATTAACCCTCATTCATCAACTATTAGGTCACTCCACTAAGCCAAGCCCAGTAGTTGCACTCCCCTCGCTGTAGACATATTTAAAACATAGTACGTCAAGTTTCATTCAACCTTAGCTTTAACCCTAATGCATGCTTCATATTTTGTGAAATAAGTTGGATTAAAACATATTAAGCTAGCTTGTAAAACCACTAGCATGCGTTAGACATGAAAAACATACTTGGAAAACTCATACATTAGTAAACATCAAGCGTTGATAAACATTCACAAGCATTAGAAATTTCAAACTATCCTTCTAGCCTAGAAGAATATATGACTGCCTTTATCCTTAGTTGAGAGTGGACTAATAGTTCTAACCCTCAACGTCAACCTTAGTCGGGGAGAACTCTTTTGCTCAATCCCTCGATGTCGTATTACCTACGTGCACGTGGTCCATCGTACCTTATGTACCTGACTAGGATACCTTTTCATTGTCCTTCAGTATCCTCAGGTACTTCTACTCAGATACCTTCTCAAACGTCCTTCAGTATCGAGCTGCTAAGATACCTATGCATATGTCCTTCGGTATCAATTTGGTCGGATACCTTCTCAAAAGTCCTTTAGTATCAAATTGGCCAGGTACCTTCTCAAGTGTCCTTCGGTACTAAATTGGTTAGATACCTTCTCATATGTCCTTCGGTATCAATTTGGCCGGATACCTTCTAAAAAATCCTTCGGTATCAAATTGGCCAGGTACCTTCTCAAGTGTCCTTCGGTACCTCGTTTTAAGTAAAACTAGTCATAAACATTTAATTGAAAGGATACCTTCTCATTGTCCTTCAGTATCCGTCACGTAACTAGTCACAACATTCAGTTGAACACTAAAGATTAGTGCTCAGATCATCATACTATTTCATCCATCATACTAGTTTATCATAAAAATAAAGTTACTTAAACATGCTGAAAGCATTTGGAAAAGATAACATATTTAAATCATATCAATTCCATGAAAAACATGCTTTACATAGCATGAGAGACAGTTCCACAGTTACATTGCTTGGCATTTCATCTATACACTTAGCATGAGAATAACTTTAAAGAAATCATAATTTCTAAATCATTAAAAACATTAATTCATCACATAGTCACTCACAACTTATTGGCCTCTTAACAGGTTACATGTTTCTTCTAGTTCTTCTTGGCCTGAAACGACATATTTCTCGGTTAAACCACTGAGAATTCCTAGTAAAATACCTTCATTAATTCATTTATTAAAGGAATTTTATGCAGATGGCTCTACTGGTGAGACCCCCATGAGCCACACCAGCGAGATCCCCTAGAGCAACACCAGCGAGATCACCACAAGCGACACCAGCGAGATCACCATGAGCGACACCAGCAAGATCACCTTGAGTGAGACCAGCGAGATCACCTTGAGTGAGACCAGCGAGATCACCTTGAGCGAGATCTCATTACCAGCGACACCAGTGATACTCAGCCCCCCAGCGATACTAGCGATACTTTAAAATGAAATTATTTTAATTTTCACTAAATTTGTTCATGTAGATTGCCAAAACCAAACTTTCGAAGTTCCTTTTCCCTTTTTAATCTTCCTACCGCCTCCCAAATTCAAGGATAATTCGCCACGTCAACTCATATCTAATGACTCAGCCAAGCCAATAAGTGAGTTTCTTTATTTAATACGTTTTTCTTTTCCTTTCTCCTCAATCTCTATAATTTGCATAGATTTTCACTTATATGATATTTAATATATCATTCTTTTGGCGAAACATACTTGTTTAGGAACTTAGATTTCGAGATTTACACTTAGCTTACACGAGCTTATTTCTTCATGCTTTCACCCTCTATCCTTGCTAAGTCATGGCTTCATTCAACTCATTAAGAGACATCTCATTACTTTCTCTTACTTAAAATAATTAGGGTTTGAGCTTTACACTATGGGTTGGGCGTGGGGCTCAATGAGGTCTCTTGGCTTTTTGGCCCTTAACATCAAATTAATTAACTAATTAATGTTTTGATGATAACAAACCTACTTTTATTTATTGAAAATTTGAGTGTTTTGAAGTGCTCATTGCATAGAGTTTGGAACAACAATTTGAATTGCCCAAATCGGAGCTCAAACGAAAAAGATATAGGCAAAATAAGTTTAACGGAAAAATCCTGAGCTGGTGATGTGACAAAAGTTTACTCATCAAAGTGGACCAATTGAAAGATGTCGCTTGCAGTAATGAAATAGTAACACATGGTTAGGATGGCAAAATTCCCCATGGGGTCGGGTCCTCGCAGGTCCTCGACCTGATCGGGGCAGGGAATCCCCAGTTTGACCGGGTATAGAGGTCAAACTGGGGATTTAAATCGGGTCCCCGGTCGAGAACAGGGCAAGGACAGGGAGGGGATCCTCGCCCCGTCCCTGACTTCGCCCCCGCCCCGATTTTTTTAATTATTAATATATATAATATTAATAATAATAATAATTAAAATTAGAAAAAAAAACTGAAACAAAATTTTTAATTATAATATTTTCTAATTATTATTATTATATATACTAATACTACTAAAACAGTAGCTGTTTTAGGTAATTTTTTAATTTTAATTTTCTAATATAATAAATTTTATAATAAAAAACATTAAAATACTTTTTTAATTGTTAATTTAAACATATATATGTAACAATAATACTAATTTATTACATAAAATTTACAATTTCAATATAAATACTAATGTTAGTTAATTTTAGGTAATAAAAATAATAAAATAAAAAGCGAGGATTTTTCCTCGCAGGAACCCGAATCCCTGACCCTGATCCCCCAAGACGGGGAATGGGGCAGGGACGGGGATTAAAAATCCTTACGGGGAGGGGATAGGGAATGCATAAAAATCCTCACAAGGATTGGTAGTTTTAAATTCTCTATATTTATCACCAATCTTTTATTACTATTAAATAGGGTACTTTAAAGTGTGATTCTTATCTTCTTATTTAATTCAAAATGAAATTATTTCCATGAGTTTATTGTTTAAATTACTTATTACTTAAAATTGTATTCATTTTCAAAGAAGTATAAAGCATTATCTCTTGAAAATAAATCTTTGATAGATAAAAATTATTGTTTAAAGAATAGACACTACTACAGAAATTGGATTACGTAATATTTTTCTAATGTTAAGTAAAGGGTATACTTGACGCTTATGAAAGCGTTGAGTATTCGACTGTCAAGTATGATGTGATAACTTGACTTCAAAAAAACACCAAGACAAATGTTTCGTGATACAATTTCCGTGTCAAGAAAGATAATACACTTGACATAGGTGGTATGTCAAGTTTATTAATTCTTGACATTGATTACGTATCATATATGATAACTCTTGACGTTTTTTATTTGTTAAGTATGTCTTTTTTTTTTTCAAATTAAATGCCCCAATTGATATTCTCATTTTCTGCCTTGTATTCCAACAATATAATTACATCAACTAAATAAACATTTACATTTAACATCTATCAACTCAATATATTCACTAAAAATTCCATATGTTCAACTATGACCTTTCATATTAACACTCCTCACAAATGAGGATAATATTTCTCTTTCACATGTACATGCACAAAATAAAATCTCAATTATTGCTTTTGTATACAAAACTCAACTTTCAACAAACATAAAAGTGACAAATTGTTTAATAAGTAACCTCTCAACAAAATACATTATTTAATCTATATATCGAGTTTTGAAGTCTAAAGATCGAGAACTAAGGGTCAGACAAGCCATGTTTAAGCAAGTCAACTTGCAAAATAGAATAAATGGCGATAACATCAAATTTCAAAATATAGAAATAATTGTTAAGATACAACAATGACAAAAAGTCAACTTGTAAAATAGAATAAATGGCGATAACATCAAATTTCAAAATATAGAAATAATTGTTAAGATACAACAATGACAAAAAGTCACACACAAGGAAAAATTTACATGATTGGTTTACTTTATACAATGAAAAAATATCATACTCGAAACTTAAAAAATACCTGCAACTTAAAATTAGAGACTTGCTGGGATTTCATTCATTCTCTTTTGACCATATCCAACTCCGGGAGGAACAATTACTTTTAGCTGCAAAACAAAGGAAGAAGATGGGAGAGATTTGAGAAAATAAAATAAAGAGGAAGAAGATTATCAACAAATCAAGCATATGCTAAAATTTAAAATAGAAAAACGCAAATACTTTTCCCCCAACTTTCACAACTTTCAAGCGAAAGCGACTTGACACAGTTGTAATCCCTCTATAAAGGCAATCAAAGTGCATCTTTAATAGAAAACTAATACAGGAATCAATGAGTAGAAGAGAATATTGGAAGCCCAATCTTATCTACAAGCAATAAAAAATTTCTATGTATGCAACACTCATTCCCACAACTAAGTAGTAGCACAACAAGTCTAAGTTCAACAGAATATGAAATGTGTTAATCTTGCTAAAACTTAATCAAATATATAAGAAATTTTACCAAATGTGTCTCACCATACACTCTTCAACAAAATCTATCACCAGATTAGAAACACATCATTAGAATCAAATAAGAGACATGCAAGTTTTCATTTAAAAATAATTTGAATCTAAGGCTAGCCACTCTAGTTACAAATTTTAAAAAATATGATAGCAAAATTACAAATGCAAAAATTACAAATTAAAAAAATAAGTTTCTGCCACAAAAGTCCAGAATTATAACCTATAATCATAAATCCAAATTTAAGTAAACTCCTAGGACCTAATTTCATTCATCAAAATAGCCAATTAACTTCAAATAGATTATCGAAAGTGTGGCTTGATTCGAATGCCACTTCAAAACTACAACTAAGTAATCCAACTAACGAAAATTTCAATAATAATAATGGTTATAAAACCAAATTCCAGCAACTATGTAACAATTCCAAAAGAGTTTCAAGACCTTAATATCTATCAAAACGTCCAAACATTATTAACTTTGTTGAATAGTGACTCCAATCCCTAGAAATCTTTGAATTGAACATTAAAAATTGAAAATAACTCAATTATTAGACCAATACTTCAATGGGTAACAAAGAACTATTAATACTAACCTCCAAACTTACCAAAACCTTGCCAAGATCGGTCTCAAACCTATTGAATAGCAACTCAACTCCTTCCAACACTTCAAAATCAATCTCATCATCAAACATTCAAACAAGAAAATCATTACAGAAGATGCTACAATTCTTCATGGCTAATTCCTAAACTAACAAGCCCTCAGATTCGTGAAAAATAGATCATTCAGACTCTGCAGAATAAAATAAAATGGTTAAATGCAGAGATAAGTATGGTGGTAAATGCTTCAACTGAAAAGTAAGAATGAAGATAAGGTTTCATTCATGATAATCAAATAAATCCTAGTACATGAACCAAAATAAATTTTAACCTTTAGGTTCACACTCCTAAGCATTCAATCATGCCAAAATCAACAACAAATCTTAATAACTTAATTCGTATAAATTACTCTCAAACCGAAAAGTTATAAAGCCCCAAATCATACCAAAATTCTTGCCGGAAACAAGCTCGAATCCGCTGAACAGCCCGCTTTTGGTTGCAAATCCCCCTTCTAAACTTGAATCACGACCCAAATACAATGGGTATAAAAACAAAGCCCAAATTTTAATGGGTAACAAAGAAATTTCAAGAATCTCAACAACCTTACCCAAGAATCAATTCTGCCGAAGAACGAACATAGCGACAACTGCACACACTCGACCGACGGTGGAATAGAAGAGGGAGAGCGGCGAGGCTGGCGGACGAAACGATGAGGACTAGCGTTATCTCGCAGTGCGGCTAATTGAGTGACTCGTGAAATCCGACGTCGACCTAATACTTTTGTCGGTGGTGAGGTGGCTGAAACGACGACTGTAGTTCATGGGGCTCAGATGTTCAGGTGGCGTAAGCTAGGGCTGGCATTGGCAATGTTATGTGTGAAGCCTGATAGCTAGTGTTGTTAAAATAATAAGTCAATTATTTTTTATATTTTACTTTACATAAAAAATGTGTTAAGTAAGAGCTTCTTATATTTAAGACCTTATATTACTTGACGCGAAAAACATATCAAGTAATGGTTCACGTGAAAATATTCAAAATATTCTGTTAATCTCCACTTTTTTAACCCTTTTACTTGACATTTTCTTTTCTAAAAGGTTATTACTTGACTTTTTTCCAAAGAAACATCAAGTAATTACAAACTTTTGAATGTGATATTCATGAGAAAAATGTTCTTTTACATATTCTTAAAGAGAAAGAATTGTTTGCTAATAAAGAGCTTGTAACTGCAAAAGAGTCTATAAAGGAATTCACTATTGGTGCACAAAACTTGGATAAAATTATTGATGTGGGTAAACCCTTTAGTGATAAAAAAGGACTAGACTATGTGAATGAAAATTCTTCTTCTACTTCTAAAAGCACTACTTTTGTTAAAGTCATCCCTTATATGTCTCAATATGTTTTGCCTAATGTATCTAATTTTGTGCCAAAGTATGAAAAAATTAAACATATTCATGAAAATTCAAAGTTTGTGCGTGAATGATTTCATGCATGCTAGACCAAATTGTGCTCGTAATGTGGACTTTGTGAATAAACTTGAAAAATCAAAGTTTAGGCCTAAACATTCACTTGCTAAAACTCATTGCGTGAATAGTGCCGAACTTGTATCTAATCACAGAAAGGCTAGAGATATCCATGCAAAATCAAAATTTGTGCCTACTTGTCATTTTTGTGGAGTTAAAGGTCATATTAGACCAAATTGTTTTAAATTGAAAAATGCTCCTAGAAAGAATTTCTTGAATAGAAATAAGGTGCAAAATCAATTAGTTAAAAAGAAATTTTTGCCTAATGTTGAATGTTATTCTTGTGGCAAAATTGGTCATAAAATTGATACTTGTTATTTACAAAGAATGAATCCTAGTAATATGGAATTAAATTTAAATGGGTTCCAAAGTCTTTGCTTACTAACAATAAATGACCAAAGAAATGGGTTTCGAAATCATTTGGTTGAGCTTTCTTTATAGGTGTGATTTCAAGAAGCAATTGGTTGCTTGGACTCCAAATTAAAAATTAATTCAAATTGGAGCAACTAAAAAGCTTGCTTGAATCCAACAAAGGAAAATAACTTATTTAGTAACATTTATTTATTTTTTGAGATAATTATTCTTTTGGTTTATTTATGGAAATTATATCTCTCGAATAGTTTAGTTAAAATTTGAGATTTTGTGAAATACTTTGATTATTGGTTTTAATGCCATGAGAAACGATTGTATATCTATCTATTTGGCATTTGTCCTTATTGCTTATGATTTGGCTTTTTAGCAAATTAGATGCTTGTTCTATCCTTGTGTCTTCTTGAAAGGTTTTAAGTAAAAGGATATTGAGTCTTGCAATAGATTTTTCATTGTTTTGATGATTGATGTATCTTGTTTATGCTCTTGGGTATGGAATAGATTAAACTTTTATTAATTGTTTTTGAGTATGAATTATCCATATTCCCTGGCTTAATTGTTGAATGAAAGTTATTTTGAATTGATATTAGTCTTGTTTAAAAGGATGTGATTTGTATGGTTGTTTGAAAGATTTGTTAAATTCTTTTTCATAGGAAAAGTATTTATGAAATTAATTTATATTCTTGAACCCCTTAAAATTTTTGTTCAAAATTGGTGTAATTCTTGATTATGTTGATATCATGCTTATATTTGATCGATAATGTATTCTTTTTTTCTTTCGGTGATATTGAATTTTCTAAAATTTGCTATTATTTGGTATCATTATTTGTTTTTCAAACAATTGGTGTTTATGTTGTAATATTTGATATTTTGGTACTTCTATTGCTTGATTTTTTTTACTTGAACGATTTTATCTCCTTGGTTTTAATTGATATTTCTTATTAGAAAGAGAGTGCTTGGTTGTAGGGGGAGTTATAAATTTTTATATATGAATGTCATGTTTGAATGAAATTGTTTCTCATATTGTAATACTGGTTTGTACTCCTCTTATGCATATTGCTTATCCTTTTAGGGGGAGTAATTGTCTTTGGAATAAAATTTTTTATTTAAAAATTTGTTTGATATTTCTACCCTCAAGTTGAATTATATATTAAATGTCTTTTTTTCCCCTTATTTAAGGGGGAGTGTTCAACTAATTTCAAAATGGGAGAATTTTGTGAAATTGTGTCTTAAATAGAATTAAGCTTGAGCTTGGTCTTTTGTTAAGCCTTTTGAATTTAAGATATTATTTGTTATATTTTTCATAGAAGACATGTTGATATGAGAAGAAATACAAAGTATGTGCTTGTGATTTTAGAGGAAGCTTTCATATCTTTGTTTATTTTTCTTAATTGTCTTTTTTTTTTTTCCTTTTTATTGATTTCAAAAGGAGGAGAGGTAGTAAGAAAAATAAAAGTTGTTATTGAATATATTCTTTTGTTATTAAATATATTCTTTGTGTTCAAGTGAACTGAAATTATATGTGTGTTAATTATGCATTAAGAACATATTTCATATCACACACCTATTTGGATTTCATATTTCTTGACTTGTTTGTCATCATCAAAAAGGGGAAATGATTGGCCTTTTGGCCCTTAACCTCAAATTAATTAATTTTAATTAACTAACTAATTAATGTTTTGATGATAACAAACCTGCTTTTATTTATTGACAATTTGAATGTTTTGAAGTGTCTATAGCATAGAGCTCGGAACAACGATTCTAACACAATTTGACGCCCAAATCAGAGATCAAACAAAGAAGATATAGGCAAAACAAGCTTAATAGAAAAATTTCGAGCCGATGATGTGGCATAAATTTTCTCATCAAAGTGGACCAATTGAAAGGTGTCACTTGGAGTAATGGAATAGTGACACATGACGGGCTTTTGATCTCTAGATTGGTTTTAAAAAGAAAATGAATTTAATATTATGTCTAACGGCTAATTTTGGACACATGGTGGGTTTTTGCTTTTTGTTTTAAAAAAAGAAAATGAATTTAAAAAGAAAAAAGAATTTAATATTATATTTTGTTTGTGTCCGCTAGTTTAGTTTAAAAATCTCCTGGGTTAATTTCTCTATCCCTATACTACTTTAATTTTGCAATTATTGTGTTATTGTAGTGTAGTACATTAAAATAATTGCAATATTTATTCTTTAAATTAATTGTTCATATTGATTTGTTTTAATTGGTAGTTTTAAATTCTCTATATTCATCGCCAATCTTTTTATTACAATTAAATAGGGTGCTTTAAAGTGTGATTCTTATTTTCTTGTTTAATTCAAAGTGAAATTATTTCCATGAGTTTATTGTTTAAATTACTTATTACTTAAAATTGTATCCATTTGTTTAATTGAGTTCATATTAGTAAAAAAATTTAATTAATTTTAATAAACCCTATTCACCCCTCTAGGGTTGCCATACCAATCCTACAAGATCAACCCTATAGATCGATCATGAGGATCAAGTGGCGATTTAAAGTTTGATCATGAAGAGAAAAAGTATGGACTTAGGACTTTAAGGATCCTAAGAGTTTGACTTTTAGGAACAATTAGGCTATTCCAACAATTCAACATATAATGGTTATGCTAATTTAGTAACCAAGTGACTAGGTGATTGTTACATAATGATATTTCTATACAATCAATAGAACTCATTGAAGGATCTCATACCAAGAGTTCCATGAGCGGGCTTAGATCGCTCCGATTTCACAGTGACTGAAACATAAACGATATACATTCCATACAAACAGATATGCATATTAAACTAATAATCGGCATGCTCAGAATACAATAAAATATAAGGATAGGGTTCATACCAGTAGAAGACACTCTTCGAACAACTGAACCTAAAGCAGCGGAAAATCTCCTACCGATCTACGAACACCCGACGAGTCTGTTGACTGTAATAGCACGATTCGAACGTACACGAACAACGGCGCAAGGACGAAATCACCACAAGAGAAACCCGAGTATCCTCGGCGTTAAAAACCCAAAGAGTGAGCTCTGGTGAGTTTGGTAGAGGACGGAGGAGAAGACGTCGTATAGATGATAAACAAGTGGGAGATGAACTCTGCTATCATATAGCGGAAATGCTTATCGTATAGTAGAGCTACACGATTGCTTAGGAAAAACTGAACGATCGTTTAGGAAAGATGTAAACGATTGTTTAGAGAACGCATGAAGTAGACGATCGTTTAGACGAACGAGCTTCTATCGTATAGGCTCTCGTGATCGCTCTTTCACGGATTCTTTTTGGGCACGGGCGATTCGAATGCACGACTAAATAATTAATAAAATGAAAACGATTTTCAAAGCTTTAACCCGTCGGTTACCATAACCTTTGCAGCCCCAACTGCCCATGTTCGAACGTGGATTAATTGGTTAATTATCAAATAATTAATCAATTAATTTAATTAATAAATATTAGTTTTCAATCTCATTTGAGTAGGTGAGAAGTATCAGGCTTTCCTTGATATCATATATCTACTATAGTATTTTTCCTCTACTTGATATAAATCATATTTATATCTAATTTCCTCCAAAATAATGTGTCTCATACATTTAGCCAATTATATCATATATAATTGAACTTCCTCTTGTCAATTTGAACATTTCAAATTAACCCAAACACTAGTTCTCAACTTTATCCAAGCTACCCAGGTGACCTAATGGACCTGTGGCTCGAAGCTCCAACGGTACGTGAATAGCTGGCTAAACTCTTTAGCCACAAGATTCACCATCCGTTAACTGTCAGTGATTTCACTAAAGACCAACAGCTGAACTCTTCTTACCACAGATATATATTTCTGTGTCCATCGGATATAGTCAATCATAAGTATGATGGCCCTTCACAGATGCTCGTAAGTACAGCTGGGCTAATTTACCATTTTGCCCGTGTAGTTACATCTCACTTCTTAAGTATCATTGATTCCTTTAATGAACAATACAACATAGTCCAACTACGTGTGAACACCTCTCGGGCCAAAAAAAGGTGTGTGGTGCCACATCGTTAAAGCCCCGAAATCAACCCTTAAGGGAGCCATCTATCTACTTACCCCTGCCTTGGGGAAAGAGTGAATTCCATCTTGTGTAGTTGAGTTCCCAGCTCCCAAATCAGACGAATCCCCAAAATGGTAGGTTTGAATCGGCGACTTGGCCACTCGCACCCATACAAATCAAAGGACCACCCTCAATGGCAGGAGTTCCCAGCTCACTCAGGATTGAGGTCATGTTACTTATGGTCATCCTAGTGAAGTGAAGTCTCTGTCATGAACGGTGTTATATAACGAGACATTAACACTTCGTGGTCAGGTCTTATACAAACTCTTTGTATAGAACACCACCGCTCGCATGTCCCAAATACGAATGATCAGGATCAGACTATCTATGGCAAGTCACAACACTTGTGACCATTCCACAAAGCGGGTCGAGTCCGTAGCATTACCAGGATAAGGTTTCCCTCCTATATCCATATACTATAGACCATTTTGGTTATCACTTAAGACATGATCCACTTGTATGTCACCACATACATGCTTGAGTCACATACAGATAACCAGGGATTTTATGTTTATTGGTTTGTGGTAAAGCAAATAAAATAAATAACCGAAAAAAACAACAAGATGTGAAGTAAATATCATATATTAACAATCACTGGTGTTCGTATATACTGTTTACAAACTACAGGACACGAGACTTTAGGGCATCAACCCCAACACTCATTACATTTGAAGTATGCCCAAAATACTCGGAGTTCTCAACTTTCTAACCTCTCAACCAAAATTATTACTAATTTGACCGTTGAAGTTAGGGGTATGAAAAAACTGCTTAAAGCAATCGAAACTACTTTCGGTTTGAGTTTAAACCAATCGGTTTGGTGATTTTGAGTTGAATATGGGAAAAAATTGAAAATTTTTGGTCGAGTTCAGTTTGATAGGAAATGGCCTTAGTTAAGTTGGCGTGAATTTTAATATGGTATCCATGAGGTCCCTAGTTCGAGTTTAGCTAGTGCCAATACTAATTTTGCACTTGATCCTAACCCACTTTACATGTATCTTATGCCAAATCAATTTGAACTACTTTAATATCTTTTTTTTAAAAAAAGATATGATGAGAATCTATTAGACTCTAGACATGCACCTAGAAAGTATCATCTCATCAGAGAGATAATACACCAATTTATATGATGAGAATATATTAGACTCTAGACATGCACCTAGAAATACCATCGTAAATTTTATGTTAAACATTCTATTTATCAATAAAATATTATTGAGTATCTTAAAATAAAGTTGTTGATTTTGTATTCTATTATGAAAATCCAATAAACATATCCATGACTATAGTATGAATACTTTAACTTTATATGGTGACATAAATAGGATCAAGTTAATAGTAAATAGCCTAAATGGTCTATAAGTATATGGATGGAATTGGATATCTTATCCTAGTAACACTATTGAATGCGACCCATTTTGTATAGGTAATGCAAATGACGTGATCCATAGATCATTCATGTAGAGACATGTGAGTGGTGGCATTATATGCAATGAATTTGCATATAGAATGGACTATAAAATAGTCACATTTCTTTATAACGACTGTTTACTGTTAAAACTGACTATTTCATACGAAAGTAACCTAGGATAACTCGAACTTAATCTTGAGCTAGCTATGAACTCCCATTTATTCAGGATTATTCTTTGATATGCATGGGTGAGTGTAGTCTAACAACATTGCTCAATAAGCCTTCCATTTTGGGGATAAGACCGAATAGATAGCTGGGGACATAGCCCTGTAAGATGAAATTCACTCCTACCCATTTTAGAGTTAGCAGATAGGTTGTTCCCTTAAGTGCTGATTCTAGGTCTTGAACAATCGGAGCCCCGCCTTCTCATAATAGAGAGGGACATGATTCATAAGTAGTATTATGAATCAAATTGTTCATTAGAGGGTCAGTGGAAACTTAAGGTGCAAGATTTATTTATAGGGGTAAAACGGTAATTTTGACCCAACTGTAATTACGAACGACCTGTGAAGGATTGAATTATTGATTATGGCTTACATGGACAAAAATATATCTATAGCGAGGAGTGTGCAACTATCAAGCTATAGTTGTGTGTCTTGATAGTTAACGAATAGTAATTAATTTGATTAAAGAGTTTATTGAATTAATTACAGATCGTTGGAGCTCATTATCTGTAAGTCCATTAGGTCCCTCTACTAGCTCTTAAATTGGAATAACAAATTGAGTATCGATGTATGAAATTAGGGTTATGAATTTGAAATGTTCAAATTCAATTTTAGGGTTTTCGATTGATTGTATATGATATAATTAAAAACATTTAATTTAATTGAAATTAAAAAAAAAAATAGAAAATCAATTAATACTTAAATTATGATTTAAAGATAAAATTGATTTATTGGTGAAATTGATATTTTATTGATTTAATATTAAGATATTAAATTAATATTATTTTGATTAAAAAGTTTAATTAAAAAAATTAATTATTTAAAATTAGTTTTTATTTAAATTAATTATATTTGAATTAATTTTATAAAACTAATTTATATTACAAAAATAAAATGATTTTTGAAATCATTTTAAGTTAATGGGTTTCTCCATTTTTGGGAAAAACCCATAAACATAGTTGATGGATTAACACCAAATTTCAATTTCATTTTATGATGATCTTCAAGTTGGAGCTGCCCACCATGCAACCTTGTATATTTGTATGAATTCTACCAATATATAGTAGCTCCATGCATGAAGATCATTAAGCATTTTGAGTTTTACTTGCTGAAGTGAAAACCTGAAAACCCTACACATCCCTCACTTGTTCTTCATCAATTCAACTTGATTTGAGTGTTTTTACCAAACGTTCTAGTTTGAGCATAGTAAAGAAGATCTCGGTGGTAGTCCTCTTGAAGATTCAAGCTCTATCTTGGTGGATTTCAACTGAATTCGTGGAGGAAATCTTCAAAGGTAATATGTGTTTTAAACCCTCTTATGAGTATCATATGAACAACATGCTTAAAACTCAAATTAAATGTAGTTTAAGTACTTATTGATTCTAAAGTCTTCCGTTGCATGATATATCATTCCTTCAGGTAGACTAGTGGGTTCCAAAGATAAAAATCCTCGAAAAAGAAAAATAATTAATAGTCAAGACGACTTGGTTGGGGATGTAAATATCCATGAAGAAATCCTTGGCATGACTAGTGAGGAAGGTGAAATACCTAAAGATAATAATGAGATTTCAATAAACTATGTCATGATAGGAAAAAGATGGAATTGAACTAATGTAGCTATTGACAATATTTTGTGTATAATGTTGCTCTTGATATTATATCTGAAAATGAGGATCCTAACCAAAATCTGTTGAAGAATGTCGACATAGAAAAGAATGGCTTCAATAGAAAGAAGCAACTGAGATATAATTAAACTCACTTTCAAAATGTCAGATTTTTGAACTAGTAGTCGAACACCAGAAGGTGTCAAACCTGTGGGATACAAATGGGTATTTTTGAGGAAAAGAAATGAAAATAATGAGGTCTCAAGTTATAAAGCAAGAATAGTTGCACAAGATTTTTCATAAAGACATGGTATTGATTATGAAGATACGTATTCTTCGGTGGTGGATGCAATTACACTAAGATATTTAATTGACTTGACTATGTATGAAAGTCTAGACATACATCTTATGGATGTAGTCACGACATACTTATATGGATCTCTTGATGATGATATTTATATGGGAATCTCAAAAGGATTTAAGGTACTTGAAACATATAAATCAAGTTCTCAGGAATTGTATTCAATAAAGTTATAGAGATCATTATATGGATTGAAACAATCAAGACAAATATGGTACCATCACCTGAGTGGATATTTGTTGAAAGAAGGATATCAAAATAATCTAATATGTCTGTGTGTTTTTATAAAGAAATTACAGTTAAGATTTGCTATTATAACTGTATATGTTAATGAATTAAATATAATTGGAACTCTTGAAGAGCTTTCAAAGGCAATAGAATATCTTAAGAAAGAATTTGAGATGAAAGATCTCAAAAAAATAAAATTTTGTGTTGGTTTGTAAATTGAGCGTTTAGCAGATGGAATATTTATTCATCAGTCAACTTGCACAGGAAAATTTGAAAAGATTTTATATGGACAAAGCATATCCATTGAACACTCCAATGGAAGTTTGTTCATTAGATGTGAAGAAAGATATATTTCGACCTTGAGATAATAATGAAGAACTTCTTGGTCCTGAAGTACCATATCTTAGTGCAATTGGTGCACTTATGTATCTTGCTAATATTACAAGACGTGATATTGCATTTTCAGTAAATTTATTAGCAAGATATAGTTCTTCTTTGACAAATAGACATTGCAATAGAATTAAGCATACACTCCGTTATCTTCGAGGAATGATCGATATGAGTTGTTTTATTCAAATAAATCAAAATTTGATCTAGTTGGTTATACAAATTATGGATATTTATCTGATCCACACAAAGTTAGATCTCAAATAGGTTATCTATCCACATGTGGAGGAACTGCTATATCATGGTGATTAGTGAAGCAGACCATAACGACTACTTCCTCAAATCATGCTGAAATTCTTGCAATTCACGATGTAGGTTGGGAATGTGTATGACTAAGATCAATAGCTCAGTACATTTTCTCGCTTGTTCCCGACGGCTGTTTAGGAGTGCATATGAGTTCATGAGTGCATGAGTTGTGGAACATGTGGTTTGTCTTCTAGTAAAAATCTTCCAACAATGTTATATGAAGACAACACAATATATATAGACCAAATCTATTGAGGATACATTAAAGGAAATAGAACAAAACATATTTCATCATAACTTTTCTACACTTATGATCTTGAAGAAAATGGTGACATCACTATACAACAAATTTGTTTGAAGGATAACGTGACAGACTTATTTACAAAGTCCTTACCTACCACAAACTTTGAGAAATTGGTGCACAACATTGGAATGCGAAGACTCAGAGATCTTAAGTGATATTCCCATTAGGGGAGCAAATATATTGTATTTTTTAGGAGTATAAATTATATGAAATATGTACTCTTTTTCTTTCACTAGGGTTTTTCCCATTGGATTTATCCTAGTAAAATTTTGATGAGGCATATTTCATATATATAATGGACATCTAAGGGGGAGTATTATATAAATATTATAATAAAAAAAGATACCTATCCTTCATGTCTCCATGTATTACCTATCCTTCATGTCTCCATGTATCTTTGTACATGTTGGCTATTTATCTTACAACTACACATTATTGTTGTCCAAATAAGCATATCCCCTACTTGCCAAATTATCTATAAATAGAGTCATTTGGTGGTTTATATGTGTGTGAATATGGGTGAGAAATCCCAATTTTTTGGAGAGAAATTAGAGAAAGTTTCATAATTTTCTTATTTTCTTTATTTTATGTAAGTTATTTATTTATATTATTTTAATAATACAATTTCTCAGCATTTGTGCTCCTCAATTTTACAGTAAAATGTAGTTCTAATGGTATAGTACAATAAAAAGAAAAGTAGGAACAAAAGTCAAAATAAAGACAAACTTCAAAACCCAACTCTACACCTCAAAAAGAGACTAATAACTTACAAATAAATTAACTCTAAAGAACCAAAAAAACTTCATCCACATAAAACAACTTTTGACAAACTAACTCAACTCTATATTTCAAACAATTGAACTATACTCAAATTGATTAACTATACTAAAATAATCATCTATAACCACATTCAAATTAAACTATAGTCATCATACATTAAACCATGTTTGATATCGATGAAAAACCAAATAACTTCATAGTTTTTGTTGAAGTGAATCCCTAAGAAATATCTCAACTTAGTATGCAATAAAAGCCAAAAAGAAACAAGAAAGAAGAACAAAAAAGTGATCGTAAAAAACAAATCCACCACTAAATTACAACCAAAACAAATCAAGATAAAAACTAAGAAGTGATTCCTTGCAACTGACATGAATCTCTTCTCTTTCTTAGACCTCTCCGTCCAAAATTCCCTTACTTATTGCCATTCTCCCTCTCTCTTTTCCTCTTCAAACCAATTTCATTTCTCTTTTCCCATCTCCCATGGGAGCCAATCTCTGCTCCATTAGGTGCCCGGTAGCGGCGCACGCCTCCGATGACGGTAAAGCCAAAACGTGTTAGAGATAATTGATTGAAAAACTCATTTCTAAGGTCGAAAATGATTTTTGTCTCACTTTTAAAACTTAATAATTTTGACATCTCGCCTGCATCATCATATAGCAATTTTACAAAATTACCTTTATTTGTTTTTCTCTTTTCCTACTTCCTTTGATTTCTTCATTCTTTTTTTTTCTTTATTTCTTCCTCCTTCTCCTTCTAATTTCCTCCATTTTTTCTTCTCCCTTCCTCCTCCTTCTTCTACGGTACTTTTCTTTTCCAGTGCAACGAATTTCGACGAAACCATACGCTAGCTCCGATGAATCTATACGGACAACTTTGGTCATTCTCTTCTTCTCTCCCTCTATTTAGTCTGTGTTGTAGAGTAAGATTGCTCGTCAAAGAGTGAGAACAAGCATTGGAGAGTGAAACTAGAGAGCGACATCGTAAAAGGAAAGGAGAGAGGAGAATGATTTGTGGGAGAGAAAAGGGAGCGAGAGGCCAATCTACATAATAGGGTTTCATTTTGTAATTTTATTCGAATTTGACGTCAATAATGATAAAAAACCTCATTTTCAAAATTTAATTTAAACAGAAGGTCAAAAAATCTCATTTTAAAAAAGCGGGTCAAATTTATTTTTTCCTCACACTTGAGCCATCCATCAGGCAAACCCAAAAGTCCTGTGAGATTTTGTAAATTGTGTCCATTGCGACCCTCTCTGTTATTTCTTCTTTTTTTTGAAAAATTAGGACTCGAATTTGCAGACTATGCGATCTGCGGGTGGAGAAGGCGAAAATGGTGGAGGAAAGAGAGAAGAGAAGTGAAGAGAGAGTTAGAGGCATCGATTGAGAAGAAGGAAGTGAGAAACGGGCACATGTCTTTGGAGGAGTTGCTGTTGGCTTCTCCAGGAGTGTCATCAGAGCGAGATTTTAGCAATGGCAGAGAGTTTAATGTTTCGAGACATGGTGGACTCAAGAGAAAAGTTCATCCAACGAAGCTTTCGCAGTTCTCTTCGGCTTGTGAGAGATCGGGTTTGGTTGGTGAATCAGTTGCAGAGGATGAGTATTCTCATGGCGGTTTTTCAATTTGCAGAAGCGAAAGTGGGAAGTTGAAGAAGAAAGTAAGTTTTAGGCTGCCGGAGGTGTCAGACGTTATTGTAATTCCCTCGTCGGAGGATGATGTCACGGCCGATGACGGGAATGTTGCTTCGTAGTTTATGGCTTCTTAAATTATCATCACACTCCAAACTTTATAGTGTATCGATTGAGATTTTTGTACGGATGATCTTCTTCATGGATGTCTTCAAATTATTGATCCGCCTTTAAAAACCAAATTAAATATAACCTTATGCTTACATTCTAGTATACTAGCAACCTTTTAAGTGACATTACATTTGGGACATCCGTTCCAGGTCGATGTTGTCATGTCCCTCACTCGATGAGTAGGGCCAACTCATTAGGTTAGAGAAACACAACATCAGATTGGAAAGGATATCTCTAACCAAATGTCACTTGAAATGTTATTGGTGTACAAGGTTAGATTTCATTTATTTGTGGGGGTGGGTTATTAGTCATTAAGACGCTCATGAGATTTGTACAAAAATTTATACAATTAATTAAAACTATGAATTTTCTTTAAGGCACCAATTTATGACATTCTTTAATTGCGTGAGATTTGTAATTTTATCAATGGAAAACTCATAAACTTTCATAAGCAAATCAATTACGGCAATTAATTGAGATTTCTTTTAAAAATTGCTCATGCATCAATGCATGCAATTGAAGCCTACAGATGTATACATATTTACAAGATAATCTTAATAAAAAGTCTAAATTGATTTAATTTTAACAATTTACATGTTTAATTGAAACAATTATATTTTTTCCACCATACTTTTCAAACTACATTTTAGGAGGATGTTAATTGATACAATTAATTTAAGGGACAATTGTAAATGTAGATATTAGATATAAAGTATTAGTAAATATAACGTAATATAAAAAAATTGCAAATATGACAAATTTTAAATAGTCTATCAATGATGGGCCATATTATTGGTAGGAGTCTATTAGTGATAGACCATATCACTAGCGATAGAAGTCTATCGCGGATAGACTTGTCTATATTTGCAATATTTTTTTAAATGATATTATACATTCGATTATTATTTCTATAAATGTTACCAATTATAATTACCTTTAATTTAATTGATACAATTATTATTTCAAGACTTAAATTAATAAAACCTTAAAATTTAACGATGTAAATTAATATTTTTCCTTCCGTTTTTCTAATCTAAAAATTTGCCTCACTTTGTTCGGAGTTGTTTTTTTTCTTTTCATTCTCCTCTTCTTCTTTTCGGTTAATATTCTTGTTGATTAATCTATTATATATAAAAGATACTACAACGGTAGAATCTTTATCTTCCCATTTTATCTTCTTCTTATTATTTTTTTTAATGTCAAAATTATACATTGTCTTTTAAAATGTTTGTACTTTTCACCTTGTTTCTCTTGATTTTAATTATTAACATATCATCCCTTTACAAAGGGCATGGTAGGAGAGGGGTGAGGAGAGAATTAAATCATGTACACTAAAAACAGATACATATTTGTACCTTTTGATTTTTTTTTTTTTTTGTTGATTTTGTTTATTTTTTGAAAAAAAACTTTTAGACTTCTCCAACAAACACAATAATGAAAACAATTTTTTGTATATATTGGTTTTCTTCAGAAATAGTAATTTAATTCTACCCTTTTTTTCCTAATCATTGTATTATCGTTTGGTTTCTTAACCTATTTTTCCCCCATTCCAGGCTTTTCTTACAAAAATGTTAACGAAAACAAATTATGTTCTCTCTCTCTCTTTTTTTTTCTTTCTTTTATAGTATTAATTAATTTAATTTTGAACTCATGCTCAACCATTAATAGAAATTGTTGTCCAGATGACAAGATCTTTATGTTAACAATCACAAAACACTCAGTTATAAACAGTCGATAACAATTCAAGAATCAGGGGAAGTAGTATGTTGAGGCTTAAAAATCCTTCTGTCGTTTACCAAAAGGCAACACGATCGTGTAGACAATGCTCTAAGAACTAAACAATAGTTCAATTATGTAAACACTACAAGAATTTTGGGCTTTAATGTTGGTTGAAAAAAGTGAAATCAGATGTATAATGTCGATTTTGTTTTTTTTTAAAAAGCGAATCTTTAATGTCGGTTTTAAACCGACATTGTAGGGGTACCTTTAATGTCGGTTTTAAATCGACATTAAAGAGCCACTTAATTTTTCCCTCTTCACTCTCCCCCCTATTTTCTATTCCCCCCCCCCCCCCCCCCATTTTTTTTTTCATTTTCCCTCTTCACTCTCCCCCTATTTTCTTTTTCCTCTCATTCTCACACTTCCCTCTTCAGACCCTCTTCTTTCTCACTTCTCTCTTCAAACCTTCGTCTGTGGTGTAGATCCTCGTCTGCTGTGCAACCCGTGTAGGTTTGTCATGGTGGGTGAAGAGTCTGGCTTCCGTGCAGTTCTGTTCGTCGTCACAACCCGCGTCGCCAGATCTGAAGTCGCCCGGATCTGAAGTGTGCCTGGATTGTGTCGTCGTTCAATCTGAAGTCCAGTTCTGAAGATCTGAATTCACCGTTCGTCGTTCGTCCAGATTAGTATGCTCTTCTTCTCTTTCCTCTCTTAAACTCACAACAATTTTTGTTCTTATGTTACGCCTCTCAACTGTTTGTGTAAATGTCTCAATGAAAGCCAACTGCGGTTTCACTTCAATATGTCTCTCTACTCCTAGATTTGGGCCTTTTTATGTGTCTATGGCCTTTGAAATTCGATTTGATTAATGGTTTTGTTGTATATGATACATTTGTTAAAGTATTGGCAAGAGGCATTGCCAAGAGTTGCTCCTGCGTTGGGTATGCGTGAGCAAGAGCAGTGAAAGCGAAATGTTGAGCGCAAGGCACTGGGTAGACGATCGTGTAGCAAATGGGTAGCGCTACACGATGAGGTAGGCGATCGTGTAGGCGGCGCTGGACGATCGTATAGCAATGCGGGGAGCTAAACGATGAGGTAGACGATCGTATAGCAGATGCGCGGAGCTAAGCGATGCGCTAGACGATCGTGTAGATATGCGCGGGCGCTGGACGATCATGCAAGTGGGCGGACGATCGTCGATCGTGTAGGCGGGCGCTGGACAATCGTATAGCAGATGGACACTATAGCAGATGCACGGGCGCTAAGCGATAGACTACATGATGGCGCTACGCGATGGGCATGAGCACTAGACGATGAGCAGACGCGCTACACGATAGGTGGAATGCTAAGCGATAGGCGATGACGTTAAGCGATAGGCGAATGCGTTAGACGATAAGGCGTCAATGCTAAACGATGGGCACGGTAGCTAAACGATAGCCTATGCGCGAGATCGTTTACTAAACGATTGAGCTACACGATGGGCCACTGGAGCTAAGCGATAGATGCAGGAACTAAACGATTGATTGGCTTGAGAACATGTGCATTATGCTAATTAAATACACTAAAAGAATGTTTGACTCACAGTTTTAATAAGTTTTAGTTGATGACTCACAGTTTTAAAAAGAAGATTCTCTCATTTATTCAACTATTGAGTTTTCTTGTTTTGCAGGTGCAACAAAGGAGTAAAGATTTGGTATCACAACCTTTTTATGCTTTTTCTTGGGGAACTCTAGTAAAGAATTTTGCCTTGAATGTACCATTTATACACATTCCCAATAAACACGGTTAGTTGAATATGAATTCTGATCACATTTTCACTTTCAATCCTTTGTCTTAAACCTTTTTTGTTTGTGATCCTTTGAACAACAGTGGTCAGACAAAGATGCCTATAACCAGACACTGCTGAAGCTAGGGGGGTCTGTTCAAGAAGAATTATGAAGGGATCCATACTTACCAAGTGGAGAGGGACAGTAAACTCATAATGTTTGTATTACTTGTAATTTGTGTTTTCAAGGGCTGAATTATTGTACGCCTTTTAAATTATAATTTTATAGCAGAATTTGTGGATTAAATGTAATAGATTTGCAATCCATACATAAATAATATGTCATAGCCACAGTGTTCGATGATGATGTGTCATGTTATACTTTTTGACCAAAAAAATGGATTCGGCAATGGAATTTAAAAAAATGGACAATAATTGATAAAACGGATAGATTCTGGGCTTTAATGTCGGTGGGCTTTAATGTCGGTTGCAAATTTTATTAAAAATTTTTTGCGGTTGCAACCGACATTAAAGACAATGTTATTAAAGCCCTGTAATGTCGGTTTAAAACCAACATTAAATACAACCGACATTAAAGGACTTTAATAACACTATCTTAACACTATATTTAATATCGGTTGTCAACCGACATTAAAGCCCAAAATTCTTCTAGTGAAACGATTGGATGAAATGTTAGATGATTGTGTAGACGACAGTTAACTGAAGCTAAATGATCGTATAGACGATTGAGCGCGGAGCTAAGTAATCGAGTATATGATGCAATAGGAACTACACGATCGTGTAAACGATACTTTAGCAAAATCTAAATGATCGTAGAGGTAAGAAGAAAAGATATAGGAGTTTAAGTGGTTCGGCCAAAGGCCTACGTCCACTGTGCAAATTGGGAGGTCCTCTTTTATTACTCTTCAAAGTATTACAGAACGAATGTCTTGCTCTCTCATTTCTTATTCACTCTTACATTCACATTTTCCTTTATATATGTGCAGGCGATTGTCAACGATGAAGCTCTGGTGGTTACAACACTTAACAGAAAGAGGTCGACAACTGGTTCAACTGCTAGCTGCGATGTTTTTCTTTGATTTCAGTCTTTTTGTAACATAAATTGTACACACCATTTTACTAAGTAAATAGAATACAAGTAATTTTTTTGCACAAATTTCATTTTCAAATGTTTGCGAGATGATTTTAGAAATTAAATCTTCTAAAAAAGTAGAAATGAAAAGTTTTTATTATTTCTAAAAAACCTCGAATCATATCAAAATGGAGCTTTGAGAATCCAAAATTTTTGTTTATGACGACTCGACCTACTTTATCATTAAAAACAATTGTATTTGTACCTTTTAGCTATTTTTTTGGTTGATTTTTTTTTTTTTTTTTTTTTTTTACTTTTTCCATCCTGTGTAAAGAAAATATTAAATCATGTCGAAATGGAGTTTTGAGAAACCAAAAACTTATTTATGTTGATAAAGAGGTAGCAATGTTATCTCCAAATTTAAAATTTTACTCAATTCTTGTTCAGATTTTTAATTTTTGTGATTCAAATTTATATCAACATCAGTAACTTTCATGGAGGCACCAGGCCAAATAAGACTTAAAAAAACTAGTAAATTGTGAATGATTGAACTGGTAAACCATTTAGATGAATTAATCATATGATCCCCACATTGCACACAATTTCCATCACCTTTTTTTTTTGCAGTTTCACTAATCATGAATATATTTTACTTGAAATCAAACATTTAAATTTTGAATACAGTTTGACGGAGAGAAAATGAGAGTTTCTGTTAGATCTCTAATTGGAAATAAAATTCAAACTTAACTTTAACATAAAAATTAAGTCCTAAAGATTTTAAGTCACGTGCATCACAAGTGTCTTCCAACTAGTATAATAGAAAAGAGAGAAATATTTGGTACATCATATCTTTGAGCATCCCATCAACTTTGTGGTTCTCACGGTAATCATATAAAATAAAAAAATATATTTAAAAAAGAAGTAGAAAATGTTTCACGAGATGAACTATGATTTAACAAGTCATGTGGAAAACTGTGATTTGACAATTGAATGAGAGGTCAAAGATGGGTGGCATTACTATTTTTCTATAAAATAAAATCTCAATAAATAAGGAGTAAGGACGACAAAAAATGCACTTTTGGTCCCAACTTTTCAAAGAGACACTTTAACTGTTGAAAAAGTGTTATGTTGGCTTGTCACTCGAATTAGAGATGTTAAATGAAAAGCACAGACAACAACTGTAATAACAAGATACCAACAACAAGTAAGCAGATAAAGACAAACAAAAGTTGGTAACCCAGTTCGATGAAATCCACCTATATCTAGGGAGTAGTGTGCCCAAGAAAGATAATCAACTAATATTAATAAGTAAGTAGTTTACAATGTAGTACTTATATATAATACACGAAAATTACAGTCTCATGTAGAGTTCAACTCATTGATCACTTAGGCTCCTCCTAGATGTGAGATTCCTTCCCAAATGCACTTAGGTTGCCCTTAAGTTTGATAATATTAGTATTGAATACTTCGGCTTCCAATAGTGCATGAGACTCCTCTCAACATTGTTATCTTTCCTTCAAGTCAACGAACTCTCTTCATTGATGAATCTCAGGATTCTCCTAAGATGGATAACTCATTCCCTGTAACAATGACTTAGGCTCCACCTAAGATCGTGAGAATCCCTTCTCGAAAATGATAGCTTAGGCTCCCCTTAAGATTGTGATTATCTTCAACGTGTTGCACTCAATGAATGAAGTTGCACACAATGAATGAAGAACTTGCACAACGAAATATAGTGAGCAAAGTGCAAAGCCAAAATGTTGCACAATTTAGCCACAAATAGAAAACATCTTGCACAAATAATAAAAGCAGCAACCCTAAAAGAGGGCCAGAATTCTTCTTTCAAAAGTGAGGCCAAATAAGGAAAAAAATTCAAGAAAAATATTTCCCTTTTTGTCAAAATATCAATCAATATATTTCTATTGATATTTTCCAGATTAGAAAACAAAAATATTTCATATATAAGTTCTAGATTAGGAAAGAAAAATATTATGCATAAAATACGATTTATTTGAGGCAAATGTTAAGATTTCATTTAAGACAATTGTGAAAACCTCCAGAAATTGCCTTAGGACAAATATAAAGAAAATAAAAAAATCTTCAACAAGCTCCCCCCTTCGCTGATATTTTTATCTTCAACAAGCTCCCCCTTTCGCTGATATTTTTTTAAAGTAGAATATTTAATAACCAAACAACAAAAAAATGAATGTCAGAAATAGAGCTGAACCATCATTAGGAACAATTGGAAGAGCATAAGACTTTACAATAGAAAATAAACAAATAAAGTCAGTTTGTCAGCCAACCACAAAACCAAACAACAATAAACAATCAATCAACCAAAACAATCACCAAACTGACAAAACCAAGAGCAAGCTGTAAATTTGTGATGACTCACCTTTTCTGCTTTAACTTTACCCTTTTACTTTGCTGTAAATAAAAATTAGACAAGGCTTCTAGAAGCTGTTTGTTATAATTTTGTTAAAAGGGATTTTGGGCATCTGGCGAGAATTACTTTTGTTAAGCTGAGGATAAATATACTTCTTCTTCCTTAGCTCTTGGCATCACTTTGAGGCATCTTGCAAAATCGATGAATGAGAACACTCTTGCTCTCTGATTTGAAAGTGGATGTAGACATCCTATATTGTGATCATCGCATCAGTTGCACGATGTTAGCGAGATTTGTAAACGAAAAATTCGATGGTAAAGGAGATTTCAGTCTTTGGAAGAAGAAGATGAAAGCCTTCTTGGTTCAGCAAAAGGTTGCTAAAGCCTTAGTCGATCCAAGTGTTGAATGAGAAATTTTGGACCAATCACAAGTTGCCACGTCATTTACTAAATTAATGACGAAATTCTAAATCATTAAATTTGGGTTAAATTAAAAGTTGACATATGTCCCGAAATGAAGTTGAAGACAAATTTCGATGATGCCACATAGTTTCATCATAACTTTGAATCATATAAGATTAATTTGACCCAATTTGATATTATTGTATGGGTTAAAGTCTAACTAAGCCAAAAAATGGGTTAAATTTGATCCAAATGTCAAATCAAGCCCAAATCCAACTAATTGGGCCCAAAGGCCAAGTATATGGACCAACCAAGCCCAAGCCCACGAAGCTCACCTATGAACTTTATAAATAGAGAAGTTATCCTCATTTGGAGAGGTCAACAATTCTGCATTCCATAGAGCTTAGAGGGAATTCTCTATAATCAGAAGACTCTTTGACTCCTGAAGCTGACCACACTTGAAGACTGAAGTCCTTTGAAGATACAAACATTCTGAAGATTGAAGTCCTTTGAAGATACAAGCATTCTGAAGACTAAAGTCATTTGAAGATACAAGCATTCTGAAGATTGAAGTCCTTTGAAGATACAAATATTTTGAAAACTGAAGTCCTTTGAAGATACAAATATTCTGAAGACTGAAGTCCTTTAAAGATACAAGCATTCTGAAGGCTGAAGTCTTTTGAAGATACAAGTATTTTGAACACGCTTGAAGACTGAAGTGCTTTGAAGATACATTCTTCCAAGACTCGAAGCTCAAGAACATCCACACGTCCCACTTCTATACAAGCGTACACATTCAACCGAGAGAGAATCAGAGGATCAAGCACTAGAGATCAAACCACATTGCATCAAATCAATCTCAACATCAACACCAACTCAAGTTCAACTCCACGAAACAAGTTTCTCCGGAAGGCTCGTGCGAACATTAATCCTCCAAGAAGATCATCAAGCCTAAAGGTCGATCATCCAAGAAGATCAATAAGCCTAAAGGTCGATCATCCAAGAAGATCATCAAGCCCAAAGGCTGATCATCCAAGAAGATCATCAAGCCCAAAGACCGATCATCCAAGAAGATCAACAAGCCCAAAGGTCGATCATCCAAGAATATCATCAAGCCCAAAGGCCGATCATCCAAGAAGATCATCAAGCCCAAAAATCGATCATCCAAGAAGATCAACAAGCCCAAAGGCCGATCGTTCAAGAAGATCAACCAGCTTAAAGATTATAATTTATTTTGAAAGCATCAAAATACTATGTATTAGAGATTGTACTCGCTTTCTACAAAATTAATACAAATACAAAGTTTAAGTTCCACGAAATAAATTTCTCTTGAAAACTTGTGCGAACAAATTGGCATGCCTGGTGGGACATCTCTACCTTTCATCTTTCTTTCTTCATCCAAGTCAACAAATCTACAAATGGCACCAAAGAAAGCTGCATCCAAAGCTACCATCGTAAGCAACATTTACATAAGCTCTGTCATCACGGAGGAAATTTGGGACCAGCTGATCGAATCTTCTAAAGGCGGGATCGTCATCAGAGAAAATACCTTGTTCGACAACTATGCTTCTGCTACTGATCCATCAGAGAAAGAATCACAGTTTAATGTAGTGTCTGTCATGATGATTGACATAACGACTGAGTCGACCATGGCAGAGACGGAGATAAAGATAAATCTCCTAATGAAAGCTGTAGAAGAGCGAGATCATGAAATCACTACTTTAAGAGAAGAAATAAAGACTCGAGAAACTGCTGAGTCGAGTCAATCTCCAACTACAAAAGCCAATGACAAAGGAAAGACTATCTTGCAGGAAGACCGGCCGCAACAATCTACCTCTGTTGCACCCTGTCAATTCAACAGCTGTAGGATATGATTACAAACTTCATACGGATTCAGTACGAAAGACCATCACAGTCCTCTTTTATGTACTCCAAGCCATACACCAAGAGAATCGACAACCTAAGAATGCCAACTAGGTATCAACTTCCAAAGTTCCAGCAGTTCGATGGAAAGGGCAATCCAAAACAACATGTTGCACACTTCATTGAAACCTGCGAAAATGCAGGAACCAAAGGAGACCAGATAGTCAAGCAGTTCATTCATACCTTGAAAGGAAATGCTTTCGATTGGTATACTGATTTGGAGCCAGAAGTGACTGACAATTGGGAACAGCTAGAAAGGGAGTTCCTGAACCGCTTCTACAATACAAGGCGCACTGTTAGCATGATGAAGCTGACAAACACCAAACAGTGGAAGGGAGAGACAGTCATCGATTGCATCAACCGATGGAGAGCTTTAAGTCTGGATTGCAAAGATAGACTCACTGAATTATCTATAGTGGATATGTGCACTCAAGGCATGCACTGGGAGCTTCTCTACATCCTACAAGGGATAAAACCTCGTACGTTTGAGGAGTTGGCAACACGCACTCATGATATGGAGCTGAGCATCGCCAATAGGGGAACTAAAGATTTCCTAGTCCTGGAAGGAGAAAATACAAGAATGAAGTCAAGGGTACTGAAAAGATAGTGGATAGTGCCACAAAAGAATCTATGGTCGTTCATGTGTCCCCGCTGAAATTTTCCTCCAAAGGAAAACAAACAAAATTTCAAAGAAGGCACAATGAGGGCAAGAAGCGTCGTCCAACTCTTAAAGAAAGACAAGAGAAGGTTTATCCATTCCCTGACTCTGATGTGTCAGATATGTTAGAGGAACTACTAGAAAAGAAATTTATTCAGCTATCGAAATGTAGGCGGCTGGAACAAGAAGGAAAAATAGATGATCCTAACTACTGCAAGTATCATCGGGTCATTAGTCACCCAGTTGAAAGGTGCTTCTTGCTGAAGGAACGAATTCTGAATTTGGCTCGTGAAAATAAGATTAAGCTAGATTTGGATGAAGTAGCTCAGATAAATCACGCTACAGTAGCAGCGACTTCAAGTGTTCCAACACTGTCTGTGTTCTATGCTCAAAGACAAAGCCTGATCCAGTTCAGAGCCTTCGAGCCTATAGTTGTTTGGTTCCAGCAAGAGATTCAAATAGCAAATTTCAAAAAGAAAGATGAGCTCGTTAAAGATGACAACGAAGGGTAGATAGTTGTGACTCACCGAAAAAGAAGACAACCAAATCCACCCATAAAGAGTCGCGTTCCTATCGAAGCTATAGAAGAAGGAACAAGACTCATAAGAAGAAAGGAAAAAAGATGACATGGAAGCCTAAGCATGCTAAGAAAGAAGACAAGGACTTCCCTCAATTCCGACGGCCGATACTTTGGCAAAATTTCTCCCAATAAGCTTTCTCAATAATCATCCAGAGAAAGTATCAAAAGTTATTGCATGTCACACTGTCGGCATAGTGGAAGTCGACAACAATCATATAACTGTTGAAGAAGTCAACGACTTAGAAGAAATGAAGCAAAAAACTTCTGTCTTTGATCGTATTAAGCCTTCAAGTGCTCGATCTTCAGTCTTTCAAAGATTGAGTATGGCCACGGTAGGAGAAGAAGACCAATGTCCAACAACTACTTCTACTCGCACTTCAGCCTTCAAAAGACTAAGTATATCCACATCAAAGAAAGATCGACCTTCAGCATCTGCTTTTGATCGTCTCAAGACAACAAGCGATCAACATAAAGGAAGGATGAAAATCTTGAAGGCGACGTCATTCCATGAAGAAAACAACGGCGAAAAGATTCACAGTTGTGTCGCTTCACGCATGAAGAGGAAATTTTCTGTTGACATAAGTATAGAAGGTTTCGTGATAGTGAAGCCAAAACTCATCATATTGACGAATCCTACAAATGAAGAGGATGATCAAAACCATGATGAAATAAGAGCTTTTGAAGTTTAAATGAAGAAGCTCCTCATAGCAAGAGCCTAAACTACATGATGCTTTTGACCCGCATTAGTTTAAAATGTGAACGACCCCCCCAAAAAAAAATCTTTGTATGAACTACGTTACAACTTCATCCCTGTCATTATAAAGGGTACATAGGCAACTTAAAGAAATTTAAGTTCAGTTGTGCGCATTAAAAAAAAACATTCTTTTTTAACTACATTATGACTTGATCCCTATCATTATGAAGGGTATGTAGGTAGCTTGAAAAAAACTTGAAGTTCAGTCTAATTAAAAAAAAAAAAAACCTGAACTACGTCATGATTTGATCCCTTTCTTTAAGGGTATGAAGGAAACTTAAAGAAATTTAAGTTTAGTTCATCAGAAAAGGTACCACAACCACCTAAGTATGATACTACAAGATTGATGTTGATCATCCCTATTAAAGAATGACACTCTAGATTGAAGATGTTCATCCCTATTAGGAGCAACACAATGGATTGAAGATGTTCATCTCTCGTAAGGAGCTGGCATAGTAAATAAAAGGCACACACTTGGAATGCACTTTGCTTCCTCTTTAAAATCAAACCTGGATGCTTCTCCATCTTCAAGTTCAGAGGCTTCATCGATGCTCCTCTATCTTCAAGTTTAGAGGCTTCATCAATGTTTCATCTTCATGCTCAAGTCTGGAGGCTTTGCAATGCCATCTTCATGCTCAAAGTCATGAAGTCAAGCTCAATGTGAAGATTCATCGATGCTTCATCAAACTCAAGTATGGAGGATTTGCCGATGCTTTAAGCTCAAATGCGGAAGATTCACCGATTCTTCAAGCTCAAGTGCAGAGGATTCGCCGATGCTTCTCAAACTAAAATGCGGAGGATTTACCGATGCTTTGTCAAATTCAAACGTGAAGGTCTCGTCGATGCTTCTCCATCTTCAAGTTCAGAGGCTCCATCGATGCTACTCCATCTTCAAGTTCAAGATCGGTGTGCATGACCCCACTTCCATCTTCAAGTTCAAGATTGGCGTGTGTGGCCCCATTTCCATCTTCAAGTTTAAGGTCAATGTGTCTGGCTCTGCTTCATCTTCAAGTTCAAGTCGGCGTGCGTGGCTCGACTCCATCTTCAAGTTTAAGGTCGGTTGCATGGCTCGACTCCATCTTCAAATTCATGGTCGGTGTGCATGGATCAACTCCATCTTCAATTCATGATCGGTGTGCATGGCTCGACTCCATCTTCAAGTTCATGGTTGGTGTGCATGGCTCGACTCCATCTTCAAATGTCTTCATGTCCAAAGTCTGGCGTGGCCTGCTTCATGTCCAAAGTCTGGCGTGGCCTACTTCATGTCCAAAGTCTGGCGTGGCCCGCTTCATGTCCAAAGTCTGGCGTGGCCCGCTTCATGTCCAAAGTCTGGCGTGGCCCGCTTCATGTCTAAAGTCTTGCGTGGCCCGCTTCATGTCTAAAGTCTTGCGTGGCCCGCTTCATGTCCAAAGTCTTGAGTGGCCCGCTTCATGTCCAAAGTCTTGAGTGGCCCGCTTCATGTCCAAAGTCTTGCGTGGCCCACTTCACCTCCAAAGTTTGGCGTGGCCCGTTTCATCTCCAAAGTCTTGCGTGACCCGTTTCACCTCTAAAGTCTGGCGTGGCTCGCTTCACCTCCAAAGTCTGGCATGGCTCGCTTCACCTTCGCTTCATCTCCATAGTATGACGTGGCTCACTTCATCTCCATAGTATGGCGTGGCTCACTTCATCTCCATAGTATGGCGTGACTCGCTTCATCTCCATAGTATGGCGTGGCTCGCTTCATCTCCATAGTATGGCGTGGCTCGTTTCATCTCCATAGTATGGTGTGGCTCGCTTAATCTCTATAGTATGGCGCGGCTTCTCTTCATCTCCATAGTATGGCGTGGCTTAGCTTCATCTTCACAAGTTAAGGCACGGCTTCGCTTCACCTTCACAAGTCAAGGCGCGGCTTCGCTTCACCTTCACAAGTCAAGGTGCAACTTCGCTTCAACATCACAAGTCAAGGCGCAACTTCGCTTATCTCTACAAGTCTGGTGTGGCTTCGCTTCATCTCCACAAGTCAAGTGCGGCTTCGCTTCATCGTCAAAATTCAAGTGCGGCTTCGCTTCATCTCCAAAATTCTAGTGCGGCTTTACTTCATCTCCAAAATTCAAATGCAACTTCGCTTGGAAGAAAAAAAAGAAGTTAAAAAAAAGAAAAAGACGAAACATAAAAGATCAAAAGGAAGAAAAAAAGGAAAAGAAAAAGAAAAAAAAAAGAAAGAAAGAAAAGGAAAGAAAATTGAAAGGAAAAAAAAGAAAAGGAAAAGAAGGGTGAAAAAGAAGAAGAAATAGGAAAAAAGAGATAAAAAAAAGAAGAAGAAAGAAAACATTGGAAGAAGAAGAGGAAAAATGAGAGAAAAGAAAGTGTAGAAGAAGAGGGGATGAGGATAATGGAGAGGTTTAGGGTCCTATTTATAGAGGTTCCTAGGTTCCATAACAAATTAGGAAATCCAAATGAAATAAAGATTTGATTCAAAATATTAGATTTTTTATTAGATTTTCTAAATTGATTCTATCCTAATTTCAAATTAAAATAAAAATAAATTAAGTTAAACAAATTCCCTATTTAATTTGATTTTGTTAGATTTTGTCCTCCGATTATCTTCAATCAAATTGTTATTAAATTGTAAATAAAATCTCAAATTAAAATTTGAGCATATTCCAAATTTTATTCCAAATCTAAATCATCAGACTTTTATCCTCAAACCAAATTATTAAGGGTAAAATCACAAATTAAAATTAATTTGGGTATCTTCCAAATTTTATATCGAATTCATCTAAATTTAGGTTGTTATCTCCATTTCCAAATCAAGGTGTGGGAAAGATCTAAAATTCATTCCAAATTAAAATTTGGCCATATTCCAAATTCAAGTATCTGTTGAGTTTTTATCTTCAATCAAAATAAATTGAGGATAAGGAAAAAATTTCAATTGATCTTTTATTGGGCATATCCTTTATCTTAAATCCAAATCAAATTGTGGTAAAATCTAAAATTAAAATTTGGTCATATTCCAAATTTTATTCCAAATTCAAGTTGTCTAACCTTGAGTTTTTTTTTCTTCAATCGAAATAAATTGTGGATAAGAAAAAAATTATCAATTGATCTTTTATTAAAATTTGGGCATATCCAAATTTTATCTTAAATCCAAATCAAATTAAATTAGGACAAAGCTCAAATTTTTTCGTAAATTCAGCTATATCTCAAATTTGATCCCAAATTCAAGTTAAACTTATGTACTAAATTCATATTTTGACTGACACATCAATTGAGATCAAATTCAAAAACAGATATATTTGGATTTTGATTCCAACTTTATATTTTTCGAGATTCATCCACCCATATATGTGCACAAATCTCGAAAGGGGCATTCATTGAATGAGAAATTTTGGACCAATCATAAGTTGCCACGTCATTTACTAAATTAATGACGAAATTCTAAATCATTATATTTGGGTCAAATTAGAAGTGACATATGTCCCGAATTGAAGTTGAAGACAAATTTCGATGACGCCACATAGTTTCATCATAACCTTGAATCATATAAGATTAATTTGACTCAATTTGATATTATTGTATGGGTTAAAGTCTAACTAAGCCAAAAAATGGGCTGAATTTGACCCAAATGTCAAATCAAGCCCAAATCCAACTAATTGGGCCCAAAGGCCAGGTATATGGACCAACCAAGCCTAAGCCCACGAAGCCCACCTATGAACTCTATAAATAGAGAAGCTATCCTCATTTGAAGAGGTCAACAATTCTAGATTCCACAGAGCTTAGAGGGAATTTTCTACAATCAAAAGACTCTTTGATTCCTGAAGCTGACCACGCTTGAAGACTGAAGTCCTTTGAAGATACAAACATTCTGAAGATCAAAGTCTTTTGAAGATACAAGCATTCTGAAGACTGAAGTTCTTTGAAGATACAAGCATTCTGAAGACTGGAGTCCTTTGAAGATACAAGCATTCTGAAGACTGAAGTCCTTTAAAGATACAAACATTCTGAAGACTGAGGTCCCTTGAAGATACAAGCATTCTAATCATGCTTGAAGACTGAAGTCCTTTGAAGATACAAGCATTCTGAAGGCTGAAGTCTTTTGAAGATACAAGCATTGTCAAATTGATATTATTGTATGGGTTAAAGTCTAACTAAGCCAAAAAATGGGCTGAATTTGACCCAAATGTCAAATCAAGCCCAAATCCAACTGATTGGGCCCAAAGGCCAGGTATATGGACCAACCAAGCCCAAGCCCACTAAGCCCACCTATGAACTCTATAAATAGAGAAGCTATCCTCATTTGGAGAGGTCAACAATTCTGCATTCCAAAGAGCTTAGAAGGAATTCTCTACAATCATAAGACTCTGACTCCTGAAGCTGACCACGCTTGAAGACTGAAGTCCTTTGAAGATACAAACATTCTGAAGATTGAAGTCCTTTGAAGATACAAGCATTCTGAAGACTGAAGTCCTTTGAACATACAAGCATTCTGAAGAATGAAGTTCTTTGAAGATACAAACATTCTAAAGACTGAAGTCCTTTGAAGATACAAGAATTCTGACCATGCTTGAAGACTGAAGTCCTTTGAAAATACAAGTATTCTGAAGGCTGAAGTCTTTTGAAGATACAAGCATTCTGAACACGCTTGAAGACTGAAGTGCTTTGAAGATACAAGCATTCTTCTAAGACTCGAAGCTCAAGAACATTCACACGCCTCACTTTTATACATCAAGCATACACATTCAACCGAGAGAGAATCAGAGAATCAAGCACTAAAGATCAAACCACATTGCATCAAATCAACCTCAATATCAGCACCAACTCAAGTTCAACTCCATGAAACAAGTTTCTTCGGAAGCCTCGTGCGAACATTAATCCTCCAAGAAGATCATCAAGCCTAAAGGTCGATCATCCAAGAAGATCAACAAGCCCAAAGGTTGATCATTCAAGAAGATCATCAAGTCCAAAGGTCGATCATCCAAGAAGATCATCAAGCCCAAAGGTCGATCATCCAAGAAGATCAACAAGCCCAAAGGTCGATCATCTAAGAATATCATCAAGCCCAAAGGCCGATCATCCAAGAAGATCATCAAGCCCAAAAATTGATCATCCAAGAAGATCAACAAGCCTAAAGCCTGATCGTTCAAGAAGATCAATCAGCTTAAAGATTATAATTTATTTTGAAAGTATCAAAATACTATGTATTAGAGATTGTACTCACTTTCTACAAAATTAATACAAATACAAAGTTCAAGTTCCACGAAATAAATTTCTTTTGAAATCTCGTGCGAACACCAAGTAAGTTAGCTGCTACAATGATTGATGATGAGGAGCTAGAAATGTACGAGATAGCTTATAGTACTGTCATTTTGTATTTAGCTGATTTATTTTTTAGGCTAGTGAATGAAATCGATAATGTATCAGAAATTTAGACCAAATTAGATAGCATGTACATGTTTAAATCACTCACTAATAAAATCTACATGAAGGAGAGACTATTCAGTTTTAAGATAGACTCTTCTAAAGGAATTGAAGAAAACACTGATGATTTTAATCATATTTGTCAAGATTTGGTGAATTCTGGAGAAAATTGGATGGAGAGAATCGGTCTGTGATTCTTCTAAATTCTTTATCTGATAAGTATAAGGAGATGAAATCAGCAATCAAGTATGGTGAGGACCCATTGACACTCGATGTAGTTCTAAATTTTTTGCGATTGAAAGAATTAAAGCTCAAAATAGAGAAGAAGGAATCAACAACATTGTTTGCCAAAGGGAAACAATTTAAAGGCCAAAATAGAAAATCAAACAAACAAAGTTCTAATTAAAGAGTAAGGATGAAGTATTTGCTAGGTTTGAAGAATAGAAGAATTTAGTTGAGAATTCATCTGGTAGCAAGATTAAGACCCTTAGAACAGATAGTAGTCTAGAGTTTTATAATGAAAAATTTACCAAGTTATGTAAAGAATATGGAATTTAAAGACACCTAATAGTGTCTGGAACCCCACAATCGAATGGGTTAGCAGAAAGGTTTAACAGAACCATATTGAATAAGGTTAGATGTATGCTTCTGAGTTCGAATCTTCCTAAACCCTTTTCGGGAGAGGTTATCAATACAGCCACCAATATTATATCAATATAAGCCCCTCTACTTCATTAGATTTCAAAACTCCCTTTGAGTATATTTGGGTGTGCTACATTTGCACAATTAAACAAGAAAGTTAGAAGTAAGAGCTAAGAGATGTGTGTTCCTAGGCTATCCTCATGGTGCGAAAGGTTATAGACTATGGTCTTTAGAAGCAGGTGGTATGAAAGTTGATGACAAGCAGAAATGCACATTATTATAGGTCTTTTATTTAGAATTATGAGGGCTGTTAAGTAGAATATGCGGTGATTATACTAAGAATTCATGAGAAAGTGAGCTTGCATTGATCTGCAATGAAAATCTCGGCTAACCCACTATTATGCGTTATTCTGCGTCCAAATGTCTATTTTTGTAGCTATCGCAGGAATCGATCGCATGCAAGGAATCTCACCATCGCAGAGGCGATCGCATATGTTCGACACATGGATGTTGCGGCCATTAACCGCATGCATCCATCGCATAGAGGTTGTGGCTACAGAGTAATAACCATAATAGAGGGATGAACGCAAGGGTGGTGGAATGTGATGATACTTCGGAAACCAAGCATGAACGCATACCTTGGGAGTATCAAAAGGTGATGTTGACATTTCACCTACCACACCGTTAATAGCAGAGATTCAGAGCAGGTTCAGCACGCCGTTAGCAGCAGAAATTCAGAGAAGGACCATTATTGTCGGCAATCGAGCTCTATAAATAGAAGCCTTAGAGCCCAACTTCAAATCATCAGAGCTTCTGCCTTAGGGAAGATCCTTATGATCCAGACGAAAGCGTGAAAAAATATTCTTGAGAGTTCTTCATTCCTCTTACCATTCCGAGTGATGATCGGAGCTTCGCTGGAGATAGATCTCGAGAGAGACTACTCCACCGCCCATCCATGGCACCACCGGTAGCCCTGACACACATTTGATGGAAGCAAGACATTGCCCATCTGGCCCTCCATATCTCTTCTATCTCTGTGTTGTATTACATTGTGGCTTACGAGATTAATACATATTGTGATCAATGCATTTCTCTATTTCCTTCGATTCCATCTTCATTTAATTCTTCTTATCATCCTTTACATTCATTGCAACGACTAAGTAAGATTGCTAGAGTATCACATACTTTATCATGCGACATAGACATATGAAGCATGTAGTAAACCACCGAAAGTGTGCATTACGTGGGTATTGTGAGAAAGTCCTATTTGCTTAGTGTGAGGCTGTATCAACGCTTGTCTATGAGCTGATCAACGACGACTAACTGCCTGAGAGGGTAAGTAGTGGAACACATTAAGCAAAGTAAGCAGTGTTCCTAGAGATAGGAATAATCTTATGACAACCATGCTTTATGTGATTACCTTGTCTTATGAGCGCATCATGCATCATTTAGACATACTTGGAAGAGTATTCTAAAAACCAAATTTAGGCTTGGGAGAGTCAGATTGGATCGCATAAGCAAGAATAGAGGCTTAGGAATAAGCTCTGTTTTTTATATTACAGAGTATGCACTTTATAGATAGGATATGAAAGTATGCGGTCACATCGCATGCATCTAGAAGTAGGATAAGGTAGTATGCGGTCACCTTGTTCATGTGTGGGAGCACGTGAGCAAGAATAGAGACTTAGACATAAGTTCTATCGACACTATCGCATATGCATCGGATGCATCTTCGTCAAGTGTGTATAGCATAATCGCATAGCTTGCGCTGGTTGGGGTTACCCTTGCGATCAAGCTTATTGATGTGGTGAAGTTATCTCCGCCATTTTATCTGTTTTTCCCATGCATCTTATTACGCATTAACAGTTGCGTATCTCTAACTCTCATAGTCATACTTCCATTGCTTAATCTGTTTGGTTAGGAGTAGGAGTAGCACATAGCCCTTAACTTCAATATTCTCTTATTCTTCGCCGTAACACATTACTTCATAACATTTAGCTACAAGTCCCTGAGTTCGACCTTGGATCACCCCGAGAAACTTGCGATCTCGTTATACTTGGTGAGAGAGCAAGAAAACTTGTGATAAGAATGCATGGTCATCGCATAGATCCCTAGACGCATATTGTAGATCCCTTAGTTCAATGCATGACCAGCGACACATGGAGAACGAACAATGAATGCATATTTATTTACTCCATTTTCCACGCATCAAAAGTCTTCATCACTAGAGATGTAACTTTTAATGAGGAGTTAATGTCATGGATATAACCTCATTCTCATGATGGTTCCTCCTCTTCTGGAAATGAATTTGAGATTGACCTTAAAACTCTCATTGTCATAGTTGATAATGCCACTTCTAGAGAAACTTCTAAAGAAGCCTTTGTTACTCCCAAGACATTTTGAACCAAGACCAAGAGATTGCACATTCAGAGGGTGAGAATTTAATAGTACAAGACTATGTGATTGACACCTCTCATCCTAACCAAAATATTCTCAACCTTCAATCATATTAGATCACAAGAGATAGAGAAAGAAGAGTTACTAGACCACCAACACGATATGAAGAAGTTGACATCGTGAGTGTTGGGTTTTATGTCCTAAAACTTGTGGTTTGTAAACATTAGAACTTATTCTGAGAATTCGATAAAGTTGTTGTTGAATATATTGTTGTTTAGAAATCCAATAAATCTAAGTCCCTTGACTATTATATGAGTACTTGAACTTTATGTGGAGACATACAAGTGGATCATGTTCGAATAAATAGTCAAAATGATCTATAGTATATGAATAAGGTTGAGTACCTTATTCTGGTAACACTATTGGATGCGGCCTACTCTGTAGTTGTTACAAAGAGTTGTAAAGTGCTACATACGAAGTAATCCTAATTCGTGCAAGTTGAGACATGAGGAGTGGGGGTGTCCTGTGTAAATGAGTTTTGTGTAAGATCGAACCACGAAACTTGTCACTTTTACTTTATAACGTTGTTTACTGTTTAAGACTAACGATTTCAAAGCGATGACTACTTGACCTTAATTCTGAGCTAACTATGAACTCCTGTTTGTTCGGAATTATCCTTTGATCTGCAAACGGTGAGAGTAGACCAATTTCCTCTACTCAATAAGCTTACCATTTTGGGGATAAAACTGGATGAATAGTTGGGAACATAGGGTGCAAGAGGGAATTCACACCTAACTGATTAGGGTTAGTAGAGAGGTTGTTCCCTTCAAGTGCTGATTCTGGATCTTGAATAAGAGGCCTCACCCTCTCATTGGCTTGAGAGAGATTCGATTTGTTGATTGTATCACAAATCAATTGTTCATTAGGGGATCAGTGGAACTTAAGGAACAAGAGGTAATCTCGAGGGTAAAACAGAGATTCGACCCAACCGTTATTACGAGTAACTAGTGAAGGGCTAACTTACTAATCATGGTTATATCGAGTGGACATAATATATCTACAGTGAGGGGAGTTCAGCTATGGGCTTTAGTGGAATCACTCATTAGTTAACGAATGGGGGTTAGATTAGTCTAATAAGTTTAGCCGATTAATCTCGGATTGTTGGAGCCCATGATCTGTAGGTCCGCGAGGTCCCCCTACTAGCTCGTAAATGGGTATGCTTTAGGGTAGCTTGAGAAATTAATTTGAAACGTTCAAATTAAACAGAATAAGAGAATAAATATTTAAATATGATTTAAATATATAAAGATGATTATTGTGCAAAAATTAATTTAATATTTGATATTAAATTAATTTATGAAATAAATTTAAGAAAATAAGATTTTAAATTAAAATGATTTAAAAGTCATTTTATATTTTAAAAATAAAATGGAAATTCATTTGCATGGGTTGCACATAATGGAAAAAGGTTTTTCTCCATTATCATCATCTTCATGCTCACACACAAATCATGATCTTCTCTACTTTGATTCTCCAAGCATGAGCTACAAGCCATGCACTCCATCTCTTTACATGTTCATCTTGATATATAAAGAAGATTGGAGTTGTTGGAGAAGGAGAGGAATACAGAATTCGGAGAGAAAAATCACGGATAATAAGAAACTGTCTTCTTAAATTTGCTGTTGTGAGCTCTCCCTGTTTCTTCACATCTTTAAGCTGTTCTTGAGTCCCATAACTCTGCTTAAAGCTCCAAGAGCATAGTAAGGAAGGTTTTGAGGTGGTTCACGTTGATATCAAGTGAAAACAACAACTGAACAGACGATTTTCTTGAAGAGTTCTTCAAAGGTATGTTCTGAAAACCCATTTTTATGAACAACATGCTTTAGTTTTTGCCAAAATTAGTGAATTAGAATGCTTATGGATCCTTGATACTTCCGCTACATGTTGTTTAACTCTAACAATGAGCCATGCCTTTAAACTATTATGAAGAGAATTCTGCCCTCGAACCAAACACTTACAAACAAGCAGTAAGCTCTAAAAATAGTAAAATTTGGATTGATGCTATGGAACATGCGATGGACTCTTTGACAAGAAAAAAAACTTGGAATGGTGGATTTACCACAAAACAAGAAATTAATTGATTGCAAGTGGATCTTTAAGATAAAACCAGGTATCAAAGGTTTTCAAAAACCTCGTTATAAAACAAGGTTAGTTACGAAAAGTTTTACACAAGAAGAGGGGATAGATTACAGTGAAGCTTTTTCTCCAGTTGTAAGACACACTTCAATCCGAGTTCTGTTGTCTCTTGTTGTTCAATTCAACTTAGAACTTGAACAAATGGATGTCACAACAATTTTCTTGTATGGAACCTTAGAAGAAGATATATACATGAAGCAACCTCTTGGTTTTGAAGTGGCTGGAAAAGAACAGATGGTTTGTCACTTGCAAAAATAAATTTATGGACTTAAACAATCTTCAAGGTAGTGGAATAGGTGCTTTGATTCCTTCATTACCTCAAAGGGGTTTCATGAAAAACTCATACGATTCCTATGTTTATAAGAAGTCTATTAAAAATGATGTTTACATCTTGCTACTCTTGTATGTTGATGACATACTAATGGCATCTAATGATGTTCAAGAAATTAAGAAATTAAAGTCTTAGCTAAGTAGCAAGTTTAAAATGAAGGACTTGGGATTTGCCAAGAAGATTTTGGGAATGGAATTGAGTAGAGATGAACAATGAAACACTATGTTTATATATCTTTCTGACTATCTAAACAAAATTATGAAACGATTCAATATGGAGAATAGTAAGTCAGTTAAGACACCGCTTGCTTAACATTTTAAACTATATGTTGCTCAATCTCCAACCACTTTTGAAGAAATTGTTGAAATGGAGTCAAACTCCTTGCTAACTTAGTGGGCAGTATCATGTATGCAATGGTATTTTGTAGACCAAATTTGGCTTATTCTATGAGTATTATAAGTTGATATATGAGTAATCAGGAAAAATCTCCCTAGGAGGCATCAAAATGGGTCATTCGTTACATAAAGGGAATAGTTGATAAGGGATTCATCTACTTTAAAAATGTTGATTCCGATGAAACCTTGACAGATGTTGATTCAAATTATGCTTTTGACCCTGATAGAAGAACATCTCTCATTGGTTACGTCTTTTTTCTTTTTGGGAATGTAATCAGTTGGACGTCCTCACTGCAATCAATTGTTGTCTTGTCTTCCATAGAGACTGAATACATGGCCCTTGCGGATGCAGTCAAGGAATCATCTTGGTTGAATAGTTTGGTATCTCAGATGTCACCTACTCATTACAATGTGAATTTTTTTTGTGATAGACAAAGTGCACTAGCTTTGTCAAAGAGTCCTAGTTTCCACGATAGAACCAAACACATTGATGTGAGGTTCCACTTTGTTCGAGATGATATCCAAGATGGAAAACTATCTTTGACAAAGGTACACATAACTCAACATTGTTGATCTTTTAACCAAGGTCATTGCAGGTGAAAGGTTTGAATACCTTTGCTAGCTCTTAAAGTTAGAAGCCAACTAATTGTTGTTTAGAACATTCGAAGTTTGCATCAGAGAGAAGATTTATTCGTTTGACTTTGCTGCAGATGTTTTATCAAGAGGATGATTTGTAAATTTGTGATGAGTCACCTTTGTTGCCTTTAACTTTACCCTTTTACTTTGCTATAAACAAAAATTAAATAAGGCTTCTAGAAGCAGTTTGTTATAATTTTGTTAAAAGGGATTTCGAGCATCTGGTGAAAATTACTTTTGCTGGGCTGAGGATAAATATTCTTCTTCTTCCTTAGCTCTCGACATTGAAGGATCCTAAACTGAAGGGAACCGTGAGCGGAAGATAGATCGTCTAAAATCCTATTTTTCATTGAATGTAAATTTTACAGTAAATAAAGAAATAGATATGCATTTATATAAATTACAACATGGTATTAAAAAGATTTTAGAAACTTTACCTTTGAAGAATTTTCTTCAAGAATCCCTCAAACAACACACGAACGTCTTGAAGACTCTCTTCAAGAAAACTTCGATCAAGAGCACGAATATTATCACAAAGGCTTCCTTAGATTCTCAGGTAGAGAATCCAGGAGTGATGGACTCTGACTATTTTGGAATGAGGGAATTTTTATAAGTAGTAAGGAGGAAGGTTTGAAATTGTTCACCAACAACTCAAACTCGCACACAGAACTCTTCTGTTTTTTTTCCAATGTCAAAAATCGATCATCAGATCGTGAAAAAAAGGAGACTCTCTCCTTTTCAATATGCCAAATATAACAACCACCCACTTTTGGGTGGAGAGAAAAGAGGGAAAGGGAGTTGTAACTCCTTTCCTTATTTTTAAAAATAACATTTAGTATATATATTAAATTATATGTTATATCAAATATAACATATAACCTATAGTTTTAATATTGTATTACATACAATATAACATATAGTTTCTTTTCTCTCTTATATGACATTTAATATAAATTACATTTATATTAAATTTAACAATTATGAATCCAATTCATATTAATAATATTTGAATCATATTCAAATATTTATTTCCTCTGACTAAAGCTATAATGCATCAAATACATTATAATAATTATATCACATATAATTAAAATAACTTAATTATATCATATATAATTAAATTCCTCTATTAATTTGAAGAATTCAAATTAATCCAAAAACTGATTCTCATTTAATCCTATTGAGCTACTAAGGGGACCTCATGGACCTGTAGCTTGAAGCTCCAACAGTACATGAATAATTAATCAAATTCTTTAATTAAATTATTCACCATCTTAACTATGGGGCACTTTAATAAAGACCGACACCTGCACTCTTCGTACTACAGATATATTTCTGTGTCTATTGAATATAACCAATCAACAGTACGATGACTGATAACACTAGAAATGTGCTATCTTCTTTCGCTTAACTCCGAGTTGTTAGCTATTTAATTTGGTTAAATTGATTATTTTTTAGGAATCGAGTGTACAAGTAGTCAGATCAACCGTTCAGGACAGAAGGTCACTAAAATGACGAAGTTACAAGCTAAATTGAATAAATGGCGAAGGAGTGAAGATTACTGCCTTGCCAAGCGTTGCAACACTCCCAATAAGCTTAAGTTCAATGCTAGCTCAACACTAGAAGGTAGAATGCTCGAGTCAACGTTGTCCCAAGTGTTGTAAGGCTCTAGAAATGCCCCAATGTCACCGTCGCACTGCTCCCCAACACTGCCCTCCAACATTCTAAGACAGACTAGGCAGCGTTGCACGCTACGTAGTTTGACGAACGCATAGCCTAGCGCGCGCGCAACGCAGCGTCAGGCTAGCGGTGCAACGCACACCTGACGCTCAACCATTATGCGTCGTAGCGTTGCAATGCTCTTCCTAACATTGCGAGGCCGTGGAAATTTTATAAAAGAATAATTTTTGGTTAGTTGTAGAAGGATTACCAACATCATCCCAAGTACACAAATTCTTGAACGTCGCCGCTCTGTCCAACATAGCTTTAGCTTCCTTTTTACACCACAATTCTGTACAAATTCTTCCCCTTTGCCAATTGTATTGAATTCGAGCATGATCAGAGGCTAAAGGGTAAGAACTTAGCTTAGGTTTGTTAGTTTAGTTAGATTCTAAATCAATTTTTGAGACTCGTATTGTAATTCTGTGAGTTTTTGTTATGAATATATGAGTTTATCTTGAACTTATTCTTCAATTTTCATGTATGGGATAATCTGACAAATTTGCTGTGCATGTTTAATTGATTGCTTTGATTGACCCTAATTTATAATCGTTAGGTAGTTGTCACCTAGTAGCAAGAGTTAAATTGGTTTGTTGTGTTAATTTGGGATTCCAATTAGCAAGCATTTACCTTCTAACTTAGATAAATCTCGTTTAATTAATTGGTTAGACGATGGAAATCAATTAATTGGCTTACGCTTTTAATCTTAATGTCTATTGATTGATTAATTGGTTGAAGATTCTCACTTTTATGTTAATTAACTTGATTTTATAGACTACCGGTTAGGATTCTAATTGAGTAGGTTAAGTTTTAATTCGAATATTCTCACGCCTCTTTAGAATAGTCTGTGATAGAATTGATGAGGAATGAACTAACTATAATTACCCAAGCTAAATATTCACTAGAAGAAATTCGGCCTTTAATGTCGGTTTTAAACCGACATTAAAGGCCTTCAGTAACACCAATATTGCAGCCTTTAATGTCGGTTACAACCGACATTTAAAGTCTCAATATTGAAAGTCTTCCAACCGACATTAAAGGTCTTTAGTGATTAAAGGTCTTTAATGTCGGTTGCAACCAACATTAAAGCCTGTTTTTTTAATTCTTAACCGACATTGAAGCCTGAATCTATCCGTTTTTTTTTAAATTCCATTGCCGAATCAATTTTTTTGGTCAAATAAGTTAAAAACGACATTATATGTCTTGTGTTGGGTCAGGAAATGTCCGTCATTGTTTTATATTAAATAGTATAAAAAAATTGCATGGCGAACCCATCAATATTTGTCTTCCACCTATGAATTTATCCATAAACAAGAATCAATATTTCCACAAACTCAACTTCTATTACGAGATGTACTACAAGGTGTACCATTATTGTGAAGAATGATGGAGGAAAATACTTCTCTAAGAGGCATAGAGTAACAACGATATCCTTTTGCATACCCTTTAACTGAGATGAATTGATCGCCCTTCAACATATAGCATTAAAGAAGAAGCATAGGCGAGTAATTGCAAATCTTACATGTTTGGGTAAAATATCACGAATGGCTACCAGTAATAATTGTTGCATAAGAACGTGATGGTCAAACGACTTAAGTCCGTAAAGTTTCAAATCTGTGAGCGACACAAACTTTGAATATTCGATGAATAGCCTTCAGGTACTTTAATTTCTGATAGTACCTTACAAAAGCTCAATTTCTCAGCTCGTGTTAATGTATAACATGCGGGAGGTAAAAAGACTTTTTTCTCTCCTACTTGAGGGGCTAACTCTGATCTAATGTTCAATTTCACCAAATCTAATCGAGTCTTTATTCCACCTTTTGTTTTACCAGGAATATCAAGCAATGTGCCAATAAGATTTGCACATACATTCTTTTCAATGTGCATTACGTCTAAACAATGTCGCACGTCAAGATACTTCCAATATTTTAACTCGAAAAGAATAGATTTTTTCTTCCAATAAGTTGAAGTGTTATCTCCATTGTTCTTTTCTTTGATACTTTTCTTACCAAATGAATATTGATACTTACTTGTTTCTACAGGAATTTCTTCCCCACTCAATGGTTCTGGACTAAATTCTAATTCTTGTGCGCCACTAAAAGCTTTCTTTTGTTTCCTATATGGATGATGGCGGGGTAGAAACTTGCGATGCCCGAGATATGCCATCCTCTTTCCTTTTGGTAAATAAGTGGATGAAGTATTCTCTCCACAAATTGGACATGCATGATATCCTTTAACCGTACAACCACACAAGTTACCATACGTAGGAAAATCATTAATGGTCCATAATAAAATGGCTTTAAGCATGAAACATTGTTCTTCATATACATCGTAACATTCTACCCCATCTTTCTAAAGTTTTTTCAAGTCATCTACTAACGGAGCTAAACAAACATCTATGTCATTTTCCGGTTGTTTAGGACCAGATATTATTGCAGTCAACATAAAAAATTTTCGCTTCATGCACAACCATGGAGGTAGATTGTACGTCACTAACATCACTGGGCAACAACTATATATACTACTCAGATCTCCATGTGGATTTACCCTATCTGTCGAAAGAGCAAGACGAAGATTTCTAGGTTCTGACCCAAACTCTGGCCACAAATTGTCTATTTTTTTCCACGATAGGACATCTTTGGGATGTTTTAATAAACCATTTGTTTCTTTTTTTTTTTTTAGCATGCCACGTCAATAAACTTGCTGTCTCTTTACTTCGAAACATTCTTTCAAATCTTGGAATTGGGGGGAAATACCACATGACTTTTGCTGGGATATTCTTAGCCTTTTCGTTTAAATTTTTTTGAAGCTTCCATCTTGAGGTACCACAAATGGGGTATACATTTGCATTAGAGAGTTCTTTTCTAAACAAGCAACAATCATTTCTACATGCATGAATCTTCTCGTACTTCATTCCAAGAGTACCTAACATCTTTTTTGCTTCATAAGTAGAAGTTGGAATTTCATTAGGACTAGGTAATATGTCATGAATTAATTCCAACAACTCAGTGAAACTCTTATCGCTCCATCAAAATTTAGCTTTTAAATTATATAACTTTACCAATGTAGATATTTTGGAAAAAGTTTTACAATTTGGGTACAATGGTTTCTTCGCATCATCTAATAATTCTTCAAAATTATCAGATTTTCCACTAAAATAGTTATTGTATGCAGCTTCAAACATTCCAATTGTGTCATCAACATCAACATCATCCTCATCAACTTTGTCTCTTTCACTAGTAGACACATTTTCATTGTTCCTCTTAATCGGTAATGATTCACCATGAAAAATCCATGTCTGATAACTTTGATCTACACCATTAAAAAATAAGTGTTCTCTTATTTTGTTCACATCTAGAGTGTTTGCATTAACACACTTCAAACATGGACAACTCATGACATTCGGTATATTTGAATGTTGTAGACCATTTTTAATAAACACCTCGATCCCTAAACCATACTCAGCTGACATTCTATTCATTTTCATCCATGACTTATCCATGATTGTAAAATATGCAACTTAATCTACAAAAATAAATAAATAAATAAAAAGTAACAAGGGAAAATTAAAAGCATAAAATTATGATTGAAAAATATGCAACTTCAACAAATTTAGAACAATTAGACTTTTAAGATAAACATCTTATAAATATTACCTTGTCCTTGTTATTAATGTTGTTATGAAGTCCTTTTTGTGTTGGGTGCACCTTCTCCACTTGTCAACCTTCTTAAAACACGTCCAATGCAATCTTTCTATCTTCCTTCCAAATCCCAAGAATCAAAATTTAGCCTTACACGTCAAACTTGAACCTAATAAATGAAAAACTTCACTCAACACCACACAACAACTGGCAGTGAATTCTAAGCTAAAGCCAATGGGAGGTAAGGACTCTAAACGGTAACATATGAAGATGACAAGCATGAGCCATTAACCACATTACGTATAAATTAGATCGACAGAAGAGAAAAAAGGCCTACTGCACGAAGCTACAAAAGATTAACGAAAATAATGTTCCTTACTAAAGTGCAGGATAATCAGTGCCTTAATTTCTTATTTTCTTATATAGGAACCATATTGCTCAACTTGAATAACAACAAGATAGAGGATCAAAAGATGGATTGGTCAAATATAAAGAGTTATTAAACCATTTGTAAATTATAAGTAAATGTAAACACATGAAAGTTTCCAGAATATATAGTGGATGAGTAACAGAACAAAGCAACATAAACATGGACAACACATTGGTGTTCTTGGTTGAATGAGTAACAGAACAATGGATGAGTAATAGAACAATGCACCATCTAATGAAGTCTGAGGTTGAATGGCTAAACAGCAGCATAAATTTGACAGAAATTTCTTTCAGCTAAACAGCAGTATAAATCTGCTCTGAAGAAGATAAACCCAAAATTTCTCAAATGGATACAACAAGACAAGCTGCTCTTTTGGTGGTTATTAGGTTCGATGACAAAAGAAAATGTTGTTCAAATATTCAACATCAAATGATAGAGGAAGAAAACCCCACCTGAAGGCAAACAAAAATGTTGTTCAAATATACATGCGATGAAGAAGCTTGGATGACGAGCTCGTTTCCGATGATCGTCCGATGAAGACAACCCCACCTGAAGGCAAACGGCCGACCAACAGCTACTGAGAGAGGAGAGAGTTTGTTTGGGTAGGCAAACGGCTGATCAAGGGTTGCAGTATGTTTGGTAAATTAAGAGAGTTGAGAGATGAAATTTTAGGGCACGCGCGCGTGAGAGGGAAATCAAAATTTTGATAAATTAAAAAAAAAATAATGTGAGGCCTTCAATGTCGGTTTTAAACCGACATTGTAGGCCAAACCGACATTGAAGATCCATTTTTTTCAACCGACATAATGCATCCGATAATACTATTTTCAACCGACATTGAAGCCCGAATTTCTTCTAGTGATTTATTCATTTGATAAATTATCACATTCGTTTACTTACGCACTTTTTTTATTTAACAATTTTAATTCAAAATTTCTCATAATAAAACCCCATTTTTTTGGTTACTTCTTACAAGTTTCAATCCTTGAGGAATCCATATTCGGCTCCCTGTGGTTCGACCTAGACTTACTAATTGTATTACTAATTAGTATAAGGGGTTAGTTCAGAACATACAAATTTTTATTTGCGTTCGGTGCGGGTTTACGAACATCGGTGAATTTAAGGATAGTAATGGTAAATTAAATTGGCTACTTAATTTAATAATTTAGGGAAGCTCTAATATTGAGAAGGTTAAGATGTAAGTGGATGTCATAAAGGGATGCAGGCTAGGAGCCTAAAAATAGGAGGGTTGGTCACATTAGAAATAAGGGACACCATAGGATAAAGAATCTAAGCTTGAACTAATCTAATATTCAGTACCTATGAAAATATTAAGTAGTAGCTGCTTAGATCTCCTAAATTTGACAAAAGACCAAATAGGAGTAGCATTCTGTTCATGCATAATTCATTATTTTGGTCTGATGCGACTGCATCACTTACAACATAGAATCTGAAAGATTGAACCATTGTTAACCTCTGTTCGATTACCACTATTTACTGTTTTTAATATAAAATTCTTGTCGTTCACAACACAAATTCTTCCTGGATACCTTCGATCCCATTAAGTTTACAGTCTCAAGCAATTTAAATTAGAAGCTAGTCCTTTGGGTTCGATACTTGAAATACTCCACAATTATTATTTTTAAGATAGTATATGCTTGCATTTAGGCCTCACTTATCTGAAATATTTTGTCATTCATACATTTGGTCGATCACTATGTATATTGTAGTTATTTGTAATTGTAACAAGAGCATGCTTAATATGAGTAGCAATAGGTTTTAGTTATAGTTATTATTCGATTGCTAGCTTCTCTAGGATCATCCAGTAACAAAAGATAACGAAATCTAAGGAATAGGAATACATTAAGTTAGATTTGGCCAATTTAACTTAATGTTCTAATCAATCTAAGAGCTTAATGTAGTTAACTAAATAGGCTTGCGTGTCACTAGACATGTGCATTGGTTTTCTTTAGGGAGTCTGTCTAGCTTTTCCAGACAGTCGATTAGGCTTGATAATTAGATTATCCATGAACTTTTTGCAATTTAAATTCATGTATTTAGTTTTCATGTCAAACAAAATCCAAAACCCTCCGTTTTTACTACTTTCCAAAGACCAATTTAGCTTAAAGAGATTTTATCTTAGGCTCCCTGTGGTTCGTCCCTATTCTTACTACTAAGATTACTTTTTAGTTGAAGTTCTTGATCGGAGATTTGGTAGAAAGCCTCAAGGAGAAAGTTTTTGTTGCCAATGTGAATCGGTCCTTGGAAAGCTTGAAAGGTCTACAAAGTCATGATCGATGGTGACCCCTCTAGTCAATATTGGCAAGAACTTCCCTAAAATGAAGAATGTGATCGAGCCATCCATGAAATAATGGTGCCATCCGTGGGGGTTATTTATTTTCCCCATTGTTTGAGAAAGTGTAACATACTTCATTTACACGGTTATCTACACTGCCTCACCTCCCTCTCTATTTTTTCTTCCCCTTATTTTCATTCTTGTTAACTGTTTGACATCCGTTTACCTCATAAAAATATTACCTCCTTTAGTTAAGATATATAAGATTATGATAAAGAAAGAGAATAATGAAAGTATCGAAAGGACTAGTGGAATATAGTAGCCAAATACGTCCTTTCACTCCATGTTTTCCGATGTGGGATCAATACTTACGTGCTTTCCCTTAACTCCATATTCCTCCATCACTCAAACATTCATAATTTTCACACAAACAAACATCCACATCAATTTCACTATTTAGCTTACTCAACATTCAATTCTTATGCTTAGTTTCTCAACTTTCAACGCTTCTTAAATGTAGACAAAAACTCAACACTTGATTTTATTTTTGAAATTTGACTTTTGAGTTCTAATATCTTTTTAATTAAAAAGGTGAAAAGCTAATTATGAAAACAAGCATAATTTTTTTCTTTTTTTTAAAAAGTTAATAAACTGGTATTATTAAATTCTGATACATTTTATTCTTATTGCCTAGATGGCTTCCTTAAGAAGTAGGCTTTATGGTATTATTTTTTTTGCCTTTGCCTAAAACCAACAAATTCTGTTGGAATAAATTGTATATAACTCATTAGGATTGCATCTTTTCAATTCCATTTGTTCTTTGATGAATAATTGCATCATTTCATAAATAGTTAATTGAAGATAGAACATGACTATCTGAATGGCTACAATTTAGTCTATAAATATGTCATTTCTTCAATTTATTTTCTCAACGTTTTCCATAGCATTTTATTCCTTTAAAATTCTCCCCATTTCAAAATTTGTCGAAGAAGTTTGGTATATCCATAAAGTTTAGTTCATTAATCTTGTAGACGTGGTACTACATCCATAGGCAAGGTAATCTATTTTATCCTGGGAGACAATTACTTACTAAACTCAAGTATTAGGGTGAGTAAATTTATTTTAACAAAACAACGTGAAGTCGTTAGACTCAAATAGTTTATTATATATGAATGTTGTGGTTTTATAGTTTTTGTGATATGCTCAATCACAATCTTAAAGACAAATTTGGAATTTAATTCATATAATCTGAGACTGAAATTGTACAACCTTACAAGTTTTGTTTTGTGGTACTGTACACACAATTATGGTTTTCAGTGAATCGTATGAACAGTTTAACAATTCTGGTGTTTTGTGACTTTTGTATTAAGGTTGTTATAAATCTCAGATTTCTTGTATTTCATAAGATTGGTTTTCATTTAACCAATTATCTTAAAGATTTTGTATTGCTTCGGTTGGAAACGGTAGGATCCCTTAGAACGACGAACAGTAAATCGTCATGGCACGACGGTCAGTAAATCGTCATGGCACAACGGTTAAGCGAAGAGCAAAACCTGCAAAACAGAAACTCGTTATAGGTTGAGTAGCAGAACTCACTCTCTTTTCGACTTTTCACGGCTCTGCCCTTGTGTGCAAATAGGTCTGAAAAATGCCATGTCATCCCTAGGATGAAACAACCAAAAGAAACCGATCGAAAATGCACCGTTACCGACTGGAACATACACCCTTTCTAAACTCATTGCTCGGAAAGCTAAGATGGAGGAGGAGAGGAAAAATGAAGAATGAATTCTGCTTTTCAAACTGCTGAAGGTCACGCCTTTTATAGGCCTTCAGCGTCGAACTGTAGGGAGCGAAAACGGCTCTCCACCATAGAACGTGCGCAGATGGGACGGAACGGGCAGACAAAGTGGAACGGGCGGCCGAAATGGAACTGGCAAGACCGTTTCCTCCCTTTTTTCGGTTTAAAAAAATAAAAATAAATAAAAAATAATATTTATATTAAAATTAATAATCACACACGCCTTGTCCGACCGGACGGTGGTGGCACGCATGTGAGACGTCCACCGAACCTACATCGGATTTGGACCAAAAAATTGGTTCCCTCTTGTTTTGGAAGTTAAATTTTCACTGAACACGATAATTATATTCGTATAATCTGAATTTTAATACAATGGGTGAATCTTCTCAGTATTTCTAATAATGCTATAAGATTTTATGTGTATTTGTTGGTTTAAATATTGAAATATATGCACTAAGATCATTTTTTTTTTTTTTTGAAGTGTTCACCATAAGGCCGTACGATGATATACATAATTGTTATTTAGTGCATCAATTGTTGAAATTCGTTGGAGAGATTGCAATTGACGTTCAAGTCTAATCAATTCTGTTTTGTTCACATATTTTATATATTCTGTTTAGATATTTTTTTTTAATTCTGTGTTTCAATGTCAACGGTAGAATAGTTTAACGTTGATTTGTTTTGTATTTTATCTTATGTTGATTCTGTTTTATCTAGTGTTTGTTTATATGTTCTGTACATGTTTGAATTATTTTCAGTTGTTTAATAATTTATTTAGTTTGATTTATTTGTATCGAACATATGACATCAACCAATTTCAATTCTGATCCCTATTATTGGTGTTGTCCGTGGGAGAAACCTGAAAATTTTGGTGGTGTTGATTTCAAACGTTGTCAACTATCTCACCACCTTAAATTTGATAAAACTTCTCAAAGATGATGCTTCTATTTTATCTGAGAGAGGAATTGACAAAAAAATGCAACTTGTAGTTGATGCATGGAAGCATGTAGAACATCTTTGCAAGAATTACATTTTGAAAGAATTGGACACAATGTATATAGTGGTGTTGATTCAACAAAAAATCTCTGAAATTTACTGGAGAAGAAATACAAATTGAAGTTACCGATTCAGAGAAATTTATAGTCGGCAAATTTCTTGACTTCGAAATGGTAGATTCTAAAATAGTGATCAGTTAGATTCAAAAAATCCAAGTAATTCTACATGATATACATGCTGCAAATATGACTTTGAGTGAATGTTTTAGGTAGCAGCAATAATAGAAATGAAGAGACTTCAAAAATTATCTCAAGAATAAATGCAAGGAGATAAAACTTGAAGAACTTGTGGTCTACCTTGGAATTGAAAAGAACGATAGAAAACAGAAAAATGTTCTATTGATGGTGCTAGAGACCTTAAAGCCAATATTGTGGAAAACATACCACAGAGTAACAAGAAAAGGAAGTTTTCTGGTGAAGGGTTCGAGTAAAAAACAACGATCCACAAGAAAGTTCAATGGCAAATGCTACAATTGCAACAAAATGGGACATCAATCTAAGGATTGTCGTAAGTCAAAAAATTTTCAACGTAAAAATACACAAGCTCATATCACAGAAGTTGATGAAGATTCAGAGTCATTTCAGAATTCAATATGGTGGACAATTCCAAGGAATGGTGGGTAGATACTGTCGCAACTCGTTATACTTGTGCCAATAAGAATATGTTCACATCCTATGTGCCAGTTTCTAGTGGAGAACAATTATTTATGAACATTTCTTCTACTTCAAAGGTTGAGGGATAAGGGAAAGTTGTTCTTAAAATGACTTATGACAAAGAGCTCATTCTCAACAATGTGCTTCATGTTCCTGATATTCGCAAGAATTTAGTCTCTGGTTTATTGCTTAGCAAGAATGGCTTCAAGTTGGTCTGTGTATCTGATAAGTTTGTATTTTCAAGAATGATATGTATGTTGGAAAGGGTTATTTGAGTGATGGTTTGTGTAAGTTAAATGTACTCATAGTTGTACCCAAAAGTATTAATAATAATAAAGTTTCTTCTTTTACTTATATCATTGAGTCATTTGTCTGGCATGGTAGACCCACATGTCAATTTCAATTATTTGCATAAGCTAATTAATATGAATTTAATTTCAATTATTTGCATAAGCTAATTAATATGAATTTAATTTCAATTATTGGCATGGTAGACCCACATGGTAGACCCACATGTCAATTTCAATTCTTTTGCTTATATCTTTTGCTTAAATCATAAATGTGAGTTGCATGTGGAATAAAAAATGACTAAAACACCTTTTCCTTCAACTGATAGAGTTACTAAACACTTAGGGTTAATTTATAGTGATATTTGTGACTTGAAATTTGTGCAAACTAGGGGTGTGAAAATGTATTTTATTACTTTCGTAGATAATTGCACAAGATATTGTTATGTTTATCTGTTGAGAAGCAAAGATGAGGTAATTGAAATGTTTAAACATTATAAAAATGAGGTTGAGACTCAACTAAGCACAAGGGTTAAGGTAATAAAAAGCGATAGAGGTGGTGAATATGATTCTCATTTTGAACAATCTTGTTTAGAACATGGCATCATTCACCAGACTACTATTACTTACTCACCTCAATCAAATGGAGTTGGTGAACATAAAAACCGAACACTTAAGAAAATGTGAATGCAATGCTTATAAGTTCATGTTTACCTCAAAACTCGTGGGGGGAAATTCTGTTAATGGTAAATTACCTATTAAATAGAATACCTCATAAGAAGTCATAAACCATTCCATATGAAGAATAGAAAGGAAGGAAGCCATCATACAAATACTTAAAAGTGGGAGTGCCTAGTAAAGGTTGCAGTACCTAAACCTAAAATGATTAAAATACGACAAAAAACTATTGATTGCATATACATTGGTTATGCTAGCAATAGTTGTGTGTATCGATTTCTAGTATATAAATCGGATATTTCAAATATACATGTTATTATAATCATGGAATCGAGGAATGCAACATTCTTTGAAAATATTTTTCCATATAACATGTCCTGTGAAGCAAATTTACAAAAACGTCTTCTTGATACTATAACGAGTGAAACTCAAAATAGATCAAATATTGAGTAAATAAGATAGAGGAACTCAAATAAAGTAAAAGCATGAGGATCTCAAAATTATTTGGGTCTATTTTTTGACATATTTGTTAGAGAATGAACCTCAAACATTTAAGAAGGTTATGTCCTCTCCAGAAGCTCTATATCGGAAAGAAACTGCGAATAGTGAAATTAAGTCCATTATACATAATTTGTAACAACCCACATTTGTCCGCATACACTACAGAAAATTAAATGTTAAATGTTAAGCAGAACGAAATTTTATTTAAAGGGGTGGTAAATGTAATACCCTAATCCTAATTTTGAAAGCAAGAAAACAAATAAAATATATAATTAAGAATGAAAAATATATAAACTTAATAGGATAATCGGGTGGAAATTTAGAATTGGAAAAAAAATAAGAAATTTATTAATTATCCAAAAATAATGAATAAGGGGGCAGAATCAGGGAGGATTAATTAGAAGTTGGACGCTAGCTAATTCAGGAGACAAAGGGCAGTAGATAACTTTTTGTTTGGGCACTGCTCATTGGAAGAATTGGAGGTGAATTAATTGCCCATATACTCTTAAAATTTGAAAGAGTTAAAACGGGGAAGTGGAATCCACAAGCAGTGAAGGCAACCCACGCGTAAAAACTAGTGAGATTGGAGAGAGCGAGAGTGGAGAGAACGAGATTCTTAGCGAGACAGTGGGAGAGAGCGGGAGCGAGAGTCACAAGAGCCAAACCAGCGAGAAAGCTGGAGAGAGCGAGATTTTGAGAACAGAAAGAGCGAGATTTGGATAGAAGCGTGGATTATGCGTTGAATTTGGCCACGATCTTATAGATTATACATGGAGAACCCTAAAATTGAATACAAACAAAGGTTGAAGACGTAAGGGCAAACGTTAGCCAAAATTAGGTGTCTTATTAATAGAAATTCTTAAACCTAAGTAATTTTAAATAAGCCATTTGTAGGATGAGTTGTCACACAGAGAAGAGCTGGAAATGGCTATAAATAGGAGACTTTGGGCTGGAAGTTAAACTCATTCTACAAAAAACTCAGTAGTAAAAATCGTGTGAAAAGGGTGAAGTAATTCTGTTAGTTAGAAAGAGGAAACGCGAGGGAAGTGCTGCCCAAATTTCCTTCTGATTTAAGAGGAAAAGCTCTACTGATTAAACCATAAGGAATAATAAGGAATAACTAGGATCGTAGTCAAGGTAACTAGTTTGTCTCACCCTCTCTTTAAGTGTTTCATGGTAGTATACCTTTAATATGTTGCATAATTATGTTATTGTTATGTTGCATTACATGTTTAAAATATGTTTATCGACAAGGGACCTCATGCATTATGTTTGTTCATAAGATTAAATTTTAATTAGATAAAGGTTATGCTTCTAGGGTTAGCAGGGCATGTATGGTTGCATCCCTCTAGACCCACTTCTATGTCAAGTTTATGATAGGGACTAACAGGGTATGTATGGTTGCACCCCTCTAGTCCAAACTTACGTTTATGTTAATGGTTGATATTGGATGCGACTCTGGTCCTACTGACTGCATAACCCGCTAATCATCAGATGAGTTAGTTTCCGCCTAAGTCCTCATTTTTCTATCAGGGCGGAGAAATTTACGTTAGAAGCATAACCGACCACCACATGTTATTATATGTTTTCGGTCCCAATCATATGTTTTCAGAACATATTGCATGTGATTGTGCATTTGGTCATTACCCTATGTGAGAACTACTTACTGGGTATATTATATACTCATCCTATTTTTACAGATCTTGTAGGTAAGGACACAGCATAGGTGGCAGAACTAGACGTCGCTTAAATGGCCAACCATCAAACTCACTATTATAGGCATGTGCATTTTTGTATCTCTATGCTAATGTTTTATGGATCCTGGTGTTTTGTAAAATAAACTTTTTATATAGTTTTCTACCTAATTAATAAAACCTTAGATATGTTCTTTTGAGATTTTTTACCAAAACTCATCTCATAATAGAAAAGTCTAAGCATACATGTCGTAGCGGTCGGACCATAATATATAAAGATCCGATCGTTACATAATCACACTTGGGAATTAGTTGATCTTCCACTAGGATGTAAATCACTTGGATGTAAGTAGATTTTTAAATGGAAAATGAAGACAAATGGATCAATAAATAAATACAAGGCTAGATTTATAGCCAAAGGTTACAACCATGAACGACTTGACTATTTTGATACTTACTCACCAGTTACTAGGATTACTTCCATTCGCATGCTCATAGCAATATCAGTTTTGCATGGGATTGAGATACATCAGATGGATGTAAAGACAACCTTTTTAAATGGTGAGCTAGATGAAGAGATCTACATGCAACAACCTGAATGGTTTGTTTCCCTTGGTCAAAAAACAAAAGTTTGCAAATTAATAAGGTCTCTTTATGGATTAAAACAAACACCAAAATAATGGCATGAAAAATTTGACAATGTGATGTTGGCAGATGGCTTTAAAATTAATGAATGCGATAAATGTGTATATGCCAAATGAAATAAGGATGACTATGCCATTTTGGGCTTGTATGTTGATGATATGCTAATTATAGGTAGCAATATCAATATCATTAAGGTTACTAAACAAATGTTAGACAATAAATATTAGATGAAAGATATGGGTGTCACATATGTTATTTTATGAATTAAAATTTCTAGAACCCCACAAGAGTTATTGTTGTCTTAGTCGCATTTCATTGATAAAATACTTGAGAAATTTAAAAAACATGATGACATTGGGATAACAAAGACCCCAATAGATACTAGTCTTCATTTAACTAAAAATAATGGTGATAATATAGCACAACTAGAATACTCTTGCATAGCTGACAGTTTAATGTATGTTATGAGTTATACACATTCAGTTATAGCATATGCTGTAAGCAAGCTAAGCCATTATACGAGCAATCCAAATAAAGATCATTGGAAAACTATATTGAGAATTTTAGGATACCTAAAGCACACTAACAATTATGGCTCACACTATACTAGATATCCTACTGTACTTGAAGGCTATTCTGATGCTAATTGGATATCTAGTACTAAAGACTCAAAATCCACACGTGGTTACATTTTCAATCTTAGAGGTGGAGTTCTATCTTGGAAATCTTTCAAACAAACATGTATAGCACGATGGACAATGGAATCTAAATTTATAGCTTTAGACAAGGTTGGAGAAGAAGTAGAATGGCTTCAATTTTTTTCGGAAGACATTCCAAATTGGTCTAAGACAGTGCCTGCAATATATATGCATAATATAGCCAAACAACTATTGGAAGGGCACAAATATTATTTATATTGGTCGTCTTGACATATACGTCGGAGACATAATGCAATTAGACAACTACCCTCTAGTAGAATTATCACAATTGACTTTGTAAAGTCAAAAGACAATATTGCGGATCCACTTACTAAATACCTAACTAGAGGGTTGGTTGCAAGTTCATCAAGAAAAATGAGATTAAAACCTATAATATAAAGTTAAGCAGAGAGGCAACCCAACCTAGTTGACTAGAGATCCCAAGATCTAGGTTCAATAGGCAAACCGATCTTTAGACAACTTAATGAGCACTGCGTTGAAATTGATCCCTACCCATTCTAAGGATGATGAGACAGAGCTAGTGTCATTTTAGAGTAAGCACTATGCCTTTACTAGTTTCTATAAGTAGTTAAGTAATTATTTTTGAAAAGATCATATATAGGAATCACCTATGTGAATATGAAAGGACCGCTTCTAGGAGAATTTTAAGGTGAATTCTCTAAAACACTCATGAGACCAGACAGTGTGCAAGGCTAAAACGAACACATTTATGAGAATAAACGTTGTTAAAACTGTGTGACCTTATTGTCTTAGTTTACTCTAGAACGATTGATAGTTTAAGACATCAAGTCCAGTGATTAACCAAGTAAACTTGATTGACGTTCACTAGGGAAAATTCAAAGTTTTTACTTCTTATCTTGATGTAGGTTCTTCATTAGAAAATATCGAACATTTTTCTCTGTCTTCTATCTTAATTTGTCAATTTACCATTTATGTGGGGAGGGATTATTGGAATAAATGGTATATAACTCTTCATGTAGGGTTGTATCTTTTCAATTCCACAAGTTGTGTTCCTTCATGAATGATTGAATCGTTTCTTAAATAACTAAATTGAAGAAAGGACATGACTATTCAAATGGCCACGAGTTAGTCTATAAATATGTCCTTTCTTCAATTTGTTTTCTCAACGTTTTTCATTGCATTTCTTCCTTTAAAATTCTCTCCATTTCAAAATTTGCTGAAGAAGTTCACTATATCCATAAAGTTTAATTCGTTGATTTTGTGGTCGTGGTGCTACATCCATAGGAAAGGTAATTTGTCCTATCCTGGGAGATAATGACTCTCTAAACTCAGGCACTAGAGTAGATTTTTCTTAAGGAGATAAGTAAAGTCGTTGAACGCATATAGTTTCTTGTATATGAATGTTGTGATTTTATGTGTTTTTGTGTTCTGTTCACTAACAAACCCTTAATTTACTTCATTTCATGGCAGAAATGATTGGAGGATCTGTTTACTAGAATTGAAGTTATGCAAAAACAATACAGTGAAATATGTATAATGATGACAGACTAATCAAATTATCAGGCACGTCATGAAGAAACTATACATGGTAACAAAACAAAAATCATCAATATTAATTCATGTGTAATCCTGGAAATTCTTAGTAATTGATTGCACATACAATAATGAGAATATCAATAAATTAATTTCATCAATCCATTAAATTGATTTATATATTTAGACTTCATCAATGATGAACGATGTCGTTTTGATCGATTATGACAAATTTCTTTAAGCATAATTATATTTCACACGTGTTTAATTATAGTAGATAATTACGAAGAGTTTGGGAAAGAGAGTGAAATTGTTAAGTATGAAGCTTTTGTGAAGTCCTAAGGTCTAGAGAGTAAAGAGTTATTAAGACATAGAATTGATGTTCTTTAATCATGGACACACAAATTTCTTAGGCCAAACAAAAGGCGGAGTTCCTTCAACTCCAAATTCTGGAGCTAAACACCCCTGAATATTTAGGAATAAATTTGAAAAAAAAAATGATTTTAAAATAAGATTAATTTTTTGATAAACACCTTTGAAAAAAAATTAAAATTTATGTGTTTATAGCATGTCTCATTGAGTTATTTAGATTATCAAAAGTGGTTTTCTTTGTAAAAAAAAAAATTTAAAAATAAGTCATTCAAAAGACCGTATCACTTTAAAAATCTCTTCTGTTTTTTCTTTTCTTTTTCTTAAGAAACAATTGAATAAAATAAAAACATATTTATAATTGATAGAATCAAATATAGTTCAGCCGAATAAATTTGTCATTTAAAATAATTTTTAAACAAAAGATAGCATGTAATAACATTTTTAATAAAAATATTTTTTTTTCAAAAAAGTGTTTAAATTAGAAGGTATACCGAACACTTGTGAGATTATTGAACTTTAAATGTCTAGCCCCAAATAAAAACAAAGATGTATCTTACTCATAGTAAGATTGTTTATTTCCATTATTGTGCCCTAGAATTTGTTTTCCACAGCTTTTACTTGATCATTTTCTATTTTTCGCTCAAATTTCATAAAGAAATATTTATTGATTACTACAAATAAAACGAAACAAAAACAACTACAAATGCAACATCATAGTTGAAATTTACATTATTTATAGAACAAGTTAGAAACATAAAAAGGCCCTTTAGCCTTTTGAGTTCAAACCCTAATAAGCATTGAGGAATCTAGTTTGAGAAATTAAAGACAAACCCCAACATAAATCCTTTCAAGGGAAAAGGGTATTATTTGACCAAAAAGCACCATGGTTATCATCCTCCCCAAAACTAGGAAGTTGAATCACATCATCACCAATATTGAATTTCATTTGGTCTTCATCATCAACTCCTCGACTCATCATCTCCATGAACCACGACGGCTCCCTTGTTGCCGCACGCATCGATTGGTTCACCCTAAGCAACTCCATCCTCTTGCCAACATCAGCCACTTTTTGATCAACCAACCAACCCAGGTCATTCAAATCAATGACATTGAGATCTGGCGGTGGCGTCCCTCCAGCAGCGAGGCTCTGAAACATTAGCCGGGCTATCTCCTTCTCACGATTCTCCCTCTGTAGCTTCTTGAGCTGGTCCGTGGCCTTGGCAATGCGGTCGCAGAGGTAGGTCTCTTGGTTGACCATCTTCTTGCATTGCTCCATCTCTGGTAGGCTTTTAAACTTAGAGAGAACCCTCTGGAGGCCCAGGGCGGAGGGCCATAGGTCAGGTTGGGAATTGAAGGGGTTGAAGATTATGGCACATGCCTCAATCCCACACAGAGTGGTGAGCTCATTCAGCTTCTTCAATAGACCCTTTTTCCTTTTATTGAATGTGGCTTTTCTGGCTGTGTCATTTGTGATGTATGCGAGTTTCACCTTCTTCCTTGTCATGACCAAAAAAAAATGGAAATGGAGAAATGGGTTTTGGTGTTTGTGTTGTGTTTTGTGTGCTTTATGTTTTCTCTTTGTTGTCCCTCATGGGTGTTGCTATTTATACTAAATTAAGACTCCCAAAAGTTTAGATAAGGTGTAGAAAAGTCTAATATGATATATAATAAAATGTCTTATTTTACATCATGTTTCAATGATTGTTGTGATGATCTTTAGACCTTTGAGTTCCAGTCTCCATTCTTTTTGTAGTGAATATAGTGTCAATTAGATTTAGTAAAACGAGCTATGCACTGTCACACCGTTCTAAGTCGTTGCTATATATTCATTTTAGATTTCAAATTTTTAATCCAAAATTCTAATGATCCACCCTAAGTATAGTCTGACAAAATTTATGAAAGGTCAATTGTACGAAAATTACAAAGTTTAAGATTTTCTTTTTGAAATTTAGCTGTTAACATATTGTATACGACCAAAAAGTCAAAGATTCAAATATTTTCACTTTACATGTTGCTCTATTTTATAAATCATGCATAAGTTTACAAATAAAACTAATATTTATTTATAAGCATACATCTAGTTTAATTTTCCAAATCTTGGATAAAGTTTTGGGTCAAATTAAGACTCTAGGTGGAAGTGACGTTATAAGTTTGATTTTAAAAAAACCAAATTGTTACTAAATAAATTTTTTAATTGAATTCTTTTAAAGATTTTTGGTAATACATTCATGAGTTTTCCTTTTCTTTTTCCCTCTTCTTTATCACTAATGAAATCTTAACAGAGAGATTCGAGTTATATATTCTTTTAGTACAACAAATCTTTCCATCTTAAGAAAAGTATAAGTAGTATATACTTTTCTTTTTCCTTTGGTGAGATTGATATGTACTTTATCTATTAAGCTTCAATTATTATTTAGAAGTTAATTTTTGACATATAGAAGATGTATTAGTATTTAATAGGTTATATTAATAAAAAAGAGTATTTGATTCCATAACTAAAGAATATACACAAAATGATATCTCGGGAAGATAGTATTTTATAGTAATATTATTAAAATGATTTTTATTAGGAAAATTTTGGTTTTCGTTTGACAACTTATCATCTATAATTATTTCTTAGCTATGCATATCAAATATGAAATCTCCCCACCTTGGTTGTATTATTTTACTCATTATATTAAATATGGCTAATTAATTTTTGGCAATGACACAAGACATACCATTTTTGGAGTTTGAATATATGTTTATTTATATTTAATTAATTACTCTTCAAAGTTTTATATTTTAAATTTTTATTTGATACGGTACGAGAAATTATGAAATATTATTCTAAGATAATATGAGAGGATGTGATGTTACAAATATCAACCAACTTGCTTAATTGATGTAAAAAGATTTTCATAGTTTTAATTATCATTTATCATGCACAAATCATAACATCATCTTCTCATATTGCCTTGGAATATTAACTATTTAGATATTTGTTTTAATGGTAATTTGTTTTAGTTACCATTTTCATAGTTATAATTACCAATAATTATTTTCATAATTTAATTACCATTTTAATGTGAAAATATTTTGATAGTTTTAATACATTTTGGGGTAATGCTACGGTTGGTTGTATATCATTTTTGTTTTCTTGTTTTTAATTAATAGAAATATAGTAATTAAATTATGCTTATGTCGACATATATATATAAAAAAAAATAGTAAAGATAATTTAGATATTACATAATAAAATTTTAGATAAAATGGTCCAAAGAAGGTTTTCCATCTACCTTTAATATAGTAAGGAGTCATAATTTTATAAATATTTTCAAATTACATTCCGATCCAACATTTCAAAAATAAAATATCACATAAACAACTTCATTGTGCAATAAAATTAATTTCTTGGCCTAAAAAGTTAAATAAAAAAATTCTTACAATACAAATTGACATATATGGAATATGGGATGTATTTACTTCCTGTCATAATTTAAAATATTAAAATATTATATGCACGACTAATTTAGCATTATCACATACAAATAACCTTTTTTTTAAAAAAAACATAAATAAGTTACAATTTTATTTATATTTTTTCAAAACGATAATAAAGTATAGAGATTTGAACCTTCAATCTCAAAAGGAATATACATGTTAATTAACTTGTTGAGTTATACTCACGTAGACATAAAATAACTACAGTTAGTTAAAACTTACAAATCCTATTCATACATTTATCATCGACCTGTATACACTAAATATATGTATTAACATTATTTTACTCTTTAATATAAGTTATATAAATCAAGCAAACATAAGTTAATTTATTATACCAAAGCTAATATATAATTTATTTCCATTGGTTAAATTTAATCATTAAAATTAAAATTTTCATTTAAGGCATCAAAACTTGATGCCATACGAATGTGATAGCAAATACGAGTCTCTTAAGCAACGAACATAAATTTATATATTTATGTTAAACATGAATCAAATTAATGTCTTTCAAAAAACAATTTAAAGCCTCACTCTGATAATTACAACGCAATATTCTAAAAACAAAATAAATATGCAAAAGAAAGTTATTTGACCAGATATATATTTTAAATATTTCACTCAAATTATTTAAAATTAAATATTACCACGTGCAAGCACGTGATAATATATTAGTACTTTAAAATGTATCCATTTTGATTCATTCATTTTCTTTTTTCATTCTTTCAATCATAAAATATGCACAAAACTACACTCAATATATATATTTTTTTTAAATGAAGTCGTAATTACAATAGTCTTTGTTTGGATTGCAGACTCTTTTAATCTATGTTATAATTTTATGTGTTTGAGGTGTAGGTTATTTTACTCTAACATTAAGCATTTTGTTAGAATGTTTTGAATATGATATCTGACTCTTTAAACGATCAAATTATGGGGGAGTGCAGTATATAAACTTTGATCAAACTTTATTGGCACTATTTAAACACTAAATGATAGGTGGCCTTGTATGCTAGAATTGAAGTTATAATATTGTGAAATGTGCAAAATGGTAACAAACTAATTAAAATATCCTACATCATGAAGAAACTCTATAAAATAACAAAATAAATAACCAATATTAATTCATGTGTAAATCCTAGAAATTCTTAGTAATTGATTGCACATACAATGAAAATATCCATAAATTAATTTCATCAATCAATCAGATTGATTTTTATAGTATGTCTAAGTCAATGATGAATGATATCGTTTGGATCATTAAGATAAACTTCATTTAGCATAATGCTATATCACACATGTTTAATTGTGATAGATAAATTAGAGGTGTTTGGGGTCAAAATAAGTAAAGTTGTTAAGTTTGAAGAGTTTATGAAGTTGTGGGTTTACTATAGAAGAAGTTAATAAGATTGACATTGATGGTTTTTAGTCATGGGTGTTGAGAACATCCTTAGCGGCCTAATCTCAAGCCTCAAGTATCTAGTTTCAGAGTAGAAAGGAAATAGATCTCTCCAATTGGGATAAGGAAGACCTCTCGGACTCAACTATAAATATAACATGACAACCCCATAAAAGGTAAGCTTATCTCCTCCCTAAAGCTACTTGCCTCGACATTTGTACAAAGTATTGATTTAAGCATTAGAGTGTTTGTGGCAAGCACCACACCGGTGTGTTACTCTTTTGATTGCCTTGCAGGTAATTTCCTCTCCTAAAATTGTAACGACCCGACCCCCTAGGACTTAAGTTAGGCCGTTACTAAATACATGTATGCATGAAATTTAAATCGACACTCTTTTATGGTGAAATAAATGCTAAATAAATAAAGTAAGTTTTAAAGACTTTCATTAAATTCAAATATTAAAAGCAACAATAGGGTACCCAAAAAATCATAAATGATAATAAATAAGTCGGAAAACGATTCTTAATAGTAAGTTTCAACATCAGAACTAAAAGTTAAGAAAACATGAAAAGAAATCTAAATCTCATAAGCGGAAGCATAAAACTAGTCCCAGTGGCTTAATCATGAATTCCGCTTGTCCATCGCCGGTGCATCTCTACCTTTACCTGAAACAACAACATGAGAAAGAATGAGTATAAAATACTCAGTAAGTAACCCCACTACTGGGGTCAGGTTACGCATCTATGTTCTCTAGATGCCTACCTCTGGAGGAACATATAAACTGTCCTAGTCCTCATGAGACCCATACATACATGAAAAATCGATTTCTATCCTACTGTAGTTAAATATGCCCACTACCTCTGGTGAATCTCGAAGGAAATACAAGCTGGTGAATCCCGAAGGAAACACAAGATGGTGAATCCCGAAGGAGACACAAGCTAGTGAATCCCGAAGGAGACACAAACTGGTGAATCTCGAAGGAGACACAATCTGGTGAATCTTGAAGGAAACACAAACTGGTGAATCTCGAAGGAAACATAAACTAGTGAATCTCGAAGGAGACACAATCTGGTGAATCCCGAAGGAAACACAAACTGGTGAATCCCAAAGAAAACACAAATTTGTGAATCCCGAAGGAGGCACAATCTCTAGTGGGCATCTAACTAATCAATAAAGACACTATCATAGTCTTAACAACAAAACTATCACAATATGGTTCTATGACATATATATACATCTCAACATCCTCATATCAAATATAACCTCATGAAATCAAATATCACCTCAAGCTAGAATTCAAGTATCTACGTGCATAAATAAATCTTTTAGATTTCATACAAGAATATACATCGGTTATACTATACTATCAGTCTATCATGCTGTCATTCTGCCAAACATTCATCTATCATGCTAGCATACATCCAGTATCTGGCCCATGGACAGTTCTAGTAGTAAGATTACTTACCTTAAATTTGGTCACAATTTAATCTAAGTTATTAACCCTTTTACAACTCTTGGAAGGCTTTGAATCCACCCTATAACATACATTACAAATATTAATTTAGCACCCCTGGTCCAAAAATAACAAATCCAAAGTTCTAAACTCATCTTTGGGGTCTAAATCCAATTAACCAAATTATTTAAAGATCTTCAATTTAAATTTACCTAAATCGAAAATCCACAGATAATCTCAGACAGCCAACGAAACCAACAACTCCAAGTAAGATCCTGACATAAGAACGCAACCAAGTTTTAAAATTAAAACCAAGGCCTAATCACACATACTCCAAGTACTACCAAAAAATCCGGGTATACTCATCTAAGGTGGGATATGAGCCGCACCAAATCTACTAAAACAATTCCAACTTCACCTAACAACACCTTACTACCTTCAAGAACATGAATCCAAAGTTGACACATAAAGGCCTCAATCGATTGGTGACAAAAGTAAATGGGCAGTCAAGAATCAACTGGAAACAACCCCAAACCGCAGAAATCTTACCCAAGTTGATAAATCTAATGATGGCACAAGCAACAACGGCGGCGACAGGAGCTGGGTGGCATCGGATAGACGTGGCTGGCTGGTGGAGGCTCTGGTCGACGACGAATTGAAGAGAAAAGGGGCAACGCTTAAGGTCGCAGCTGGTACAGGTGGTGGCGCGACAAATTGAGCGGCGGAAGGACTCGCAGCTCGGACACGGGCGGCATCGGCGTGGGAGGCCGAAGTAGGATCTGGGCGACGCGAACGGCTGAGATGTGAAGAGGCCGAAGTCGGATCTGGGCTGGCGGTCGAGGTTAGTGGCGAGCGGCGGGGAGATCTGGGCAGATGGTCGAGGTCGACGGTGAGAAGGACCGCGGCTGGCGAAAAAATAGGGGAGGAGGGTTATAAAATAATAATAATAATAATAATAAACTAAAAAGGAAATAAATATAAACTATATTTTATTCTTTTCCTTATTTTACTTTATACTATTAAATTTCTTTCCTTCTCAAAAAGAAATTAATTCCTGCCGTTATTTCCAAATTGAATAATTTCATGCCAACAATTAAATTTCCGCACTTATATTTGAAGTCCAAAATTTCAAAAATGCCCTCCAAATAATAAAAATGACTGAAATTACATTATTATTAAAAAAATATGGGGTGTTACATTCTTCCCTCCTCAAAGAACTTTCATCCTCGAAAGTTCATTCTTGGAAAAGCTCCGGGTACTAGGCTTTCATCTCATCTTCTCACTCCCAAGTAGCCTCCTTGAACTGGTGATTCTGCCACAAGACTTTAACAAATGCAATTTCCCAGCTGCGCAATATCTTTACTTCTCTGGCGAGGATCTCTATAGTTTTCTCTTCGTAGCTCAAGTTGTCATTCAACTGCAAGGATTCGAAGTCAACTACATGGGATGGGTCTGTCACATCCTTATCATCGAAACATGGAAGACATTATGAACTGAAGACAGTGCTGGGGACAATGCCAAACGGTAAGCTACAGGGCCAACTCGTTCCAAGATCTCGAAAGGTCCAATGAACCTCAGACTCACTTCCCTTTCCTGCCAAACCTCAGAATACCCTTCATGGGTACCACTTTTAAGAACACTTTCACACCAGTCTCAAATTCCAGGTCCTTACGTCTTCCATCGGCATAGCTCTTCTATCTACTCTGAGCTGTTTGCATACGAGCCTTGATCTTCTGCATTGCCTCATTTGTGGTCTGCACTAATTCAAGTCTTAATAATTTCCTCTCTCCAACCTCATCCCAACACACAGGGGACCTACAACTCTTCCCATATAGAGCCTCAAATGGTGACATCTCAATAGTGGACTGGTAGCTGTTATTATAATCAAACTCCATTAAATGTAAGTGAGCATCCCAGCTTCTTGAAAACTCTATGGCACAGGCACACAACATGTTTTCCAATATCTGATTCAGTTGCTTTGTCTGCCCATCAGTCTGTAGGTGGAAAGTTGTACTGAAATCTAACCGGGTCCCCAAAGCTGCTTGAAGACTTTTCCAGAAGTTAGACGTGAAACGAGGGCCTCTGTCCGACATGATGGACACAGGCACTCTGTGCAATCTCACCATCTTCTTCATGTATATCTATGCCCATTTATTTACAGAAAATGTGGACTTCCTGAGTATGAAATATGCTAACTTTGTAAGTCTGTCCACCATAACCCATACCACAGTGAAACCTTTGACTGTCCGTGGCAACCCTCGATGAAGTCCATAGACACATGCTCCCATTTTCATTCTGGTACACTCAATGGTTGTAACAAGCCTGCTGGTTTTTGCCTCGGGGCTTTCATCTGCTGGCACACCAAGTACTTACTGACAAACTCTGCAATCTCTCTTTTCATATCATTCCACCAGTAGTAACGTTTCAAGTCCTGATACATCTTGGTGCTGCCGGGGTGAATCGAAAATAAGGAACTATAAGTCTTTGACAACAACTCATCTTTAATATCACTAACTGTTGGCACGCACAAACATCTCTGATAAAGGAGGCCACCTTCCGTTGATACTGAGAATTCGCCATCCTGGCCTGACTCCACCCTATGAACTCTCTCCTTCAGATAAGGGTCACATTTTGTTGAGGTGTATATTTGACTGTTTTGTACTTAGAAATAGCTATTTCTTTACAAAACTTATTAAATTCTTCACTACAAAATTTCAGCCCATTATCTGTCCTTAGGTATTTAATTTCTTTAGAGGTTTGCTTCTCAATCATGAGTTTCTATTCTTTAAATTTATCAAACACTTGGTCTTTAGATTTAAGAAAGAAAACCCAACTTTTTCTTGAGAAGTCATCGGTAAAAGAAAGTAAGTACTTTGAGCCACTTAGCCTAGGTGTTGGGGTTGGCTCCCAAAGATCTGAGTGAATGTAGCCAAGAATGACCTTTGTTGAGTGTTGAGCCTTAGTAAAATTGTGCCTAGTAGCTTTTCCCAAAACACAATGTTCACAAAAAGTTCGCTGGTTTGAAATTCCCTTGGGTAACACACCCTATTTGGCTAGAACTTCCAGCTCTTTAGGACTAATATGAGATAACCTCTTATGTCATAGGTTAGCTTCTGTCAGTTCATTAAGAGTTACAACATATGCTTCTGTCATTATTTCTACTTCTTTGACCACAAATAAGTCATTAATCTTCTCCCCAACAAGAACCATCTTAAAATCTTTGAGATCTTCAAGAGTTCCCCTTTTTCTCTCTGTATTCACACCTAACTGCATCAAGCATGCCCAAAGAAATTAGATTTCTTTTAAGAAGTGGTACATGTCTTACATTTCTGAGTAGTTTCACTGTCCCATCCTTGAGTTTTAGAGACACTGAGTCAATCCCTTCAATTTTGCAACCTTGGTTGTTTCCATGTAAATCATTTCTCCATCAATTTCCTTATAAGTATTGAACAAAGGCCTCATAGGGATCATGTGGTAGTTGCATCTGGAGTCCAAGACCAAATCATGTTCCCAAGAGGGTTTACATGATTGATCTTGTCAAGTATTGAGGCTAGTGCATCAGTGTAGATAAAAGAGCCTTCTATAATAGAGACTTTTTGCTACTTGCCTTTGGATTCTTTCTTTTTTTTCCTGATTCTTCCTTTTTAGAATGAAATAGTCTTTAATTAAGTGGCATTTCCTTTTGCAGTATTTATACTTGATTTTCTGTTTAGGCTTATTTTCCTCAGTGCGCTATTGTTTTCCTCCCTTAGACTGATTTGATTTAAAATTTCCCTTCACAAACAACCCTTCACTAGTTGGTTATTTCTTTTTTATAGTCTGTAGCTCAAGTTCTTTGGTTCTTAAGGCTGAAATAATTACATCAGTAGTTATGGTGTCCCTTCCATACTTCAATGCATTCTTAATCTCCTTGTAGGAATCTAGTAAGGGGTTTAGAAGCACATAGGCCTCATTTTCAACTCCAATTTTCTCCCCAAGGTTCTTAAATTCAACAACAATTCTTTTGAATTCATCAAGGTTGTTAGAAAGAGATCTTGATAAATCCATTTTAAAGGCAAAGAACCTCTCCCTAAGATACATCTTGTTTGGAAGAAGTAGCATACAAATCTTCTAACTTAGTCCAAATCCTATAAGTTGTCTCTTGATCGAGGACTTGCCTTAAAACGTCATCACTTAGATTTAAAAGTACCATAGGCTACCAGCTCCCAATCTTTTTTCTCTTGAGTTGTGGTTGTGTTTGGTAGAGTGGATGGATCAAGAAGGGCCTTATGAGCCTTTTGATGGCGAAGAATAGCTCTGATTTTGGTTTTTCACAAGCCAAAATCACCATTTTCCAACGAATTTCTCCACTTCAAATCTTATTGCTGCCATTATTACCTTAAATCTTGAATCTTGATTCTCCAAGAACTGAAATCTTTAAAAGTTTTTTTCTCTAATACCACTTTTGTTGGGCTTGCTTTTGTTTTCTCAGGCCCAAGTTGAATAAGAGCTCTGATCCAAGATAGTTAATGGGTGTAATGAAAGGCTATGGGTTGTCCACCTTTTTGAGTTGCTAGATTACCATGTGGAGAAATCCATTTGCACAAATATGATGGAGAAGAAAACAATCTGTGGGAAAAACAATTTTGGTAAAACTTCTTCTTCTCTTTTTTTCTCACGAACTCAGAACTTATTTCAATATCTCTGTCTAATCTTCTTTCTTTTGGCAAGATTTGCAGGTGAAGATGATGATTCTCAAGCATGCAGATGATGAATATGAAGGAGGGTGAAGAGTTTAACATAGAGATGTACGTGGTTCGGCCAAAATGAGCCTACATCTACGGAAGGGAAGTATTTTCTTTATTGAAGCCATACAAGAAGATAAGTCTCTTTTTTCTCTTACAGATTTCTTTACAAGTGAAGATCTGCAGCTATTTGAATGTATAACTTATTTATACTACTAGTAGAGTTGTTACAAGTTTGTTAAAGAATCTAATGTAGAATAATAAACTAGCTGTTTGAGATCATTTTTTTTTGCTTCAGCTGGATTTTGTCATCAACAGTTGTCATCGTCTAGGGGAATAGTGTGACACCTGCAAGAAGGTCTCCAGATACGCCATTTAAGCAATGAAAGAGACGAGTCGATAAGAGAACAATGACCTTTTCTACAGCCCACCTTGGCTTAGGCCTCTCGAGAAAAAGGCAGAGACAAGATTTGCAAAACATGAGTGAAGAATTTAGATAAAAAATCAAGGGGCTCATAGAAGTGTAAAGAAACCTCCCAGGCACTACACGCTTGGGTCGGCCTCATTCCCCTAGTGAAGAGGCAGAGCCGACATCCAAAAAATCACGAGAAGTAAGAAAAATGTACTAAGATTTAGGTCGAATTCCATAAAATTTGATGGGGCAAGACATACCCGAGGAAGATCTAAGGGGTTCAACAAAGGATACCTGCACTTCCGATAAAGAGGACAATTCTCAGGAAGGAAATATGAAGCAATTTAACATCCAAAGCGAGGAACCATATAAAATAAAACGTCAAAGTAAAAAATTCAGGCCAGGTCAAGGCAAAGGTAAAAAACTTAGGTTAGGCCGAGATAGAGGTGAAAAACTTGGGTCAGGGCAAGATCGAAGTAAAAAATTCAGGACACGTCAAACACAAGGTAGATCAGGTCGAAGCCAAGGTGAAAAGGTTAGGTCAAACTAAGGCCGAGGCCAAGTGGAAAAATCTAGGCCGAGGTGAAAAATGTGAACAAGCATAATATAAAAGGGGAAAAGAAAGAAAGAAAAGAAAAGAAAAGAAAACGTTAATAAACTAAATTGTGATTCATTAATCAAAAACCTAGATGGCTTCCTTAAGAAGTAGGCTTCATGATATTATTATTTTTGTCATTGCTTAAAACCCACAATGTGTTGCGTTGAATCAAATCCTTTACTTAATTTAGTTCGTTCATGACATAAATGATTGATTTGTTAACTACAATTGAAGTTATGTACAAATAATTATGTGAAATGTGTAATGATAACAGACTAATTACATTATCAACCACGTCATGAAGAAACTATACATGGTAAAAAAATAAAAATCATCAATATTAATTCAGGTGTGATCCTAGAAATTCAATGAGAATATCCCTAAATTAATTTCATTGATCAATCAAATTCATTTGTATATTAAGACTCCATCAATGATGAATGATGTCGTTTGGGTCGATCATGAAAAACTTCTTTAAGCACAATTACATTTCACACGTATTTAATTGTAGTAGATAATTAGGGAGAGTTTGGAAAATGCGTGAAGTTACGAAGTCTTGAAGAGTTTGTTAAATTCTTAGGCCTAGAGAATAAGGTCTTAATAAGACATGAAAATGTTCTTTAGTTATGAGACACACAAATTCTTTGGAACCAAATAAGGAGTGGAGTTCCGGCAACTCCAACTCAAACCAAATACATTTTAATGCATATGAAATAGATTTTTTTTAAAAAAATAAAATTAATTTTTCAATAAGCACCTTCAGAAAAAATTAAAATTGATGTGTTTATAGGATGTCTTATCGAGTAATTTAGATTATCAAAATTGGTTTTCTATAAAAGAAAAAACTTAAAAATTAAGTACTTCTAAAGATCATATTACTTTAAAAATGTCTTTTTTTTTTTTTTTTCTTTTCTTTCTTTGAAGAAACAATGGATAAAATAAAGATATATTTACAATTGTTAGGAATGAATATAGTTCAACCAAATAAATTTGTCATTTAAAATAATTTTTAAACAAAAGATAACATGTAATAACATTTTTAGTGAAAATATTTCCTTTTCCAAAAATGTTTAAATATGTCTAGCCCCAAATGAAAATGAAGATGTCTCTTACTCATAGTAAGATTGTGTATTTCCATTATTGCGCCATAGAACTTGTTTTCCATCGCTTTTACTTGATCATTTTCTATTTTCACTCAATTTTCATAAAGGAATACTGATTAGTTACTACAAATAAAAAAAAAAAGAAAAAAAAAACTACAAATGCAACATCATAAGTGAAATTGACATTATTTATAGAACAGGTTAGAAACATAAACAAAAGGCCCTTTAGCCTTTTGAGTTCAGACCCTAATAAACACTGAGGAATCTAGGAATTTGAATCACATCATCACCAATATTGAATCCCATTTGGTCTTCATCAACAGCTCCTCGACTCACCATCTCCATGAACCATGATGGCTCCATCGTCGCCACACGCATCGATTGGTTCACCTTAAGCAACTCCATCCTCTTGCCAACATCAACCACTTTTTGATCAACCAACCAACCCAGGTCATTCAAATCAATGATAGTGAGATCTGGCGGTGGCGTCGCTCCAGCGACGAGACTCTGAAACATTAGTCGGGCGATCACTTTCTCACGATTCTCCCTCTGTAGCTTCTTGAGCTGGTCCACGGCCTTGGAAATGCGGTCGCAGATGTAGGTCTCTTGGTTGACCATCTTCTTGCATTGCTCCATCTCTGGTAGGCTTTTAAACTTAGAGAGAACCCTCTGAAGGCCCAGGATGGATGGCCATAGGTCAGGTTGGGAATTGAAGGGGTTGAAGATTATGGCACATGCCTCAATCCCACATAGAGCGGTGAGCTCGTTCAGCTTCTTCAGTAGACTCTTTTTCCTTTCCTTCAATGTGGCTTTTCGGGCTGTGTCATTTGTGATGTATGCGAGTTTCACCTTCTTCCTTGTCATGACCAAAAAAAAAAAAAAAATGGAAATGGAGAAATGGGGTTTGGTGTTTGTGTTGTGTTTTGTGCTTTATGTTTTCTTTTTGTTGTGGCTCATGGGTGTTGTTATTTATGCTAAATTAAGACTCCCAAAAATTTAGATAATGTGTAGAAAAGTCTAATATGATATGTAGTTTAAAATGTCTTATTGTACATAATGCTTCAATGATTTTTGTGACCTTTAGACCTTTGGGTTCCAGTCTCCATCCTTTATACTGTTGATTAGATCTAGTAAAACGAGAAATGCGCCGTCACGTCGTTTTAAGTCATCATTATACGTTCGTTCTAGATCTCATTTTTTTTATCCAAAATTTTAATGATCAACTCTAAGTGCAGTCTGACAAAATTTATGAAAGGTCAATGGTACGAAAATGACAAAGTTTAAGATTTTCTTTTTGAAATTTAGTCATTATTGTATATGATCAAAAAGATAAAGATTCAAATATTTTCACTTTACTTGTTGCTCTATTTTATAAACCATGCTTTAAGTTTACAAATAAAACTAATATTTATTTATAGGCATACATCTAGTTTAATTTTCTAAATCTTGGACAAAGTTTTGGGTCAAATTAAGATTCTAGAAGTGGTGTTTATAAATTTGATTTAAAGAAATCAAATTGTTACTAAATAGATTTTTTAATTGAATTCTTTTAAAGATTTTTGGTGTACAAGAATGGCTTAATTCATGAGTTTTCCCTTTCTTTTTCCATTTTCTTTATGATTAATGAAATTGTATTGGAGAGATTCTTACAACAAATCTTTTAAGCTTAAAAGAAGCAGTATATATCGTTTTTTTTTCTTTTGTAAGGTTGATATGTACTTTTATCTATTAAACTATACTTTAATTAAAATTTAAAAGTTAATTTTTGACATACATAAGATGTATAAGTATTCAAGAGGTGATACTAATAAAAAAAAGAGTGTTTGATTCAATAACTAAAGGATACATACAAAATGATATCTCGAAAAGATGGTATTTTATAGGAATGTTATTAAAACAATTTTTATTAGGAAAATTTTGGTTTTCATTTGACAACTTATCATCACTTAACTATAATTATTTCTTAGCTATGCATATCAAATATGAAATCTCTATCACCCTTGGTTGTCTTATTTTACTCCTTATATTAAATATGGCTAATTAATTTTTGGCAATGACACAAGACATACAATTTTTGGAGTTTGAATATATGTTTATTTATATTTAATTAATTACTTGGCAAATTTTTATATTTAAAATTTTTATTTGAAGCGGTACGAGAAATTATGTAATATTATTCTAAGGCAATATGAGAGGATGTGATGTTACAAATATCAATCAAATTTAATATTAGTCAGCTTGCTTAATTAATGTGAAAAGGTTTTCATAGTTTTAATTACCATTTATCATGCACAAATCATAACAACATCTTTTCATATTACCTTTTAATTACCACTTATCATGGACAAAGCACATAGCCTCATTTTCATCTCCAATTTTTTTCCTAAGGTTCTTAAATTCAGCAACAATCCTTTTGAATTCATCAAGGTTGTCATAAAGAGATTTTGATAAATCCATTTTAAAAGTAAAGAACCTCTCCCTAAGATACATCTTGTTTGGAAGAAGTAACATACAAGTTTTTCAACTTAGTCCAAATCCTATAAGTTATCTCTTGATCAAGGACTTGCCTTAAAACGTTATCACTTAGATTTAGGACTAAAGTACCATACGCTGCCAGCTCCCAATCTTTTTTCTCTTGAGTTGTGGCTGTGTTTGGTAGAGTGGATGGATCAAGAAAGGCCTTGTGAGCCTTCTGATGGCCAAGAATAGCTCTGATTTTGGTTTTTCACAAGCCAAAATCACCCTTTCCATCGAATTTCTCCACTTCAAATCTTGTTGCTGCCATTATTACCTTAAATCATGAATCTTGATTCTCCAAGAACTGAAATCTTTAAATGTTTTTTTCTCTAATACCACTTTTGTTGAGCTTGCTTTTGTTTTCTTGGCCCAAGTTGAATAAGAGCTCTGATCCAAGATAGTTGGTAGGTGTAATGAAAGGCTATGGGTTGTCCACATTTTTTAGTTGCCAGATTACCATGTGGAGAAATCCACTTGCACAAATCTGATGGAGAAGAAAACAATATGTGGGAAAAACAATTTTGGTAAAACTTCTGCTTCTCTTTCTTTCTCACGAACTCAGAACTTCTCTCAATCTCTCTGTGTAATCTTCTTTCTTTTGGCAAGATTTGCAGGTGAAGATGGTGATTCTCAAGCATGCAGATGATGAATATGAAGAATGGGAAGAGCTTAACACATGGATGTATGTGGTTCGGCCAAAATGAGCCTACATCCATAGGAAGGGAAGTACTTTCTTTATTGAAGCCATATAAGAAGTTAGAGTCTTTTCTCTTTCTTTTGCAAGTGAAGATCTGTAGCTATTTGAATGTACAACTTATTTATACTACTAGTAGAGTTGTTACAAGTTTGTTATAGAATCTGATGTAGACTAATAAACTAGTCGTTTGAGTTTTTTTTTTTTTTTTTTTGCTTCAGCTGGATTTTGTCATCAGCAGTTGTCATCGTCTATAGGGAATAGTGTGACATCTGCAAGAAGGTCTCCAAAATATATCATTTAAGCAATGAAAGAGATGAGTCGACAAGAGAACAATGACCTTTTCTACAGCCCACCTTGGCCTCAGCCTCTCGAGAAAAAGGTGAAGACAAGATTCAAAATTTTAGAAACATGAGTGAAGGATTTAGATAAAAAAATCAAGGGACTCTTAGAAGTGCAAAGAAACCTCCCAGGCACTACACGCTTGGGTCGGCCTCATTCCCCTAGGGAAGAGGCAGAGCCAAAATCCAAAAAATCACGAGAATTAAGAAAAATGGACTAAGATTTAGCTTGAATTCCATAAAATTTGATGAGGCAAGACATACTCGAGGAAGATCCAAGGGGTTCAACCAAGGAGACCTGCACTTCCGATAAAGAGGGAAATTCTCAGGAAGGAAATATGAGGCAATTTAACATCTAAAGCCAGAAACCACAAAATAAAACGTCAAAGTAAAAAATTTAGGCCAGGTCGAGGCAATGGTAAAAACCTTAGGCCAGGCCAAGGCAGAAGTGAAAAACTTGGGTCAGAGCAAGATCGAAGTAAAAAATTCAGGCCAGGTCAAACACAAGGTAAAAAGTTTAGGCCAGGTCAAAGCCAAGGTGAAAAGCTTAGACCAGGTCGAGGGCGAAGCTAAGTGAAAAAATCTAGGCCGAGGTGAAAAATGTGAACAAGCATAATTTAAAAGGGGAAAAAAGAAAAGAAAAGAAAAGAAAAGAAAAGGTTAATAAACTAAATTGTGATTCATTAATCAAATGTCTAGTTGGCTTCCTTAAGAAGTAGGCTTAATAATTTTTTTGCCATTGCCTAAAACCAAAGAGCTATCAAGGTATTGTATTTCCACTAAAAATGACAAAGTTTAGATTTTCTTTTTGAAATTTAGCCTTTAAAGTATTGTATATGACCAAAAAGTCAAAGATTCAAATATTTTCACTTTACATGTTGCTCTATTTTATAAATCGTGCTTAAGTTTACAAATAAAACTAATATTTATTTATAGGCATACATCTAGTTTCATTTTCTAAATCTTAGACAAAATTTTGGGTCAAATTAAGACTCTAGGTGGAAGTGGTGTTTATAAGTTGGATTTTAAAAAACCAAATTGTTACTAAATAAATTTTTTAATTGAATTATTTTAAAGATTTTTGATGTACACATTCATGAGGTTTCCTTTCTAATTCGTCATAATGAAATCGTACTAAAGGGATTCAAATTATATATATTTTAGTACAACAAATCTTTCAAGTTTAAGAAAAGTAGTATATACCTTTTTTTTCCCTTTTGTAAGGTTTATCTATTAAGCTATACTTTAATTAAAATTTAGAAATTAATTTTTAACATACAGAAGACATATTAGTGTTCAAGAGATTATACTAATAAGAAAAAAAAAACGAATATTTGATTCAATAACTAAAGGATATACAAAAATGATATCTCGGGAAGATGATATTTTATAGTAATGTTATTAAAATGATTTTTAATAGAAAAATTTTGGTTTTCATTTGACAACTTATCATCACTTAACTATAATTGTTTCTTAGCTATCCATATCAAATATGAAATCTCACCACCCTTGGTTGTATTATTTTACTCATTATATTAAATATGGCTAATTAATTTTTGGCAATGACACAAGACCTACAATTTTTGGAGTTTGAATATATGTTTATTTATATTTAGTTAATTACTCGGCAAAGTTTTATATTTAAAATTTTTATTTGAAACAGTTCGAAAAATTATGTAATATTATTCTAAAGCAATATGAAGGGATGTGATGTTACAAATATCAACCAAATTTAATATCAGCCAACTTGCTTAATTAATGTGAAAAGATTTTCATAATATTATTTACCATTTATCATGCACAAATCATAACATTTTTCTTTCATAGTGGACATCTTTTTATTTTCCAAAAACAAAAAAAGTATGACCACTATTTGTTTTAATGGTAATTTGTTTTAGTTACCATTTTCATAGTTTTAATTACCAATAATTATTTTCATAATTTCAATTACCATTTTAAAGTGAAATTATTTTGATAGTTTTAATACCTTTTGTGGTAATGTTACTGTTCATTGTTTGTCATTTTTGTTTTCTTGTTTTTAACTAACAAAAGATAATAATTAAGGTATACTTATGTTGACATATATGTAAAAAAAGAAAATAGTAAGGATAGTTTAAATATTATATAATAAGATTTTAGACAAAATAGTCCAAAAAAGATTTTCCATCTACCTTTAATATAGTAAATATTGATAATTTTAAAAATATTTTCAAATTACATTCCGATCCAACATTTCAAAAATAAAATATCACATAAACAACTTCATTGTGCAATAAAATTTATTTCTCAGGCTAAAAAATTAAATAAAAAAAATTCTCACAAAACAAATTGAAATATATGAAATATGGGAGAGGTTGTATTTACTTCCCAATCATAATTTAAAATAGTAAAATATTATATACATGACTAATTTAGCATGATCACATATAAATAAGTTTTTTTTTAAAAAAATAAACATAAATAAGTTAAAATTTTATTTTTTTTTTCAAAACAATAATAAGGTATAGAGATTTGAACCTCTAACCTCAAAAGGGATATACATGTTAATTAGCTTGTTGAGTTGTACTCATGTGGGCACAAAATAACTACAGTTAGTTTAAGCCTACAAATCTTGTCTATATATTAACCATTGACTTATATTAGAGTTGGCAACGGGACAGGGCAGGGCGGGGCAGGGATGCATCCCCATCCCCGTCCCATGGGGATTTATAATCCTCACCCTGCCCTATTTCCCGTTTTAGGAAGTCAAGGTCAGGGTCGGGATTGGGTCCCTGTGGAAAAAATTTCCAAGTTTATATTTTATATTTTTAGTTAATTATTTATTTAAAATCAATTAAATTTTGGTATTACTTATATTCAAATTTTAAATATTTAATATAACAAAGTATTATTATTATTATTTTATTCATTTCAATTAATAATTAAAAATATTTTAGATTTAATAAAAGATTTAAGATAATTATATTATGAAACAAATAAAAAAAGTAAAAAAAAAAATAATAAAAAAATAAAACTGGCTACTATTATATATATATATATATATATATTATTTATATTTATTATTGTTATTATTATTAAAAATTATTAAAAAAGTTATTCGGGGCGAGACGGGGTGTTGGAGACCCGTTTTTTATCCTCGGTTTGACCTCATCTCCAATCAAATCGAGGATTCAGGGTGGAATTCAACCCGTGAGGATTTTTATCAATCCTAACTTGTATATGCTAAATATGTATTAGCATTATTTTACTCTTTAATATAAGGTATATAAATCAAGCAAATATAAGTTAATTTATTATATCAAAGCTAATATATAATTTATTTTCATTGAAAATTTTCATTTAAGGCATCAAAACTTTATGAACATGGTTTTTCTTTCCTTATTCACTTAAGGAATGTAACAGTAGATACGAAGCTGCATGGATTAAATTAATGTCTTTGGAAAAAACAATTTAACGCCTCATTCTGACAATACAACACTATATTCTAAAAACAAATTAAATATGCATAAGAAAGCTATTTGACCATATAAATATAATAAATAATTATATTTTAAATATTTCACTCAAATTATTTAAAATTAAATTGTTTTAAAATAAAAATACATGTGCAAATGCACGTGGTAATATACTAGTACTTTATAAATTATTCATGTTGATTAATTTCATTTTCATTTCTCATTTTTTCAATCATAAAATATGCACAAAACACTCAATAAATTATTTTTAAATGTAGTCGTAACTATAATAGTCTGTGTTTGGATTGCAGACTCCTTTAGTCTAGATTATAATGGTATATGTGTTTGAGGTGCATGTTATTTTACTCTAGGATTTGGCATTTTATTAGAATATTTTTATATGGTATCTGGGTCTTCAACGATCAAATATATGGGGAGTTTAAAATACATGTAAGGAAGAAAAGTTACTAAAAAAAAGAGTAAGGAAGAAAAGATACTAAAAAAAGAGTAAGGAAGAAAAGAATGTAACAATAGATCAAAAATCAAGGGACTCTTATAAGCGTAAAGAAACCTCCCAGGCACTACAGGCTTGGGTTGACCTCATTTCTTAATTTTTTTTAAAGAAAGTAAAAATTAAATTAAATGATTATCAAATAAATCTTAAGAACTTGATTTTATTTTTGAAATTTGACCTCGAATGCTAATTATGAGTGAAAAAAATAATTAATATATGTTAATACATTTATAATTGGGTAATTGCAATTAGTAGCATTCTTAGGAATAATAACCAAGTGTATAACATCATTTTAAAAAATTTGCAAATATAGACAAGTCTATCAGCGATGAATTTCTATCGTCGATAGACTCCCAAGTCTATCAGTGATAGACTCTTACCATAGATATGGTTTATCACTGATAGATTCCTACCAATAATATAGCCTATTACTAATAGACTATTTAAATTTAGCCATATTTGTAATTTTTTTTATATTATATTATATCTGCGAATATTTTGAATCTAATGTCTATATTTGCAACTGTCCCTTTATAATTTCAGGAAAAGAATATCTTTTTAGTCTATATTTTTAACAATAAGTGTATTTCGTCTCTAGGTTTTCAAAATGGATATTTTTTTGGCTCTTAAGAAAAATAAGTCTAAAAGGTCTCTCCGTTAACACACTTGAAGCCTAGTTTAATACTTACTCTCGCTCTCTCTCTCTAAAATAGAGTCATTGGCTCTCTTTCTTCCATTCTTCTTCTGCCATTGAAGCAAATAAAGAGACCCAACTGTAAAAAAAGAAACCCAAATAAGAACAATATTTCACAGAGATTTTTTGTTTCTTAATTTGTTTATCTCTAGTCTTTGCAATTATGTTTGGGTCTCTCTCTTTTCTTTTCTTTTTTTTTTCATCTACGAACTATGAAATACAACATGGGCATTCCTCAATTTTGTTCTTCAAAAGATTTTTCTTTGATCTTGATTGGTTTTTGCCATTTAATTATTGTAATCTTGTATTAAAAAAAAAAAAAGAATGTAACAACAAAGAAGAGGACTAGGAGTGTTGATATGAGTGAGTTAGAAAAGGAACAGAGGAGGGAACAAGTGGTTCTCATAGCTGGAGAAAAATTAGGAGAGAAAGGGTTTATGTTGTTAACTTTTTATTATTAATTCTATTATTATGTTGTTAATAATAAAAATATTACTCTGTTGACGTAGAAACGAAAAATTAATAGAGGGGCTTTTTAAACCTATTTCTCAAAACTTAGAAATAAAAAAGATCCATTTTGAAAATACAAAGACCAAGTGTATCAAAAAGGTATCTTTTCTATAATTTTATTTGATATTTAATGTATTAAAAAATCTATATATATATATATATCATCCCTTATTTAATGTATCAAATATATTAAATACTAATTTTCTTTTAAAATTTAGCTTAGCTTTTTAAATCATGGATAAAAAATAGATAAAAAAAAAAAAAAAAAAAGTGAGAAGGGTGATTGTAAGGCTAGAATTGAAGTTATGACAATAATACTGTGAAAAGGTAACAGACAAATGAAATTATCATCACATCATTTTTCAAAAAAAAAAAAAAGAATTATCATCCACTAACAAAATAAAGCATCAATATTAATTCATGTGTAATCCTACAAATCAATTTCATCAATCGATCCAGTTGATTTGTTTATTAAGACTTCATCAATGATGTCGTTTGGATCGAAAGGGGAGAAGTAGTGTTTGACTTATCATGAGAAGAAAATTTTATTTGATTTTTTTTTAATTACTTTGAGGGAAGATAAGGAAGACAATCCAAGAGAGGGAATTTTTTGAATTATGCCACTTGTTATGGTTGTAGATGTAGTTGTACGATTCGATGATGTGAAATATGTATTTATCAAGCGTGTCTTTACAAGAAACTGTATCGGGATATAAATATTGTATTAACACCCTAAATAGAGCCTAACTAAATTAACCAAATCCTAAAGACTCTCCAAAGGAGACCTAGTATACATTCACACCCGCCCTCAAACTCAAGGTGATAAGGTAGGAATTAACTTCAGTTTGTTAAGTAGTTGAAGAAAACGACCAGGAGACAAAGCTTTAGTGAGAATGTCGGCAGATTGCTCACCGATGGAAATAGAGCGTAATATCAAAGTTTCGCTTAGGAGATGATGACGAACAAAGTGACAATCATTCTCAATATGCTTGGTGCGTTCATGAAAAACATCATTATGAGCAATCTAAATGGCACTACGATTGTCACAGTGAAGTATAGTAGCAGACGACTGAGGACTCCCATATCAGCAAGAAGCCAACGAAGCCACAAGAGTTCTAACATAACATCAGCCAGAGCACGATATTTAGACTCCATACTATAACGGGAAACAACACTCTATTTCTTATTATGCCAACAAATGAGAGCATCACTAAGGTAGAAACAATAACTGGAGGTAGAATGCCGATCAGTAGGATCATTAGCTTAATCAGCAGCTGAATAGCCTGATAAAACCAAGGAAGACTGGGAAGAAAACTGAAATCCATGCCCCAAAGTACCTTTGACATAATGGAGGATACGAAGAATGATAGTAAAATGAATGGTCTAAGGAGCAGCCATGAACTAAGTAACAATGTGAGCAACATATGCAATGTCAAGATGAGTGACTGTCAGATAGATAAGACTGTCGACAAGCTAACGATAGAGACTGACATCCTCAAGTGGAATTCCATCAAATGGAGTCAAACGGACGTTGGGATTGAGTGGTATTGGAGTTGTAAGCAAAGTCAGTAATAACGGAGCGCACCAAAAGATCTAAGGCATACTTTACTTGAGACAATGAATAACTGGCAGAGCTCAATGATACTTCAAGGCCAAGAAAGTAACTGAGTGAACCTAAGTACTTCATCTTAAAGTGTTCACCAAGATAGCATTGTAGATCAGAGATAGCTTGAGAATAATTTAAGTAATAATCATATCATCAACATATAGGAGAAGAAGAACAATACCATGAATTGTCTTCTGCGTAAATAGTGTCATGTCATGAGAACTGGACATATATCCAAGTTGAATGATAGTGGAACTAAAAATTGCAAACCAAGCTCGAGGGGCTTGCTTCAAACCATACAATGCTTGTCAGATGAGGCATACTTTCTGGGATAGACAAGAGACACCTGGGGGTGGTTGCATGTATACTTCCTCAGATAAGGCCCCATAGAGGCGTTCTTGACATCCATTTGAAAAAGTGGTCACTTTTTAGTTGCAACGACTACTTAGAGGCGCCGAACAGAAGTCATTCATGCCACAGGTGCAAAAGTCTCTTTGTAATCGATTCCATACTCTTGAGAATATCCTTTTTCTACCAACCGAGCTTTACCATGCTCAATAGAACCATCGGAATGAGTCTTGATCTTGTAAACCCATATGCAACCAATGTGTTTCTTTTCTGGAGGGTAAGTCAACATAATCTCAATGTGTGCATTTCACAGACGGTGAATTATAGTAGACTATGCATACGAATCTTATTATTATTTTTTTTTTACAATATGTGGATGGAAGGATATGGAACCTTTGACCTTGAGGTTATCTTATCATATATACTTAGGTTATCTTATCATACATACTTTATGTCAGTTGAATTATGCTCATTTTGACAATATGCATATGGATCAAAACATTGGAAAAACTCCATCTCTCAAAGATCCTTTCTTAACTCATCTTAATAATTGGAAAGAATAGTAAAAAAATAACTATTGTTTCTTCCTTTTAAAATGAAAAGTCACAACTAGCTTCTTAATACTCAGATGGTCATGATCAAGAAATATCATTTCATTTGGTCTTTTTCTTTAAAATCTTTTATTATTATTGAAGAATATGGCCAGTTTACTTCCAATTATGAAATATTTGATTATTATTGCTTTTTTTTTTTCTCATTAATGTTAGGTTGTTTTTCTTTCGTTGATTTTATAACTTGTTAACTTTATTGTCTTTGTGTTTTGGAAACTATGGAAATTGATCTATGATGTTTTTAAAGTTTGCTAAGGGTGTTTCTTATTTTAAAATCTTAGAAGTGTTTTAAAATGTGAAATGCTAAACAAATAACAAAGCTACAAGTAAATAATATCTCAAACAAAGAGGCGTTGAGGAAGGGCTTTGGTGATTGATAGTTGGTTGTTTGGAAACTTTTTAGTTGGTTTTGAAAATCAAAGTGACATTATGAACTATTTATGTTGTTTTGGAAGTTAACAAGTCTCTTAAACACTTTTTAGGAACTTTTTAAAGTTATTTTGAGAGTAAAAGTGTCCAAGTGTATTTTTTAAGTTGGGTTTGAGAGTGAAAAGTTGTACTTAGACATTTTTTAAGTTGTTTTGAGAATCGAAGTATCACTTATACAATTTTTAAAAACCTTTTAGCTAGGTTCAATTTTGAGATTGAAAGTTATACTTAGGCATTTTAAAGCTATTTTGAGAGTCAAAGTACTACCTAGACACTTTTTAAGTAATTTGTAGTTGGTTTTGATAATACACTAGTGACTTTAACTATTTAGGTTGTTTTGTGAGCCAAGTTTTTTCTTGGACACATGTTAAGAACTTTTAAAGTTGTTTTGAGAGCGAAAGTGTCACTTAGACATTTTGGTATTTTTTAGGTTGGGTTTGAGAGTAAAAAGTTGCATTTAGATATTTTTAAGTTGTTTTAAGAATTGAAGTGTCACTTACACAAAATTTTAAAACTTTATAGGTTGGTTTAATTTTGAGATTGAAAGTTACACTTAGGTATTTTAAAGTTTTTTTGAAAATTAAAGTGTCACTGATAAAGGGAACTACCTCAATTACATTTGAGAACTCCCCTTAAACAAGGTGAAACCCCACAACAATAATAAGAATAATCTCGATTAACTAACTAGTAAGTAACTCTTAGAAAGTTAAACATATTTGGCTTGGAAGATTGATCAAAGATCAAGAAGAAAAGAGAACTTGTTCCTAACTTCATGATTTCAAACTCTCCACAATCTAATTGATCAAACTAGATTAAAAGTCCTAACATGCATTCTAAACACAAGAATACAAAGGAAGCATAAAGCTTGAGAGATTAAACTCTAAGAAAATTTCATTCAAATTTGAAGTCTTTTTGCATCTTTTAATTACAAAAGTACATAATTATTTTTACAAATTAAAAAGACACTATGAAAGATTACAACCTTTCATTTAATTGACTAAATTCATCTAACACACTTTCAACTACATCATAAATATTAATATACAAAATTAAATTGGTTCCTAATTCGTAAAAGATGTGGATGAATATGGATTTTCATATTCATAGTGACTCTTGGATGAAAAGGTGCCTTTTGGCACATGGAGAATTGCAACTATTCACTTTAGTTTAAAGCTTAGCTTGAAAGTAGGCCGTTGAATTCTTCAATTAATCATTACCATTTATTTCCTTATCATTCAATTAATCATTACCATTTATTTCCTTATCATTATGATATTAAAGCTTTGGCTCTAGATAAGATACATCTTTCCGTTGTCGCAATGACTTTCTTATTTTTTTTTTTTGAAATCTCTATGTTTTTCCTTCTTATCATGTTATATTCATCTATTATATAAAAAAAGTGCCACTGCTTGTTTTCATTTTATATTTTCATCTTCTTCGAAGTTTTAGATATGATTCTAATCTACAAGTTTTCTTTCTGTAAGGTCTTCTAATTCAGTTTCCTTTAGTGTTAAATGTTCTTATTTTGAAAATTGTCAAGGAAAAAGTTGTGTATTTCGAGGGTTAAAAAAGATGACTACAAAGCTGTATTTCCAAGAGATCCTTAAGATTCAAGAACGAATCTTCTCGAAGAATGGGAGAATGGTAAGCAAATAATTGGCAATAACAAGTGTTAGAGCTAGAAGTCTTCTTGAAGCAAAAAATATTTACTTCTAAGTTAAGTCTTCAAACTAAGGTGAAAAGCAGTAACTATTCAAGCTACAAGACCATCAAAAGACACCATGAATTTTATATTCCAGATTCATCTACATTCTTTATGAATAATGTACCAATTAGTTTTCATGCATTTGCATTTATTAAAGTAGTTAAAGGATTGTTAGATGAACTTAGACAATTAGATGAAATGTTGCATCCTTTCATAGTGTCTTTTCATTTAGTATATACAGTGCTGTATTTTTCACATTTAAAAAGAAGAAGATTTGGAAAATGTAAAAGCTTGGGTTTTAAATCTTGAAAGTTTTTTTAAGCTTTGTTTCTCATGTGTTCTTGAGATAGAATGAATGAATATTTGGAGCAATCAAGTAACGATTGATTTGTCTGGCTCGTGGAGTGCTTGAAGATCAGGGGTTGATGGGAGTTTCAAAGCTTTGTCCGATCCTTAGTTTATTAGATCATCTAAGTAATCTGTCATCAAGTCTATCTTAGAGGTTGAGATCAAGCTTAGTCTGAACGCGCTCATGGAACTCTTAGATATGAACTCCTGTTTATTCGGGATTACCCTTAAATTTGCATAGGTGAGGGTTGGCTCAACAATGCCGACTCAATAAGACTCCCATTTTAGGGATAAGACCTAATAGATAGCTGGGGACATAGGATGCAAGATGGAGTTCACGCCTACCTAATTTAGGGATAGAAGAAAGTTAGTTCTCCTAAGTACTGAATCCAGGTCTTGAGTAAGGGGTCTCACCCTCTTACTAGGCTGAGAGAGTTTGGTTTAGTGATTGGATCACAAACAAGTTGTTCATTAGAGGATTAATAGGGACTTAATGAATAAGACGTAATCTCGGGAGTAAAACAGATATTTGACCCAACCGTTATTATGAACAACTTGTGAAGGGTCGACTTGCTGATTATGGTTAAATCATGTGGACATAATATATCTATAGTGATGGGACTGCAACTATGGACTTTAGTGGAGTGACCCATTAGTTAATGAATGGGGTTAATCTGGTCTAATGAGTTTAGTCAATTAATCTCGGATCATTGGAGCCCATGATCTGTAGGTCCGCGAGGTCCCCTACTACTCGTAATGGACTAGCTCTAGAATATTGTGATAAATTAATTTGAAATGTTCAAATTAGAATTAAGGGAATTAGTAATTATATGAGATATAATTACATGTTTAATTTGAGAATTAAACGGAATAGGAGAATTTATATTTAAATATGATTTAAATTATAAAAATGGATGTGTGTAAAAAATTAATTTAATATTTGATATTAAATTAATTAAGTTTTATTTAAAAATTAATTTATGAAATTAATTTTATTTTTCAGTTTTTAAAATCAAAATGGATTTAAAAATCAAGTTTTGATTTTTGATAAAGTTGGAAAATTAGAAAAACAAAACACAAAATGGAAAAACCATCTTTTCCAGTATCTATCTCCTACTTGCTCACACAAAAGCCATCTTTATTGTCTTGTCTTACTCCAAGCATGAGCTGCAACTCATGAAATACTCTTCCTTGTATGTTGATCTGCAATATATTGAAGAGTTTGGAGTGAATTTCGAGTCTGCAATCAAGAGAGAATTTTAGAGAAAATTCGTGCTGAAGAAAGGGTTCTTCACCAAGCTATGAGTAATTCTCCATCATCCCTTGATTCAAGCTTGTTTTGAGTCCCACAACTCAATCTAGAGCACCACGAGAATAGTGGGGAAGATATTGAGATAGTCTGCAACAAGATTTGGAGAAGATTGCAGCTGGAGAACAAGCTTTGAAGAAGTTCTACAAGAGGTATGTCATGAAACTCACTTATTTGCTACAAGAGTATGCTTTATATTTTGCCAAAATTAATGAATTAGAGTACTTAAATGATCCTTGTTGCTTCTGCTATTCCTACCATTTGAATATGATTCAAATACTAATTAATTCATATAATAAAATTCAATATAAATATGATTTATGTTAAATAGCATAAATAGTTAGAAAATAAAATTATATGTTATATTGTATTTGATACATTATAAAACTATAGATTATGTGTTATATTTGATATAATATATATATATAATTATTAATTAAATTAAATTAATTTTAATTTTAATTTAATTAAAGGGAGGGACTTACAACTCCTTTCTCCTAATTTCTCTCAAAATAGACGTGCAGTGTGGAGGTTGTTGTGAGAGAACAATTCATTTGTCTTCTTCCTCCTATCTTTGACAGAGAAGAGTTCTCTCTAAGAAAAAGAGAAAGATCTTCCCTCTCATCCTCTTTCCCTTCTTCCAAAAAGTGCAGAGCCCGCCACTCTCGCATTATTCCCAATCCCAAGAGAATACAGATGGTTCTCAAGTGGTGGTGTCTTGGTTTGAAGAAGATCGTGATCCGAATTGAGAGAATCACGCGAAATTTTTTTTTTGGTTTTAAGGGTAAATGATTATTCTTCCATAATTCTCTTTGTAAAAAACATGTTGTAATTTTAGTTTCTTAATGTATAATCTCTCTATCTTCATTTTGTAATCTGAAATTCCGTGAAAATAAAATGGGAATGATCTCTACTTCTATTGTGAAACCTTCAATGGTTTCCCTTCAGACTACCACAATCCTGTCACCAATAGGAAGTCTTCTTTGGTGAATGTTACAACCGTACCAATTAAATCGAAGATCATTACATCCTTCCTATCGTCTACAACCTCCCACAATAGAATGTAGTGAACCAATGGACTATTGAAGAAAATGTCCATGTCCACGAGTCGTCTAAATACCGTTTTCTTGAAGAAGACAAGTTGAGTAGGAGTAAGCTTCTCTTTCACTATCTTGTTAGTCGTCCAGTGTGAGAGGATAGTTGGTCGCTTGGCTTGGGGAATGATCATGGGGAGGAATCTTGAATTGTCTAGTCATATTGCACAAAGTAAGAAAAAAATACTAGAAAATAAGCATTATGTTCAATACTCGATACTCGATACACGATTGCTTGATATCCAATACACGATACACGACACACGATTGCTCAACACTCGATACCCAATACATGCCACATAGTGTCCCTTACTCGCTACATTACATGTGACTTAATGGTCAATTATTGAGCACTCGGTTCGATTTTCCACCTTCATGACTTATCCTACTTAAACCCTAAACTCTAGACGATTCGAAATACCAAAAGTATGAAAATCGAAACGAAAAAAATTCTGAGCTAACCAAACATGCAAGATATGAAAATCAAATAAAAATCATATCTCATAAAACTCCAAACCATACTCAACTACTGCCATTTTAAAACATTTAAGTCCTAAGATCCATTGGTGCTTCAAATATTCTTATTCATCTTGTTATAGTCATGTTACTTTAATTGAGAAGGGCAATTTTACTTATTTATTTATTTTTCTAGATTAAAAAATGTCAAACAATTGAAAAAAAAAAAAAAGAGAAGTAAGAGGGTAATGAATAAGAGGGGAAAAATAGGAAGAATAGACAAGTAGGAGGTGTTCATATAAACTATCGAAAATAAAAATTTTAAACTTTTATTTAAATTTTAAAATACATTTGAAACTTTTGAAAGCTTAGGAATATTTTTGATACAAAATACTAAATGTTTCGTCCAAATAATTTTAATATAAAGTGATTTCAGAAAAAAAAATAAAAAAGTTTGGTAAGCTGGATAAATACGTAATTGGAGTCAAACTTCGGAATGTATTAAGAATTACGTTTATGCTGTTGTTACTCAAATTCGACAACTAAAGCTAGCTCCAAACCATAATTTAGAGCTAAATAATTTAGTTTAAATATAAAAAAGAGTGTTTCAAAATATATATTTTCATGATGTTTTTAATTAATGGGTTATTTAGTTGAAAGTATAATTAATTAATGTCAATTGTTTATTTCAAATATAAAGAGATTTACTATAATATTTTTAATATAAGAATATTGAATTGTTGGATTGAAATTTCTAAATATGGAAGAAAAATAAATACTAGTTTGATCCGTAGCTTTCAAGCATTTTACTCCTAACTTTTGAATCTAATTTTTATTTGATTTCTAAATTTGAAAATATTATAATTTTACTATTGTGTTTGGAATTTCGTTTTCTTTAAGATTTTAATATTTGACACTTCTAGTTCTAAATTTTTGCTATTTGTTAATGTTTGTTTACTTTATCCACGATAACTTTCAATTAATTAATTTAAAATAATTATGATTATGATGTGAAAATATTTAATTAAGATTGATAGGGCTGGAAAAGTGAAAACTAGTTTAATTATTACATATTAGTTCTTTTACATGAATTAATAAATATTAATAAAGTGAACAGCGATAAAAAAAAAAAAAAAAAAAAAAAAAATCAAGAATAAAAAGGTAAATGTTGAATTTATGAATTAACATAAAACAAAAGTAAAAGTAAAAAAAGATGACATTTTTTTTATCTGATAAAAAAAATGAAGAAATGGTAGCAAAATGGTTGAAAGTTGGAGTCAGATTTAAAGAATGAAGCTCTAAATGATTTACAATCACACTTCACATTTACTCTATTTATTTATATCAATTTTCCATAATATATGGAAAAAAGAAATTAAAACGAAATTTGAAAAACCCTAACCCCAAATTTCCGGTTCCCAATCCATCGCATCAGAGTGATTTCCATCCAGGTGAAACGACGACGGCGGACATTGGTTGTTTCCGGCAGGGTGAGTCGACGACGAGGGCGGCCATGGGAGGTTTCCGGCGCGTTCAATCGATGGAGTTACCGAAGTATCTCCCATTTGCATGGCCTGAAAATTTTCCACTCTTTTGGCCACATTTGCTCTTAGTTGGAGCAATGAAGAACGAAATCGCTTCAACTCGTCGATTCTCATACATTCCAGACGATCGTCCCACCAAAATCGGTCGCTATTTCTCAATCTCTCCGCCGCGCCCCTCTTCTCCATCTCAAATTCGGCTTCCGCTTCAGAGAAATCACGATTCGATCCGGGCAGAGGCTTGGGCGAAACAAAATTTCCGGTGAGAAACCGATCGAGGAGAGCGTCAACGTTGGGATGTGCGAATGTATAGATTTTGGAGTGGGGAGTGAAGATGAGGATTGCGATCTCAGCACCGCAGAGAATGGACAGCTCGGCGGCCTTGTTGAAAAGTCCGACGCGGCGTTTCGAGAAGGTAACTTGTTGGGTACTCTTCTTCTCAAGTTTTTTTATCTCAATCTTTCGACGCCCTAAAAATTTCTTCATTTTTCTCAAACGGAGTTTGTTTCAGTTTCAGAGAGAGAGAGAGAGAGTTGACCGTTGAATTTCAGAGAGGGAGCGTCGGACATACTTTCCGGCCAACGCTCCAGCGGTTTTTATAGGCGCCAGCGTGGCTACATTAATTGATTAATTAAAATTAAGGTTAAATTATTATTAATTAATATCTCTAAACTTTTAACTTTGCGTCCAAGCTATTATAATTATATAAATGGTGATATGTATATTATACATATTTAATTGTAGCTATTTTAATTAAGGAGAAAAATACTAAATCTTACGTATTAACATGGCAATATGATGTATTCAAAGTTTATCTAATTTTTTTATTTTTATCTAATTGAATCAAAGTTTAATTTTTAAAACTAAATGTTTAAAGGTCAATTTCCTACAAGTTTGTAAGTTCAGAACTGAATATCAACCATTGGTATAAGTTTGAAGATTCATTTTTATCATTAAATGTTTTGAGATCCAATGTCTACCCAATTGTGTAATGTGGGTCTAATTTTAACATTTACATAAATTTTAGGGTTCAACTTTTACAATTAAAGGTTTGACGGTATCATTGTAACTACCATCATACTCTAGGATTAGTTTCTTCAATTTGCTCAAAAAAAAAATAAAAACACGTAGTATTTTATATTCCGCAGTAGATCACCTTCATCGTTTGACTTACTGACTTGGCACAAACTTAAAAAGTAAAGACCAAAGCTTAAGTTGTATCCAAGGGTATATTATCAATACATGCAAGTCAATCGTTCACGAGTCATTGTTCATAATTAATTAAATCTGATATCTTATGTACCACTAATTTTTCTAATGGACAATCGGCTTACGATCTTGATCCAATAATAAATAAATTCTCTCTCGAGTCAATAAGAGGGTGGGCCTCATTATTCAAATCTTAAAATCAACACTTAAGAAAATGGTTCATTTATTTATTCAATAGGGAAGGTATGAGTTTCATTTGATAGGATTATGTTTCCAACTCCTATTTAGTCAAGTCTCACATTGATTTGCTTATTGAATCAGTTATAAAAATCACTTTCACCCAAACATTTTATGTAAATAATAATGAAATTAGATATAGTTGAAAAAGTATGTACTCCCAATATCATTTGAAAGTTTTCATTCGTGCTTCAAATTTTATGTTGAAATGAAAAAGTATATATTTTAATTAGAAGGGTACTTTCTAATGTAGTTTAATTTTTACTATCTCAAATAAATATCAAAAGTTCGATTTTATCCGAACTATTCATTTTCAAATGATATCCATATTGTTAAGAAATATCAATGAACCCAATTATTAAAATTGCTCAAGATACCATTTTTTAATTTAGCTTCTAGGGACTATTGGGTATCTAATCCCATTTGCTCTTTTAGTTTTTGTCTCTCAGTGTCAATGTCAGCCCCACACTGGAACTGAGAAATGGCCGAGACTCTTATCCACTAATTTATTCATATGAATAATACAAGATCATATATAAAACAAGTGGAAACTAAACTCCCATTCCTTGTGGTTCTTGTGGAAGGAAGGAGAAAAAATCTAAAATCGTTCCTTTCATTTTTTAAGAAGAGAAAATTACGAAAATCCTATTGATTCTAACTGTCTATAGACTTTCGAAAAAAGCATTAAGAAAAATTGGGTGGTACCATCCCTCCATTATTCCAAAATGAAAGAGGCAAGCTCATAGATCTTGTTCAATGAAGATAAGTTACTGTCAGGTGCTTCATTTTATATTTTCATTGAGGCTAAACATAAAATTAGCTTGTGCTCAAGAAATAGTTGTATATTTGATTCAAGCATATTCATATTCTCATATCTTTGGATGACCCTTTAATTTTATATATTGTATTTTTCATTCTCCCTCTTAACTTTCTTTCCTAAAAATTTCTAACTTAATGCATGTTTTAACTTAATCATCATTCTACTGTTAATTAAAACATTCGAGGTCAGTTGATTTTTCAAATTTCCGATAAATTCTCTCATCATTTCTTCTAATCTTATGATATTTTCACTTTAGAAACCCTAGTTATAAGTAGTACATAGAAAATAAATAATAATACTTAAATCTCACTAAAAACTTGAGGGAAAACATTTTTTCACACCATTCACATGAACGTTTTTATCAAATTATTTGTAATAATTACAAAGTGGGTCATATTCATAGTGTCGGTAGAATAAGCCACCCCATAATTCACTCTTATGTCAACTACAAACGATTACATTCAATAATCTTGGATTTTTCCCATAATGGATAATTTAATATGTATACTTAATAACTAAATTAAATAACTAATTATTTATGAGACGTCAAGCCACAAATTCCAATAGTTAGAACACAAAATCCCACAAAATATCACATAATTCCAAAAAAATAAAGAAGAATTTGACTATGAATACACACCCAACTATTGACGTATAAAAACATTTTAAGTCCTATGATCGTTCGGTGCTTCCAATATTTTTACTCCTCTTGTTATAGTAATATTACCTTAATTGAAGAAGCATTGTTACTTATTTATTTATTCTTTCGATAAATAAATGTCAAACAATCAACAAAAATGAGGAGTAAGAGGGTATTGACGAAGAGAGAGAGAAAATAGAAAAGTTTGAGGGTATTAAGGGTTTTTGTACGTAAACTAAACGGTAAGGACATTTTTTTAAATATTTTTTTTTAGTTTAAGGGTATGTTTATAACTTTTGAGAGCTTAGGGATATTTTTTTACACAAAACACCGTTGGAAATGACTTTGGTCCAAGGTCCATAGAAAACATAAAAGTGAAAAAACTAGCCATTTATGATTGTCGGAAACTAGCTGTTTATAGCCGTTGGAAACTAGCCATTTATAGTCCTTAAGAACTAGCCGTTTTCTTGTCATTTTCTTCTTCCTCATCTTTATAAATAAGAAAGTTTTACAAGATCAAAATGACATTCTTTTCTTTCAAGATTTCCATCCTTTACTTCTTCTCTCTACTATTTCCTAAGCAATTTTTTATCGATTCCAACCCGGCATCTGACGAGTGCACGTCAAAGATTGAGAGTTGTATTAACCTTGAGGAGCAACCGATTTTGACGATTTAGCACCAAGGTCGTGTTGATCTTGCTTTCAAAGACATGAGTTTATCCACGGCACAACGATCGATATTCGGTTCCAACAATTTGAAAGCAAGAATTCACTTGAAATCATTATCAAATCTGTAGAGTTCTTAGATCTATCCAAAATTGAAACATCTCCTTCGTTTGTAGTCTAGTCCAATCTCAATTGAGAAGTTGTTCGCCCAATCTTCATGGTACCATGATCCGAGGGAATAAAGATGAAGAAATTTATTGTAAGGAAAGTTAAAGTTAAATTGATGCACGGGTACCTTTTCTTCAATCTCTCTCTCCACTTTGTTAAATACTTTCTCAGAGTTTGTTGCATATGTTCTTACCTTGTGTTGGATATTTAATTTTTATCTGATTTACCATTTCTGCAAATGGGTTCCATTGAAAATGAGAATTTGAAGCCTAAATTAGCTATTACTATGCTTTTATACTTTATTTTCTCTGTAGCAATTTTGTGGAGGTCGATCCTCTGAAAAAATTTTCTCTGCCATTTTCTTCGAAATAAAGGATGGAATTATTAAAATTGCCGTGGTCGAATTAATGGTAGATCTTAAAAAAAAAGATCAAATTCCACGATAGCAGTTTCATATGTGAATAGTTATCAACTCCTATTTTTATTTATTTTATGAAGGTAAATGATAATCTAGTAGAGAATATAGCCTAATTCATTGAAAGGTATAATCATGAGTCACCAAATTGAATAAAATTAGTTGGAAAGAAATTTTGAGAGAGATTATATTTGATTCCTAGTTTTTAGATTGTAGGGATATTTGAAATTAGAAAATTTGTCATTTCAAATTGAAAATAAAAAATAAGAAAAAAAATGAAAAGTAGATATTTAGGAGAATAATTTGAGAAAATAATGACCTAAATAATTATGCACTAATTTTCAAAATGATTTGAGAAATTTGGTGAGACAATTCAACATATTGCATTTTCATTTATAATTAGTAAATTAGTAAATTAATTTATGTTGATTGTCTTATGTGCTGATATAGTTTTGGAATATGTGATTTTTGTAGCATGATATTGGGTCTTGTGGTTAATCGTCATTGTCAATTTAGATGATAATAGTGATATCTTAATGATTTGATTCAAATATATTGAAATAATTTGATCGGTGGTTTGTTCCACAAAATTCAATTTTTCGGATGGTATTTTGTATTTTGTTAATACATTTATGTTGTTGACTAATTCAAAGATTTTCCACTCCTAATCTCTATGTTTCATTGTTGTCTTGAGTTTAGCTTGAATATGATTAATGGAATGTGCTCTACTTATATTTCGAACCTTGTGTTTTAGAATGAATCTTTCAGAACTAGAATTTGATAATAATTTTATTGATCCTTATAAATGAATTTAGTTTTATACTTATTTTTGAAATGTTGTGTTGACTAAGTCATCCAACTAAATATATGATTTGAGAATTTTGGAGAGAGCTCAACGTATTGATTTTTCACTTTATGTTGAGTAAATCAGTGGACTGATTAATGTTGATTGCTAGACATGCTTGTGTTTTTGGGAAATGTAGGTTTTGCAACACTACATAAAATCTATAGTGCAGGTTTAGTAGTTGTTAATCGTTAAGTATGATGGCTTTAAGGTGAAGACATTTTCGATCGCATACAATTTTTAGATTTCAAACTATTGTCAATTTGGATGATGTGTCAATTTGGATGATGATAGTGTTGGGTGGGTTTTATGTTCTAAAGCTTGTAAATAGAAAAGGTAAATAATTGACCGCCATCCATAAAGAGTTATAGACGTTATTTCAATAAGTGTTATTGATTGTATTGTATTTGTTTTGTCTTAATAACCCTAAATCCAAACTAACATCTTAGGTTGTCTTATGAGTCTTGAACTCTATATGGAGACATACAAAAATCAATGTTCAAGATACAATTTAAGGGTCTATAGTATAAGGATAAGGATGTGTACCTTATCTTGGTGACACTGTTAATATGAGTCACTTTGTATTTAATACAAACGCCATGATCCAACGTGTTCTTGTAGATGAGTGGAGGTATCCTATGCAATGAGTTTGCATCAGACCAGGATGCAAAATAGTAACTACTAGATGTAACTTCGTTGACTAGTTAGGTTTCTATTTCACTAAGATGACCTAAAAAACTGTTGGGAATGGTGTCCTAATTCTCCTGGTGGTCTCGTAGTTTGTAAACTTTATATACACACATTTTTATTAATAAAATAAGTGTTACTTAATTTGTATTTACTTATATCCAATAAACTAAGATCTATGGTTATTTCATGTAACTTAAGCATGTATGTGAGACATACAAGTGGATCATGCCTTAAGTAATAACCTAAATGGTCTATAGTATAAGGATAAATGAGGGATACCTTATCCTGGTGACACTATGGATATGGCCCGGTTTGTAGATATTTAAAAGTGTTATAAAGTGCTACAGATGGTATGATCCTGACCATTCATGTGGAGACATGCGAGCGGGGGTGTCCTATACAAAGAGTTTGTATAAGACCAAACCACGAGATGATTAGTTTCTTTATATAACGCCGTTGATAATTGAGACTTATGTTTCACTAAAATGACCATAGGTGACATGACCTTAATCCTGAGTGTTTTGGGAACTCTTACCTATGAGGGCGGTCCTTTGATTAATATAGGTGATAATGGCTATATTGGCAACTCAACAAGCCTAGCTTTTTGGGGATTGGTCTGATTGGGGAGCTAGGAACTAAGTTACACAAGACAAAATTCACTCCTTCCCCGAAGCAGGGGTAAGTAGATAAATTGCTCCTTTAAGGGTTGATTCCGGGTCTTGAACATAGTGGTCACACCCTCTCTTTGGAAGAGAAGACTCAGTCATAGTAGGACTATGACTTATTGTTCATTAGAGGAATCAGTGGTACTTAAGAAGTTAGATGTAACTACAAGGGTAAAATGGTAAATTGGGCCAGCTATACTTACGAGCGATTTGTGAAGGGTCATCGTACTATTGATTGAGGGCAAGATGACTAAAAGACCTTTTACTGGAAAAGATTATCGAGCCAAAGAGCCTCTAGAGTTAATGTAATTTGACCTCTATGGTTCGATGAATGTGCGAGCCAGGGGAGGCTATGAGTATTTCATCACTTTTATTGATGATTACTCTCGGTATGGGTATGTTTATTTGAGCAATGAAAGTCTAAATCCTTTGAAAAGTTCAAAGAGTTCAAGGTTAAAGTTGAAAACGGATTGGATAGGCAGATTAAGGCACTTCGATCGGATCGATGTGGAGAGTTTTTGGATTCAGGGTTCCAAAACTATATGATAGAACATAGAATTATTTCCTAACTCTCAGCGCCGAGTACACCTTAGCAGAATGGTGTAGCAGAGAGGGGAAACAGAACCTTGTTGGACATGGTTCGGTCGGTGATGAGTTACGCTTCCTTACCGGACTCGTTTGGGGGTTTTGCAGTGGAGACTGCAGAGTATATCCTCAACTATGTTTCTTCCAAGAGTGTTGTGATAACACCTTTGGAGTTGTGGAATGGGCATAAAGCTAGTTTGCATCACTTTCGCATATGGGGTTGCCCAGTACATGTGCTTAAAGCTAATCCAAAGAAATTGGACCACGGTCGAGGTGTGCGTCTTTGTAGGCTACCCAAAAGGTACACGAGGGGGTTGCTTTTATGATCCTACGAAAAACAGAGTGTTTGTATCTACGAACGTTACTTTCCTGGAGGAGAATCATATTAGGGAGCAGAGTCTACTATTAAGATCATGTTACGTGAGCTTTCTAACGAAACTATTGAAACTTCAACAAGAATTGTTGAAGGGTCGGCTTCATCAGTAAAAGTTGATGATGATAGTTCATCTGGTAGGTCAGTTCCACCTCAAGAGTCGAGGGAACCTTGACGTAGTGGGAAGGTTGCGAACCCACCTATTTTCTATATGGGTTTCAGGGAAATCATGGCTATGGTAGCCGATGGCGACATTGAGGATCCGTTGGCTTATCAAAAGGAAATGAAGGATGTTGATCGGTATGAATGGGTAAAGCCATAGATCTCGAGATAGAGTCGATGTACTTCAACTCAGTGTGGGATCTTGTAGATCAAACTGATGGGATAAAACCTATAGGTTTCAAATGGATCTACAAGAGGAAAAGGGGTGCTGATGGGAAGGTGCAAACCTTCAAGGCTAGACTTGTGGAAAAGGGTTATACCCAAGTGGATGGAGTTGACTATGAGGAGACTTTCTTTCCTGTTGCCATGTTGAAGTCTATTTGCATCCTCCTATCCATTGCCGCATTTTATAACTATAAGATATGGCAAATGGACGTCAAGACTGCCTTTCTAAATGGTAATCTTGAGGAAACCATTTATATGGTGCAACTAGAGGGTTTCGTAGCCCAAGGTCAAGAGCAAAAGTTTTGCAAACGGAATTGGTCCATTTATGGGCTGAAACAAGTGTCTCGATCTTGTAACATTTGGTTTGATACTACGATCAAATCGTACGGCTTTGACCAAAACTTTGATGAGCCTTGTGTCTATAAGAAAATCATCAACAATTCAGTAGTTGTAGTTTTTCTAGTGTTGTATGTAGACGATATTCTACTAATTGGGAATGATGTAGGACTACTGACTGCAGTTAAGAATTGGCTAAAGACCCAATTCCAAATGAAAGATTTGGGAGAGGCTTAGTTTGTTCTTGGTATTAAGATCTTTCGGGATCGTAAGAATAAAGTGCTAGTGCTATCTCAGGTATCGTACATTGACAAGATGTTGCTCAAGTACTCGATGCAGAACTCCAAAAGGGGCCTACTGCCTTTCAGGCATGAAGTTACTTTGTTTAAGGAAATGTGTCCTAAGACGCCTCATGAGGTTGAGGAGATGAGATGGGTCCCCTATGCATCTGCCAATGGTAGTTTGATGTATGTGATGCTTTATACTAGACCAGACATCTGCTACGTTGTGGGGATAGTCAGTAAGTATTAGTCTAATCCAGGACAGGGTCACTAGACTACAGTCAAGAAGATATTCAAGTATCTTCGGAACGAGGGACTACGTGCTCGTGTATGGAACTAAGGATTTGATCCTTACTGGATATACAGACTCGACTTTCAGACTGATAAGGAGTCTTGAAAATCCATTTTTGGGTCAATGTTCACTCTTAACGGAGGAGCAGTAGTGTGGCAAAGTACTAAGCAGGGATGCATCACCGACTCCATGATGGAGATCAAATATGTAGTGGCTTATGAACCTGTTAGAAAGGCCGTTTGGCTCAGGAAGTTCCTGAATGATGTGGAAATTGTTCCAGACATGTCAAGACCTATCACCCTCTATTGTGACAATAGTGGTGTTGTGGCAAACTCCAAGGAGCCCATGAATCACAAGCGCCACAAACATATAGAGCGAAAATATCATCTCATCCGGGAGATAGGCATCGAGGGAACGTGATAGTCACGAAGATCGCCTCAGAGCACAACGTTGCTGACCCGTTTATGAAGTCTCTCATGACTACAATTTTTTAGAGTCACCTTCAGAGCATGGGTCTACGGGACTGCCCGCTGCTGGACTAGGGTAAGTGGGCGATTTTTGAACTGGGCATTAGTTCCCTAGTTTATTATTTTATACTTGTTGTATTGTACACCCTACTCACTTTAGGACAAGTGGGAGATTGTTGGGGTTAATTCCCTAAACTCTCGTTGGGTCCTGTAGTTTATAGACACTGTATTGAACAAATGCTTGTGATGTTATAATATATGATATTTATTCACTGTTGTCTATGAAACATGAGGTGTTTTAATTACTTTACCATAAACCAATAAACAAAGATCCCTGGTTGTCTTTGTAACTTAAGCATGTATATGGAGACATATAGGTAAATCATGCCTTAAGTGATAACCAAAATGGTCCGTAGTATATGGATATAGGAGGGAAACCTTATCCTGGTGACATTACGGATGCAACCCACTTTGTAGAAATGTTACAAGTGTTGTGACTTGCTACAGATGGTCTGATCCTAATCATTCATGTAGAGACATACGAGCCGGGGCATCCTATACAAAAGAGTTTGTATAAGATCAAGCCACGAAGTGTTATAGTCTTGTTATATAACGTCGTTCATGACAGAGACTTCACTTCACTAGGATGACCATAGGTAACATGACCTCAATCCTGAGTGAGTTGGGAACTCCTGCCTTTGAGGGTGGTCATTTGATTTGCATGGGTGCGAGTGGCAAGATTGCCAACTCAAACCTACCACTTTGGGGATTCGTCTGATTTTGGGAGCTGAGAACTCAGCTACACAAGATGGAATTCACTCCTTCCCTAAAGTAGGGGTAAGTAGATAGATTTCTCCCTTAGGGCTGATTCTAGGGCTTGAGCGATGTGGCATCACACACCTTCTCATGGCCTGAGAGGTGTCTACACATGGTAGGACTATGTTGTATTGTTCATTAGATAGATCAATGGTACTTAAGGAGTTAGATGTAACTACATGGGAAAAACGGTAAATTGGTCCAGTTGTACTTACGAGCATCTGAAGGGTTATAGTATTGTTGACTGGTTATATCCGATGGATACAGAAATATATCTGTGGTGAGAAGAGTGCAACTGTTGGTCTTTAGTGGAATGGCTAGTAGTTGACAGATGGTAGAACTCGTGGCTAAAGAGTTTAGTCAGCTATTCACGTACTGTTGGAGCTTCAAGCTACAGGTTCATAAGGTCCACTTGGTAGCACAATGAATTCAAGTTGAGAACTAGTTTTTGGGGCAGTTTGAAGTGTTCAAATTGACAAGAGGGAGTTTAATTATATATGATGTGATTAAACTGGTTAATTATATATGATATACTTGACTGTTGGGGTTGATGTCCTAAAGTCTCGTGTTTTGTAGTTTGTAAATAGAATGTACGAACGCTTGCGTTGTTAATATATGATATTTACTTCACATCTTGTTTTTTGCTCATTTACTTGTTTTATTTGCTTTACCACAAACCACTAAACATAAAATCCCTTGTTATCTATATGTGACTCAAGCATGTATGTGGTGACATACAAGTGGATCATATCTTGAGTGATAACCAAAATGGTCTGTAGTATATGGATATAGGAGGGAAACTTTATCTTGGTAAAGCTACGGATGCGGCCCGCTTTGTGGAATGGTCACAAGTGTTGTGACTTGTCATAGATGGTCTGATCCTGATCATTCTTATTGGGGACATGTGAGCGGGGACGTCCTATACAAAAAGTTTGTATAAGACCTGACCACGAAGTGTTAACATCTCGTTATATAACACCGTTCATGATAGAGACTTCACATCACTAGGATGAGCATAGGTAATATGACCTCAATCCTGAGTGAGTTGGGAACTCCTGCCATTGAGGGCGGTCTTTTGATTTGGGGGTGCGAGTAGCCAGGTCGTCGATTCAAACCTACCATTTTGGGGATTCGTCTGATTTGGGAGCTGGGAACTCAGCTACGTAAGATGGAATTCACTCCTTCCCCGAGGCAGAGGTAAGTAGATAGATAGCTGCCTTAAAGGCTGATTCCGGGGCTTGAACGATGTGGCACCACACACCTTCTCTTGGCTCGAGAGGTGTTCACACATAGTTGGACTATGTTGTATTGTTCATTAGAGGAATCAGTGGTACTTAAGGAGTGAGATGTAACTACAGGGGCATAACAGTAATTTGGCCCAACTGTACTTACGAGCATCTATGAAGGGTCATCGTACTCATGATTGGTTATATCCAATGGACACAAAATATATCTGTGGTAAGAAAAGTTTAGCTGTTGGTCTTTAGTGGAATGCTTGACAGTTAATGGATGGTGGATCTCGTGGCTAAAGAGTTTAGTCAGCTATTCACGTACTATTAGAGCTTTGAGCCACAGGTCCATTAGGTCCCCTGGGTAGCTTGGATATAGTCGAGAACCAGTATTTGGGTTAATTTTAAATGTTCAAATTGACAAGAGGAAGTTCGATTATATATGATATAATTGAACTGGTTAATTATATATGATATAATTGGCAAATGTATGAGATACATTATTTTGGAGAAAATTAGATATAAATATGATTTATATCAAATAGAGAAGAAAATACTATAGTGGATATGTAATATCAAACTATAGGATATAAATATAATATGATTATATTAATTAATTAATTAATTATATGATAATTAATCCTAATATCACGTTTGGACATGGGTTAGTGGGCAACGTCGGTTATGGTAACCGATGGGTTAAAATGAAAATAGTTTTCATTTTTGAATCGTGCAATTGATCGCTCGTCAATTCGCCCAAGAGAATACGTGAAGCGCACGTTGGTGAAAGAAAACGATCTCTCGAAAGCCTATACGATAGTCGCTTCTCCGCCTAGACGAGCGTCCACCTCGCGCTAAACGATCGCACACTGTCGCCTAGATGATCGGGTAGCTTCTCTAAATGATCGTATAGTGTGTCGATTTAGCTAAACGATCATATAACTTTTCCTAAACGATCGTTCAGAAAATCCTACACGATCGTGTAGCTCCTCTATGCGATAAGCACTTCTGCTATACGATAACATTGTTTTCCCTCCCACTTGCTTATTACCTATATGACTCGTTTGTCCTCCGTTCTTTACCAAATTCACCAAAGCCCACCCTTTGGGTTTTCACTATCTGCAATTTGAAGATAGTCTTCAACTGGTATGGAACCCTTTCCCTTTTGTTAATTTTTTGTTTGTAGCATGCCGTTAATTAAGTTTTGATTGCATAACTGTATGTGTTGAATGTATATTGTTTGTATTTCGGTCACGGTGAGATCAGAGCGATCCAAACGTGCTCATGGAACTCTTAGATATGAGATCCTTGTTGAACTCATGGAAATGATTTAGATCATCTAACTCATGGAATTCATGGAAATGATTTGGAACAAACTGCTTCCTCATAGACTCTTTAAATTCATACCATGAATCAATTATTACCTCAAGATTTATTCTCCTTCTTAGCATTAACTTTTCCCACCAAGTTAGAGCATAATCCTTAAATTTGGGAATACAAAATCTAACCTTCTGCTCATCGCTAAAATTGTGGCAAACAAAGACATTCTCCACTCTTTCTCCCATTTAATGTACTTATCTCGTTTTGCCAAAGAACTTTGAAAATTTAAATTTGATGCCTCTCATATTACAATCAACTTAAACTGCTTCTCGTGAGCTCTCCTTTGGAAGTTTTGATATCCTTTCCCTCGACCTCTTCCTCTAACTACTTTATGTCTAACACGTCTTTCTCCTCCTTTTGGCACCCCTAGTAATGTAACTGGGTCATCTTCAAAATCATCAAAACCACCGCCTCATATTGGTCTCATTATGGTGAATTGTTGTAGGTTTTGGTGGAGGAGGCAATATTCTTTTCCTTGCCCGATGCTCAATCTCTAGCCTATCCAAATGATCTGTTAATGCTTACATAGTATGGATCATTTGTGCCATAACTCCTTGTTGTGCTTCTCTCAAACTTACTTCGTTAACAATGTCGTTTGATTGTCTAGCATGTAAAAGAAAATCAAAGTAAAAGAAAAATGGATAATTGGGACAGTAAGAGTGTTCCGATCCAAATCAAATAATATTTATAATCTCACGAACTAATTGTTGGGATTGGTATCCTAAATCTTGCTTGTGTTCTCGTATCTGTAAACACTATATAAACAAAAAGTTATTAATAAAATAATTTTTATTTTATGAGCATACACTCAATCCAATAAACTAAGATCCTAGGTTATTCTATGTAATTTAAATAAGTATGTAGATACATACATGTGGATCTTGTTTAAATAATAAGCTAAATAATCTGTAGTAGATGGATAAGGTTGGGTACCTTATCCTGATGACACTACGGATATGACCCGCTTTGTAGATATTACAAGTATTGTACAGTGCTACAAATGATTTGATCCTGATCATTCATGCAGAGACATATGAGCAGGGGTATCCTACACAAAGAGTTTGTATTAGACTGGACCATGAAATGATTAGTCTTATTATATAACACCGTTAACAATAGAGACTTACATTTCACAAGGATGACCATTGGTGACATGACCTAAATCCTAAGTGAGTTGTGAACTTTTACCTATGAAAGCGGTCATTTGATTTGTATAGGTGAGAATGGTCAGATTACCAACTCAATATGTCTACAATTTTGGGGATTGGTCTGATTGGGGAGCTGGAAACACAGTTACACAAGACAGAATTAACTCATTCCCTGATGTCAGGGTAAGTAGATAAATTGCTCCCTTAAGGACTGATTTCGGGGCTTGAACAATATGGTCACACCCTCTTTTGGTTCGAAAGGGACTTTGTCATAGCTGGACTATGACTTATTGTTCATTAGAGAAATCAGTGATACTTAAGAAGTTAGACATAACTACAGGGGCAAAACATTGTACTTACAAGCAATTTGTGAAAGGTCATCGTACTATTGATTTATTATATCCAATGTAAACATAAATATATCTGTAGTGCGAAGAGTACAACTGTCAGTCTTTAGTAGAGTAACCGATAGTTAATGGATGTTGATAATTTAATTAAAGAGTTTAATTAATTATCTAAGTACCATTAGAACTTCAATCTACATGTCCATAAGGTTCCCTCTGTAGCTCAATAAGGATTTAAATGAGAATTAATTTTATATTGATTTGATTATTCAAATTAATTGAGGGAATTAATTAAATATGATATAATTAATTGATTTAATTAGTTATATGTGATATAATTTATATAATATATTTGATAAATTATAATATAAAGTATTTTGAGAAGAATTCGAATATGATTGAAATACCAATTATATGAATGAAATTCATATAATTAAATTTAATATAAATATGGTTTATGTTAAATACCATAAATAGTTGAGAGGAATTAAATGTTTGAATATGCTTCGAATATTAATTATATGGATAAGATTCATATAATTAAATTTAATATAGACATGATTTATATTAAATGTCATGCATAGTTGAGAGAAAATAAAACTATAGGTTATATTGTATTTGATAAAATATAAAACTAGAGGTTATATGTTATATTTGATATAACATATAGAATATATATATATATATATAAGGTAGTTATTATATATGTATGTATTAATTTTAATTTAATTTAATTATATTTATATTTAATTTAATTAAAGGGAGGGAATTACAACTCCCTCTCCCTAATTCTCTCAGCCAAATACGGCAGTGTGAGATGTTGGTGAAGTGGAAGTCGTCTTCTTCAATTTTTTGTGGAACTGAGAAGAAAAAAAAAGGAGAATTCTCTCTGGTTTTCATTCAAAATCACACAGAGAAGAAAATTTCTTCTCCTCCCTCTCATCCTCTTCTTTCCCTCTTCCAAGAATTCAAGCAAAGCCCACAACTCTTGCTTGAATTCTTAATACTAAGAGAATACAGAGGTTTTTCAAGTGGTAGTGCCCAGTTGGGTTTTCAAATTGGAGATTAAAAAGTTCGTGATTTAGATCAAGGAGCCACAGAGAAAAAGATTGGCTCCAAGGGTAAGTATTCTTCTTCCTTAATTCCTATGTAAAAGCATGCTAGAATTTTTTTGTTTATTAATGCATAATCTTTGTTTTGATTCTATATTTTTATCAATTCTGTGAAACTAAAATGGGAATGATCCTCGCTTCCATTGCGAAACCATTGATGGTTTTCCCTTCACTAATTACTTATACTACTAAGTAGCACAAATGGAAAGTCCAGGTCAAACCACAGGAAAGCATGAAAATCAGTTAAAGTGGTAAATGGAGGGGGTGTTTATGTGGATGGGATAACTAGCAATGCAAGAAAGTAAATGATAAAAATGCAATTAACCAAGACATTCTAACTTAGGGAATTGGAATGATTCAATGAAATTTTGTTCATCGACTTATCAAAACATAAATCAATCCTCTTGTCTATGCCTAACCCAATTGACTTGAAATCCAACTAATGGTCCTAGTTAACTAATTAGCCAAACATGCATAGATGAACCAATACTAAACATATTTGGCCAACTGCATTAAGTTCTAGGGATTACACTCAAATGAGTGTTTAACTTCTACCGTCTAATTAAACATTCAATATGGTTTTCCCCTAGATTAATAGATTAATGTCATTCATTATAGACAACAAATTGCAAGTCTATCTAACCCTTTGCTTCTTGAAAATTGACTTATAATTTCATTTCACACATTATAAGTTGATCTAAAGCATTTAATCGTAAAATCCCAAGTAGTTTGTCAAGAAATCAAGAGAATATACAATCAATAAGCAATTCTAACAACTATAAAATCCATAGATAAAATATGAGAATTACATTAAGAAAAATCTCCTAAATTTTACATTGTTCCAAATCCCTAAACTAGAAAACTAGGACCTTACCTCCCCACCATGATGGAGAAGATCAATCCCGGCATGTCTTCATTAATTACATGAAAGAAAGGAAAGAAACTGAAGAAAATTACAAGTGGAAAAGATGAGAAGAGGGAAAATCAGCTGGAAGGCGAATGGGGAGAAGAGATGATATGCCCTAAAAATGAAGAAACCAATTTCTATCATCACGGTAGCATCGTGACACTGGGCCTTTTTTATCGAAGCTCAACGATGCTATGCCTCGCGTGCATACCTCCATCAATTTCTAGAGCACCGTAGTGCTCTAAGGTAGCGTCATGACGCTCTTGCCATGCATGCATTTTGTATTCAAGTGCAGCGCACAACGTCATGCAAGGTGCTGCGCCGCTCTCTCCAAGGGCATTTTCATAATTTTGACTTGTTTGAAGTTTGTTGCTCAATTTAGCTTCTAATTGCTCCAAATTAACTCTGAATCGTCCATAACACTATCGAATGCATGAATTACTCAAGATCCTACAAATATAATCATATAAGCACTTTAAACTTCTTAAACGAGCTAGATTAGAGGCACTAAGATAACACATTTTAGGTGCTATCAATGGACCTCACCAGCACTCCTCATGTGATTACTCTTAAGAAGATGAAAGGTTATTCGTGTTTGCACTCAATATATAGAAAAACACGTGTATTTAGCTAGAAGGTGAATAGTAAAAAGAAATATCTCCTAGAAATATCTCAAACTTTAGCAAGTATTATAGTATTCTTATAATAATCATGCAAGAATAACGTGAATTTAGCTAGAAGGTGAAAAGTAAAAAGAAAAAAAATCTCAGATTTAGAAAAACAAGTGTGGCTACGTAATGGAACAAACTTTTAAGAAGCAAATAAGTTATATGAAGCTAAGAGAGAATGAGACAACGAACTTTGGTAAATGATCACGAAAAAGATAAGAATAAAAAAAAGGTGTCAATGAAAAGATGGAAATGAAAAAAAAAAAAGTATATATATATATATATATATATATAGATATGACTTTTTTTTTACTCTTTTTAGATATGTAATCACAATGCTTTAAAACTTGCTTGAGAAACTTCTTTTTTTAACACATAAAACAAGTGACATAGAATATGAAAAGTCACAAGAAGACAAGAAGTCACTTTCTTTTGCTGTTTTTTTTTTTCATTTCTTCCTTTTCTTTCTCTCTCTCTCCCTCTTTTTTACAATAACGTATGAAACAAGAAAAATGAGAAGATGAAGAGTCATAAGAAACATGGAAATAGACCAAATGATTTATACAAAGAAAGATGACATAGAAAAGAAAGCAAGTAAGAATATAATTTGTTTAGAGCCAAAGCTCTGATACCAGATAATAAAGGAAACTACCTCAATCACGTTTGAGAACTCCCCCTTAAACAAGGTGAACCCCCACAACAGTAATAAGAATAACCATTTGTAAGTAACCTAAAGAAAGCTAAACAAATTTAGCGTAAAATATTGATCGATGATCAAGAAGAAAGAATTACTTGTTCCTAATTTCAAGATTTCGAACTCTCCACAATTTAATTGGTCAAACTAGATTGGAAGTCTTAAAATATGCATTCTAAACACAAGAATACGAAGAAAACATAAAGCATGAGAGAATAAACTCTAAAAAAAAATCATTCAAACTCAAAGTCTTCACTTAATCCTTGAAGCCTTTATGTCATGCCCCTTTAGAATGCAAAGTTTATCTTCGTTAAACAAAAATCCATAAAAAACCATAAAATTATTTATTGTTGTTGCATTCACACACTGAGAAAACAAATTACTAAAATGATCTTTATTTTTATACATTTCTTTCAAAAACTTAAATCCCATTAATTTCAAAGATAAAATTGATAGCAAGCTATATCTCCTATACAATGCATCGGCTAATAGAGTATATTAAGATACAACGGAGAAAATTAGAATCAATAAGCACTCTAGTTATACTTAATTTGAGTCTAAGAAAAATTCGAAGTAACTATTACAGAAGAGGATTTGTTGAACACAATACCTTTGATGAATCATCTTCAACACAAATTGAGTTCCACGTAAATGTAATTCAATCTACAAGTCGACCACCCTGAAGATCTTCTCTGCCATTCCCTTGCAAGGATTGTGTGGTGAAAACACTAAATTCAGCTGGATTTTATGAAGATATGAAGAAGGTTTGGAGGGTTACAATTTCTGCAGAGTTCTTGAAAGCTTAATCTCATTATTGATTTCAACACTTTAATTTATAAAGCTTTCATCATGAAAATTCATAGCTTGCATGAAGGCCAACTCCTACTTCATGGAGAAAATTGAATTGGATGAATAAGGCACCTTGCACCATAGTGGAGATTTCCAACTTTTGGAAATCTCCACTTTGAATTTTGAAAAATGCTTTTGATTTCAATTTTAGTTTTTCCAAAAATTGATTTCTAAAACCAAATTTAAAAAAAAAAACCAATTTATTTAGTTTTATAAAATTAATTCAATTAATTAATTTTAAATAAAACTAATTAATTAGATCTTTTAATTAATTTTGTTAATTTAATATTCAATATTAAATTAATAAATAACCAATTCCACTATATTGAAATTAATTTTATACAATTAATATTTAAATCCTATTTTAAACATTAATTGATCCTCTAATTTCGTTTAATTTTGATAAAATTAAACATTTCTATTGTATCGAATACAATAAATAGAACCCTAATTGAATTTGAACATTTCAAATTCTAAACTCTATTTTCAAATCTCACAAGATTGCTCAATTTACTAGTCCAAATTACGAGCTAGTAGAGGGACCTTATGGACCTACAGATCGTGAGTTCCAACGATTTGTAATTAATTGGTTAAACTCTTTAAACAAAATTAATTACTATTCGTTAACTACCAAGACATTCCACTGTGGTTCAATAGTTGCACTTTTCTCACTGTAGATATATTTTTATCCATTTTAATCATAGTCGATAAGGCATCCTTCACAGGTCGTTCGTATTTATAGTTGAGTCAAAGATTACCGTTTTACCCTTGTAAAGACATCTTGCTCCTTAAGCTCCTACTGATCCTCCATTAAACAATTGATATATAGTCCAACTAATAAATCATAACCCTCTCTTCCATGAGAAGACAAGGTTCGTTGTTCAAGACAAGGCATCAATGCTTTAGAGAACAACACATCTGCTAACTCTAAATCGGGAAGAAGTGAATTCTATATTGCAAAGCTATGTCCCCAGCTATTTCCAATTTTATCCCCAAAGTGGGAGGCTTATTAAGCAGTGCTGTTGGACTACTCTCACCTATGTAGATCAAAGGATAATCCCGAATAAACAGGAATTCATAATTAGCTCAGGATTAAGATCGAGTTACCCTAGATCATGGAGTTTGAGGTAGTCAGTTTTAACAGTAAATGGTTATTATAAAGAAAAGTGAATATTTCAAATCCTGGTCTTATGCAAACTCATTGCATAGGATACCTTCACTCACATGTCTCTATATGGATGATTTTTGGATCACATTATTTATATCAGTATACAAAATGGGTCGCATCCAATAGTGTCATTAGGATAAGGTACCCAATCTCATTCGTATACTTATACATCATTTTGACTACATACTAAAACATGATCCATTTTTATGTCGCCACATAAAGTTTAAAGCATTCATGTTATAGCCAAGGATTCATTTATTGGATTTTCATAAAAAGATGCAATATCAATAATAATTTATTGAATAAAAAGCTCAACAACATTTTTATTGATAAATAGAATATGTTAACAACATTTACGAACTGCGAGTATAGGACATCCCCAACAATCTCCCACATGGATTAACACTCTAGTGAGATAAACATATAAATATATAATGTTTATAATGTTGAGAAATAAAGAGTGAAAAATACAATAAACTAGGCATCCAAAATACTCTTTGAAATTCTTCCACTTGCCCTAGATTATGTTGTTTGTAGTCCTAGTCCAACCAAGTGGCCTTCGTACACTTCAACCGAGAGGGCCTTCGTAAAAGGATCAGCAAGGTTGTCTTCTGAAGCAGATTTCTTGGCAGAAGATTTCTTGGAATCTATGTTAAATTCTTAGGTCCATACACAAGCGTATAGTTCCTCATTCTTCTGAGATATTTTAGGATGTTATTGTAACCTGTTGACGATTCCAACTGCAAAGCATATATCAGGACATGTATACAACATAGCGTACATCAGATTCCCAACTACCGATGCATATGGAATTCTTTTAATTTCCTCAATTTCTTGAGGTGTTTAGAACACTGTTCCTTTGACAGATGAATTCCATGTCTAAAAGGTAACATACCATTTTTTGAATTTTGCATGCTATATTTTGACAACATTTTGTCAATATAAGATGGCTGAGATAGTGTTAAGGTTTTGTTTTTTCGATTTCGAAAAATCCGAATCCCAAGAACATATTGAGAATTTCCCAAATCTTTCATTTGAAACTGTGATGCTAACCATCTCTTTACGTTAGCAAGGTAACTTGTCTCATTCTCAATGAGCAAGATATCATCAACATAAAGTACCAAGAATACTACAGTTTTGTTGACTATTTTCTTGTACGCACAAGTTCGTCAACATTCTGTTCAAAGCCATAAGGTTTGATCGTAGTGTCAAATCTTATATTCTAGGATCTAGAAGCCTGCTTCAATCCATAAATAAAACTCTTAAGGTTACAAACATTTTGTTCTTGACCCTGTTCGATAAAAACTCTTCTGCTTGAGACACAAAAATACTCTCATCAAGATGGCCATTCAAAAAAGCTATCTTGACATCCGTTTACCATATTTCATAGTCATAATATGCGGCAATGGATCAGAGTATTCTTACTAATTTTATCATGGCAACCGGAGAGAAGGTTTTTTCATAGTCAATCCACTTCCTTTGGGTAAAACCTTTTGCCACGAGTCTAGCTTTCTAGGTTTGTGCCTTGCCAGTTTGGTTTCTTTTCCTCTTGTAGATCCATTTACAACTATAGGTTTAACCTCATATGGTTGATCTATCAGACAGAATAGAAGTACATGAACTCCATTTTTACGTCCATGGCTTTTATCCATTGTTCCCTAACAACATCTCCCATTGTCTGTTTAAAGGTCAATGGATCCTCTAGACCATCATCATGTATGATGTCTTGAGTTTCTGTTAAACCCATGTAGCGTTCAGATTGATGAACAATCCTCCCACTACGTCGAGGAATTTTCAACTCTTGAGAAGAATGTGATGGGGTAACAACCGTTATTGATGGACCAGCTTCATCAACAACCTTTGTTGATTTATCCGTAGTATCCTTGGTAATTTTTTTCAATATTAGTTTACTGCGAGGTTGATGACTTCTAATATGATATTCTTCCAAGAATGTAGCATTTGTCGAAATAAATACTTTATCTTCTTGGAGATCACAGAAAAATCATCCTTTTGTTTCTTTTAGATATCTATCAAAGAGACATAATTTTGAACTTCATTCCAATTTCTTAGGGTTTTGTACCAACATGTGTGCCATCCCCAAACCTGAAAGTAATGTAAACTACCTTTACATCCTTTCCATAACTCATACGGTGTTTCATAAATATTTTTTGAGGAAACCATGTTTAGAATATATACCGTAGTCTGTACTGCATACCCCCAAAAGGATTGAGATAACTGAGCAAAACTCATCATTGATCAAACCATGTCTAACAAGGTTCGGTTCCTCCTTTCTGCAATATCGTTTTGTTACGGTGTTCCAGGTGCTATGAGTTGAGATTGAATTTCATGATCTACTAAATAATTATAGAATTGTAAATCCATATACTCACCACCTCGATCTGATCGAAGTGTTTTAATTCTTTTACCTAATAAGTTTTTTGTTTCAATCTTGAATTCCCTGAACTTTTTGAGAGTTTTAGACTTGTGACTTATTAAGTAAATATAGCAATGTCTAGAATAGTCATCAATAAAACGAACAAAATATTCATATCCACCTCGTGCTCTTACATTCATCAGACCATAAAGATCTGAATGTATAAGTTCAAGGGGTTCTTTGCCATGAAGACCTTTTCCAGTAAAAGATGTTTTAGTCATTTTCCCTTAATACATGACTCATAAGGAGGTAAAGAACTGTCTTCTAACTGATTTAGATGACCGTTTTTAACTAATCTCTCATTCCTGTTGAGATTTATGTGACCAAGTCTGAGATCCTAAAGATAGGCGTTAGGAGAAATTTTTCGTTTTTTATTTTTCGTTTTTGTCGTTTTAAACATCTCTATATTTAAAATGGTTTTTGCTTCAGTCGGTTTTAACACATACAATTTATTTTCAAGTCTAGTAGAAAAAATATGAACACCTCTTGAAAAAATGAACAATTTATTAACTTAAAAAGATACTTTATACATATTTTCAAGTAGACATGATATGGAGATTAAGTTTCTTTTCATCTTTGATACATAATATACATTTCTTAACAAGACAAAAGAATCTCCAAAAGACAACTTGATATTTCCCACTGCTTCTGCTGAAATGGCTTCCTCTGTTCCCACCTTGAAAGTCATTTTGAACTCTGAGAGTTGTTTCCAAGAACTAGTTTCCTGTAGAAAAGTGCAAACATGATTAACGACTTCTGAATCTAATATCCAGGTCGAGTGGGAATTTTTCACTAAATTGTAAGAATAAATTAACATGCAGCGGAAGTAACAAGGATCAATAAGCACTCTAATTCATTTATTTTGGCAGAAACTAAAGCATGCTCATCTAATATAAGAGGATTTGAAGTCATACCTTTGTAGAACTCTTCAAGATCTTGATTCTCAGTTGTTGTCTTCTCCGAAACTTGCTGTGAACCACCTCAAGATCTTCCTCACTATCCTCTTGGAGCTTTAGAAAGAGTTGTGGACTCAAGAACAACTTGAACAACCTAAAATTTGAAGTAAAGCTCACTGCTACAAAACCACTCGAAGAACAATTCAACAACCCCAAATTTTTCTGAAAAAACTCTTTGATTACATGCCTCAATTCCACTCTAACCTTCTTTATTTATTGCAGGTTAACATGCAAAGAAGATGGTTGCATCAGATGCAGCTCATACTTGGAGTAATTGAAGGAAACGTGAATGAGTTTTGTGTGAGCTAGTTGAAGATGGTAATGGAAAAACCCATTTTTCCATTTTGTGCAATTTTTTCAATTTTTCAAATTTTCATCAATCTGATTTTAAAATTGAAAATATTATTAATCTTATAAAATTAATTTCATAAATTATGTTTCTAATAAAATTAATAAATAATTATTTAAATTCAATTAATTCTAGTTAATTTAATATCAAATATTAAATTAATTTTTACACAAATCCACCTTCATATATTTAAATCATATTTAAATATAAATTCTCCTATTCCCGTGAATTCTAATTTGAACGTTTCAAATTAACTTATCATGCTACTCTAAAGCTAATCCATTTATGAGCTAGTAGGGGGATCTCGTAGACCTGCAAATCATGGGCTCCAACGATCCAAGATTAATTGGCTAAACTTATTATACCGAATTAACCCCCATTTGTTAACTAATGGATCACTCCACTAAAAACCATAGTTGAACTCCCCTCACTGTAGATATATTATGTCCACTTGATATAACTATAATCAATAAGTTGATCCTTCACAGGTTTTTCCTAATCACAGTTGGGTCAGGATCACCGTTTTACCCCTGTGAATATATCTTGTTCCTTAAATTCCTACTAACCCTCTAATGAACAATTTTGATTCATAATACCTATGAATCAAGTCTTTTCTCTATCATGAGAAGACGGGGCCCCGATTGTTCAATACCTAGAATAAGTACTTAAGAGAACAACCTATCTGCTAACCCTAAATCGGGTAGGAGTGAATTCCATCTTGCAGGGCTATGTCCTCAGCTATTCATCCGCTATTGTCCCCAAAATGGAAGACTTATTGAGTAGTGTTGTTGGACTACTCTCACCCATGAAGATCAAAGGATAATCCCGAACAAATAGGAGTTCATAGCTAGCTCAAGATCAAGATCGAGTTAACCTAGGTTATTTAATAATTAAATAGTCAGTTTTAATAGTAAATGGTCGTTATAAAGAAAAGTGACTATTTTCGTGGTCTAGTCTATATGAAAACTCATTGCATAGGATACCCTTACTCACATGTCTCTATATGAATGATCTGTGGATCACATCGTTTATAGCACTTTACAACTCCTTGTAACAACTATATAGTGGGCTGCATCTAATAGTGTTACTAGGATGATATACCCAATTTAATCCATATACTTATTAGACAATTTAGGCTATATACATTTAACTTGATCCTATTTTTATCACCATATAAAGTTAAAGTATTCAAACTATAGCCAAGGATATGTTTATTGTATTTTCATAATAGAATGCAAAATAAACAATTTTATTGAATAAGTTACTCAATAATATTTTATTGATAAATAGAATGTTTAACACGAACTGCGAGTTCTAAGACATCTCCAACAATCTCCTACTTGAACTGAAACTCTAGTGAGAACAAATATATACAATATAATGTTGAGAAACATAAAGGGAAAATAAAATAAACTAGGGCATCTCTAATACCATAGATATTCTCCCACTTGCCCTAGATTACACTACTCGGAGTCCTAATCCAACCAAGTGGCCCTCGAACACTTTAGCTGAGAGGGCCTTTGTACATGGATCAGTAAGGTTATCTTCAGAGGCTATCAATATGACGATTACATCTCCTTGGTGTACTATCTCTCTGATGAGATGGTACTTTCGTTCAATATGTTTTCCATGTTTGTGACTCCTTGTTTCTTTCGAGTTGGCAACAACACCACTATTGTCACAATACAGTGTGATAGGCAGGTGCATATCTGGATGAGTTCCAAATCAGCCAAGAATTTGCATAGTCATACTTCTTCTTTAGCAGCTTCACATGTAGCCACGTATTCCACTTCCATGGTAGATTAAGGGATACAACTTTGCTTAATGGTTCTCCAAACTATAGCTCCTCCATAAGAGTGAAAACTGATCCTGAAGTAGATTTCCTAAAATCTACGTCAATCTAGAAATCATAATAAATGTATCTTATAAGGATCAAAGTCTTAGGTTCATACACAAGCATATAGTCCCTCATTCTCCTTAGATACTTGAGAATGTTTTTTTATAGCAGTCCAATGACTGTGTCCCGGATTGGATTGGAACCTGCTGACAATTCCAACTGCAAAGGATATGTCAGGGCATGTATATAACATTTCGTACATCAAACCTACAGATGTGTATGAAATTCTTGTCATTTTCTCAACATCTTGAGGTATCTTAGGATACTGTTCCTTTGACAAATGAATTCTATGTCTAATAGGTAGCATACCTCTTTTGGAATTTTGCATATTATATTTTGACAACATCGAAAGATCTGTATTCCTAGAACGTATTAAGCATCACCCAAATATTTCATTTAAAATTGTGTTGCTAACCATCTCTTTAAGTCAGCAAGGAAACTTGTTTTATTCCCAATGAGCAAGATATCATCAACCTAAAGAACAAAGAATGCTACAGTCTTGTTGACTATTTTCTTGTATACACACGGTTCGTCAACATTCTGTTCAAAGCCATAAGATTTGATCGCAGTGTCAAACCTTATATTCCAAGATGTGGATGCTTGTTTTAATCTATAAATGGATCGTTTAAGCTTATAGACTTCTGTTCCTGTCCTTTTTCGATGAACCCTTTTGGTTCAAACATAAAAATACTTCATCAAGATAGCTGTTTAGAAAAGTTTTCTTACATCCATTTGCCATATTTCATAGTCATAATATGTGGCAATGGAAAGAAGTATTCTTATTGACTTTATCATGGCAACAGGAGAAAAAGTTTCTTCATAATCAACTCCTTCTCTTTGGGTAAAACCTTTTGCCACGAGTCTGGTTTTATAGGTTTGCACCTTGCCAATTTTGTCTCGTTTTCTCTTGTAGATCCATTTTCAACCTTAGGTATAACCTCATGTGGTTGATCTACAAGTTCCTAGACAGAGTTGAAGTACATAGACTCCATTTCAACGTCCATGGCTTTTATCAACTATTCCCTGTCAACATCTTCCATTGCCTGCTTAAAGGTTAATGGATCCTCTAAACCATAATCCTATATGATGTTTTGAGTTTTTGTTAAATCCATATAGCATTCAGGTTTTTGAATAACCCTCCCACTACGTCGAGGCATCCTCAACTCTTGGCATGGATGTGACGGGACAACAACAGTTGTTGATGGACCAGCTTGATCAACACCTCTTGTTGATGTTTTTGTAGCATCTTTGGTCATTTCTTGCAATATTAGTTTACTATGAGGTAAATGATTTTTTATATAATCTTCTTCCAAGAATGTAGCGTTTTTCGATACAAATACTTTGTCTTCTTGGGGATCATAAGACAATCCTCCTTTTGTTTCTTTGAGGTATCCTATAAAAAGGCATAATTTCGAACGTGTTTCCAATTTTTTAGGATTTTGTACCAATACATGTGTTGGACAACCCCAGATTCAAAAATGACGTAAGCTTTGCATCTTTTCCAAAATTTATACGGTGTTACTGAAACACTTTTTGAAGGAACAATGTTTAGAATAAAGACTGCAGTCTGTACTGCATACCCCCAAAAGGATTGAGGTAACTGAACATAACTCATCATTAGTCAGACCATGTCTAACAAGGTTCGATTTCTCCTTTATGCAACACCATTTTGTTGTGGTGTTCCTGGTGCTGTGAGCTGGGATTGAATTCCATGATCTACTAGATAGTTCTGGAATTGTAAATCCATATACTCACCACCTTGATCAGATTGAAGTGTTTTGATTCTTTTACTTAACAAATTTTTTGTCTCGACCTTAAATTCTTTGAACTTTTCAAGAGTTTTAGACTTATGACTGGTTAAGTAAATGTAGCCATATTTAGAGTAATCATCAATAAAACTGACAAAATACTGATAGCCTTCTCGTGCTTTTACATTCACTGGACCACATAGGTCTGAATGTAAAAGTTCGAGAGGCTCTTTGGCACGAAGACCTTTGTCAGTACAATTTTTTCCTCAAGACATGATTCACATGGAGCTAAAGAACTATCTTCTAACTGGTTTAGATGACCGTTTTTAACTAATCTCTCAATCCTATTGAGATTAATGTGACCAAGTCTGAGGTTCCAAAGATAGACATTAGGAGAAATTTTCCGTTTCTTCTTTTGAGTCTCAACCGTTTTAACCATCTCTATATTTAGAATGGCATTTGCTTCAGTTGGTTTTAATATGTACAATTTATTTTCGAGTCTTGTAGAACAAATATGAACACCTCTTGAATAAACAAATACTTCATTAGATTCAAAAGATTTTCTGTACATATTTTCTAGCAGACAAGAAATGGAGATCAAGTTTCTTTTCATCTTAGGTACATAATATACATTCCTAAGTAAGATAAAAGACTCTCCAAAATATAGTTTGATATCTCCCACTGCTTGAGCTGAAATGACTTCACCCGTTCTCACTTTAAAAGTCATTTCCTGTTCAGAAAGTTCTCTCCAAGAACTAGTTTCCCATAGAAAAGTACAAACATGATTAGCGGCGCCTAAATCCAATATTCAGGTAAGCTGAGTATTCTCGACCAGACATGATTCAACAACTAGTAAATCGGATTTACCTTGTTTTTCCTTTGGGAGTCTTGTTTTTCTTTACCTTCGGGAGTCTTGTTTTTCGTTGCAATGGGTTGTTTATTCCCTTTTCCCTTTTTCTTCATCTATACATTTTTGTCTTTAGATGAAGAAGGGATAGACTTCTTTTTGTCAGGGCATTTCGTTCCTGACAAAGAACGCTTCAAAAATTTCTTTTGTCGTGAAACAACATTTGCTTTACTCTCTTTTAATTTCATCATTGACTGATAAGTCTGTAGTTCGTTTAATAAAGTAGTCAAATTGTAACTTATTTTATTCATTACGACATTAGTACGGAAGGTTAGGTAGCTCCTCGGAAGAGACTCTAATATCATACTAACTTGACTAGTTTTGTCTATGGTAGCTCCGTGAGCTTCAACGATATTAAAATCAACCATCATGTCTAGAACATGTTCCCTGACATTGGTTCCATCTTTTATTCACGAGTTACAAACATACTTTATAGCCTTATGTCGAACAGAAGATGATGGTTGCCTGAACAAATCCTGTAATGACGCCATAATTTCATTGGTTGTGGGCATGGGTTCATGTTTCTTGTTGAGCACATCGGATATGCTCGCTAAGATATAGGCCCTTGCCTTTTCATTCACCCTTACCCACCTATCATAAGCATCCCGAACGGTTCGGTTTGCGATCGAACTGGGAATAGGAGAACATTTATCTGTTAACACAAACCTCAGATCATCAACTACTAATATTGTGTTTAGATTTGACTTCTAGTTGGGATAACCCTCTCCATTAAATTTGTCAGAAGCTAGAAGTTGTATTATTGAGTTTGACATGCTGAAAAATAAACAAATTCTAATTTTAGCAAAAACTAAAAAGTACCCATAGATCTTTATTTATTTGCAGCGAAACTATAGTGAGTTAGAATAAGTGCTACTTGAGGCAGTCAAATATTCTTTCATTAAAGAAAGACATTCTTGACTATATACCATCTCCAGAATAACTCATATTCCTATAGTTATTTAGCTACCGTTTTTCAGTCAAAAACTTACTAACACTTAGTAATTCTGTAAGTGTGACCCGCTATTTTCAGATCTTATAGAACGGTATGAACATGCCTCCAAATTGGAAGACAATGTGCAAGACGAAACTATAAGACCCTATTCATTTCTGAAGCTCGGATTGTTACGAATCCTATGTTACAACCCTCCAAAAGGATCGTCGTTGCTTAACGACTAGCTAGTGCCGCCTAAAAACGATAGCAGGCGCAATATAAGAATCTCACGGTTCAAACTAATGGAGGAGACCGTAAGATACATTGACACATTTCCATCACCCACTTACTATGAACTACTTCCCTCATTCTATGAAACACTTTTCGAATGGAGTAGTCGAGGTAAAATCGACACGAAGTCGAGCATGAATCTCATAATGTGAACTTTTGAGGACATGAGAGCTAAAAACGATATATCATATATATTTTTAATCTCCCATTGAAGTGTTCTAAATGTTTGGGTATTCTTTAACTTAGGTTTTTTACGACTAATTTTAAACAACCTAAGTCTATGTGTTTGTTATCCAAGTATAACATTTACATTTGGATTTAAACCTACGATGTCTAGGTTAAAACTAATTTTAAACCTCAAACTGCTCATACAAGCTCATAAAACCAATTATCAATTCTTGTTATTTCAGTCATAATCCCCAGGTAGGAGGTGTTACGTAAACCGTCAACTTTAATACCCCCAGCTTTATACAGGATTGTGAATTGATTAAGTTTGTAACCAAATTTTATAAGATAACGTATTTTTACTATTAAAACAAGTTATTAACCTAAGTGAACATGCTTTTTATCTTTGTTGTGGATTTTAATGTCTAATTCAATTTTATAACAACTTACAAAAAATAGACATGCTAAACATCCATAACATACATCAAAGGTATTCAATTTTTAACATAACCTTTATTAAAACAATTGAAACCCTATACATGCATACTATACATTATAACAATTTTATAACATACTTCAATGCATGTAACATGCTTCTTATGGTGGGATTTTAATTCTGCATGACATACTTTATGCACATACAATATTTATTTAATTATAACATACATCAAATGCATAAATAATGAAACGCAACTGATATGGTTTTGGTTTTGGCATTTCCAAGCAAAGAAAGGCCTAGCTATTACATAAATCAACCAAATCAACTTCAAAAACCTTCTAGACCACTTAGACCACCTTGAACAGGGCAAAACCCATTGAGTATCAACAAGCACCCAACATCGAGTATGCTAGTGTGCATCGAGTATGACATCAAGCATCATCGAACATCAAATATTTCACAAAATACAATCGAGTAGATGCCATCGACCATCAAGTAAAGCATCATGCATCGAGCAACGAGTATTTCATGAAATATCATCGAGTGAACGCGTCAAGTACCATAAAGTATGGCATCGTGCATTGAGTATTTCATGAAATATCATCGAGTATGCCATCGAGTATTCTATCGAGCATCGAATATCTGGCAGAAATTTGAATTTTCAGTTCTTACTGCTTCGACCTTCTTCACTTCTTTCTTCAATTACATATTAATTGCAACTCTAGTAACTCCAAACGAATTACAGACACTTAAACACACATTAAAGCCCATCAAACAAGAGCCAATTACAAGAGTTACAACATAATTCAAAAGATTCAAATGCCAAAACACTGGAAAAACATATCAGTTCACCATTTTCATACAATTTATGAAAAATACCCACCAAACTCAAATTAACGACAATTGAGTGCTTAAATCATGCTCTGATACCAATTGATAGAGTATATTAGCATGCACCAAAGAAAACTAGAATTAATAAGCCCTCTAATTATACTTAATTTGAGTTTAAAATATGCTTCAAAGTAATTATTACAGAAGAGGGTTTTTTGAACATAATACCTTTGAAGAATCCTCTTCAACACCAGCTGAGTTCACGAAAATGTGCTTCAATCTACAAGTAGACTACCACGAAGATCTTCTCTACCATTTTCTTGCAAGGATTGTATGCTGGAAACACTAAATTGAGTTGGATTTTATGAAGATATGGAGAGGTTTTGGAGGGTTACGATTTCTGCAGAGTTCTTGAAGGAGTTCTTGGCTCAGCACTTTAATTTATAAAGCTTTCATCATGAAAATTCATAGCTTGAAAAATGGAATTGGATGAATAAGGTGCCTTACACCATCATGGAGATTTCCAACTTTTGAAAATCTCCACTTTGAATTTTAAAAAATGCTTTTGTTTTTAAATTTAGTTTTTCCGAAAATTGATTTCTAAAACCAATTTTTAAATACACCAATTATTTAGTTTTATAAATTTAATTTAATTAATTAATTTTAAATAAAACTAATTATTTAAACCTTTTAATTAATTTTATTAATTTAATATCTAATATTAAATTAATAAATAACCAATTCCATTATAATGAAATTAATTTTATACAATTAATATTTAAATCATATTTTAAACATTAATCGATCCTCCAATTTCGTTTAATTTCAATAAAATCAAACATTTCTATTGTATCAAATACAATAAATAAAAATCCAAATTGAATTTGAACATTTCAAATTCTAAACCCTAATTTCAAATCTCATCAAGATTACTCAATTTACTAATCTAAATACAAGCTAGTAGAGGGACCTTATGGACCTATAAATCATGAACTCCAACAATTTAATTATTGTTCGTTAACTACAAAGACATTCTACTATAGCTCGATAGTTGCACCTTCCTCACTGTAGTTATATTTCTGTCCATTTTAACCATAATCGGTAAGTCAATCATTCACAAAGTCGTTCATATTTACAGCTACATCAAATATTACCCTTTTACCTATGTAAATACATCTTGCTTCTTAAACTCCCACTGATCTTCCATTGAACAATTAATTTATAGTCCAACTTATAAATCATAACCCTCTCTTCCATGAGAGGGTGGGGCCCCGTTGTTCAAGACAATGCATCCGTGCTTAAGAGAACAACCCATCTGCTAACCCTAAATCGGGTAGGAGTGAATTCCATATTGGAAAGCTATGTCTCCAGCTATCTATTCGGTCTTATCCTCAAGATGAGGGGCTTATTGAGTAGTGTTGTTAGACTACTCTCACTTGTGTAGATCAAAGGATAATCTCGAATAAACAAGAGTTCATAGTTAGCTCAAGATTAAGATTGAGTTACCCTAGGTCATCAAGTTTGAGATAGTCAGTTTTAACAGTAAACGGTTATTATAAAGAAAAGTGACTATTTTGAGGTCCGGTCTTATGCAAACTCATTGCACAGAATGTCCCCACTCACATGTCTCTACATGAATGAATTTTGGATCACATCATTTGTATCAGTATACAAAATGGGTTGCATCCAATAGTGTTACCAAGATGAGGTACCCAATCTCATCCGTATACTTATAGACCATTTTGACTACATACTAAAACTTGATCCATTTTTATGCCGCCACATAAAGTTTAAAGTATTCATGTTATAACCAAGCATTCGTTTATTAAATTCTCATAAAAGAATGCAATATCAATAATAATTTATTGAATACAAAACTCAATAACATTTTTATTGATAAACAGAATATGTTAACAACATTTACGAACTACGAGTTTAACACATTCCCAACATTAGCAACAATATTTTTCTTACCAATTTTGTACCTTATCACATATGGAAATGATTCAATGATTTCACCCACTTAGCATGACGACGATTTAACTTATCTTGTTCTTTAAGATGCTTCAAACTTTCATGATCATAATAGATGAAAAATTCCTTTGGCCATAAGTAATGCTACCAAGTTCATAATGCTTTTACCAAAGCATACAACTCCAATAAGTTGGATATCTTAAAGTAGCACTATTCAATTTCTCGCTGAAGTACATAATAGGTCTTTGTTTCTGCATTAAAACAGCTCCAATCCCCATTCCACTGGCATCACACTCAATTTCAAATGCAATTTCAAAGTTAGGCAAAGACAACAAATGTGCATAACTTAATTTTTCTTTTAAAACATTAAATGCCATTTCTTGATATTCTCCCCATTTGAAAATAAAATGCTTTTTAACCATCCCATAAAGTGGTATACCAGTGGTACTAAAGTCCTTGTTGAACCTCCTATAAAAACTAGTTAAGCCATGAAAAGTTTAAACTTCAATAGCATTTTTAGGTTGTGGCCATTCTTGGGTAGCTTTAACTTTCTAACTATCAACTTTAATACCATTTGTAAAAGTAACAAATCCAAGAAAGTTAATCTTATCTAAATGCACATTTTTTCGGATTGACAAACAACTGAGCTTTTCTCAGCAAAACCTTCCTAACATGTTCCACATGAACTTCTAAATACTTGGAATGAATAAGAATATCATCAAAGTAAACTACCCAAAATTTTCCTATGTATTCATGCAAAACGTGATTCATGAGATGCATAAAAGTACTAGGTGCATTGATAAGACCAAAAGACATTACTAACCACTCATACAATTCATGATTAGTCTTAAATGCAGTTGTTATATTCATCATTAGCTTTAATCATAACTTAATGGTGTCCAAAATTAAGATCAATTTTAGTAAATAAAATAAATTCGTGCAATTCATCTAAGATATCATCAAGTCTAGGTATAGGATGACGATACTTTACCGTAATTTTGTTGATGGCTATACGATCCACACACATTCTCCAAGCTCCATCTTTCTTTGGAACCAAGATGACAGGAACATATCAAGGACTTAAACTTTCCCTCACATATCCTTTGGCAAGCAACTCATCAACTTGCTTTTGAATTTCTGTTGTCTCGGTAGGGTTAGCGCGATAAGCTAGCCTATTTGGAATGATTACTCCCAGAAGGAAGTCAATTTGGTGCTCAATTCCCCGATTTACTCTTTTGGCAGCATTTTCATTATGCTTCTCAATTCATTCTTTCACTTTCTTATGAAGCTTCTTGACAAATTCAACTTTTGATTTGGATTCAAGATGAACAAACAAGTTAGTTGGCGAAGGCAATAAATCAAGAGGCGTCTTAGGGTTAAATCTATAAACTATTTCAAAAGGTGAACATTTAGTTGTGCTATAGACATCCCTATTATAAGCAAACTCAACAAAATGAAAACTTTCCTCCCATGTACGAAGATTCTTTTCAAGAATTTCCCCAAGCAAAGTTATTAATATTCTATTGACAATCTCAGATTGTCCATCAGTTTGTGGGTGACATGTGGTAGAAAACAACAACTTAGTTCCTAATTTTCTCCACAAAACTTTCCAAAAATGACTTAAGAGCTTGACATCTCTATCACTAACAATCGATCTAGGAATTCCATATAATCCCATAACTTCCCTAAAGAATAAATCATCAATGTTCTTGTCATTACCTATTTTATGATAAGCAACGAAATGTGGACATTTTGTTAAAATGATCAACAACAACGAATATGCTATCATGTCCTTTCCTAGTCCTACGAAGACCAAAAATAAAATCTATAGACAAACATTTATTTGGTACTTCCGAAGGAGCAGGAACCGCCATTCTAACCCTTCTCGGGGGATTTGCCACTAGAACGGCCCGGCTTTCGAATAGTTGCCTAAGTCGGTCTCTCACCAACTCCTTCTTTGCAGTAGGTCTTCTATCCGCATGAGTTAGCGTAACAAGAATGAATTTCTTGATTGTGGTGCCCCTTCTTTCCATGGTTCCTTCCTTCATTTGTCTGTGACCCGGTTTGTCTTGATTTCCGATTGATGAACAAGAAGGAAAAGAGAACTATTGGATTTTTTGACTCGCCCCCGGCTACGTGTCCTTTGGACCCTTCGCCCGTGTCCCACGTGAATAGGATACCCTGCTTACAGCAGGCTTGCTTGGAGAAGGCTTGCAACAGTCCAAGGTAGGCAAAGGTGTGTGCAATCCATGTGGCCTAGACTTAGATTTGGCTTCTCGACATGTAATGCATGTACTAGAAACTTTGTGAACATAATGTTGCATGTGTGGCAACAAAAATGACTCTTGAGTGCATCATATGTTTTAAATTCATAAAAATGACCCATCAAACCACCCCCATGTGCTTCCTTAACAAGCAATTCTCTATATGAACCCTTTGTGAAAGAAAATTTTAAAGAAAATTGTAAGTCTTCTATGAAAAGAAAGGTTAAATTGAAGGAGTCTAAGGAGAGAAATAAAGATATTAAGTGCTGGAAATGTTAAGGGTTAGGGCATTGACTAAAGGTTGTCCAAACAAAAGGACAATGATCATCCATAATGACGAAGTAGTAACTGGGGGAGAGGAAAGTGAAAATGAGGAAGATAAGGAAGAAATAGTTGAAGAAGGAGAGACTAGTGATGGAAGTTATGAAGAATCAATTGTAAGAGATGTGTTTGTTACTAAAGGAGCTTTAAGTGCTTAAGTTAAAGAAGATCTAGTTGAGAAGCAAAGGGAAACATTTTTTCATACTCGATATCATTTGAATGGAAAGGCATGTTGTGTGATTATTGATGGTGGGAGTTGTACTAATGTTGTTAGTATATACCTATCAAAAGATTGGATTTACCCACGATACCACATCCTAGACCATACAAACTTTAGTTGTTGAAAAAGAGTGGGGAAGTAAGAGTCAGTAGACAATGTCTTGTGGCTTTTTCTATTGAAAATTACAATGATAGTATTTTATGTGATGTCTCATCTATGTATGCTAGAGAAATTTTGTTGGGAAGGCCATGACAGTTTGATAGAAAAGTTATTCACGATGGTTACCTTAACTACTACAAATTCACCAAAGATGGAAGAAAAGCGACTCATCTTCCTTTGTCAACCAAAGATGTGTATGATGAGCAATGTAACTTATAGAAAATGAGAGTCAAATGATAAGAAAATAATTTGGAATGGTTAATTGAAACATCAAACGAGTTACTTCAAAGTTAAGTTTTAAGCCAAAAGGAAGATTCCAATTCTCTATGCATCAAAATGAACCTTTTCATCTAAGAATCCTTGTTAATATGAAAATCCATATTCATCCACATCTTTAAAGAATTATGAACCAATTTAATTTCATGGATTTATATTTTTGAGGTAGTTGAAAGGGTGTTAGATGAATTTAAAATTAGATGAAATGTTGTGACCTTTCATAGTTTCTTTTCAATTAGTATAAATAATTATATACTTTTGTAATTTAAAGATACAAGAAGACTTTGAATTTGAATTAAAATTTTCTTAGAATTTAATCTCTCAAACTCTTTACTTTCTTTGTATTCTTGTGTTTAGAATGCATGTTTTAAGATTTTCAATCTAGTTTGATCAATTAGATTATGAAGAGTTTGAAATCTTGAAGTTAGGAATAAGTTCTCCTTTCTTCTTGATCTTTGATCAAATCTTTCTAAGCCAAATCTATTTTAGCTTTCTTGGGGTTGTTATCAATTTTTTTTATTGAGGGTTATTCTTATTATTATTGTAGGGTTCACCTAGAATAAGGAGAGTTCTCAAATATGATTGAGGTAGTTGCTTATCTCATTCTCCCCCTCCTTGAAAGGAGAACTTATCCCTAAACTCAATCCCAAAAGACCCCAAACCAATTTGATCTCAACCTCTAAGATAGGCTAGATGACCAATTACTTAGATGATCTAATAAAGAAAGGATCGGACAAAGCGTTCAAACTCTCATCAACCCTTGATCCTCAAGCAATCCACAAGCAAGGCAGATCAATCCTCACTTAAATGCCTCAAATATTCATGCATTTTATCTCAAGAACACGCAAGAAACAAAGCTTAAAAAAAGCTTTCAGAGTTCAAAACCCAAGATTTTACATTTTTCAAATCTTCTTCTTTTTCAAATGTGAAAAATACGGCACTAAAATGAATAGGCACTACGAAAGAATGCAATCTTTCATCTAATTATCTAAGTCATCTAACAACCCTTAACTGCATTCATAAATGCAAATACCTAAAAATTAAATTGGTATATTATTCATAAAGAATGTGGATGAATTTGGAATATCAAATCATGGTGTCTTTTGGATGGTCTTGTAGTTTAAGTAGTTGCAACTTTTCACCTTAGCTTAAAGACTTTGGTTGCAAGTAAAAATTTAATGATTCAAAAAGACTTTTAGCTTTAGCATTTGTTATTGTCAATTATTTACCTATCAGTCACCTAGACACTTTTTAGATAATTTGTAGTTGGTTTTGATAAAGAAAAAACTGCAAAAACAGAACAATTAAAAGTGAAAAAAAAAGTTTGAAGATAGAGAGTAGCAGAGAATATATTTTCTTGCACTTGAGGTTATTGGATATGGTCTTGGGCACTAATATCAAACCGAATCAAAACTTTTTTCCTAAATGATCTTCGTGAAAAATTTCTTCCAAAAAAGTCATAAAGATTGAAAATAGTGGCTACATTGGCTAAGTTTTGATCCATTTATATAAAACCTCTACCAAAAAAACTCAAGGGCAAAGTTTAGAAATGTCGCATAACAGATACACAGTCATGAACATAAAAATAAATAAAGAAGACATAAAATTTTGGAAATGTGTAATCTCCTCTTTGCTTCTAGTAAAACAAATGTACTTTCTAGCTCTCCTCGAATCGCTACAACACGAACTCCCCTTGCAACAAATTACCAAAAACAAGTAGGCAAATGACATAACATACTCGCAAAATTCTAATGAATTCCAAATCTACAATGGTTAGAACTTAGGTCGAAAACCTTAATCGACTCAAAGAGATTTTCAACCAGCTTCTTAGTTTACTCTGTGTATTAGAAAATGAAAGAGGTTGTTCCATCTTCAAAACTATAAAAGTCAAAATCCTATGCTTAACCATCATGACAATCAAAGCAAAACAATCCCACCATTGATTTCCAATCCCAAAGAATTTAAGAGCAAGAAAATCCCCCACTTTACATTATCGCTATAGGCCAAACCCTAATGCTTGAAATTTATGCCCTATCAAAATATCAAGATATTGGAAAGAGGATCCATAATAAAGAGAAAAAAAGTTTTGTAAAACTTAGAAAAAAATACTAGTTTCTAATTGGCCTGTCAAAATATCAAGATAGTTGAAAGTGAGAGCAAGTAACTTACTATTTTAAACCATGGCACCACCTTATCTCAATCTGTTCATTGAAGAATCAAGCTTAATCATCAAAAAGACCTTGTCTAATAGTCTTTGTATAGCAAATGTTCTCCATGACGAAGGTGAGCATTGTGGACAAGAAGAAAAAACCCAGGTCGTGTCCCGATTTTCCAAGGAGTTTGGAAGCAATCATTGAGGAGGACCTTGATGCAGATGGATGATGACAGAGGTTTTAAAGGAGTCGATTGCAATCTTTGGAGTTGAAATTTATGTTAGTCCATGGATTTCGGGAAAGGTTTTGGTGGGTTGCTAAGAAGAAGATCGATAATCACACAATCAGCTCAAATAAATTTGAGTAAATACTTCTTTATATCCATGCAATGTATTATAGAAATGGCTATCAAGGGTTTGTAATGGCTATTTCAAATATTTTAGTCATATGAAAATATGCATCAAAATATTTGAAGATTCATTTAAACCTAACTTGTTTGTTTCCTTTCTGAAATTGAAGATCCATGTTTAATATCTTCTTGTCATTTCACCCCCTAATCTCAAGATTATTGCCTTAGCCCTCAATTGAAATTATATATTTGTACACCTATGTACCTATGATCTTATCTAACCAATGTGGAACTTTAGTCGTATTTCCAACAATGCTCCCCTCGAACGAATGACCAACTGAGCCTGCCTTGAAGTAACCATCCATCCATCTAACTCTTATCTAGGCTAACTCATTTTCATCAGAGCATACTGCCTATCTGATATAGTCCAACTATGGATCATACCACGACTTCTTTCGAGGTTCCACTACATCTTTGTTCGACATTTAAGGGTTATATCAACATGACTAAACTAGGGACATGACTCTAATACCATTTATTAAGATAAAGACTCTCCAAATATCTTCACAATAGTATGATATTGTATCTACTTTATACATAAGCCCTCATGGCTTTGCTTTTGGATTTGACCCCAAAAAGTCTCATACGAACAGAGATAGTTGTTATAACTTATATACACATGAAAACTCCTCATAAAATATCAACATATATTTTATAGCTTAGACAATATCTCAAACTACCATCAATTCTATAAGTTTCCACATAAAATTAATGAAATTTACATATTTTCATACTACAAGCAAGCTAGATGATAGTCAAATTAATGTTATAGGGCCAAACCCAATTTTAAAAAAATAATAATACTTTTCAACTTCAAGAAATTTAATGGCCAAATAAAACAATTTAATCATGCATAAACTTTTGTCAAATATAACACATGGGATGTTATTTCCATTTATGATGACATGATAATTAGACTTGCTCAAGTAGATCACAGTAACATCCCATTTAGGATATGAAAAGCAATACAATAACAATAATAAGATTATTTTCTTATTGCACTTATGATGAGACGATTCGCTAATTAGAAATAATCAAATATATATTAAATATCATGCTTAAATATAGAAATTAAATAAAATTATCAAATTCTCATACCTTATATAAAAATTTGAAGTATATCATTGAGATTAAAAATATAGAAAATTCAACATATATTAAAGTCCAATAAAAAACAACAAGAGAAGACTCGATGATTTGGATTTGAATCAAGATTTTAATCAAATCTCACTACCATTTATAGGAATAAAAGGCCTAACATAGCGAAAGAACCAAGACCCAACTTGAAATTAATTAGAATCTAAAATACCCGTACACTGGCAACACATACAGAATAAAATAGAGATAAAAAAAATTCAACATACTATATACATTAAGTTAAGCATGCTTTGCCTATTTGGGAACTTAATCTTATAGAGAAAGAAAAATATTACTTACTCTCGTTGACGACTCAGATGAAAAAACCAAACCTTCTTGAGATGGAAGTCAAAAACACTACCACTTGGGAACCTCCCTATTTTATGAGAAATTAGAGTTATTGGTTTGTGGGAACCAATCTCAAATTGGGAAAATGAGAGAATTTTTTAGAGAATTTTTCACCAAAACGTTTGTGATAAATTTGTGATGATCTTCATTATTTTTTTCATCTCCCAGGTATATTATGCGTGAGAGTCCTAAACGTAGGTAGTGATCTATGTTCTTTTTTATAACTCCCACGTTTGAGAGTTATTATTATTTAATTTAATAAATAAATAAATAGTTTAATTAATTGATTAAACAATTAATAGTTAATTAAATCTAATTTAATTAATAAATCCATTTAAATCATAGTTAAATGAACATCTCTCACATAACCTATAGAATTAATTCAATTAATTAAATTAAATCAAATTAAAATAAATTAAATTAATTAGCTAACTAATCTTTTAATTAATTAGTTACTAAATTAAATATCACATATTTAATTTAACCTACATATGAATCATATTCAATTCTATTTCTCTCATAACCTATAGTTTTAATGTGCATCTAATACGCATTAATTTTAACATATAGTAATATAAATCTAATTCATATTAAACTAATATTTGAACTCCTTTAAATATTTAATTCTCTCATAAATTAATTTTGAATCATATCCAAAGTTAAATTTATATTACAAAGTTTAATTAAAATATAAACTTTATATTATAATGTTTCATTATATATTATACTATTTCCATAAGTGAATTTGAACATTTCAAACTCTATTCAAGATATAATTACTTCAATACCCTTTAGGAGCTAGGAAAGGGACCTCGTGAACTTACAGATTAGAAGCACCAATGATATGAAATTAATTAGCTAAACTCATTAACTACATTAATTATTCATTAACTGTGGGTACACTTCACTAAAGACCCACAGCTAAAATCTTCTCATTGCAAACATATCTTTGTGTCCATGAATATAGAACAATAACAGTAAATTTTTCCTTCAGAGTGTTCGTAACATCAACTGGGTCAAAATTACCATTTTACCCCTGGGTTATTTTTTAATCCTTAAGTACCAATGCTCCTCTAATGAACAACCTATTTATGATCCAACAATTAAACAGAAACTCTTCTCGGGCCAGTGAAAGGGTAGGGCCCTCTGTTTAAGTCTAGTAAATATCACTTAAGGGAACACTCATCTATTTACCCTATAGTTGGGAAGAAGTGAAATCCATCTTGTATTATTATGTTCCCAACTCTCCACTCGATCTTGTCCCCAAAATGGTAGGCATATTGACTCGACGAATTGGCCACTCTCACCCATACAAATCAAAGGACAATCTCTCGTAAACAGAATTCATCATACACTCAGGATTAAGACTAAGTTTCTGAAGGAAATCACAAATAGAGATCTCCATGAGCAGCGGAAGTGGATCGTTCCAAATTCTATTTGAATGAACATAACGATTACAGTCTTAAACAGAAACATACATATTGTGCATCAATAGAAATTATAACATGCTACAACAGGATTTAAAGGATAGAGTATGACATACCTTTGAAGAACCATTCTTCAAGTATCACTCGATCAATATCCAATGATGCACTCGAACGCAACGATTGGAATAGCCAACAGCATGAACACGAACACAACGATCGTTTGAATGCTCCTCGAACCCAATCAAGTCCAACTCGATTCACGAACTGAGTAAGGACACCACCACAAGTGTTACCTTGATATTCTCGTTGTAAGAATCCATGAGTTGTGAGCTCTGTATGATCTTGGATTGAGGAAGACAGAAGGTAAACGATCGAGTAAGTAGGAGATAAGAACACTGTCTATTGCATAGACGATATATTCGATCGTTTAAATAATGGAAGCCTATCGCATAGACTTTGCTACTCGATCATGTAGCAACGATCAAAAGAGTAACTATCGTATAATGAACTCTTAAACGACCGTTTAGACTCTCAACGACTATCGCTTAGTAAATACTCTTTTTACTTGATAACATTTTCCGTGAGTTTTTCCGAGTGAATCAACTTCTAATTTTGGAAAACAATTTTCCTTTTTATCTCACGGTTACCATAAAACTTCCAATAACCTCACACTCAAACGGTTATTAGAGAAAAGGAATTAATTATCGTATAATTAATATATTATAAATAAATATGGTAACCAACTTATCATATTATATTAATAACCTATAGTTTTAATATTTCATCATATGAAACATATAAACCATAGTTATTTTTCTAATTTATGGTACTTAATATAAATCATAATTATATTAATTCCTCCATTTAATGTATCTAATACATCAGACCAATTATATCACATATAATTGAATTTCTTCTTGTTAATTTGAACACTTCAAATTAACCAAAAATCTAATTTTCAACTTGAACCCATTGCGCCTAACAAGGGGACCTCATGGACCTATAGCTTGAAGCTCCAACAGTACGTGAATAACTGACTAAACTCTTTAGTCACGAGTTCCACCATCTGTTAATTGTCGAACACTCTACTAAAGACCGACAACTACACTCTTCTCACTACAGATATATTTTTGTGTCCATATAATCAATCAACAGTGTGACAACCCTTCATAAATCGCTCGTAAGTATAGTTGGGTCAATTTACCATTTTGTCCCTATAGTTATATCTAACTCCTTAAGTACCACTGATCCCTCTAATGAACAATAAGCTATAGTCCTACTATGACTGAGTTCCTCTCTCTAAAGAGAGGGTGTGCCCACTATGTTCAAGACCCAGAATCAGCTCTTAAGGGAGCAATTTATCTACTTACCCCTGCTTTGGGGAATGAGTGAATTCCATATTGTGTAACTGAGTTCCCAACTCCCCAATTAGACAAATCCCCAAAAGAAGGTAGGTTGGTTGAGTTGAAAATCTGGTCATTCTCACTAATACTAATCAAAGGACCGCCCTCATAGGCAGGAGTTTTCAAAACACTCAGGATTAAGGTCATGTCATCTATGGTCCTTTTAGTGAAATGTAAGTCTCAATTATCAACAGCTTTATATAAAGAGACTAATCACCTCGTGGTCCAGTTTTATACAAACCCTTTATATAGGACACCCCCCGCTCGCATGTCTCCACATGAATGGTCAGGATCAGACCATATGTAGCACTTTACAACAGTTGTAAATATCTATAAAGTGGGTCGTATCTGTAGTGTCACCAGGATAAGGTATCCCTCCTTTATCCTTATACTAAGACTATTTAGATTATTACTTAAGGCATGATCCACTTGTATGTCTCATATACATGCTTAAATTACATGAAATAACCACGGATCTTAGTTTATTGGATATGAGTAAATGCAAATAAAATAATACTTATTTTATTAATAACAATGTATGTACATAAAGTTTACAAACTACGAGACCACCAAGGAAATTAGGATACCAATCCCAACAGTTTCTTAGGTCATCCTATTTAAATAGAAACTTAACTAGTCAACGAAGTTACATCTAATAGTTACTATTTCGCGGTTTGGTCTTATGCAAGCTCATTGCATAGGATACCCCCATTCACTTACAAGAACATTTTGGATCATTGCGTTTGTATTAAAAAAGTGGCTCGTATTAACAGTGTCATCAGGATAAGGTACCCATCTTTATCCCTATACTATAGACCCTTAAGTTGTATCTTGAACATTGATTTCTGTATGTCTCCACATACAGTTTAAGACTCATAAGACAACCTAAGATGTTAGTTTGGATTTAGGGTTTTTAAGTCAAAACAAATACAATACAATTAATAACACTTATTGAAATAACATCGATAATTATTTATTAGTGACAGTCAATTATTTACATTTTCTATTTACAAGTTTTAGGACATAAAACCCCAACACCATCATCATCCAAATTGACACATCATCCAAACTGACAATAGTTTGAAATCTAAAAATTGGATGCGATCGAAATTTCTTCACCTTAAAGCCATCATACTTAACGATCAACAACTACTAGACCTGCACTATAGATTTTATGTAGTGTTGTAAAACCTACATTTCCCAAAAACACAAGCATAACTAGTAACCAACATTAATTAGTCCACTAATTTACTCAACATAAAGTGAAAAATCAATACGTTGAGCTCTCTCCAAAATTCTCAAATCATATATTCAGTTGGATGACTTAGTCAACACAACATTTCAAAAATAAGTAAAGAACTAAATTCATTTATAAGGATCAATAAAATTGTGATCAAATTCTAGTTATGAAAGATTCATTCTAAAATTCAAGGTTTGAAATATAAGTAAAGCACATCCATTAATCATGTCCAAGCTAAACTGAAGACAAAATGAAACATAGAGATTAGGAGTGAAAAATCCTTCAATTAGTCAACAACATAAATGTATTAACAAAATACAAAATACCATCCGAAAAAATTGAATTTTATGGAACAAACCACCGATCAAATTATTTCAACATATTTGAATCAAATCAAGAAGATATCACTATTATCAACATCTAAATTGACAGTGACGATCAACCACAAGACCCAATATCATACTACAAAAATCACATATTCCAAAACTCTATCACAAACACATAAGACAATCAACATAAATCAATTTACTAATTTACTAATTATAAATGAAAATGCAATATGTTGAATTGTCTCACAAAATTTTTCAAATCATTTTGAAAGTTAGTGTATAATTTTTTGGGTCATTATTTTCTCAAATTATTCTCCTAAATATCTACTTTTCATCTTAATTTTTATTTTCAATTTGAAATGACAAATTTTCTAATTTCAAATATCCCTGCAATCTAAAAACTAGGAATCAAATATAATCTCTCTCAAAATTTCTTTCCAACTAATTTTATTCAATTTGGTGACTCATGATTATACCTTTCCATGAATTAGGCTATATTCTCTACTAGATCATCATTTACCTTCATAAAATAAATAAAAATAGGAGCTGATAACTATTCACACATGAAACTGCTACAGTAATTTGATCTTTTTTTTTTTTTTTTTTTTTAAGATCTACCATTAATTCGACCACGACAATTTTAATAATTCCATCCTTTATTTTGAAACAAATGGCAGATAAATTTTTTTCAGAGGATCATCCATAAAAATGCTACAAAGAAAATAAAGTATAAAAGCATAGTAATAGCTAATTTAGGCTTCAAATTTTCATTTTCAATGGAACCCATTTGCAGAAAGGTGAATCACACAAAACTTAAATATCCAACACAAGGTAAGAACATATGGAACAAACTCTGAGAAAGTATTTAACAAAGTGGAGAGAGAGATTAAAGAAAAGGTACCTGTGCATCGATTTAATTTTAACTTTCCATATGATAAATTTCTTGATCTTTATTCCCTCGGATCATAGCACCATGAAGATTGGGCGAACAACTTCTCGGATTCAGATTGGACTAGACTACAAGCGAAGGAGATGTTTCAATTTTTGATAGATCTGAGAACTCTGCAGATTTGATCGACATTTGATAATGATTTCAAGTGAATTCTTGCTTTCAAATTGTTGGAACCGAATATCGATCGTTGTGCCGTGGATAAACTCATGTCTTTGAAAGCAAGATCAACACGACCTTGATGCTAAATCGTCAAAATCGGTTGCTCCTCAAGGTTAATACAACTCTCAATCTTTGACGTGCACTCGTCAGATGCCGAGTTGGAATCGATAAAAATTTGCTTAGGAAATAGTAGAGAGAAGAAGTAAAGGATGGAAATCTTGAAAGAAAAGAATGTCATTTTGATCTTGTAAAACTTTCTTATTTATAAAGATGAGGAAGAAGAAAATGATAAGAAAACGGCTAGTTCTTAAGGACTATAAATGGCTAGTTTCCAACGGCTATAAACAGCTAGTTTCCGACAATCATAAATGGCTAGTTTTTTCACTTTTATGTTTTCTATGGACCTTGGACCAAAGTCATTTCCAACGGTGTTTTGTGTAAAAAAATATCCCTAAGCTCTCAAAAGTTATAAACATACCCTTAAACTAAAAAAAAATATTTAAAAAAATGTCCTTACCGTTTAGTTTACGTACAAAAACCCTTAATACCCTCAAACTTTTCTATTTTCTCTCTCTCTTCGTCAATACCCTCTTACTCCTCATTTTTGTTGATTGTTTGACATTTATTTATCGAAAGAATAAATAAATAAGTAACAATGCTTCTTCAATTAAGGTAATATTACTATAACAAGAGGAGTAAAAATATTGGAAGCACCGAACGATCATAGGACTTAAAATGTTTTTATACGTCAATAGTTGGGTGTGTATTCATAGTCAAATTCTTCTTTATTTTTTTGGAATTATGTGATATTTTGTGGGATTTTGTGTTCTAACTATTGGAATTTGTGGCTTGACGTCTCATAAATAATTAGTTATTTAATTTAGTTATTAAGTATACATATTAAATTATCCATTATGGGAAAAATCCAAGATTATTGAATGTAATCGTTTGTAGTTGACATAAGAGTGAATTATGGGGTGGCTTATTCTACCGACACTATGAATATGACCCACTTTGTAATTATTACAAATAATTTGATAAAAACGTTCATGTGAATGGTGTGAAAAAATGTTTTCCCTCAAGTTTTTAGTGAGATTTAAGTATTATTATTTATTTTCTATGTACTACTTATAACTAGGGTTTCTAAAGTGAAAATATCATAAGATTAGAAGAAATGATGAGAGAATTTATCGGAAATTTGAAAAATCAACTGACCTCGAATGTTTTAATTAACAGTAGAATGATGATTAAGTTAAAACATGCATTAAGTTAGAAATTTTTAGGAAAGAAAGTTAAGAGGGAGAATGAAAAATACAATATATAAAATTAAAGGGTCATCCAAAGATATGAGAATATGAATATGCTTGAATCAAATATACAACTATTTCTTGAGCACAAGCTAATTTTATGTTTAGCCTCAATGAAAATATAAAATGAAGCACCTGACAGTAACTTATCTTCATTGAACAAGATCTATGAGCTTGCCTCTTTCATTTTGGAATAATGGAGGGATGGTACCACCCAATTTTTCTTAATGCTTTTTTCGAAAGTCTATAGACAGTTAGAATCAATAGGATTTTCGTAATTTTCTCTTCTTAAAAAATGAAAGGAACGATTTTAGATTTTTTCTCCTTCCTTCCACAAGAACCACAAGGAATGGGAGTTTAGTTTCCACTTGTTTTATATATGATCTTGTATTATTCATATGAATAAATTAGTGGATAAGAGTCTCGGCCATTTCTCAGTTCCAGTGTGGGGCTGACATTGACACTGAGAGACAAAAACTAAAAGAGCAAATGGGATTAGATACCCAATAGTCCCTAGAAGCTAAATTAAAAAATGGTATCTTGAGCAATTTTAATAATTGGGTTCATTGATATTTCTTAACAATATGGATATCATTTGAAAATGAATAGTTCGGATAAAATCGAACTTTTGATATTTATTTGAGATAGTAAAAATTAAACTACATTAGAAAGTACCCTTCTAATTAAAATATATACTTTTTCATTTCAACATAAAATTTGAAGCACGAATGAAAACTTTCAAATGATATTGGGAGTACATACTTTTTCAACTATATCTAATTTCATTATTATTTACATAAAATGTTTGGGTGAAAGTGATTTTTATAACTGATTCAATAAGCAAATCAATGTGAGACTTGACTAAATAGGAGTTGGAAACATAATCCTATCAAATGAAACTCATACCTTCCCTATTGAATAAATAAATGAACCATTTTCTTAAGTGTTGATTTTAAGATTTGAATAATGAGGCCCACCCTCTTATTGACTCGAGAGAGAATTTATTTATTATTGGATCAAGATCGTAAGCCGATTGTCCATTAGAAAAATTAGTGGTACATAAGATATCAGATTTAATTAATTATGAACAATGACTCGTGAACGATTGACTTGCATGTATTGATAATATACCCTTGGATACAACTTAAGCTTTGGTCTTTACTTTTTAAGTTTGTGCCAAGTCAGTAAGTCAAACGATGAAGGTGATCTACTGCGGAATATAAAATACTACGTGTTTTTATTTTTTTTTTGAGCAAATTGAAGAAACTAATCCTAGAGTATGATGGTAGTTACAATGATACCGTCAAACCTTTAATTGTAAAAGTTGAACCCTAAAATTTATGTAAATGTTAAAATTAGACCCACATTACACAATTGGGTAGACATTGGATCTCAAAACATTTAATGATAAAAATGAATCTTCAAACTTATACCAATGGTTGATATTCAGTTCTGAACTTACAAACTTGTAGGAAATTGACCTTTAAACATTTAGTTTTAAAAATTAAACTTTGATTCAATTAGATAAAAATAAAAAAATTAGATAAACTTTGAATACATCATATTGCCATGTTAATACGTAAGATTTAGTATTTTTCTCCTTAATTAAAATAGCTACAATTAAATATGTATAATATACATATCACCATTTATATAATTATAATAGCTTGGACGCAAAGTTAAAAGTTTAGAGATATTAATTAATAATAATTTAACCTTAATTTTAATTAATCAATTAATGTAGCCACGCTGGCGCCTATAAAAACCGCTGGAGCGTTGGCCGGAAAGTATGTCCGACGCTCCCTCTCTGAAATTCAACGGTCAACTCTCTCTCTCTCTCTCTGAAACTGAAACAAACTCCGTTTGAGAAAAATGAAGAAATTTTTAGGGCGTCGAAAGATTGAGATAAAAAAACTTGAGAAGAAGAGTACCCAACAAGTTACCTTCTCGAAACGCCGCGTCGGACTTTTCAACAAGGCCGCCGAGCTGTCCATTCTCTGCGGTGCTGAGATCGCAATCCTCATCTTCACTCCCCACTCCAAAATCTATACATTCGCACATCCCAACGTTGACGCTCTCCTCGATCGGTTTCTCACCGGAAATTTTGTTTCGCCCAAGCCTCTGCCCGGATCGAATCGTGATTTCTCTGAAGCGGAAGCCGAATTTGAGATGGAGAAGAGGGGCGCGGCGGAGAGATTGAGAAATAGCGACCGATTTTGGTGGGACGATCGTCTGGAATGTATGAGAATCGACGAGTTGAAGCGATTTCGTTCTTCATTGCTCCAACTAAGAGCAAATGTGGCCAAAAGAGTGGAAAATTTTCAGGCCATGCAAATGGGAGATACTTCGGTAACTCCATCGATTGAACGCGCCGGAAACCTCCCATGGCCGCCCTCGTCGTCGACTCACCCTGCCGGAAACAACCAATGTCCGCCGTCGTCGTTTCACCTGGATGGAAATCACTCTGATGCGATGGATTGGGAACCGGAAATTTGGGGTTAGGGTTTTTCAAATTTCGTTTTAATTTCTTTTTTCCATATATTATGGAAAATTGATATAAATAAATAGAGTAAATGTGAAGTGTGATTGTAAATCATTTAGAGCTTCATTCTTTAAATCTGACTCCAACTTTCAACCATTTTGCTACCATTTCTTCATTTTTTTTATCAGATAAAAAAAATGTCATCTTTTTTTACTTTTACTTTTGTTTTATGTTAATTCATAAATTCAACATTTACCTTTTTATTCTTGATTTTTTTTTTTTTTTTTTTTTTTTTTATCGCTGTTCACTTTATTAATATTTATTAATTCATGTAAAAGAACTAATATGTAATAATTAAACTAGTTTTCACTTTTCCAGCCCTATCAATCTTAATTAAATATTTTCACATCATAATCATAATTATTTTAAATTAATTAATTGAAAGTTATCGTGGATAAAGTAAACAAACATTAACAAATAGCAAAAATTTAGAACTAGAAGTGTCAAATATTAAAATCTTAAAGAAAACGAAATTCCAAACACAATAGTAAAATTATAATATTTTCAAATTTAGAAATCAAATAAAAATTAGATTCAAAAGTTAGGAGTAAAATGCTTGAAAGCTACGGATCAAACTAGTATTTATTTTTCTTCCATATTTAGAAATTTCAATCCAACAATTCAATATTCTTATATTAAAAATATTATAGTAAATCTCTTTATATTTGAAATAAACAATTGACATTAATTAATTATACTTTCAACTAAATAACCCATTAATTAAAAACATCATGAAAATATATATTTTGAAACACTCTTTTTTATATTTAAACTAAATTATTTAGCTCTAAATTATGGTTTGGAGCTAGCTTTAGTTGTCGAATTTGAGTAACAACAGCATAAACGTAATTCTTAATACATTCCGAAGTTTGACTCCAATTACGTATTTATCCAGCTTACCAAACTTTTTTATTTTTTTTTCTGAAATCACTTTATATTAAAATTATTTGGACGAAACATTTAGTATTTTGTATCAAAAATATTCCTAAACTTTCAAAAGTTTCAAATGTATTTTAAAATTTAAATAAAAGTTTAAAATTTTTATTTTCGATAGTTTATGAACACCTCCTACTTGTCTATTCTTCCTATTTTTCCCCTCTTATTCAATACCCTCTTACTTCTCTTTTTTTTTTTCAATTGTTTGATATTTTTTTATCTAGAAAAATAAATAAATAAGTAAAATTGCCCTTCTCAAATAAAGTAACATGACTATAACAAGATGAATAAGAATATTGGAAGCACCAATGGATCTTAGGACTTAAATGTTTTAAAATGTTAGTAGTTGAGTATGTATTCATAACCAAATACTTCTTTATTTCTTTTATTCACTATTTATCGTTTTGGTAGATTTTAAGAAGAGATTTTGATTTTGGAGTTTTATGAGATTTTGTGGAGTTTTATTAATTGAACACATCTAATAATATAACAATCTTGAGTTATGTAATTACTTGATTATAGGGTTTTTTTGTACGGATTGCCTCATTTGGGAGGCCCAAATAAAAAATGACCACATAGAAAAAGTAATGGAAAGTGGTAGATTTCATCCATTTATGATTTTACCGCGTTGCCCCTGATGAGATGCACCCCACGCGCCTCCCTACTCGATCCTCAATGATTTGTCACTCAATCCTCATTTTCTCATCACACAATCCTCGATGTACAGTCACTCAATACCCAGATACATGGTCACTCGATACAACTACAATCAACACGTGTATGAGTATCATAGTCACGTCATACTCGATACTCGATTAATGTATACTCGATCATTTTGAACTTTTTGAATTCTTAACCCGTTTGAAGTCCATTATTTCACCACTTCAACTTATTCTTAGACTATTCTCTCTCGTTTTTGGATTTTATATCCCTCGATGATTGTACCTTTATACTCGAAACTCTCTCTTCTCTTTGTTTATATTTTAGCATCATTCCTCTCTTTGTTTGTTATATTTCGACATCATGTTCCTCAATATGCACTTGCATGTTCCTCGATACTCGATCGATATGATTTTTATTTCGATTTTCATATCTTGCATGTTTGGTTAGAGTACAAATTTTTTTTTGTTTCGGTTTTCATACTTTTGGTATTTCGGATCGTCTAGAGTTTAGGGTTTAAGTAGGATAAGTCATAAAGGTGGAAAATCAAACCGAGTGCTCAACAATTGACCATTTAGTCACATATAATGTAGCGAGTAAGGACACTATGTAACATGTATTGGGTATCGAGTATTGAGCAGTCGTGTATCGTGTATCGGGTATCAAGCAATCATGTATCGAGTATCGAGTATTGAACAGAATGCTTATTTTTTGGTATTTTTTCTTATTTTGTGCAATATGACTAGACAATTCAAGATTCCTGCCCATGATCATTTTCCAAGCCAAGCGACCAGCTATCTTCTCACACTTGGACAACTAACAAGATAGTGAAAGAGAAGCTCACTCCCACTCAACTTGCCTTCTTCAAGAAAACGGTATTTGGATGACTCGTGGACGTGGACATTTTCTTCAACAGTCCATTGGTCCACTACATTCTATTGAGGGAGGTTGTAGATGATAGGAAGGATGAAATGACCTTCGATTTGATTGGTACGATTGTAACATTCACCAAAGAAGACTTCCTATTGGTGACAGGATTGTGGCAGTCTGAAGGGAAACCATCGAAGGTTTCGCAACAGAAGTAAAGATCGTTCCCATTTTGTTTTCATGGAATTTCAGATTACAAAATGAAGATAGAGAGATTATGCATTAAGAAACTAAAATTACAACATGTTTTTTACAAAGAGAATTATGGAAGAATAATTATTTACCCTTGAAACCAAAAAAAATTCTTCGCATGATTCCCTCAATCCAGATAACAATCTTTTTAAAACCAAGACACCACCACTTGAGAACCATCTTTACTCTCTTGGATTGGGAATAATGCAGGAGTGGTGGGCTCTACACTTTTTGGAAGAAGGGAGAGAAGATGAGAGGGAAGATCTTTCTTTTTTTCTTAGAGAAAACTCTTTTCTATCAAAGATAGGAGGAAGAAGACAAATGAATGGTTCTCAAAACAACCCCCACAATGCACGTCTGTTTTGAGAGAAATTAGGAGGAAGGAGTTGTAACTCCCTCCCTTTAATTAAATTAAAATTAAAACTAATTTAATTTAACTAGTAATTATATATATATAATATGTTATATCAAATATAACACATAACCTATAGTTTTATAATGTATCAAATACAGTATAACATATAGTTTTATTTTCTCTCAACTATTTATGGTATTTAACATAAATCATATTTATATTAAATTTAATTATATGAATCTCATTCATATAATTAGTATTTGAATATTCAAATTGTAGGAATGTATCAGCAATAGCGGAAGCAACAAGGATCATTTAAGTACTCTAATTCATTAAGTTTGGCAAAATATAAAGCATGCTCTTGCAGCAAACAAGTGAGTTTCGTGACATACCTCTTGTAAAACTTCTTCAAAGCTTGTTCTCTAGCTGCAATCTTCTCCAAATCTTGTTGCAAACCACCTGAAGATCTTCCGCAGTATTCTCCAGGTGCTCTAGATTGAGTTGTGGGACTCAAAACAAGCTTGAATCAAGGGATGATGGAGAATTACTCACAACAACAATCTTAGTGAAGAACCTTTTTTTCAGCATGAATTTTCTTTAAACTTCTCTCTTGATTGCAGACCCGAAATTCACTTCAAACTCTTCAATATATTGCAGATCAACATGCAAGGAAGAGTGTTGCATGAGTTGCAACTCGTGTTTGGAGTAAGACAAGGCAATAAAGATGGTTTTTGTGTGAGCAAGTAGGAGATGGATAATGGAAAACATGGTTTTTCCATTTTGTGTTTTGTTTTTCTAATTTTCCAACTTTATCAAAAATCAAAGCTTAATTTTTAAAATGAATTTTGCTTTTAAAAACTGAAAAATAAAATTAATTTCATAAATTAATTTTAAAATAAAACTAAATTAATTTAATATCAAATATTAAATTATTTTTTACACACATCCATCTTTATAATTTAAATCATATTTAAATATAAATTCTCCTATTCCGTTTAATTCTCAAATTAAACATGTAATTATATCTCATATAATTACTAATTTCCTTAATTCTAATTTGCACGTTTCAAATTAACTTATCACGGTATTCTAAAGCTAGTCTATTATGAGCTAGTAAGGGGACCTCGCGGACCTACATATCATGAGCTCCAATGATCCGAGATTAATTGGCTAAACTCATTAGACCAGATTAATCCCCATTCATTAACTAATGGGTCACTTCACTAAAGCCCATAGTTGCACTCCCCTCACTGTAGATATATTATGACCACATGATTTAACCATAATCAATAAGTCGACCTTTCACAGGTTGTTCGTAATAATGGCTGGGTCAAATATTTGTTTTACGCCCGATATTACATCTTATTCCTCAAGTCCCTACTGATCCTCTAATGAACAACTTGTTTGTGGTCCAATCACTAAACTAAACTCTCTTAGCCTAGTGAGAGGGTGGGGCCTCTTATTCAAGACCTGGATTCAGTACTTGAGAGAACAATCTTTCTCCTATCCCTAAATTGGGTAGGCGTGAACTCCATCTTGCATCCTATGTCCCCAGCTATCTATTAGGTCTTACCCCTGAAATGGGAGTCTTATTGAGCCGGCGCTGTTGAGCCAACCCTCACCTATGCAAATTAAGGGTAATCCCGAATAAATAGGAATTCATAGTTAGCTCAGGATTAAGATTGAGTTACTTAGGTCATCTAGGTGAAATAGTCAATCTTATATAGTAAACAACGTTATAAAGTAAGAGTGGCTTATTTATTGGTCCGATTTTATGCAAACTCATTGTATAGGACGCCCCTACTCCTCATGCCATAACATGTACGAATTAGAATCACATCGTATGTAGCACTTTACAACTCTTTGTAACAACTATAGAGTAGACCGCATCCAATGGTATTACCAGAATAAGGTACCCAACCTTATTCATGTACTATAGATCATTTTGACTATTTACTCGAACCTGATCCACTCTTATGTCTCTACATAAAATTCAAATACTCATGCAATAGTCATGGGTCTTAGTTTATTGGATTTAGACTTTCGTACAATTTATGAAATCAATAATAAGTATATTGATTATAGAAAATGTTTATCATTTTACAAACTGCGAGTTTTAGGACATAAAACCCAACACAAATCCCTTCCAAAGTACTTTATTTTATAATGTATCTAATACATTATATTAATTATATCATATACAATTAATTTAAATAATTATATCATATATAATTAATTTCTCTCAATTAATGTGAACAATTCAAATTAATCCAAAATTAATTCTCCATTAAATCTCTGTTGAACTATGGAGAGGACTTTATAAATCTATAGATTGAAGCTCCAATGGTACTTGGATAATTAATTAAATTACCCAACTTCCATTAACTATCGATCATTCCACTAAGACTGATAGCTACAGTTGTAAACCCTGATTTATTATGCAATTCAGCATTAATTAATTTTGGACTATTTGGAGAAATTTAAATTTGAAATTTAAGTTTTTGGCTAAGTTAAATTAAATTTAATTATTTTAGAATTAATTGTGATTTAATTTGGCCTGCAAATGGAGATTGGATTATTTTATTATGATAATTCAATTTAGTTTGTGGATGAGAGATTTAAAATATAATTTTTGGAAAAAAAAGTTAGGGATATTGAGTTATTTGATGAGACTTTATTTGGATTTATTTTAAGAAGAGATTTTGAATTTAAAGGAATTTTGGATTTGAACCCCCCCTTGATTTCTTTTTCTTTGTCGAACCCTAGCCGCTGCCAGCATTCATTCGCCGCTCCTTCGCCCAGCCAGCCGACACCTCTACCCTGCCTGACGCCGCTCAATCGCTAGGGCCAAGCGTCACTGACCGATCTCCGTCGGTCACTGACTCTTCACACCAAGCCGTTGACCACCATTGGAGAACCCCAGCCACACACCGTCATTCACATGTCTTAGCCGCGCATGCCGACAGGTCTATTCGACCATCAAGTCAAAGCCCACCTCCACTGGTTCTCCGTTTCCATTGTCAACCTCCTCGCATTTGCCGTTCAGGTTGATGCCCACTGTCCGTGCCTATCTTGGTTTCACGAGCGTCGTCAAATCTGGTCCACAATGTCCTTTCTACCAACTTTAGACGTTTAATCAGTCGCCGTTTCTTGGGTCAGTTCATCGAATCTTGGGATTTAGTGGAGTTTTGGGTAAGTTTTTGCTTATGTTTGGTCAAAATCCTAGATTAGTTCTTGGGGAATAATATTTACCCATTCACTTTTGGTTAAAACCTTTTGATACCCTCTATGTTTGGATTCTTTTAGGATCAAGAATTTAAGGTTATTGAGGTGTTGTCCACCAATTTTAAGACCGGTCCCAACACAGTTTGGGTAAGTGATTGGGCCTTGGAACAATAAATTTTGGTGAAATTTGGGTGATTGGGAATTTTGGCCTTATTTTGGAAATCCTAATTTTTTTTTTTTGGTTTATTACTTAGGACTTGTTCGTGACCTTTTGGGCAATTACAAGTTAAGGTTGTTTGAGCTCGTCTTGACTAAAACTTTAGGTAAGTGTCCTTCTACTGCTTTGCCTTGAACCAGTCGTCCCTACCACTTGGACTATTTACTTAAGATTACTTGGACTACTTACGTGAGATCACTTGAACTGGTTACTTAAGATTACTTGATTGTTCACTTGTGATTGCTTGACTGTTCTTGAGACTGTTTAGACTGATTTGACTGATTATTCTAGACTTTTTGGACTGATAATTTATGACTGATTGAACAGCATGACTTAATGGTATTGGCTGACTGGATTGAACTGTTTTGTATATGATGACTATAACATTGACTGATGTTATATATATGAAATTTTATCCTAAGATAAACGACTGTAAAATGTAATATAGGAGTTATATGAAAACTTATGCATGCTAAATTATAGGGTTTCCGTTAGCTTTTCTTATTTGGGCAGGTGTATATACATGACTGTATATGTGCACATTATGACTAATTCATATACCTTCGGGTTCATGTCTATGACTGATTTGTGGACCTTCGGGTTACACACTATGACTGATTCATGTTTCTTCGAGTTCATTTCTATGACTGATTTGTGGACCTTTGGGTTATACACTATGATCGATTCATGTACCTTCAGGTTCATGTCTATGACTCATTGGTGGACCTTCAGGTTACACACTATGACTGATGTGTGTTTCTTCGGGATCATTACGATTGATATGATGGGTGTACACCGATGCTTAGATAAACTAGCTAACAAGTAAACTAGAGGACCTAGTAGTGGGCCACTTATTGAGTATTTCATACTCACCCTTTCTTCTTTTATGTTTTTCTTTCAAGCAGTGACAGGAATGGACTGGCGAGGGATTGATGGGACCCACGATAGAGCCATATGGGGACATTTAAAGATGCTTTCGCACATGTTTTTTTTAAAATTTATTTAGATGTTTTTTACTTGAGATTGTAGACAGATGAAATGTTTTATTGTTTTATTTGAAATAATAATATTATTATTATTAAATGTTTTTTTTGGGGATCCCAATTAAATGTGTTGCTTATTCGGTTTATTTATCAAATTAATATTTCAGTTTTAAATAATCATTCGTGTTTTCGCTGAAGTTATGACGATCAAAATTTTGAATGAAAATGTGCATTATGTCGTAACGACCCTTGTCTGAGTACTCGAAAGGTTGGGTCATTCTAATTGGTATCAGAGCCTAAGTTTTAGGTTCTGAAGATTGACTTACGGTGTAAGTCTTGGTTTCGTCCCATATGGCTAACTACAGATCCCTCGTCCTCGCCAGATATGTTTCTAGTTAAGGTGTTCTAGAACTTGTATATGCATACATTGCCTGATTTCTCTAAGGTTGGTTTTAGACTATTTAATTTGACTGAGAAGTTAATAGAGGAATGGCTGTGAATGATAAGAAATGTCACCATGTCAAAGTGCATGTAGGGGTGGTCGAGGAGGAAGGACAGGTGGTAGGAGGGGTGGACGTGACTCCCCCATTGAGAATGTTGCGGATAATGAGGAACAGATATCGATACACCTACCTTCTGAGGCACCCGTTAGTTAGGCTGACCTTGTTGCAATGTTGGCTCAGTTGGAGGAAAGGTTTAAAAAGACAGTGGGGGAGGCGTTAGCTCGTCAATAACTGCCTGAGGAGGTTCCTACTCCTCAAGACTCTACTCTCAAGCAGAATTTTTAGGATCGTCCATGGAAGCTAAGCATCTAAGGGATTTTCGAAACTATAATACTTGCATGTAAATGTTGGGATTGATGCCCTAAAGTCTCGTGTTTTGTAGTTTGTAAATAGTTTGTACGAACGCTTGTGATGTATAATATATGATATTTACTTCACATCTTGATTTTTCTTAGTTAAATGTTTTATTTACTTTACCACAAACCAATAAACCTAAAATCCCTGGTTATCTGTATGTAACTTAAGCATGTAGGTGGAGACATACAGGTGGATGATGTCTTAAGTGATAACCAAAATGGTTTATAGTATATGGATATAGGAGGGAAACCTTATCCTGGTAACGCTACGTATGCGGCCCACTTTGTGGAATGATCATAAATGTTATGACTTTTTACAGATGGTCTGATCCTGATCATTCGTGTAGGGGACATATGAGTGGGGGCGTCCTATACCAAGGTTTTTTATAAGACCTAATCATGAAGTGTTAACATCTCGTTATATAACACCGTTCATGACAGAGACATCACTTCACTAGGATGACCATAGGTAACATAACCTCAATCCTGAGTGAGTTAGGAACTCCTACCATTGAGGACGGTTCTTTGATTTGCATGGGTACGAGTGGCAAGGTCGCCGACTCAAACCTACAACTTTGAGGATTCGTTTGATTTGGGAGTTGGGAACTCAGTTACACAAGATGAAATTCACTCTTTCCCCGAAGTAGGGGCAAGTAGATAGATAGCTCCCTTAAGGGCTGATTCCAAGGCTTGAACGATATGGTGCCACACACCTTCTCTTGGCCTGAGAAGTGTTCACACATAGTTGGACTATGTTGTATTGTTCAGTAGAGGAATCGGTGGTACTTAAGGAGTGAGATGTAACTACAGGGGCAAAACGGTAAATTGGCCCAGCTGTACTTAGAGCATCTATGAAGGGTCATCATACTCATGATTGGTTATATCCGATGGACACAGAAATATATCTGTGGTAAGAAGAGTTCAGTTGTTGGTCTTTAGTGGAATGCCTGACAGTTAACGGATGGTGGATCTCGTGGCTAAAAAGTTTAGTTAGCTATTCACATACCATTGGAGCTTCGAGCCACAGGTCCATAAGGTTCCCTTGGTAGCATGGATAAAGTTGAGAATCAGTTTTTGGGTCAGTTTGAAATGTTCAAATTGACAAAAGGTAGTTCGATTATATATGATATAATTGAACTGATTAATTCTATATGATATAATTAACTAAATGTATGAGATACATTATTTTGGAGGAAATTGGATATAAATATGATTTATATCAAGTAGAGGATAAATTACTATAATAGATATATGATATCAAACTATAGGTTAAGAATATAATATGATTTTATTCATTATTTAATTAACTAGGCGATTATGAGATAATTGTCTGAAAATTTCTCCGGAATCGTGCGAAAGTGGGAAAATTGAATTCAGTTCTTATAACTAAAGAATAAAAATGAAAATTGGTTTCATTTTGTAAGAGAGGCAGAAATTCGCTCACAGTGTGAAAACTTTATGATCGCTTAGCGTTGAGAGACAATGTGATAGCGCCCATCGTCCTATACAATCGCACACCCGCGCACTAAGAGTTCGCACACGATTTCTAAATGATCGCTTAGCGCGCCGAGCATATCTAAACGATCACTTATTATTTGCTAGACGATCACTTAGTAAAACCTACACGATCGTGTACCTTTCTCTAAACGACAAGCACTCGATTATACGATAGTTATCTACTATCTCTCACTTGCTTGTTCGTTCTACACGATCGTCCTTTCTTTCTCCCTCTACCAATTCCATCAAAGTCCACTCTTTTATTCTCACTCCGAGAATACCAAGGGCTTCAAGTGGTGGTGGTGTCCCCAGTTGCTGTTGGTTCATGTATTGTCGATCGTGTAGACGACCGTGGTGTTGCTAGGTGACTATTTGCTAGGCGATAAGGAGCATAGAGGTGTTGCTTTCGTTGGACTGAGTTCGAGTGAAGATTGTTTTCAACTGGTATGTTTACTCAGTCTTTTGTATTTTATTTGTTAAGGCATGCCTATAATTTGCGTTACGATGCATATCTATTAGTTAGAATGTATGTATGGTAATTCGATCATAATGAAATTGGAAAGATCCACATGCGCTCATGGATACTCTTGTTTAAGAGTTATTTCAGTTTAATGGGTCATTAAAGGACCCTACTAGGGCAGAATTATGGTTGTCTTCCGTATGAAGTGCCCAGAAGGCTAGAAGGTACAGTGTGCGCTTTTCTTGCTTATAGATAATGATGCCATCTGGTGGCAGTCCGCTGAAAGAATGATTGGTGTTGAAGCTGGAGCAATAACTTAGGAGCAGTTCAAAGAACAATTTTATCTAAAGTACTTCTCCGCCTGTCTGAGGAATGCTCAAGAATAGGAGTTCTTATATCTGAAGCAAGGTCGGATGTTGGTCGAAAAGTATGATTGGTGTTGACAGGTTATCTCGTTTTGGTCCAGATTTAGTTGCCACGAAAGCTAAGAGGGCTGGCAGATACGCTTCCAATCTTAGGGTACTATGCTTTGGTGTTATTTGATTCTGGATCATCTCATTCTTTCATTTCATCATTGTTTGTAAAGTATGCTATGCTAGCTCTAGAGCCTTTGAATTATGTTTTATCAGTTTCCACTTCGTCTGGAGAAATTATGATAGCAAACAAAAAGATAAAATCATGTAAGTTAGAAATAGTGAACCATATCCTTGATGTAACTTTAATGATGTTGGACACGAAGGAAATCATATTTAAGATTTCCATGAGCAGCGAAAATAAGATTATTCCAAATCACAATCATGAATGAACAATAAAAATTACAGTCGTCTTCAAAACATACGGTTATGCAATTAATACAGAAATTACAGCATGAAAACTCAAATGAACAAAGAGCTCTATGAACATTTAAAGATGTGTCTCTACGCTCCTTTGCGCACGACTGCTCGAACAACGCAACCTCGAATGCTTGATCTACACGACCGCAACACAGCACAAATACTTCGCACTCGTCCTAACGATCACCTCGGCCACGAACTCCACAACAATAGCACGAACGGCCTCCATAGCACCTTGACAGTGTCAAGTTGAGTAAGACATCACCAAAAAGGCTACCTTGGTATTCTCGATGAGAATTCAGAAGGTGGGCTCTGTTTGGACTTGGATTGAGGTAGACGAAGAAGGAAACACCGATCGTGTACATGACTAGGCAAGTGGGAGATGGCGGAGACCTATCGTAAAGGTCGATGCCCAATGGTTTAACTAAAGCTATGCGATCGTTTAGCTTATCGTTTAGCTCGGTCTGTCGTCTACAGACACTACACGATCGTTTACTTTAGGCAAGCGATTGTTCTAGCAAAAGCTATTCGATCGTTTGATAAAATTGTACAATCATTTAACTTGCCACTGCACGATCGTTTAGCTCGCCCTAGCCGTTGTATACTAAATCTATATTTACTTGACGACTACCGTGAGATCCTTTTTTCCGAGAGAAATCTCCAAAAAAATTTATGAAAAACTTTGTAAAAACTTACTAAAATTAGGAAACCATTTTCCTTTTATCTCACGGTTACCATGAAAATCCAATAACCACCCAATCAATTGGTTATTAAAGAAAAAGAATTAATTATCCAATAATTAATATTATTATAAATATAAATGATAACCAACTTATCATACTATATTTATAACCTATAGTTTAAATATTTCATCTCATGAAACATATAAACCATAGTTCTTTTTCTATTCCATGATACTTAATGTATCTCAATCCTCTAGTCAATTTGAACATTTCAAATTTGAACATTTATATCATATATAATCAATTTGAACATTTCAAATTTACATCAATCCTCCACTAGAGGTATCTTATACATCATACCGATTATATCATATATAATCAAAATACCTCTAGTCAATTTGAACATTTCAAATCAACACCAAGAACGGATCCTCAACTGAATCCATTGAGCTACCAAGGGGACCTTATGGACCTGTAGCTCGAAGCTTCAACGGTACGTGAATAACTAACTAAATTCTTTAATCACGGGATCCACCATCCATTAACTGTCAGGAACTCCACTAAAGATCGATAGCTGAACTCTCCTTACCACAGATATATTATGTGTCCATTTTAACCAATCAGCAGTGCGAAAACCCTTCACAGATCGCTTGTAAGTAAAGCTGGACCAATAACCGTTATGCCCCTGTAGTTACATCTGTCTCCTTAAGTACCATTGATCCCTCTAATGAACATAAATCATAGTCTTACTATGACTGAGTCTTCTCTTCCAAAGAGAAGTTGTGGCCACTATGTTCAAGTCCCGGAATCAGCCCTTCAGGGAGCAATCTCTCTACTTATCCTTGCTTCGGGAAAGAAGTGAATTCCATTTTGTGGATTGAGTTCCCAACTCTCAGATCAGACAAGTCCCCAAAAAGTAGGCATGTTGAGTTGGCAATCTGGCCACTCTCACCCATACTAATCAAAGGACCGCTTTCAAAGGCAGGAGTTCCCAAAACACTTAGGATTGAGGTCATGTCACCTATGGTCGTTTAGGTGAGATGAAAGTCTCTAGTATCAATGGTGCTATATACAGATTCTAGTCATCTCATGGTCCATGTCTTATACAAACTCTTTGTATAGGACAGCCCCGCTCGCACGTCTTCACATGAATGGTCAAGATCTACCATCTGTAGTAGTTTACAACACTTGTAAACCTTTACAAAGCGGGTCTATCCGTAGTGTCAACAGGATCAGGTATCCCACCTTAATCCTTATACTACATACCTATTTAGGTTATCACTTAAGACATGATCCACTTGTATATCACATATACATGCTTAATTTCACATAGATAACCAAGGTGCTTTGTTTATTGGAGTAAAGTAAATGTTAGAATTGAATAACACTTATTTTATTCATTAAACAATGTGTATCTTTACAAAACAACGAGACTTCGAGAGAATTAGGACACCAATCCCAACAATCTCCCACTTGTTCTAATGACTCAGGAGACTAATGTACAATATACAATAAACTAGGGCATACCCCAGTATCATCTCCCACTTGCCCTAGACAAGCTGTCGCATATCTCGCAAACCCAGACTCTCCAGGTGACCCTCGAACACTTTAGCCGTGAGGACCTTTGTTAAGGGATCAACAACGTTTTGCTCCGATGCGATCTTCGTGACTATCACATCACCTCAGTGCACAATCTCCCTGATCAAATGATATTTTCGTTCTATGTGCTTACCCCGACGATGACTCAGAGGCTCCTTCAAATTTGCCACAGCCCCGCTGTTATCACAATATAGTGTGATAGGCAACTCCATATTTGGAACTACTTCCAAATCTAAAAAGAACTTCCTCAGCCAAACACCTCTTTAGCTGTTTCACAAGACGCTACGTATTCGGCTTCCATAGTGAAGTATGCGATGCATCCTTGCTTGATGCTTTGCCAGACTATTCAGAGTAAACACTGACCCCGATGTCGATTTATAAGAATCTCTATCGGTCTGAAAGTCAGAGTCTGTGTATCCTATAAGGATCAGATCCTTATCTTCATACACAAACATGTAGTCCCTCGTTCTCCGAAGATATTTGAGGATCGTCTTGACCGTCGTCCAGTGATCAAATCCTGGATTGGACTGATACCGATTGACAATCCCTCCTGCATAGCAAATGTCGAGTCTGGTACACAACATTGCATACATCAAGCTTCCTACAGCAAAAGCATAGGGAGTCCGTCTCATCTTCTCAACTTCTTGAGCTGTCTTAGGACATTGATCCTTAGACAGAATGATTCCATGCCTGAAGGTAACAAATCCTTTTTGGAATCCTGCATCCTGTATCTAATCAACATTTGATCAATATACGATGCCTGAGATAGGGCTAACCGTTTGTTCTTGCAATTTCGAATAATCTGGATCCCTAGAACATACTATGCCTCACACAAATCTTTCATTTGGAACTGGACAGCTAGCCAACCTTTAATGTCAGTCAGATACCCTACATCATTCCCAATGAGTAGGATATCATCCACATACAGTACTAAGAAAGCTATTGAGCTGTTGATGATCTTCTTGTAAACACAAGGCTCATCAACATTCTGGTCAATGCCAAATGATTTGAAAGCAGTGTAAAATCTGATATTCCATGATCTAGATGTTTGTTTTAGTCCATAAATGGACCTATTAAGCTTGCAAACTCTTTGCTCTTGATCAGGAACGATGAACCCCTCTAGTTGAGTCATATAGATGGTCTTCTCAAGATTAACATTAAGAAAGACAGTTTTGACGTCCATTTGCCAATTTCATAATCATAAATGTGGCTATGGACATGAGAATCCTGATAGAATTAAGTATGACAACAGGTGAGAAAGTTTCCTCATAGTAAACTCTCTCAACCTGGGTATAACCCTTTACCATGAGTCTAGCATTAAAGGATTGCACCTTTCCATCTACACCTCTCTTTCACTTAAAGATTCACTTCCACCCAATAGGTCTTACCCCATCAGGTGGATCAACTGATGGAATACGAGACATACACAGTGGAATTGGGACCTAATTACACTCTAATTGCTTCTAAATTAAAGGATAATAGCATGCAATTTGAAGGAAAAACAGTGAATTAAAAGTGTAGAGATGCTACCTTTGAAGCTCCTGAAAGCCGCTTCTCCTCATTGAATCTCGACCCAAACTCTTTTGGACCACCACTAGAGTTGACCTACTATCCTTTGGACTCAGAACCGAGTTGTGGGACCTGGTGGATTAAGAGAACCGAGAGAGAGAAAAGAGATGAAAATAAGGAATGGAATTTTGAGTAGGTTTGGGTGTTTCCTTTTTTCTTCACAAAGTTGTAATTTTCCAGCCCAAATATCAAAAAACTAATTTTCAAAATGGAAAAAGTCTTTTAACTAAATTGAAAAGCCCAATTAATAGAAAAAAGGCATGCAACAATTGCATGAAAAAACTTCACAAAAAAACAACACCTAGAATCCACTCACTTAGTGGGCTTAATGTCTCCACTATAAGCCAACACCTAGCTCACTATTTAGTTAGTGGAATTATCTAACAAAAGTTTGGATTTTCCCACTAACTATAGTCAAAGGGCAAAATAGTCATTTGGTCAAAGTCAAACTTTGACCAAAAGGTCAACATTTTGACTTTTTATGACATATTATTCTAAGTTTATTCCATATGAGCTAGTAGGGGAACCTAATGGACCTATAGATCATGGGCTCCAACGATCCAAGATTAGCTAGCTAAACTCTTTAGACGGAGCTAATCAACATTCGTTAACTAACGGGTCATTCCACTAAAGTCCCGTAGTTGCACTCCCCTCACTATAAATATATTTGTGTCTATTTGATATAACCATGATGAGTAAGCTAATCCTTCACAAGTTGTTCGTAATCTCGGCTGGGTCATAAAAGCCATTTTACCCCCAAGACTACATCTTGTTCCTTAAGTTCCACTGATCCTCTAATGAACAATTGGTTTAAGGTCCAACTTATAATCCGAATTCCTCTCAGGCCAAGGAGAGGGTGGGGCACCTTGTTCAAGACCTGGATTCAGTACTAAAGGGAACAACCTATCTACTATCCCTATAATGGGTAGGAGTGAATTCCGTCTTGCACCCTATGTTCCCAACTATCCACCCGATCTTACCCCTGAAATGGGAGGCTTGTTGGGCCAGCGATATTGAGCTGCCTTCACCTATGCAGATCTAAGAATAATTTCGAGTGAACAGGAGTTCATAGTTAGCTCAGGATTAAGATTAAGTTACTTAGGTCATCAATTAACGAAATAGTCAGTTTTATACATAAAACGGCATTTAGAACGTAAAAAATGACTATTTCATGGTTCAGTCTTATGTAAACTCTTTACATAGGATACCCCCACTCACATATCTCTATATGAACGATCCAGGATTACATCGTTTGTACTATTTACAAAGTGAGCCGCATCCATAGTGTCCCCAGAATAAGGCACCCAACCTTATTCATATACTATAGACCATTTTGGCTATATATTTGAACTTGATCCACATTTATGTCACTACATAAAGTTCAAATTACATTAAATAACCTCGGAACCTTAGTTTATTGGATTCAAGATTACAATTTCAATAACAACTTTATCGAAAAACAAACAGAATATATTTATTAATTTACAAACTATGAGTTTTATGACATAAAATCCAACAAACTCCCACTTGGACTAAAACTCCTAGTGGAGTATCACAATGTTGAATTTAAGTGAGAAACATATGAGTACAATAAATATATGAATACAATAAACTAGGGCATATACCCAAAAATTCTCCCACTTGTCCTAGTTTACAAACTTCGTAGACCTAGACTCTGTAGGTGACCTTCAAACACCTTAGTCGTGAGGGCCTTTGTAAAAGAATCAGCAATGTTTTGCTCAGAAGATATCTGGGTCACTACAACGTCTCCACGATGTACAATCTCCCGGATCAGATGGTATTTGCGCTCAATATGCTTGCCGCACTTGTGGCTTCTTGGTTCTCTTGAGTTTGCAACTGTACCACTATTATCACAATATAGGATGATAGGCAGATGCATATTTGGAACTACTTCCAAATCTATCAAGAATTTCCTCAACCATACTGCTTCCTTTGCTGCTTCACAAGCAACTACGTATTCAGCTTCTATTGTGGAGTCTGTAATACAGTTTTGCTTTACACTTCTCCACACTACTGCTCCTCCATTAAGAGTGAACATTGATCCAGATGTAGACTTTCTAGCATCTTTATCAGTTTGAAAATCAGAGTCAGTGTATCCAGTAAGGATCAAATCCTTAGTACCATACACGAGCATGTAGTTTCTCGTTCTCCTAAAATACTTGAGGATATTTTTAACAGCAATCTAATGATCATATCCAGGATTGGACTGATACCTACTGACTATCCCTATCGCGTAGCATATGTCAGGTCTAGTACATAACATTGCATACATCAGGCTCTCTGCTGTGGAAGCATAGGGAATGCATCTCATATCCTTAACCTCTTGAGGTGTCTTAGGACATTGATCCTTTGACAAATGAATTCCATATCTATAAGGTAACAGACCTCTTTTGGAATTCTGCATCTTATACCTAGACAACATTTTGTCTATATAAGTTGCTTGAGACATGGCTAGTGTTCTATTCTTGCGGTTTCGAATAATCTAAATCCCGAGAACATACTGCGCATTTCCTAAATCTTTCATTTGGAACTTCGTTGCTAGCCATTTCTTGATGTCAATTAGGTAACCTACTTCATTCCCAATGAGTAGAATATCATCAATATATAAAACTAAGAACGCTATAGTAGAATTGACGATCTTCTTGTAAACACAAGACTCGTCAACATTCTGTTCAAAGCCATAAGATTTGATCGCAGTATCAAATCTTATATTCCAAGATCTAGAAGCTTGTTTCAACCCATAAATGGATTTTTGAAGCTTACAAACCTTTTGTTCTTGACCTTATGCAATAAACCCCTCTGGTTGAGCCATATAGATACTCTCCTCAAGATCGCCGTTTAGAAAGGCTGTCTTGACATCCATCTGCCAAATTTCATAGTTATAAAAGGTGGCAATGGATAAGATTATTCTAATCGACTTAAGCATGGAAACGGGAGAGAAAGTTTCTTCATAGTTCACTCCCTCTCTCTAGGTATAACCCTTTGCCACAAGTCGAGCCTTAAAAGTCTGTACTTTACCGGCTTAGTCTCATTTTCTCTTGTAGATCCACTTGCAACCAATTGGTTTTACATCATTTGGTTGATCTACAAGTTTCCAGACAGAATTGAAGTACATAGACTCCATTTCGAGGTCCATGGCTTTGACCCACTGATCACGGTCCACATCTTTCATCGCCTGTTTATAAGTCGATGGATCCTCTATACCGTCATCAGGTATGACGACTTGTGTTTTTGTAAAACCCAAGTAACGATCAGGCTAATGAACAACCCTCCCACTACGTCGAGGCATTCTCAACTCTTGAGAAGGATGTGACTGACCAGATGTACTAGTTTTATTTACTACTTTAGTAGATGAACTAGCTCTATCTGTAGCGTCTTTGGAAATTTCATTCAATACTAGTCTACTGTGAGGTTGATGAATTCTTATGTGGTATTCCTCTAAGAATGTGGCATTTGTCAATACAAATACCTTATTCTCTTGAGGATCATAAAATAGACCATCTTTTGTTTCTTTTGGATAATCTACAAATAGGCATAGTTTTGAACGATGTTCCCATTTTTTAGGATTTTGCACCAACACGTGTGTCGGGCATCCCCAAATCCTAATGTGACATAAACTGCCTTTACGCCCTTTCTATAGCTCATAAGGTGTTTCTGAAACACTTTTAGAGGGAACGTTATTCAAAATATAGATAGCACTCTCTAATGCATGTCCCCAAAAGGAATCAGGTAACTCAGCAAAACTCATCATTAGGCGAACCATGTCCAACAAGGTTCTGTTTCTTCTTTTAGATACACTGTTCTACTGAGGCATATTAGGTGCAGAGAGTTGATACTTGATTCCATGTTCTATCATATAGTCCTGGAATCTTAAGTCCATGTACTCCCCACCTCGATCTGATCGTAGTGTCTTAATTGTTTTACCTAACTGGTTCTCAACCTCAGTCTTATATTCTTTGAACTTTTCAAAAGAATCAGACTTGTGATGCATTAGGTAAATATGACCATACCTTGAATAATCATCAATAAAACTGATGAAATATTCATACCCACCTCGAGCTTTGACATTCATCGGTCCACAGAGGTCCGAATGTACGAGCTTTAAGGGTATTGTGGCTCTGAGACCTTTTCCAGTAAAAGATCTCTTAGTCATTTTTCCCTCAAGACAAGACTCACATGGAGGTAAAGAATTGTCTGCTAACTGATTTAGTAGTCCATTCTTAACCAATCTCTCAATCCTATTGAGATTTATGTGACCAAGTCTTAAGTGCCATAGATAGGCATTAGAAGAAACTTTTTGTCTTTTATTCTGAGTTTCGACTGTTCTAAACATCTTAGTATTTAAGACAAATTTTGCTTTAGTTGGTCTTAACTTATATAAGTTGTTTTCAAGTATAGCAGAACAAATTTGAATACCTTTTCTGAAAATGAACGCTTCATTAACTTCAAAAGATATTTTATACATTTGTTCCATAATACAAGCGATAGATATTAAATTCCTCTTTATAAGAGATGCATACAAAACATCTTTAAGTATGATATATCTATTGTTGAAAAACAACTTCAAGTCTCCCACTGCTTCGGCCGAGACAACCTCTCCTGTTCCAACCTTGAGGGTGATCTCGCCTTCTTTAATCTTTTTCTAGGAACTAGTTTCCTGAAAAGAAAAGCAAATATGTGTAGTGGCTCCTGAATCTAATATCCAGGTTGAGGTATCATCCTTCACTAAACATGTCTCAACAACTAGTAAATCATATTTACCTTGTGCTTCTTTCGAGGCAGGGGCCTGAGGACATTTCTTAGTTAAGACAAATCTCAAGTCATCTATTACTAGTGTTGAATTCATATTTTTTTTCCATGTTGAGTAATTATCGCCGTTTAGTTTCTCAGAAGCTAAGGGTTGATCTAAAGAGCTAGTCATGCTGAAAAGAAAAACATATCATTTTTAGTAAAAACATTAATCTATTAAATCCAATCAAGTTTAGCAAAAAAAAAACTAATAATGTACCCTTCATTATTATATTTTGCAACGTTATTTCAATAGTTTAGAATAACCTCTATCGAGGGGTGATCGACTATTCCTCCGTTGAACCAAGACTATCTTGACTAGATACTATCACCAGAATAACTCTTATTCCTATAGTAACTCAGTTATCACTACTTTGGTCAAGAATTTACTAACACTTAGTAATTCTCGTAAGTGTGACCCTCCATTTTTAGACTTCAAAGATCGGAATCATTATGCTCCCGAAGTTGGAAAGACAAGAATGAAAACGGACCTGAGAGACCCTATCTATTTCTAGAGTTCGCGGAGTTCTGAATCCTATAGTACAACCCTCCGATTGGTAAGGTCGCTCCAGGGTAGACATGCAGGCGCATTATAGGAATCTCATGGTGCGACCTAATGGAAGAGACCGTAGGATGTGTTGACACACTTCCTTCTCCCACTTACTATGAATAACTTCCTCTATTCACCTTGGTATTGACTCATGCAAACACTCTTCGAATGGAGTCCGCTCCCAGGGCGGCCCAAAGCCAAGCATGAACCTCACAGTGTAAACTCTTAGGGACGCTAGAGCTAAAAGTACATTACTTCTCTCCAACTGAAGTGTTCTAGACGGTTAGGGTATAAAATACTTAGCGATAAATTTCGGCTAATTAAACATATCCTAAGTCTAGGTGATTCATCTGAGTATAACTTTTATACTGGATTTTTAACCTACAATGTCTAGGTGATAAACAAATTTTATTACCTCACACCGCTCACGCATACTCATAAAACCGGTCTAACCTAACTCAGACGCCGGCTCGATCTCCAGGTAGTAGGTGTTCTGTGAACCGTCAACTTAAAAACCTTCAACCTTTGTCATCTTATCTGATTTTTTGCCAAGATCTTCCCGGGTGAGTTTTCTTGTAACTTCGGTTTTACAAGATATCGACCTATTTTCTATGAAAATTAGGATTGTTCGATTGTTAACCCTAAATGAGCATGCATCTTAACTTTGTTATAGATTTTAGAAGTCTAGGTTATTTTATAACAATTATAAAATAAATTATAATAATTCTAACCCTAGAGCATTCATCTATAACATGCTTCCTTCAATCAAACATGCTTTAATATAACACTTATATTAAAACTAAGCATGCATAGTATCTATTTTATAACATTTATAAGATATAACAAATGCATGTCATATGCTTTTCCTATGGTGGGCTTTTAAAACTATATGACATACTATATGCACACATAATCAAACAACATTATACATCACATGCATAATAAGTAAACAACACTAAAGTGGACCGATTTTGGCATTAAAAACAAACAAATAACTAATTTATTAACAAATTCAGCAACCAGCTTCTCTAAACCGGCTTTAAACACTTTGAACCATCAGGAACCACTCAGAAATCACTCGAACCGGCCCAAAAACACCAGAAACCAAACTGAACCGGTCAAACCGGCTCAACTAGGTCAAACGGACCAGTCCAGACTGGCTGGATCGACTGGTCAACGCACGCTGGGACAGTCAATGGAAGTGCGGGTCCAATCAATGGAGGCGGAGCGGGCGCACAGGCGCGTGGGTCGTGAGCAAGCGAGAGGCGCGCGGACAGCTTCGAACCGGGTCGCGCGAATCGAAGGGAGGCGGGTGCTCGGGTCGGATCCGACCGGGCAGGCATGCGTGCAAGAGAATCTGGGTGGCGAACCGGGTCGGGTCGGGTCTGGCAGCTGAACTCTCGGGTCTGTGGCCATAAACGGGTCTGTAAGCTTTTTTTTCTCCATTTTTGCTGCTGTTCTCTCTCCCGGAATCAAACAATTACAGCCTAAATTCAACTCTAATGACTCCAACAAATTTATAGACCCTTTTTCATTCATTAATGCTCATAAACAAGTAAGTAATTACAAATTTTCATAAGAAATTTAAAGAGAAAAAATGCCAAAATCATAATAAATCCACTTTAGTCCCCATTTCATTCAACACTTGAATAGATAGGAAAAAAACACCCACAAAAAGCAATTGAGAGTAATTCTAGCATGCTCTGATACCACATAGATAGAATACGAGACATACGCAGCAGAATTGGGACCTAACTACACTCTAATTGCTTCTAAATTAAAGGATAATAGCATGCAATTTGAAGGAAAAAAAGTGAATTAAAAGTGTAGACATGCTACCTTTGAAGCTCCCGAAAGCCGCTTCTCCTCGTTGATTCTCGACCCGAACTCTTTTGGACCACTACTAGAGTTGACCTACTATCCTCTGGACTCAGAACTGAGTTGTGGGACCTGGTGGATTAAGAGAACCGAGAGAGAGAAAAGAGATGAAAATAAGGAATGGAATTTTGAGTAGGTTTGGGTGTTTCCTTTTTTTCTTCACAAAGTTGTAATTTTCCAGCCCAAATATCAAAAAACTAATTTTCAAAATGGCAAAAGTCTTTTAACTAAATTGAAAAGCCCAATTTATAGAAAAAAGGCATGCAACAATTGCATTAAAAAACTTCACAAAAAACAACACCTAGAATCCACTCACTTAGTGGGCTTAATGTCTCCACTATAAGCCAACACCTAGCCCACTATTTAGTTAGTGGAATTATCCAACAAAAGTTTGGATTTTCCCACTAACTATTGTCAAAGGGCAAAATAGTTATTTGGTAAAAGTCAAACTTTGGCCAAAAAGTCAACATTTTGACTTTTTATGATTTTTTTCCGTGTTGACTAATTTTGACCTCCTGAGCATGAATCCACATTCATTTTCTCGAAATTCAAATCATATTTGAATATAAGGTTGGTCAAAGTTTTGACTTTTCAAAGTCGAAAGTCAACTCTTTGACTTTTACAACTTTGACCATTTCCATCATTTTCGAGCTTCCGAATATGAACGTATTCATATTCTTGATATTTAAATCACATTTAAATATTAAAGCTGTATCTCTAAGCTAAAAAAAATCCGACCACTATATCACATATACTTGCGGTTTCTCTCTCTCTACCTAATTCGAACTATTCAAATTATTCTATCATACTATTCTAAGTTTATTCCATATGAGCTAGTAGGGAAACCTAATGGACCTATAGATCATGGGCTCCAACGATCCAAGATTAGCTAGCTAAATCTTTAGACGGAGCTAATCAACATTCGTTAACTAACGGGTCATTCCACTAAAGTCCCGTAGTTGCACTCCCCTCACTATAAATATATTTGTGTCCATTTGATATAACCATGATGAGTAAGTGAACCTTCATAAGTTGTTCGTAATCTTGGCTGGTTTTACCCCCAAGACTACATCTTGTTCCTTAAGTTCCACTGATTCTCTAATGAACAATTGGTTTATGGTCCAACCAATAAACCAAATCCCTCTCGGGCCAAGGAGAGGGTGGTTCAAGACCTGGATTCAGTACTAAAGGGAACAACCTATCTACTATCCCTATAATGGGTAGGAGTGAATTTCGTCTTGCACCCTATGTTCCAAGCTATCCACCCGATCTTACCCCTGAAATGGGAGGCTTATTGGGCCAGCGATATTGAGCTGCCTTCACCTATGCAGATCTAAGAATAATTTCGAGTGAACAAGAGTTCATAGTTAGCTCAGGATTAAGATTAAGTTACTTAGGTCATCAATTAACGAAATAGTCAGTTTTATACATAAAACGGCATTTAGAACGTAAAAAGTGACTATTTCATGGTTCAGTCTTATGTAAACTCTTTACATAGGATACCCCCACTCACATATCTCTATATGAACGATTCAGGATCACATCGTTTGTACTATCTACAAAGTGGGTCACATCCATAGTGTCCCCAAAATAAGGCGCCCAACCTTATTCATATACTATAGACCATTTTGGCTATATATTTGAACTTGATCCACATTTATGTCACTGCATAAAGTTCAAATTACATTAAATAGCCTCAGAACCTTAGTTTATTAGATTCAAGATTACAATTTCAATAACAACTTTATCGAAAAACAAAATAGAATATATTTATTAATTTACAAACTACGAGTTTTAGGACATAAAATCCAACATCAACAAGCTCCTAGATGTAATTGTAGTACATAAACTCCATTTTCTGGTTCATGGCCTTAACCCATTCATCTTTGTCAACATCCTCCATTGCTTTCTTAAAAGACAACGGATCCTCAACACGATCATTCGTAATGACATTTTAGCCTTCAATCAAACCCATGTAGCGATCCGGAGGATTCATAACCCTCCCACTACGTCGAGGCAGTCTCAACTCTTGAGCTGGTTGACTAGACGTCCCGACCTCAACAAATCTTGTTGATCTGTCGGTCTATTTAACAACTCTTATTAAACCCTTAGCAATCTCAATCTCACTTGAGATCTCACGTAAAACGAGCTTACTTCATGGCTTATGATCCCTCATGTGATCTTCTTCTAAGAAGATAGAATTTGTGGAAACAAACACTTTGTTCTCACTCGGATCATAGAAGTATCCTCCTCTCGTTTCCTTGGGGTAGACTACAAAGAGGCAAACCTTTGAACGCGGTTCCAACTTCTTTGGGTTAGTCGTTAGCACATGTGGCGGACAACCTCAAATCCTGAAGTAGCATAAACTACCTTTACGGCCTTTTCATAACTAAAAAGGTGTTTCAGAAACACTCTTCGAGTGAACGTTGTTCAGGATATAACATGCAGTCTGCACTGCATAACCCCAAAACGAGTCTGGAAGATGAGCATAACTCATCATAGACTGAACCATGTCCAATAAGGTTCTGTTTCTCCTTTCTGATACACCATTCTTTTGAGGGGTACCAGGGGCCGAGAGTTGGGACGCAATCCTATGTTCTAGCATATAGTTCTGGAATTGGAGGTCCATATAATCTCCACCACAATCAGATCATAGTATTTTTATCTTCTTACCTAATAAGTTTTCAACTTTAGCCTTATGCTCCTTGAACTTGTCAAGGGCTTCAAACTTACGTTGCATTAGGAAGAGATACCCAAACCTTGAATAATCATCTATGAAAGAGATGAAATATTCATACCCACCTCGAGCTCTAAAATTCATCGGACCACAAAGGTCTGAATGTACAAGTTCCAAGGCTTCCTTGGCTCTGTAACCTTTTCTAGTAAAAGGTCGTTTGGTAATCTTGCCTTTGAGGCATGATTCACATACTGGCAAGGAGTTTTCTTCTAAACTCTTTAGAAGTCCACTTTGCACCAACTTCTCAATCCTATTGAGGTTGATGTTATTGGGGTTGATGCCCTAAAGTCTCGTGTCCTGTAGTTTGTAAACAATATATATGAACACCGGTGATTGTTAATATATGATATTTACTTCACATCTTGTTGTTTTGCTCATTTATGTGTTTTATTTGCTTTACCACAAACCAATAAACATAAAATCCCTAGTTATCTATATGTGACTCAAGCATGTATGTGGTGACATACAAGTGGATCATGTCTTGAGTGATAACCAAAATGATCTGTAGTATATGGATATAGGAGGGAAAACTTATATTGGTAATGCTACGGACACGGCCCACTTTGTGGAATGGTCATAAGTGTTGTTACTTGCCATAGATGATTTGATACTGATCATTCATATTGGGGACATGCGAGCGGGGGCGTCCTATACAAAGAGTTTGTATAAGACCTGACCACGAAGTGCTAATGTCTCGTTATATAACACCGTTCATGACGGAGACTTCACTTCACTAGGATGACCATAGGTAATATGACCTTAATCCTAAGTGAGTTGGTAACTCCTGCTATTGAGGGCAGTCCATTGATTTGTATGGGTGCGAGTGGCCATGTCGCCGATTGAAACCTACCATTTTAGGGATACGTCTCATTTGGGAGCTGGGAACTCAATTACATAAGATGGAATTCACTCCTTCCCTGAGGTAGGGGTAAGTAGATAGATGGCTCCCTTAAGGGTTGATTCCGGGGCTTGAACGATGTGGCGCCACACACCTTCTCATGGCCCAAGAGGTGTTCACACATAGTTGGACTATGTTGTACTGTTCATTAGAGGAATCAGTGGTACTTAAGGAGTGAGATGTAACTATAGGGGCAAAACGGTAAATTAGCCCAGCCGTACTTACGAGCATCTGTGAAGGGTCATTGTACTCATGATTGGTTATATCCAATGGACACAGAAATAAATCTGTGGTTAGAAGAGTTCAGCTGTTGGTCTTTAGTGGAATCACTGACAATTAACGGATGGTGAATCTCGTGGCTAAAGAGTTTAGTTAGCTATTCACGTACCGTTAGAGCTTTAAGTCATAGGTCCATTAGGTCACCGCGTAGCTTGGATAATGTCGAGAACCAGTGTTTGGGTTAAGTTGAAATGTTCAAATTGACAAAAGGAAGTACAATTATATATGATATAATTGGCTAAATGTATGAGATACATTATGATATAATTGGCTAAATTTATGAGATACATTATTTTAGAGGAAATTAGATATAAAAATGATTTATATCAAGTAGAGGAAAAATACTATAGTAGATATATGATATCAAATTATAGGATATAAATATAATATGATTATATTTATTAAATAAATGAATTGATTAATTATTTAATAATTAACCAATTTTTTCATGTATGAACGTGGGAACGTGGGCCGCGAAGGTTAAGGTAACCGCGGGTTGAAATTTGAAAATCGTTTTCATTTTTTAGAATCATTCATTCGTGCTATTCGATAGCCCGCACCCTAAAAGAAACCGTCAGTGATCGATCGTCGAGAGCCAATATGATAGATTCTCTTTCGTCTAAATGATCATCTGGTTCACACGTTCCCTAAACGATAGTATATCAATTTCTTAAACGATCGTCCAGTTTTTTTAAAACGATCGTGTAGTTCTGCTATACGATAAGCGTCCCCGCTATAAGATAGCAGAGTTCTTCTTGTACGCGCTTGTCGTCTACACGATACCTTTCCTCCGTCCTTTACCAAACTCACCAGAGCCCACACTTTAGGTTTTTTTACGCCGAGGATATCTGGGTTTCCTTGGTGGTGAAGTCGTCCCCGAATCCTTGTTCCTGTACGTTCAGATCGTGCAGTAGCAGTCAAGAGACTCGCCGAGTGTTGGTAGATCGGTGGAGTTTTCTGCTGCTATGGGTTCACATAAACAAAGATCGTCTTCCTCTGGTATGAACCCCTTTCTCTACGTTTTATCGTATTCTGAGCATGTTGTTATTAAGTTTAATATGCATAACTGTTAATATAAAATGTATATTGTTTATATTCCGGTCACTGTGAAATCGGAGCGATCTAAGCCCACTCATGGAACTCTCGTTTTGAGATCCTTTAGATGTGACCTAACCTAAGATGCCAAAGATGGGTGTTTTCCTTTGGAGGAACCTTTGGTCTTTTTGCTGTTGTTTCCGTACTGAACATTTTAGTGTTAAACAAGGCTTTTATTACTAACGACCTTAGTACATATAATTTATTTTCCATGGAACCATAACCAATCTCCATTCCATTCTTGAAAATAAACACTTTATTCTCAGAAAAGGAGAGGGTATAGCCTTGTTCAATGAGACAAGAAACCGAGATTAAGTTCCTTTTAATATAAAGAACTACAAAAACATTATCCAGTAACAGATAATGTTTCTTGTCAACAAATAACTTCAGCCTCCCTACAGCAATAGCTGAAACAATCTCACCAGTTCCGACTCGAAGAGTCATCTCTCCCTATGGCAACGTTTGCCAGGAACTGAATCCTTGATAAGAGGAACTGACATGATTGGTAGCACTTGAATCGAGGATCCAGGCAGAATCATCATTCTCTACCAGACATATCTCCAAGACTAATAAATCATATTTACTGTCTTGTCTCATCTTTTGGAGAGTAGTGGGATGGAGGTCGTTTGCGACGAAATTCGTTTCACACGATTCTTTCCACTGTAAGTAATCAGCCATTTTTAAAAGCTTTAGATGTAAATACTAACGAGTTGCTAAAAAGAAAAACACATTGAACTACGTTAGGTTTTAAGCAAATAACCGTTGTAAAACAAAAGAACGTCCAATAAGGTTTTAGCAAAACTAACATGAACCTTGTGTGATTTTTAGTTTCACAATGACGCTTCAAAGGTTTAGGACAAAAGTCATCGAAGAGAAATCAGTTATCCCTACTCTGAATTGAGAAGTTCTAAACCAGTCATTAATACCAGAACAACTCTTGCTCCTATAAGGACTAGCCATCATTGATTTGGCCAAGAGATCATTAACATACTTAATAATCTCTCGTAAGTGTGACCCGCCATTTTAAGCCCTAGAGGTCCGTCCCAAAAGGCCAATTCGAGGGAAAAAATCCGATTGGGGCAAAACCTAAAGTGATACTATCCATTTCATGAGTTCACCTTAATATTGACCAACTGCACAAAACCCATCCGAAGGGGGATGCACCAAAGGCGACACGAGGGAGTATAGAATGATCTCATGGTGTGAACCAATGACAGAGACCATAGGACGTGTTGACACACACCCTTCACCTACTTATTCTTAAAACTCTCTCCATCCACCTTGATATTGACTCATGCAAACACCATCGAAGGGGGATGCATCCTGGTCACCACGAGGCCAGGCATGAATCTCACGGTGTGAACATACAGGGAGAAACGTGAGTGGAATCATAGACATATCTGATGCGGCTCTTCCTCCACTGAGTATTTTATAACCTAGGGTTTAGCTTACTTAGAAAAAGCACGACTAAGGATTTTAACTAAGTGACTTTTAGGTTTTCCCAAGAGTAACTTTTACCTTGGATAGTGAAACAACTTTTGATCATCATCCATTAAGCTCTTTAATGGAGTCTTTGACCAAAACATCACATGCTTGTTGAAAATCTATCTAATTCACCTTTTCAGGTAGGGGTGTTACATTTCCATCAACTTAAGAACCCCAGCATAGCCAGAACCTGCCTTAGACAAAAGGTCCCTTATAGATAGGTTTACAAAAAATTTAATCTTTTATTCAACCAATTTAATCCTATTAAACTGATTTTAAAAGATTAATCTAGGTTACTAAACTTTTTAGAACCACTTGAACTTAGGTCTATCTCAATCCAATTTTAAAACTCTTTTAAAAAACTTGAGTTCACCCAAAGTCCGCATGCAACTCTGAATTATTGATTTTAGATCTAATTTCCTTTATAACAATTATAAACGGAAACAACCACCACAATGTGAAGCAAACAGATGCAAGGCATTCATAACGATTATAAACAGCCTAAGTATCATGCTCAATGCATTGTTCATTCATTGCTACTTCTTTTATATAACACTTATACAAAACAGCAATTAAACAAGCAAAACATGCTTTCGTTCACCCTTAGACTATAACACTTATAATAAAAGGAAGATGCATGATAATGCTCACTGCATGCAAAATATAACTCTTATATTCATGATGCATGTGCATGCTTTCAAGTAATTTCTTCATGCAATATTATAACATTTATAATACATGATGCATGAATAATTGCACAACCTAAGGTGGGTTTTAACTATATGACAAACACTTTGACATATAAGTACCATATATCACATGTATAAACATCTAAAGTTGATGAACCTGGTAAAATTGCCTTAAAATCACAAAAATAAAGCCAACTATTACAAAGACAAGGAGTCTCCGGTTGGCAAACCGGGTCTTGAACCGCTCGGGCAAAGCATCACTTCTCCAACCATCGTGTACTAAACACCCTACAGTCGTCTACACGATAAAACAAATGCTTTGCTCCATCGCTTACTAGCGCTCCCAAAGTTAAATGATCATTTAGTATTTACTACGCGATCGTTCAGAAAATCTAAACGATCGTTTAGCTATTAACATGATCAAGTACCTTTACTAAGCGATGAAGTTTGAACTACACGATCGCTTAGCGCGCTCCGCACAACGCCTGCCTTCCACGATCATCTAAATGACTATGATACTGTGAAGCACCATCGCCTAAGCGATCACTTAGCTAGCGCCTCCATATTGCATATGCACGATCACAAAGGTAGTAACTAAGCGATGAAGCTTGCTAACTACACGATCGTCTAGCGTGTGCCTTCTACTAAATGACGAGCATCGCGTGCTCCCACTACGATCGTCTACCTCCAGCGCCTACGCGATCGGGCAACTAACGCTATGTAAAATGGTAAACAATTTACCCCATCACTTAGCATTAGCTAAACGATCGTTTAGAAGATACAATACGATCGTATAGAAAAATCTAAATAATCATTTAGTTAAATCCCAACGATCGTTTACTTGATGCTACATGATCTGATCAATGCATGGTCTTCTTCTTCGTTGAGAACCGCATCGCCATGCGTCGAAGCTTCATCACGAACGACTCGACGAACTCAAACTCTTTGAATTATAGACTCGATTGCAAAGTTAATTTCGCCCAAAAACACAAGGGCCTTTACAAACAACACTTTGTAATACCAAAAGCTTTAACAAAAAGGCAATTTAAACCCAAAACATTCATCAACGCAACCACAGATGCAGAAAAGATTAACCACAAATGCAGAAACCCACCGCGACTGTAAAATGCGTTCAATTCAGAGTTGTAATTTGGAAAATCAGAGAACCTGGCTCTAATACCAATTGAAGGAAATCAGATTCGAGATTTCCATGAGCAGTAGAATAAGATTATTCCAAATCACAATCATGAATGAATAATACAAATTACAGTCGTCTTCAAAACATGTAGTTATGAAATTAATACATAAATTATAGCATGAAAACTCAAATGAACAAAGAGAATACTCTACGAATATTTGAAGATGTGTCTCCATGCTCCTTTGCGCATGACCGTTTGAACAACAACAACCTTGAACGCTCGATCTACACGACCGTAGCACAGCACGAACATTTCGCACTCGTCCTCAACAATCGACTCAGCCATGAACTCCACGGCAACAACACGAACAGCCTCCACAGCAGCTCGACGGTGTCGAGTTGAGTAAGACACCACCAACAAGGCTACCTTGGTATTCTCGATGTGAGAATCCAAAGGGTGGGCTCTGTTCAGACTTGGATTGAGACAGACGAATGAGGAAACACCGATCGTGTACACGACTGGGAAAGTGGGAGATGGCAGAGACCTATCGTATAGGTCGATGCCCAATCATTTAGCTAAAGCTATGCGACCGTCTAGCAAAAGCTATGCATTTGTTTAGCTCATCATTTAGCTCGGTCTGTCGCCTATAGACACTATATGATAGTTTACTTTGGGCAAGCGATCATCTAGCAAAAGCTACGTGATCATTTGATAAATACTGTATGATCGTTTAACTCACCCTAGCCGTTGTTTACTAAATCTATATTTACTTGACGACTACCGTGAGATCCTTTTTTCCGAGAGAAATCTCAAAATCTTTTTATGAAAAACTTTGTAAAAACTTACTAAAATTAGGAAAACCATTTTTATTTTATCTCATGGTTACCATGAAAATCCAATAACCACCCACTCAATTGGTTATTAAAGAAAAAGAATTAATTATCCAATAATTAATATTATTATAAATATAAATGATAACCAACTTATCATACTATATTTATAACCTATAGTTTTAATATTTCATCTCATGAAACATATAAACCATAGTTCTTTTTCTATTCCATGGTACTTAATGTAAATCTCATTTACATCAATCCTCCACTAAATGTATCTCATACATCATACCGATTATATAATACATAATCAAAATACATCTAGTCAATTTGAAAATTTCAAATCAACACCAAGAACTGATCTTCAACTAAATCCATTGAGCTACCAAGGGGACCTTATGGACCCGTAGCTCGAAGCTCCAACGGTATATGAATAACTGACTAAACTCTTTAGTCACAGGATCCACCATCCGTTAACTGCCAGGTACTCCACTAAAGACCGATAGCTGAACTCTCCTTACCATAGATATATTATGTGTCCATCTTAACCAATTAACAGTGCGACAACCCTTCACATATCGCTCTAAGTATAGCTGGGTCAATAACCATTATGCCCCTGTAGTTACATTTGTCTCCTTAAATACCATTAATCTCTCTAATGAACATAAGTCATAGTCTTACTATGACTGAGTCTTCTCTTCCAAAGAGAAGTTATGGCCAGTATGTTCAAGCCTCAGAATCAGCCCTTAAGGGAACAATCTCTCTACTTATCCCTGCTTTGGGAAAGGAGTGAATTCCATCTTGTGGATTGAGTTCCCAGCTCCCAGATCAGATAAGTCCCCAAAAAGGTAGGCATGTTGAGTTGACAATCTAGCCACTCTCACCCATACTAATTAAAGGACCGCCCTCAAAGGCAGGAGTTTCCAACAGGATTGAGGTCATGTTACCTATGGTCGTTTAGGTGAGATGTAAGTCTCTAGTATCAACGACATTATATACAGATTCTAGTCATCTCATGGTCCATGTCTTATACAAACTCTTTGTATAGGACACCCCCGCTCGTTCGTCTCCACATGAATGATCAGGATCTACCATCTGTAGTAGTTTACAACACTTGCAAACCTCTACAAAGCGGGTCGTATCCATAGTGTCACCAGGATCAGGTATCCCACCTTAATCCTTATACTACAAACCTATTTAGGTTATCACTTAAGGCATGATCTACTTGTATATCACATATACATGCTTAAGTTCACATACGATAACCAAGGAGCTTTGTTTGTTGGTGTAGAGTAAATGCCAGAATTGAATAACACTTATTTTATTCATTAAACAATGTGTATCTTTACAAAACAACGAGAATTTGAAGAATTAGGACACCAATCCCAACAAGACATGCATGACTTTTATGTGATACTTGGTATGGATTGGTTGGCTGCTAACCAGGCCAGCATAGACTGTTCTCATAAAGAGGTGATTTTTAATACTCCTATGGAAGCTAGTTTTAAGTTCAATGGGTCAAGACTGTTGTCTTGCCAAGGTAATTTCAACTGTGAAGATCAAAAGGTTGCTTAACCAAGGTACATAGAGTATCTTGGCTAGCATGGTTGACACCAGAGAAACTGAGATTGCCTTAACCTCAGAACAAGTTGTGAGAGAATACCCTGATATGTTTCTAGAGGAACTTCCAGGTTTGCCTCCACTCAAGGAGATTGATTTTGCGATCGAGTTGGAGCCAGGCACCATTCCTATATCTAAAGCTCCGTACATAATGCCTTCGGCCGAATTGAAAGAACCTAAGGTCTAGATGCAAGAATTGCTTGATAAAGGGTTCATACGATCGAGCGTGTCCCCATAAGGTGCACTAGTGTTGTTCGTAAAGAAGAAAGATGGCTCATTAGAGTAATGTATAGATTGAAGCAGGTGACTTTTCTAGGCCATGTGATGTCTAGAGTTGGAGTTTCAGTGGATCCAGCAAAGATTGAAGCGGTTACTAGTTGGTGTCGGCCTACTATAGTTAGTGAGGTGCGCAGTTTCTAGGGTTAGTTGGTTATTACCGACGATTTGTTAAATATTTCTTTCGAATAGCTACACTTTTGACCCAGTTGACTAAAAAGGGAACCCCCTTTGTTTAGAGTAAAGCTTGTGATGAGAGTTTTCATGACCCTAAGCAGAAACTTGTTACTGCCCCCATTCTTACAGTGTCAGGTGGATTGGGTAGCTTTATGATTTACAGTGATGCCTCGAAAAAAAAGGGTTGAGATGTGTGCTTATGCAACATGGTAAGGTGGTTACTTATGCCTCCCGCCAACTGAAGAAAAATGAATAGAACTATCCTACACGACTTGGGATTGGTAGCTATGGCTTTTACCTTGAAGATTTAGAAACACTATTTATATGGGAGAAAATACAGATCTTCACAGACCATAAGAGCCTAAAGTACTTCTTCACTCAGAAGGAGCTAAACATGAGACAACACAAATGATTGGAGTTGGTGAAAGACTATGACTATGAGATACTGTATCATTTGGGTAAAGCAAACTGGTAGCAGTCGCTCTCAATAGGAAGGCAGCTCATTCAGCAGCTTTGATTACAAGATAGATACCTTTGCATAATGATTTCGGGTGGGCTAAAATTGTAGTAACTGTGGGGGAGGTCACCACACAGTTGGCACAGTGTACAGTACGACCAACCTTGAGGTAGAGGATTATTGATGCTCAACTGGGTGATTTGTACCTTGTTGAGAGATTTTGTCAGGAGCATCTAGGGTAGAACAATGGGTTCTTGTTGTCTCAAGATCATGGTCTTCTATACTAGGGACGTTTATGTGTACCTACAGATGATGACATTAAGAATGAAATATTGACAGAGGATCATAGTTTTCCATTTTCGATGCATCCTAGCAGCACCAAGATGTATCAATACCTGAAACGATGCTATTGGTGGAATGACATGAAAAGGGAAATTGCTGAGTTTGTCAGCAAGTGTTTTATGTGTCAACAGGTTAAAGTCCTGAGATAGAAGCAAACAGACTTGTTGTAGCCTCTAAGTGTACCAGAGTGGAAGTGGGAGAATGTGTGCATGGATTTTATCGTGCGCTTGCCAAGAACGACTAAATGCTATATAGTGATATGGGTTATAGTGGATAGACTCACCAAGCTAGCAAGTTTTATCCCTAGAAAGTCCACATATTCAGTTAATATGTGGGTGCAATTGTATATGAGAGAGGTGGTGAGATTGCACGGGGTGTCAGTGTCTATCGTGTCTAATAGGGACCCTAGTTTTACATCTAGCTTTTGGAAGAGTGATGACATGCAGAAATGCTGTCATCTTAGGCCTTTTACTTAGAATTATGAAGGTTGTTAAGCAGAATATGCGGCAATTGTGCTAGGAATCCATGAGAAAAGTGAGCTTGCGTTGTTCAGTATGATGAATCTTGGCTAACCCATTCTTATGCGATATTATGCATTCAATGTTCTATTTTTGTCGCTAACGTAGGAGGTGGACGCAAAAGCGGAAACCGGAGACGAACGCATACGGAGAAAAATTTCCATCACAAAGGCGAACGCGTCGATCAACACATGGATGTTGCGGTAATCAGCTGTATACGTCCATCGCATGGGAGTTGTGCTCGTCAAGCGATTTCGATCATCGTGTAGAGTTTTGGTATTAAGTGAATGCGGTCACTAAATGATTGTGGCTACGCGATAACGCATACTAATGGGATCAACGCAAGGTTGGTGGAATAAACGCATCAACGTATCTACCTTGAGAAAATAAAAAAGCTAATGCTGACATTTTACCTACCACGCCGTTAGCAGCAGAGGTTCAAAAAGGACTAAATATGCCGAATGTCAGAATCAGAGCAGTTCTTAATGTTGTCGACGATCCAGGCTCTATATAAAGAAGCCAATGAGCATAATTCCAAGTTGTCTGGGGATTACCCCTACAACCCAGGGTTTTCCCTGTGACCCAGATAAATATGTGAGAAGACGCTTGAGAGTTCTTCACCTCCTTCATCCATTTCGAGTAACGACCAGAGCCTTCGATTGGAGCTAGATCTCGGGAAAGTCAGTTCTACCGCCCATCCATGGCACCACCAGCAGCCTTAACGCACAGCCGCTGGAAGCAAGTCTTTGCTTCCAGCCGGTCATTTCATTTTCCTTTCTTTTCTTATATTGTATTGTATGACATTTTGTGATTAAGGAATTAATACAATTTATTTTCAATGCATTTTTGTGTTCCTTCGATTCCATCTCCATCATCTTCACTTAGCTTCCTTACTTTCATTGCATCACTTAGTGAGATTGCTTGAGTATCGCATACTTAGTCATGTGGATTAGGGATATGAAGTATGTAGCAAACCACCGAGAGGTGTATGTTGCGTGACTGTGTGAGTAACCTTATTTTCTTGGTGTGCAGTTGTAGCAACGTCTGTCTATAGGCCAACGCAATGCTTGTCTATGAGTAAATTCAGCAATAACCAACTGCCCAGGAGGGTAAGTGGTTGGTCGCATTAAGCAATGTATGCATTGTTCACTAGAGATAGGAATAATCTTAGGTCAACAAAGTTCATGCGGTTACCTTGTGCTATGAGCGCTTCATTCATCATTTAGGCATACTTGAGAGACTAGTCTAAAACCCAAATCTAAGACTCGAGAGAGCGGATTGGAATGCATAGGCAAGAATGGGGAACTTAGGGATAAGCTCCATTCGCTATCACACAGCGTATGTAGCCTACGGATAGGATATTGCATGCATCCAGGAAGTAGGATAAGGTGTTATGCGACTATCACGCTCATGTGGCAAGAGCTAGTGAGCGGGTTATGGAGGTTTAGGCAGGCATAGGCTTCCCGGTAATATCGCAAATACACCGCATACGTCCTAGAGTTAGGCTCAAGTGTGTGTAGCATGATTGCATGGCTTACATTGACTAAGATTGTCCTTGCGGTCACTCTTAAGGGTTGCAATTAAATCATCAGCACATTTTATCTATTTTCCCATTCATTTATTTCATGTCAAGAGTTGTCTTGTCTCTACCTCTCATTCATATTCTCATTGTGTTTTCTGTTAGCTAAGAGTAAGAGTAGTGTTAACATAGAAACCCCTCCATCATTCTTTTATTTAACCGTCGCATGCATATTACCGCATTCAGTCAACTACAAGTCCCTGTGTTCGACCTCAAATAACCTGAGAAACTTGTGTTCACATTATACTTGGCGTGAGTGCAAGAAAACTTGTGATTGGATGCATGGTCATTGCATACATTTGTTAACACATAATCATTCCAATGCATGACCATCGACACATGATTATCAACGCATACCTTAAGAACATGCATCGCATATCGTGTCCAAGGGATTTTAGTTGTCGAGTATTTGATGTCTAATTTTCCGTCACCAAGTTTTTGGCGCCGTTGCCGAGGACTTGGCAGCTAATTGTTTGTTGAAGTGTAGGCGATACGCCGAAAGCCAGTATTAACCCTAAGAGAGAAGGGTAATCAGTCACAAAAGAGCTGAAGGCAATTCTAAGCACATGGTGGCCAACATGCGCCCAACAATTGCCGGAAGTTCCAATGGTCAAGGCAACTTGACCCAAGCAGTTGAGAACCATCTTCTATATGGAAGACTCCTTGCGGTGAAAACACTCCTATTTTTCCAGGGACATCTTCTACTCTATCTTTAACTTTCTTTCTTAGTATAGGTTATTTTTATTTTCATTGTTATTTTGTATATATGGCTGCTTCCTTGGGTGTGGTACGTTTGCTCTTTGTAGGTGCAACAATAAGTCTGCTTGATTCACAGAACAACGGAATAATTCCTTTCATCCTTCAACACATGGCTTCGATCGCATGCATTGTTCTGACTAAGGTCTTTTCTTGTTATCTTGTATGCCTTATCCTTTTGGAACTCTTTCTTTCCCGATTGCATTGTTCTACGGTGTTTCTATGATGGTACGTATAATTCACCACATCTTCTAACTAATCATCGCAAGGCGCTCTTTACTTTTATTAGCTTCTTCAAATTTTGAAATTCTTTAAGTTTTATTTTGTGCAAACCTTTGTTCAAATGTTTATCACTGTATTCCTATTGATTTTGTTTTTAGCTTTGTGGTGAGAACGCTGCCAACCTCTAAGTTTGGGGGTGGCAGCGGTCTCAGAGAATTGTATTCATTGCATTGCGATCATTTGAAAAAAAAAAGTGAAGAGAATTTTTGGGAATAATAACTCCACTGTCAACGCAATGGGGAAACCCATGTTGATAAGAGTTAAGTTGTGAAAGGTACTTACCCGTAGTTGGATGTCCACATGACACACGTGGGGGCAAGATAAAACGAAAGTAAGATGCCAGGATAAATGCATAAACACAACTCCTCTGTCCGGCACAAGCCAAATCAAATGAGACAAGAGTTGAGTTGAATATGGAACGCAACCGAAGTTGGATGCCCGCATGACACACGTAGGGGTAAGCCAAAACGAAGAGTGTAACCAGGTTCAACACCGCATTTGAATAAGTCATCACAAAATTTTGAACTGTTTTGAACGAACGCATTCTCAAAATCTAAACACAAAGTTGCGATGAATAAGTAAAAAGTTTTTTAGCAAAGGCTTGCCGGATATAAACCTAGAAAAGATCTTTTGAAGAAGCAGCCAAATGGAGGAGAACATTGGGGTGATGGTCAGAGGTGTGTGTAAATTATATTCTGAGAAGCTGGTAAACGCAAAGGAAAGCATGAAGGTGAGTTAGAATTTCTTGAGTATAACGCATGCTTGAGGACAAACATGATTTTACGTTTAGAGGTGTGATGACATGCAGAAATGCATGTCATCTTAGGCCTTTTACTTAGAATTATGAAGGTTGTTAAGCAGAATATACGACAATTGTGCTAGGAATCCACGAGAAAAGTGAGCTTCTGTCGCTCAGCATGATGAATCTCAACTAACCCATTATTATGCGATATTATGTGTTCAATGTTATATTTTTGCAGCTAACACAGGAGGTGGACGCAAACGCGAAAACCAGACTACCGCATAAATGACTGCATGTGGAGAAAACTCTCCATCACAAATACGAATGCATCGATCAACGCATGGATGTTGCGGTAATCAGCCGTATGCATCCATTGCATGGGAGTTGTGCTCGTCAAGCGATTGCGGTCATCATGTAGAGTTACAATATTAAGCGAATGTGGTCACTAAATGATTGCAGCTACGCGATAATGCATACTAATGGGATCAACACATGGTTAATGGAATGAACGCATCAACGCATCTACCTTGAGAAAATCAAAAGTTGATACTGACATTTCACCTACCACGCCGTTAGAAGCAGAGGTTCAGAAAGGACTAAACGTGCCGAATGTCAGAATCAGAGCAGTCCATTAATGCTGTCGGCGATCCAGGCTCTATATAAAGAAACCGATGAGCATAATTCCAAGTTGTCTGGGGATTACCCCTGCAACCCAGGGTTTTCCCTGCGACCCAGATAAATATGTGAGAAGACGCTTGAGAGTTCTTCACCTCCTTTATCCATTTCGAGTAACGACCAGAGCCTTCGACTGGAGCTAGATCTCGGGAGAGTCAGTTCTACCGCCCATCCATGGCACCACCGGCAGCCTTGACGCACAGCCGCTGGAAGCAAGTCTTTGCTTCCAGCCGGTCATTTCATTTTCCTTTCTTTTCTTATATTGTATTGTATGACATTTTGTGATTAAGGAATTAATACAATTTATTTTCAATGCATTTTTGTGTTCCTTCGATTCCATCTCCATCATCTTCACTTAGCTTCCTTACTTTCATTGCATCACTTAGTGAGATTGCTTGAGTATCGCATAGGCAAGAATGGGGAACTTAGGGATAGGCTCCGTTTGCTATCACACAGCGTATGCAGCCTATGGATAGGATATTGCATGCGTCCAGGAAGTAGGATAAGGTGTTATGTGGCTTATCACACTCATGCAGCGAGAGCTAGTGAGCGAGTTATAGAGGTTTAGGCAGGCATAGGCTTCCCGATAATATCGTAGATACACCGCATACGTCCTAGAGTTAGGCTCAAGTGTGTGTAGCATGATTACATGGCTTACGTTGACTAAGGTTGCCCTTGCAGTCACTCTTAAGGGTTGATTTGAAATCATCGCCACATTTTATCTATTTTTCCATTCATTTATTTCATGTTAAGAGTTTTCGTTTCTCTACCTCTCATTCATATTGTCATTGCATTGTCTGTTAGCTAGGAGTAGGAGTAGTGTTAACTTAGAAACCCCTCCATCATTCTTTTATTTAACTGCCGCATGCATATTACCGCATTCAGTCAGCTACAAGTCCTTTTGTTCGACCTCGGATTACCCAAGAAACTTGCATTCGCATTGTACTTGGCGTGAGCGCAAGAAAACTTGTGACAAGACGCACGGTCATCGCATACATTTGTTAACGCATAATCATTCCAATGCATGACCATCGACGCATGACTATCAATGCATACCTTAAGAACATGCATTGCATATCGCGTCCAAGGGATTTTAGTTGTCGAGTATTTGACGTCTAATTTCTCGTCACCAAGTCCCGACAACGATGCCAAAAAGTTGTAAAGAAAAATTTAAAATGCTTAAGCTTATGCTTATGCGCTGATTCAATGATAATATGCGATACTACGTTCTAAATGTATGCGATTATGCTTAAATGCTTCGTAGTATGCGTTTGTGTAGTGCGTGTTACATGTTTTCTTGCGTTGGAAACAAGTATAATTCCAACGCAAGTTTCTCAGAGTGATCTGAGGTCGAACACGGGGATTGTTATGATTAATGAGATATTATTGTAGTATATGCGATCAGTTAAACATAAAGAATAATGAATTGGAGTTGCAAAAATGTAAAATGCAGTAAAGAGTAAATTGCGGTAAAGAATAAAATGCGATGGTAAATAAAGTGTGGTAAAAGTAAATTGCGATCATATAATAAATGAATAAACTATTAATATACAGGTTAAGAACTGGTTGTGAAGATGTGCAAAAATGTCTGGTGAATGTGGTGGCAAGTCTTGTGAAATGTATCAGAAAGAGAATGGATTGAGGAAAGACATCGCAAGTTCGTCAATGTTGTTGAGGATGCAACTAAGGTTCCGCCTTTCCTTGGCTTACACCTTTCAATGATCGGTCGCGTTCCCATATGTCTATGGTGAAATAGGGATGAACGTGATGAATGCAAGGTTGTTTCCATCTCTGAAAATACTTCTCACTTTAGTTAACAGATTCTCCCAACCTTCTTTCGATAGGCGGAATAACATCTTCACTTATGCTCTCACAGGTGAAGATGCAGTCAAGCATACTTTAGCTAAACTCAAGCTATTTCCTTAACAAGGATTAACTCACTCGCTTAATCCTTCCCCTTACCCTGGGGATTAGTTACACATGATGAAGAAAATGGATGATGAATGTGTGGAAAAGAACAGAGAAATGACAATGATTACGATAATGATATTTAAATCTAAAGATCAGCGTTTGTTACAGATGGTGAATGAAAGATTAAAGATAGATGAACACAGTAGATGAATGGAAAATAAGAAAAAATACGAAAAGAGTGTCAATGTCTTGACATAGATCCCGATCGGAGACGATGTGCTTGCCGGCATGCAGAAGAGATGGAGTGGAAAGCTTCCCTCTCAGGCTTGCTTTCTAGGTAGAAGTGACCTCTTGCACAGAGCTTCTTCTTCGAGAATGGAAATAATTGCTTGCTCAGAGACTTACCTCTCGGTCTTGTCTCGTCTTTCTCCTGAATTTTCTCTGGATTGTCTCTTCAGACCAGCCTTCTTTCATTGAATTTGAGGAAGCTATTTATAGACCTTGGCTTTTTCTGTATTAGTGGTCCCGCTTTAAAAATCTGATAATTCCTGCCATGGTTTGGTGGAAACGTTCGCTCTGCTTCACGATTGATTTGTTAGAATAGTACAACAGAAAAGCTGTACACTATCAAAAGTCCTTGCGAATGCGTTGCTCTTTACATCTTTGATCGATCACCGCATGCGGTGTAATTGTTTTGATCTTCTATCGATTGCCGTATGCGATGGAAATGTGTTGATCGTTTGAGTCCATGATCGATCGTCACATGCACTGTAATTGCATTTTTCTTTCTTTATTCTTGAATGATTGCCCCATGCAATGTGGCGTTGTTCATTTTTGTCCTCGAGCGATTATCGCATCCGGTGACTTGTTTCCTGCAAAACAAAGACTTGGACGTTCCATTTTGCCATCGCAATGGGGTTAGCAGGTGTGCTCACGACACTTTACAATTTTCGTATTTCTAAGCCAATTTCTATATTGTCGATGCAACTTTTCCTTCTTTTTGCCGCATAATCTAAATAAAAACAGTATAAGTAACTTGTATTTCTACAAGTTATCACACCCCCAAATTTAGATATATGTTTTTCCTCAAGCATATCTTCGACTAAGACAATTCAGCTCAAGTCCTAGCCTAACTTTGTGTCGATCGACTACTCCGAATGCTCCACCTCTACATAATTTCTCAACCTACAAGTTCCTTCTATCCTTTGACAATTCTTCAACATACTCTACTTTATTATTATCTAAGACAAACATCTGCCCAAAGTTCCCTTCTAGTTTTGAGAAGAATGTTTTACCTCTTATTGCGAAAACAACAAAGTGCGTCTCTTATGCGGTGGCCTAGTTTGCGTCATCCAATAGAGAACGTTGATCATGGTTACACCCTTCGTTTTGGGTTGCTCCCACGGGTGTCATACAAGCATCCAACTTCGGTTGTGTACCAAGCTCAACTTCAACACTTGATCCTCAGCCAAGTTTTACTTTTGGTGGTCAGTGGAGTTGTCTCTTTTATCCTTATTTTCTTTTTTTTTTTTCTTTTTGCATTGTGTCGATCCTGGTAACCTACCTTGTTTTGGCTTCCACGGGTGTCATGCGAACATCCAACTACGAGCAGGTTCCTTTCATGACTTAACTCTTATTAGGTTGGGATTTTCCCTTGCGCTGACAACGGAGTTTATTTTATTTTTTTTTTTTAATGATGATGAACGCATTTGCCTGATATGACTGCATCCACTTGATCACATCTGCTCAGACCTTCCCCAACCCCAAATTTAGAGATGCGCAAAGTTCTCATTGTGTTGTTTTGGCCATAAAAGACAAAACACTTAGTCAAAATTTTGAAAAGAAGGTTTAAGCAGAGTCTTGAAATAAAGAAGGTAAAGTAGAGCTATTGCGATGAATTGTCTAAGTGTCAGGCAGAAAATGCAATGTATAAAGAAATTTTGCTAAGGGTATGCATACTACTCATCATGGCAGCGCAAATAAACAACTCAAAAGAAAAGAAAAGAAAAGAATTATCGCAATAAATTGACAAAGGATGATAAAAGTAAAGGGGCCAATGCATAAGGAAAGAATGATTACTCAGTTGTATAAAATTTGTCTAAGTACACAAAGAATTATAAATATCGCAACACAAAATTGTAAGTATGTACAAAAGAATACAAGGTATAGCTTTCTATAAAATATTAAAGGGCCACAAAGAAAAAATGCAAAATTGTGGAGAAGGTGGTACACCCCCAAATTTAGAGTTGTAGCGGGGGCTCTTGATGAGGATGATGTTGCGGAGGAGCTCTTTGAGGTGCTTCTTGAAATTGCAGAGGTTGTTGTAGATGTGGAGGCACCATGGGACCATATAGATATGTCGTTAAGAAATTGAAGTACTCATGGTTGCGCTCGGCCATCTGTCTTTGGTTTAAGCGAATGGTAAAGATGTTGCATTGAATATTGACCATCGCATGTCGCAACATTGTGTTGTTGTCTCGCAACTCTACATTGCTCTCCTGCAACTCCATTAATGCATGGTGGAAGAAGGTAAGCTATTGAGATAAGAACACCTGCATATCGGCTAAGGCAGCAACAAAGGATGCAGTGGTGGGTTGCGTCGTCGATGTTTCATCAGCATCGATTTGAGGTTGAGCGGAAAGGCCTGCTCCCAAATCATGTGGGTCATCAACATGCAGCGATAGGGGTAAAAGACGTTGCTGGAATGCGGGGTTGGAATTAGGAGCAAGGAGGAGGTTTGTGAATTGTTCGGGAAGAGGGGAAAGGGGCTCATTTTACAGGCTTGGTGGGCGAATGATTAAAGGCAAAGGATCCAAAGGTAGACTGATTTGCTTCTGCGGTGAACTGCCTTGGATGATTTCCTTTCCTTTATCATTACGGCGCTGCTTCTTTGGCTTTGGTGGTTGCGGCGCATTTAGATCAATGAGGGGCCTTTTTGTTGGAAGCTCGGGGCAATATGGGTGAATCCTTGAAAAGCATTCTCAGGATCTTTGTGTGGATGACGTCGTGAACTTCAGGCATGGGCTTTTTGTCAATGCCTACGCCCAAAGAGAGGCACAGACTCGAAATTGTCCACAGAAAGAAGTATTGACCTCTCACACGGCCAACAAAACCTCGAATCTACTTCGCAATGAGTTGGCCTACATCGATCAGAATGTCGCGCGCTATGCAGTATGCGGCCATAACTCTCCCTTGAAATTGTTTTGTCATGCGTTGTTGGGATGAGTCGTCGTTTCACCAAATAGACCCAAAGTCGCGCCTCTGGGAGTAGCCTATTGGAGGCGAGGGTTCTTATGCCTGTTAATGACACCGACCACTTAGAGCCCAGTTGCGTTAATACCTTCAGTGCATCCTCCATATGCTCTTCTTCAGGATCATCAATTAGCTTGTTACCCGGTGCTTCCGGGAGGTTCTTCAACTTATAAAGCTCATTGATGTCCTTTTCACTGAATGGCACTACGCTCCCTTTGATGATCATCGTATCTTTGGTGTCATAGAGCTGGCCGTGATAGAAGGCCCTTACTACTGCAGGAATAATGATGGATGGACATTGGCAGAAATTTTCCCACCCATGCTCCACCACAACACCGGTGATAAGATCTGGTAGTGGCGCCGACGCAGGGAAGAAGCCTATTTCCATCCACAGATCATCATTTTATTTCTTGGTTGTTGGGTGCCTCCTGGTCGACGCAAGCTCGTTGCTCTCCATTTTCACTTTGCCCTTTTCTTGAATAGATGCAAGGCGGGATTTTTGTTTTTGTTTGTGTTCCCTCACCTTGCATTGCTCTTCTTTTTCATTTTCCTATTCTTCCACTTCTTTTCTCTTCCTCTCTCTGATGCACTGCACATTTGCTTTGCGGCGTCTTTCTTTCTCCTCCTTCTTCTTCTTTTCTGCTTCTTCTTCTTCCCTCACCTTGATGGAGAATTAACTTTCCAAGATTGGAAATCTCAAATTACCATTACTAAAATTAGGAAAACACTTTTTCTTTTATCTCACGGTTACCATGAAACTACCAATAACCTCTCACTCAATTGGTTATTAGAGAAAAAGAGATAATTATCCAATAATTAATATTATTATAAATATAAATGATAACTAACTTATCATACTATATTTATAACCTATAATTTTAATATTTCATCTCATGAAACATACAAACCATAGCTCTTTTTCTATTTCATGGTCCTTAATGTAAATCTCATTTACACTAATCCTCCACTAGATGTATCTCATACACCATACCGATCATATCATATATAATCGAGATACCTCTTGTCAATTTGAACATTTCAAATCAACACCAAGAATTGATCCTCAACTTGAATCCATTGAGCTACCAAGGAGACCTTATGGACCTATAGCTCGAAGCTCCAATGGTACGTGAATAACTGACTAAACTCTTTAGTCATAGGATCCACCATCCGTTAACTGCCAGGCACTACACTAAAGACCGACAGCTGAACTCTCCTTACTACGGATATATTATGTGTCCATCTTAACCAATCAATAGTGCGACAACCTTTCACAGATCGCTCATAAGTACAGCTCGACCATTAACCGTTATGCCCCTGTAGTTACATCTAACTCCTTAAGTACCACCGATTTCTCTAATGAACATAAGTCATAGTCCTACTATGACTGAGTTCTCTCTTCCAAAGAGAAGTTGTGGCCACTATGTTCAAGCCCTGGAATCAGCACTTAAGGGAGCAGTCTATCTACTTACCCCTTCTTCGGGGAAGGAGTGAATTCCATCTTGTTTAACTGAGTTCCTAGCTCCCAAATCAGACAAGTCCCCAAAAAGGTAAGCATGTTATGTTGGCAATCTGGTCACTCCCACCCATACTAATCAAAAGACCGCCCTCAAAGGCAGGAGTTCCCAAAATATTTAGGATTGAGGTCATGTCACCTATGGTCTTTTAGGTGAGATGTAAATCTCCAGTATCAATGATGTTATATACAGAGACGAATCATCTTGTGGTTCGGTCTTATACAAACTCTTTGTATAGGACACCCCCACTCACATGTCTCTACATGAATTGTCAAGATCTACCATCTGTAGTAGTTTACAATACTTGCAAACCTCTACAAAGTGGGTCGTATCCGTAGTGTCACCAGGATCAGGTATCCCACCTTAATCCTTACACTACAGACCTATTTAGGTTATCAATTAAGGCATGATCTACTTGTATATCTCATATACATGCTTAAGTTTACCTACAATAACCATGGAGCTTTGTTTATTAGATATGAGTAAATGCCAGAATGAAATAACGCTTATTTTATTCATAAACAATGTATATAATTACAAACAACGAGACTCCAGGAGAATTAGGACACCAATCCCAACAGAAACAACCTAGCTCTGATGTCAATTGAAGAAAAACCATGGAAGGTTTCGCAGTAGAAGCGGAGATCGTTCCCATTTTGTTTTTCCAGAATTTCAGATTACAGAATGAAGACAGAGAGATTATGCATTAAGAAATTAAAATTACAGCATGCTTTTTACAAAGAGAATTATGAAAGAAGAATTACTTACTCTTGAAGCCAAAAAAAATCTTCACTTAATTCCCTCAATTCGAATCACAATCCTCTTCAAACCAAGATACCACCACTTGAAAATCCTTTGTATTCTCTTGGGATTGGGAATAATGCATGAATGGTGGACTCTGCACTTTTTGGAAGAGGGAAAAGAGGATGAGAGGGAAGATCTTTCTCTTTTTCTTAGAAAGATCTCTTCTCTGTCAAAGATAGGAGAAAGAAGACGAATGAATTGTTCTCTCACAACAACCCCCACGCTATACACCTATCTTGAGAGAAAGTAAGAGGAGGGAATTGTAACTCCCTCCCTTTTATTAAATTAAAATTAAAATTAATTAAATTATATATATATATATATATATATATATATAATATATATATATATATATATATATATATAATAACTACCTTATTATATATATATATACTATATATACTATATGTTATATCAAATATAACACATAACCTATAGTTTTATTTTCTTTTAACTATTTATGGTATTTGACATAAATCATATTTATATTAAATTTAATTATATGAATCTCATTCATATAATTAGTATTTGAATCATATTCAAATTCCTCTCAAAATACTTTATATTATAATGTATCTAATACATTGTATTAATTATATCACATATAATTAATTTAAATAATTATATCATATATAATATATTTTCCTCAATTAATTTGAACAATTCAAATTAATCTAAAATTAATTATCAATTAAATTCATATTGAGCTATAGAGGGGATCTTATGGACCTGTAGATTGAAGCTCCAATGGTATTTGGATAATTAATTAAACTTTTTAATTAAATTACCCAACTTCTATTAACTGCCAGTCATTCCACTAAAGACCAACACCTGCACTCTTTGCACTATAGATATATTTCTATGTTCATTGGATATAATCAGTCAACGGTGCAATGACCCTTCACAAATTGCTCATAAGTACAACTGGGCCAAAATTACCATTTTGCCCATGTAGTTACATCTAACTCCTTAAATACCACTGATTCCTCTAATGAACAATAAGTCATAGTTCAACTATGACCAAGTCTCTCTCGGGCCAAGAGAGGGTGTGACCACATTGTTCAAGCCCCAGAATTAGCCCTTAAGAAAGTATCTACTTACCTTGACATCAGAGAAGGAGTGAGTTCCGTCTTGTGTAGCTGTGTTTCCAGCTCCTCAATCAGACAAATCCCTAAAATGGTAAGCATATATAGTTGGTAATCTGGTCACTCTCACCCATACAAATCAAAGGACCGCCTTTATAAGCAGGAGTTCACAACTCACTCAGAATTCAGATCATGTCACTTATGATCATCCTGGTAAAATGTAAGTCTCTATTATTAACAATGTTATTCAATGAGATTAACCATTTCATGGTCCAGTCTTATACAAACTCTTTATATAGGATACCCCTTCTCACATGTCTCCACATGAATTATCAAGATCAGATCATTTGTTGTTTACAATGCTTGTAATATCTACAAAGCGAGTCGTACCCGTAGTGTCACCAAGATAAGGTACCCAGCCTTGTCTGTCTACTACATACCATTTAGATTATTATTTAAATAAGGTTATTTAAATAAGATTAACCTGTATGTCTTTACATACTTATTTAAATTACATAAAATAACCTAGTATCTTAGTTTATTAAATTGAGTGTATGTTCATAAAATAACAATTATTTTATTAATAACAATTTGTTTATACAGTGTTTACAAACTATGATAACACAAAAGAGATTTAAGACACCAATCCCAATACAGTCACCCAATCCAATAGTTGTGAGGAGGGATGAAGCACTTGGATCACTACGTTAGGTACTTCAAGAATGATTTTGCGGGGGACACACATTGGAACCGTAGAGACAATGTTATAGACAATTAAGTCTACATTAATTGAGTATCGAGTATGACATGGCTATGATCGAATATGCATGTATTGATTGCAGTCGTATAGAGTGACCATGCATCTAGGTATTGAGTGATCGTGCATCGAGGATCATGTGACGAATTATCGAGATTAAGTTGGCAGGCGCGCAGGATGCATCTCAAAGGTGAAACGGTAAAATCACACGTAGATAATGTCAGCAAAAGGCCACCTTCCATTACTTTTCTACATAGAGCTATTTTTCATTTAGACCTCCCAAATGAGATCATCCATACAAAAAAAAAAAAAAAAAAAAAAAAAAAAAAAAAACCTTTCTTATATGGTTATGATATTATCATCCTCGTTGGAAATGGCATTGGTGTGGAACCCGCACTTGATTCGCATGACACTTGGCAGAGTTCGGTAAATACCATTATAAGAAGTAGTGCAAGTAGAAAAAAATAAAAATAAAAATCTGCTAAAGGAAGACCAAACAATGAACAATTAACGGTTGAAGTTGGCTTTTAGGTTTATGGAACAACTGGAAAACCCTAATCCATGGAGTGAAAAGATGTTCGCATCCCCAGTACTTTCGCCAGCCATGGCAGACATACCTCTGGACCTTGTCGTCGATATAATCTGGCGATTACCGGCTAAGGCTCTTTTACGCTTCAGGCAAGTCTCAAAGATATGGAAACGCCTCATCGATTGCTCTAATTTCGTCAATCTTCATATGAAGAAATCAATCGACTCTCAAGTTCATTGCCATCTCATTATCCGAAAGAATTCTGATCTCTTCTCCGTTGATCTCGATCTGTTTGACCCCGCCGTTGAGCTTATTCACCCTCTGATGTGTTACGGTAGTCGAATTAATATTTGGGGATCTTGTAATGGCATATTGTGTATCTGTAACGTTGCTGAAGATATCGCTCTCTGGAATCCATCCACGAGGAAGTACCGTATATTGCCGTCTCTGCCCTCGGAGCGTCTCCGTGATGGCGTTCTTCGCTTCGCCATTGAGTCTTACGGGTTCGGGTTTGATTCTGTTCACGATGACTTTAAACTCTTGAAAATTTCGCAGTTTATTGGATTAGAAGACCCTCTGGATTTTGATTCACATGTTAAGGTTTTTAGTATGAGAAAGTTTTGTTGGATGCCGATTGAAAGTATGACTTACATTCTGCGGTATAACACGAAAATGGGGGTTTTTGTCAATAGTGCTTTACATTGGGTTGTGTCTCGGAATTTGGGGATGGGGTCAGCTGACTTAGTGGTGGCTTTTGATCTTGGAACTGATAAATTTCAAGAGATTCCATTGCCAGAGCTTACTGATAGCCAATGTGAAATTCATGTGGATGTTTTAGGTGGGTGTCTCTGTTTGCTTGCAAATTTTGATCGAATTCGCTTTGAGGTTTGGGTGATGAAGGAGTATGGAGTTAAGGAATCGTGGATGAAATTACTGACTGTTTCTCAAGTTGATTTTGTTGGTTCCATTAAGTCTGTGAAACCATTGTCTTATTCTAAGACTGGCTGTAAAGTTCTTCTACTTCATAATCGTAGAAAGCTCATTTGGTATGATCTTCATACTCAAAAAGTGCATGATGCTGTGATTGATGGGCTGCCTCATAGCTTTGATGCTGAAACATTAGTGGAAAGCCTTATTTCAGTTGATACTTACAGGGAAAATACTGTAAAGAAGATCCTCGAAGAGAAGAGGTTATCATTATATACTTTGTTTGAAAGCATTTCTGCCTTTACATTTTACAGATCAATACTTCAATCTGCCTCTTGATTTTCTTTATCGTTATACAAATGTTTCTCTGTGCATGTTCTGGCTAGTTACTTTTGATAAACTTTATGGAGAAATGATGTGGAGCATGATTTCGATTTGTTTCTTTCAGGGATGATTTCTTGTCAGAAGGGTTCAAATTGGTGTTATAGACAAAAAGAGAAGAGCAACTGCGGGAGTGGAAATGGGTATTTCTTTTTCTTTTTCTTTTTCCTAAAAATTTGAAATAGAGTTTACACTTTGCTTAGCCTCACAAAATTTTACTCTTGAAAACAAAGAGCTAAAAAGGAATTTCTTATCTAACCAAAAGGGGCCTTAGTTTTTATCACAAAATTGAATTTTATGGATTCCTTCATGGTTAAAACTGAGAGTTGATGATGGGGTGCTATATTCTATTACACATACGATCATCATTTTGAAGGTAGAAAGATATAAATATGGTGGATGGCAACATCTCGATGCATAAGGCGTCAAAACAGATTCTCACCGCACCACTCTGAGTTTTTAGGTTGAATGAAAGATCTTTACATACTCTTATCACATCCTCTACAGGTGGTTATACTGTATTAAGTAGCTGACTTGTGTAGTTTGTGGAATTGATAGTTTTGTTGTGATTTGGGCTCTTGTGATATATATTGTTAATGGTGACTATTTCCGGTTTGTAAATAAATAAAATGTATCAAGACAAGATTTTCAAAGAAATTTAATTCATTGAATCAAACTTTATGTGTATTAGTTTGTGTTAGTATAGTGGTTCACTCTTTCTATTCTCTATCTTTGAGTCAAGGAAGTTGTTAGTCCTCCAAAAGTTTTAGTCCTTTAGTCCTCTCTCCCTCCTGTAACTTCAAAGGTCTTCCAATCTTCTTTTTCTCCTTATATGAAGGGACCTCTATAGAGTTTTCTAAAATTCTTTCATGGGCTTGGGTCGGGTTACTTTTCGACTCATATTTTGGAAATTGTCCTAGATAGCTAAAATGCAGATACACTTTGAAAGACTACTAAGTGCATTTCTTTGAGGCTCCACATTCCAGTCTTTTTGCTTAGATACTCTCAATGCAGATCTCCTATTTAGTTGGCCATAAATTGGTTGCACTTTCTACATTTAAGGATGCTGTACCCATAGTTTCAGTTGGGTTTATTATTATTATTATAATTATTACTACTACTACTATTAATATCTCATTAGCTCTCAGTTTTTCAAACTGAGTTTTACTGGTAACTTTTTCTGCACTTCCTACATTTAAGGATGCTGTACCCATAGTTTCAGTTGGGTTTATTATTATTATTATAATTATTACTACTACTACTATTAATATCTCATTAGCTCTCAGTTTTTCAAACTGAGTTTTACTGGTAACTTTTTCTGCACGTTTAGGGAGATTTTTTATTATCATTGGCTACTGTGAGACAGTGAGTTGAGATAACAAAAATACAATGTCTTTGCAAGTAACAAAACCGATCCATTGCGATAGATGCCAAATAGTAGTAAAGGTTATAGATTTGTTGATTTTGATACTATATGTTCTTATTTTCTCTTGAGGAAAACTTGAAATTTCATAGGGTGTAAAGATTTTTGAATGCCAAATGGTGGAGTAGATTTTTTATGAATACTAAACTATTTGTAGGAAGCATGGTTTTTTGTAGGTGTGTTTGGGGATTAAATGTTGTTAATTTTTAATTTTGATTGGTGAAAAATCAACTTTAACTATTTCCTCTTCTATTTTTTTTAATTTTATTAAAAAAAAATCTATTAACATCTTGAACTAAAAAAGTTAACGAATTTAGAGTTAGTGTTCACATCTACCACTACATTGCAAAATATGAGCTTTATTTTTTTTTAATGGGATTCGAAGAATTTTCTTTTCCAGACTTTGTGGCAAGATAAAAATATTCGAGATGTTGATTGGCAACAAGGCTCTGAGAATTTAACATCAACACCTGCAAGATCACCCGTTGAAGCTACTTTCAAATCAAGAGTAGGAGTTGGTTGACTATGCTGACAATGATTGGGCAGATTTGCTCGCAAAGTACTTCAAGTTATGTGTTCTGTTTGGGTTCTAATATATTCCATCTTGGAGTTCAAGAAAGCAACAAACTGTAACTTTATCTTCAGTCGAAGGCCCGAAGTAGAATGTACAACTGTAATTGAAGCTGCTTGTGAAGCGGTTTGGTTAAGGAAAATCCTCAGAGATGCCAACAATAAACTTCTGTGATAATATGCCAACCAGTACAATCACCAAAGATCTTGTCTTTCATGCTCGGTCAAAGCATATTGAGTTATATCATCATTATATTAGAGATTTGGTAGACAGAAGAAATCTACATGAAGTTCATCAACACCAATGATCAACCAATTGACGTCCAAGAAGTTCTAAGAAGTTTTTGAAAATTACAGATTGAGGGCTGTGTTAAATGTATTTTGCAACCTTCAATTAATCCTTTGAGATTTCAATACAGACTTTTTGAAATATGTAAAGATAGGGATGCTAAAAAAAACCCGATAAATCCAATCTAATCCAAACGAATTGGATTATTGACTCATTTACGTTGGATTTGGTTCAAATAAATGAAATTTTATGAATTGAGTTGGTTCATGAGTTACTTTAAATTTTATGAGTTTTAGGCATGTAATAAGAGTTCTATTGATTTGAAAGTAACACTCACAAAATTTAAAAGTTGGTCATTTATTCAAATGAAATTCTTCTTTTGGCCATTTTATACAAATGTCGACATCTGGAATGGCTGGACATACCAAAATAAGATAGTGTTTTCAAAAAATGACCAAGGAAGTTTTTTTAGTTATAATAGGCAATCGACAAATTCTAATGCTATTTTAAAATTTAATAATGGATAAAAGTACCCCACTACCAAATTCCTAAGATTATGGTGTATTTCAAAGAAAATTCTAACTACCTAAAACAGAACAAGGGAAAATTAATTGAACTTTCATTTAGAGAAATAACGAACTACATGTAATTAAATTTATAATATACTCTATTGATTTCTTTTGAGATTTTCATTGGGAACTAAGTGCCTCTTTCCAAGCAATAAATTTCGTGATTTAATTTGAAAATTTTGAAATCTTTATCTCCACGATATTCTATCTTCAAAAAACTAGTTTGAATTTTTCTAAATCATTTCCAAAACCGACTTTTTATATCTATACCATACTTTCTCTTAATCTTAACTAAATCATTTGTTTTTTAAATTATTTTTATGATTAACTTATTTTGAATTTTCAAATCTTATATTATATTAATTTTTCTAACTAACTTTTTATATTTATATTAGATTTTCTGTTAATCCTAACTAAATCATACTTTTTTAAAGTTGTTTTTATGAATATCTTTTATTAAATTTTATTTAAATGTGAAATATTAGAATACATCTTATTTTTATTAGTTAGTCTTATTTTAAAATTTTGAATCAAATTTTGTTTTTAAGGATTCCGTGGAGAAGAATAGCAAAATACAAATTTCATCAAATTTATAACAAATACACTCTACATTTTTAGTTATGTAACAAATTATCACCTTTGCAGATTTTTAACATGAATCTTGATTTTCTCCTAGATTATCTCTACACTTCTTGAATTTTAAAAATCGAAAGTAATCTTTTTCATTTTTCAAATATCATATTTTATCTTATCTTCACTTTCAAAATTTATTTTATTTAATCTTTGAATTTACATTTTTTTTACTGATTTTATTTTTTCTTGACTTAATGGATCAAATCCACCGGTACATAGATGAAATACTCAACTTAATTGACCATCAATCAAGAGTTCAAGTTGCAAAGTCTCTTCTTTCCAAAGGCCAAGAATATGGACGATGTTGGTATTAACCAGTTTGCCTTGAGAGTCTTAAACCTACATTAACATATTTGATCAAGAAAGGAGTACCATCGTCGAATATTGTTTGTTTCTCCACGAGATCTCCAAAATTGACAACAACACCACATCATAATTAGTTAGTAATTTTAATTGATGGTTTTTAATTGAGATTTTTCATACTTCAATCTAAATTGGTTTTTTCCTTCATGATTATGATTGCAATTATTTAGATAAAGTACTATATCAGTCCAGGTCTCACTTTCTAAACTGATATTTTGGGTCTAGAACAAGAAAAAGTATTTGTTGGATGTAGTTTAGAGACTAATTCCAGTATATTTATAGGTCACGTAAATATCACATCATAAGGATTTACCTTTTATCTACAAAACCCTCATTCAAATTACAGTGTAACTAATATGTTCCTTTGCATGTTTCTTTTATGATAGATTTTTATTTTCTCCTAAAATATCTCTCAGGTTTTAAATCATAAAATTATATTGTTATTTTTTCTTCAAATATCAAAACTAAACCATTTTTTTTATTTTTTAATATTTTTTTCAACTTATTTTATGTTTGTGCATTTTGATTTTTTTAATTTGAAAATTTTATACAATCAAATATCATATTTGAACACACACACAATGCGAGTTAATTTTTTTTTTTAAAAAAAAAAGACTTGAGCGACCCTCTCCCAATCTTCTTCTTTCCACCCATGGCTTCCTTAAAATAGTAGAGGGAAGACATACTAACAGCATTTAAAGTAGTAGGGTGGAGGAAATTATGGTTGCAATGATAGTTTAGTGACAGTGATTCTATACACGATAGCACATTGCTAGGGATTGAGGTCGGCGATGGAGCCTATCTCAGAGTAGTTGAGATAGAAGAAGATGGAACTAGAGTGATCACTCATGGCTCCAAAGGAGTAATAAGTGAAGTCGGTGGAGAAGAGTCGAAGTTGAAGCAGGTGGTGATGTTTTGGTAGAAGGAGAGGGAGCCACGCCCAACGGAGCAAGGGGTGAAAGATAGAATTGAAATTGGAAGTGCTGTCACTATTGGTGGAAGAGTCGATTTCGGAGAGAAAAATGGCGGTGGTTTGGTTAGAGAATGAAAGAGTTAAATAACATGCAGCGGAAGTATCAAGGATCCAAAACATTCAAATTCACTAATTTTGGCAGAAACTAAAACATGCTTTTCTAAAAAGAGGGTTTTAAGATCATACCTTTGAATAACTCTCCAAGAACTTAATTGTACAGCAGCAGTCTTCACCAAAGATCACCGTGAACCACCTCAAGATCTTCCCCACTATCCCCTTAGAGCTTTAGATAGAGTTGTGGGACTCAAGAACAGTTTGAATCGATGAAGAACAGTGAAGAACTCACAGCAGCCCAATTGGAAGAACTCTTTCTTCTCACAGAGATTTTCTCTCAAAATTTCTATATTAGCTCTCTTCAAATCACTCCAAACTTCTTTATTTATTTCAGATGAACATGCAAAGAAGTTAATTGCATGGCTTATAGCTCATGCTTGGAGTATTAATGAAGAGAAGGAGATGAGGTTTGTGTGAGCATGATGAAGATGATAATGGAAAAACAACATTTTCCATTTGTACCATGCAAAATCGATTTTCAATTTTCCTTTTAAAATCAAATTTTGATTTTAAAACCATTTTGATTAATAAAACTGAAAAACTATTTTCTAAAATTAATTTAAAAAATTAATTAATTTAATATTTAATATTAAATTAATTTTTGCACAATAATCATCTTCATATGCTTAAATCATATTTAAATATATATTCTCCTCTTCCATTTCATTTGAATGTTTCAAATTAATTTCTCAAGCTACTCTAAAACTTATCCATTTACGAGCTAGTAGGGAACCTCGCAGACCTACAGATCATGGGACTCCAACGATTCGAGATTGATTGGCTAAACTCATTAGTTCGATTTAACCCCCATTCATTAACTAATGGGACACTCCACTATAGCCCATAGTTGAACTCCCCTTACTGTAGATATATTATGTTCACTTAACAACCAAAATCAGTAAGTCGATCCTTCACAAGTTGTTTATAAACACAGCTAGGTCAAAAATATCGTCTTACCCCTATGAATACATCTTGTTCTTTAAGTTCCTACTAACCCTCTAATGAACAATTCTTATTCATAATCTCTATGAATCAAATCCTTTCTCTATCATGAGAAGGCGAGGCCTCGATTGTTCAAGACCTGAAATCAGTACTTAAGAGAACAACATATCTACTAACCCTAAATAAGGTAGGAGTGAATTCCATCTTGCAAAGGTATGTCCCCAACTATTCATCCCATCTTATCCCCAAAATGGTAAGCTTGTTGAGTAGTGTTGCTGGACTACTCTCATCGTTTGCAGATCAAAGGATAATCCCGAACAAACAGGAGTTCATAGCTAGCTCAGGATTAAGATCGAGTTAACCTAGGTTACATAATAAATGAAATAATCAGTTTTAACAGTAAACGGTCGTTATAAAGAAAAGTGACTATTTTCGTGGTCCAGTCTATATGCAAACTCATTGCATAGGATGCCCCAACTCACATGTCTCAACATGAACGATTTGTGGATCACATCATTTGTAGCACTTTACAACTTCTTATAACAACTACAGAGTGGGCCCCATCCAATAGTGTTACTAGGATGAGATACCCAATTTCATCCATATACTTATTAGACCATTTTGGCTATATATTGTCAACTTGATTGTTTATGTTACTACATAAAGTTACAGCATTCAAACTATAGCCAAGGATGCGTTTATTGGATTTTCATAATAAGATGCAAAATCAATAAGTCATTATTATTGATAAATGGAATGTTTAACACGAACTGCGAGTTCTAAGACATTCCCAACAATCTTCCACTTGGACTAAAACTCCAATGAGAATAAATATATACAATATAATGTTGAGATACTAATGAGAAAAAACAATAAACTAGGGCATCTATAATAGCATAGACATTCTTCCACTTGCTCTAGATTACACTACTCGGAATCCTAGTCCAACTAGGTGGCCCTCGAAAACTTTAGCCGAGAGAGCCTTGGTGAATGGATCAACAAGGTTATCTTCAGAAGCTATCTTTGTGACGCTCACATCTCCTCTGTGTACAATCTCCCAGATGAGATGGTATTTTCTTTCAATGTGTTTTCTACGTTTGTGACTATTAGGTTCCTTTGAGTTGGAAATGCACCACTGTTATCATAATACAGTGTGATAGGCAGGTGCATATTTGGAACAACTTCCAAATCAGCTAAGAATTTGCATAGCCATACTGCTTCCTTAGCAGATTTACATGCAGCCACGTATTTCACTTCCATGGTGGAGTTAGCGATACAACTTTGCTTGATGCTTCTCCAAACTATAGCTCCTTCGTTAAGAGTGAAAACTGATCCTGAGGTAGATTTCCTAGAATCTGCGTCAGTCTAAAAATTAGAATCAGTGTATCCTGTAAGGATCAAATCTTTAGGTCCATACACAAGCATATAGTCCCTCGTTCTTCTTAGATACTTAAGGATATTTTTTATAGCGGTCCAATGACCGTGTATAGGATTGGAATGGAACTTGCTGATGATTCCGACTACAAAACATATGTCAGGACGTGTACACAACATAGCGTATATCAAACTCCCAACTGTAGATACATATGGAATTCTGTTCATCTCCTCAATCTCTTGAGGTGTCTTAGGACATTATTCCTTGGAAAAATGAATTCCATGCCTGAAAGGTAATAAACCTTTCTTAGAATTTTGCATATTATACCTTGACAACATCTTATCAATATAAGATGCCTGAGATAGTGCCAATGTTCTATTCTTTCAATTTCGAAAGATCTGTATTCCTAGAACATACTGAGCATCACCCAAACATTTCATTTAGAACTGTGTTGATAACCATCTTTTTTACATCAGCAAGAAAACTTGTCTCATCCCCAATGAACAAGATATCATCAACATATAGAACGAAGAATGCTGTAGACTATCTTCTTATATACACAAGGTTCGTCAATGTTCTGTTCAAAACCATAAGATTTTATCGTAGTATCAAATCTTATATTTCAGGATCTAGACAGTTGTTTCAACCCATAAATGGATCAATTAAGCTTATAGACTTTCTGTTCCTGTCTTTTTTCAACGAACCCCTCTGGTTGAGACATAAAAATACTTTCATCAAGACAGTCATTCAGAAAAGTTGTCTTGACATCCATTTTCCATATCTCATAGTCATAATATGTAGCAATGGCAAGAAGTATTCTTATTGATTTGATCATGGCAAGAGGAGAAAAAGTTTCTTCATAATCAACTCATTTTCTTTGGGTAAAACCCTTTGCCACGAGTCTGACTTTATAGGTCTGTATCTTGCCAGTTTGGTCTCGTTTTCTCTTGAAGATCCACTTAAAACCTATAGGTGTAACACCTTGTGGTTGATCTACAAGTTCCCAGACTGAGTTGAAGTACATAGACTCCATTTCATCATCCATGGCTTTTATCCATTGTTCCCAGTCAACATCTTCCATTGCCTTCTTAAAGGTTAATGGATCCTCTAAACCATCATCTTGTATGATGTTTTGAGTTTCTGTTAAATCCATGTAGCGTTCAGGTTGTTGAATAACCCTCCCACTACGACGAGGCATTCCCAACTCTTGGGATAGACGTGATGGGACAACAACCGTTGTTGATGGACCAGCTTGATCAACAACTCTTGTTGATCTTTCTGTAGTATCTTTAGACAGTTCTTGCAATATTAGTTTACTGTGAGGTAGATGATTTTTAATATGATCCTCTTCCAAGAACGTTGCATTTGTCGATACAGACACTTTATCTTCTTGGGGATCATAAAATTATCCTTCTTTTGTTTCTATGGGATATCCTAAAAATAGGCACAATTTCGAACGTGATTCCAATTTCTTAGAATTCTGTACCAACACGTGTGTTGGACAACCCCAGATACGGAAATGTAAACTTGCTTTCCGTCCTTTCCATAATTCATATGGTATTTTTGAAACACTTTTTGACGGAACAACGTTCAGAATATAAACTGTAGTCTGTACTGCATTCCCCCAAAAGGATTGAGATAATAAAGCATAACTCATCATGGACCGAACCATGTCCAACAAGGTTCGATTTCTTCTTTCTACAAGACTGTTTTGTTGTAGTGTTCCAGGTGCTGTGAGTTGGGATTGAATTCCATGATCTACTAGATAGTTCTGGAATTACAAATCCATATACTCACTACCTCGATCAGATCGAAGTGTTTTAATTCTTTTACTTAACTGATTTTTAGTCTCAGCCTTAAATTCTTTGAACTTTTCAAGAGTTTCAGACTTGTGACTGATTAAGTAAATATAGCCATATCGAGAGTAATCATCAATAAAACTAACGAAGTACTGATATCCTCATCGAGTTTTAACATTCATCGGACCACATAGGTTTGAATGTATAAGTTCAAAAGATTCTTTGGTACGAAGACCTTTGTCAGAAAAAGATCTTTTCGTCATTTTTCCCTCAAGACAAGATTCACATGGAGGTAGGGAGCTGTCTTCAAACTGATTTAGATGACCATTTTTTATCAAACTCTCAATCCTATTGAGATTAGTGTGACCAACCTGAGGTGCCAAAAATAGGCGTTGGGAGAAATTTTTCGCTTTTTATTATGAGTTTCAGCCATTTTAAACATCTTTATATTTAAAATGGCTCTTGCTTCAATTGGTTGTAATATGTATAAGTTATTTTCAAGTCTAGCAAAACAAATATGAACACTTCTTGAATAAACAAACACTTCATTACATTCAAAAGATACACTATACATATTCTCTAAAAGACAGGAAATGGAGATCTGATTTCTTTTCATCTTAGGTACAAAGAACATATTCTTGAGCAAAATAAAAGAATCTCCAAAAAAAACACTTTACATCTCCCACTGCTTCAACTGAAATGACTTCACCTGTTCCCACCTTCAAAGTCATCTCATATTTAGAAAGTCTTCTCCAAGAACTAGTTTCCTGTAGAAAAGTACAAATATGATTAGCAGCACCTGAATCCAATATCCAGGTAAGGTGAGAATTTTCCACTATATATCTTTTAACAACTAGTAAATCATATTTACCTTGTTTTTCCTTTTCTGCTTTCTTTTCAGCCAGATATTTTGGGTAATTTTGTTTTCAGTGCCCAACCTCTTCACAATGGAAACATTTTCCCTTAGGAGTTTTGTTTTTCTTCGTAGTGGATTTATTTTTCCCTTTTCTTTTCTTCTTCATTTGTAGAATTTTATCCTTAGAAGAAGACGGACCAACTTTCTTATCATCAACAGGTTTCGTACCAAACATGGACCCCTTGTAAAACTTTTTCAGTTTCGAAATAACATTTATTTATTTTTCCTTCAGTTTCATCATAGATTGATAAGTTTGCAACTCATTCAACAGCGTCGTTAAGTTATAAGTAATTTTTTTCATGACAGCATTTGTCCTTAATAGTAGATAGCTCTCAGGAAGATATTCTAGTATCATGCTCACTTGACTTGTCTCGTCTATCATTGCCCCATGAGCCTTTACAATGTTAAAATGGACCATCATGTCGAGAACGTGTTCTCTTACGTTGGTCCCATCTTTCATGCGAGTCACATACACATATTTGATGGCTTCAAACGATGACAGTTGACCGAACATCTCATGTAATGATGTCATAATCTCACGAGCTGTGGGCATGACCTCATGTTTCTTATTGAATATATCATATATACTCGCTAAGATATAGGCTCGGGCTTTCTCGTTCCCCCTTACCCACCTATCATAGACGTCTCGAAAATTTTGAATAGCCATTGAATTGGGAACTGGAGAACATTCCTCAGTCAACACAAACCTGAAATCGTCTACTACTAATATTGTGTTAATGTTCGACTTCTAATTCGAATAACCCTCTCCGTTAAATTTGTCAGAAGCAAGCAATTGTATGATTGAGTTCGACATTGCTGAAACATTTTAAACAAACTCTATTAAATATGCATCTAAATCCAGTTTTAGCAAAACTAATAAAGTACCCAATAAATATTTATTTATTTGCAACAATACTTAAGTGAATTAGAACCAATGCTACCATGGGGCAGTCAAGAATTCCTTCACAAAAGCAAGACAGTTCTTGACCAAATACTATTATCCAGAATAACTCATATTCCAATAGTTCTTTTGGTTATCGTTTTCGGTCAAGATCTTTATTAACAATTAGTAATTCTTGTAAGTGTGACTCGCCATTTTCAAATCTTATAGGACGGTATGAATATGCCTCCGAGATAGAAGACAATATCCAAGACGGAACTATAAGGACCTATTCATTTTACTGAAGCCTGGGTTGTTCTGAATCCTATGTTACAACCCTCCGTAGGGATCACCGCGGTTAACGACTAGCTAGTACTGCATAAAAACGATAGCAGGCGCAACATAGAAATCTCACGGTTCAAACTAATGAACAGACGTAGGACAATGTTGACACATTTCCTTCACCCACTTACTATGAACCACTTCCCTCATTTACCTTGTTATCGACCCATGCAAACACTTTCCATATGAAGCAGTCGAGGTAAAATCGACATGTAGCTGAGCATGGATCTCACAATGTAAACTCTTGAGGACGTGAGAGCTAACAACTATATATCAAATATATTGTTAATCTCTCACTGAAGTGTTCTAAAAATTTGGGTAATTTACTTAGGCATGACGAGTAATTTCATACAACCTAAGTGTAAGTGGTTTTATCCAAATATAACTCTTATAATTGGATTTAACCTACAATGTCTAGGTGATAAACCATTTTATTACCTCAAATCGCTCACGCAAGCTCATAAAATTAGTTAACAACTCTCAATAGTTCGGTCATAATCCCCAGGTAGGAGGTGTTCCGTAAACCGTCAACTTAAGTACCCCCAGCTTAGACAGGTTTATGAATCGATATGAGTTTGTGATCATATTTTATAAGGTAACAATCTATTTTAACATTTAAAATTAGTTGTTAACCTAAGTGAGCATGCAACTGTTCTTTGTTATGGATTTTAAACGTCTAACCAATTTTATAACAACTTACAAAATTTAGACATGCTCAACAAAGGTATCTAATATAACCATTATATTAAACACAACCATATCATGCATACTATATATTATAACAATTATAACATAATTTTAATGCATGTAACATGCTTCCTACGGTTTTAAATCTACATGGCATATTGTATGCATATACATGAATTATTTAATTATTACATACATCTCATGCATAAACAATTAAATACTAATTGATACAGTTTTCGTTTTGGCATAAACAAGTAAATAGATCCCTAACTATTACAAACAGCTTCAAAATCGTCTTTGAACGGCTCGAACCACTCTAAACCGAACCCAAACAACTTGAACCGGGCTGGATGAGTCTGAATCAGACCAACAAAGTTTGAACCAGACCAGCCAAGACCCTTTGAGGCTGAACCGGATTGGACCTTAAGAAAATCGGTCGAACCAGCTGCTCTCGGTTCAACCTCAAAGTCTTATTAAGGCCGATCGTGTAGCGCTGAAGGCAATCGTCTAGTGTCATCGCCTTAGGTTGAGAGAAGGTACATGATCGCTTAGTGTTTTGCCGAGACTAAACGATCGCTTAGCTCTATCGTGTAGAACTATACGATTGCTTAGTTCCATCACCTTGCTATCGCTTAGCTCCATCGCATAAAACTACACGATCGTTTAACACCATCGCCCAGTGCTTTCATGTCATCGTTTAGTATTCGTCGGAGCTAAACGATCGCTTAGCTCCATCGTATAGAACATTATCACGTTGCTTAGCATTTGTCTACATGATCGCTTAGCTCCGCATCTAAACGATCGCTCAGTACTATCGTGTAGCACTTCATCACATCACTTAGCATGCGTCATAGCTAAATGATCGTATAGTGTCATCGTTTAGCAAATTCAACGTATCATTTAGTTCCACACCAAAACTAAACGATCACGTAGTGATATCGTATAGCAAATAAATGCATCGCTTAGCTCCCGCAGGTACACGATCGTTTAGCGTTCAACATCACAACGACCAGCGCCCATTGCTAAATGATCATCTAGCTTTTCTTCACATCATGTAACAACTAGAACTAAACGATCGCTTAGCAACTGAATCTCAACAACGAATTTGAGCAGAAGCTGAAAAAATTGGAACAGCAGCTTGGCCTCCTTCACTTGTTTCTTCAATTACATTTTAATTTCAACTCTAATGATTCCAAATAAATTACAGACTCTTACTAACACATAAAAGCTCATCAAACAAGAGCCAATTATAAATTTAATTGAGAAATTAAAGAGAATTGAGATGCCAAAACTTAGAAAATCATACCAGTGCATCAATTTCATACATTTCATGAAAAACACCGACCACACTAAAATTAAATCGAATTGAATGCTTAAAAGATGCTCTGATACCAATTGAAAGAGTTAAATAACGTGCAGCGGAAGTATCAAGGATCCATAAGCATTCCAATTCACTAATTTTGGCAGAAACTAAAGCATGCTTTTCTGAAAAGGGAGTTTTAAGATCATATCTTTGAAGAACTCTCTAAGAGCTTGATTGTACAGCGGCAGTCTTCACCAAAGATCACCGTGAACAACCTCAAGATCTTTCCCACTATCCTCTTGGAGCTTTAGACAGAGTTGTGGGACTCAAGAACAACTTGAATCGATGAAGAACAATGAAGAACTCACAGCAGCCCAATTGGAAGAACTCTTTCTTCTCGCAGAGATTTTCTCTCAAAATTTCTATATTAGCTCTCTTCAAATCACTCCAAACTTCTTTATTTATTGCAGATGAACATGCAAAGAAGTTAATTGCATGACTTGTAGCTCATGCTTGGAGTATTTAATGAAGAGAAGGAGATGGGGTTTGTGTGAGCATGGTGAAGATGATAATGGAAAAACAACATTTTCTATTTTGTACCATGCAAAACGATTTTCAATTTTCCTTTTAAAAGCAAAATTTGATTTCAAAACCATGATTAATAAACTAAAAAAAGATTTTCTAAAATTAATTTCATAAATTAATTTAAAATATTAATTAATTTAATATTAAATATTAAATTAATTTTTGCACAATAATCATCTTCATATATTTAAATCATATTTAAATATATATTCTTCTATTCCGTTTCATTTGAACATTTCAAATTAATTTCTCAAGCTACTCTAAAGCTTATCCATTTATGAGCTAGTAGGGGGACCTCGCAGACCTACAGATCATGAGCTCCAACGATTCGAGATTAATCGGCTAAACTCATTAGTTCGATCTAACCCCTATTCGTTAATTAATGGGACACTCCACTATAGCCCATAGTTGAATTCCCCTCACTGTAGATATATTATGTCCACTTAATAACCAAAATCAGTAAATCGATCCTTTACAAGTTGTTTGTAATCACAGCTAGGTCAAAAATACTGTTTTACCCCTGTGAATACATCTTATTCCTTAAGTTCCTACTGACCCTCTAATAAACAATTCTGATTCATAATCTCTATGAATCAAATTCTTTCTCTATCATGAGAAGGCGGCAACCGATTGTTCAAAACCTGGAATCAATACTTAAGAGAACACCTATCTGCTAACCCTAAATAGGGTAGGAGTGAATTCCATCTTATAAGGCTATATCCCCAGATATTCATCCGGTCTTATCCCCAAAATGGTAAGCTTATTGAGCAGTGTTGTTGGACTACTCTCACCGTTTGCAGATCAAAGGATAATCTCGAACAAACAGAAGTTCATAGCTAGCTCAGGATTAAGATTGAGTTAACCTAGGTTACATAATAAATGAAATAATCAGTTTTAACAGTAAACGGTCGTTATAAAGAAAAGTGACTATTTTTATGGTCCGATCTATATTCAAACTCATTGCATAGAATACCCCACTCACATATCTCAACATGGACGATTTTTGGATCACATTGTTTGTAGCACTTTACAATTTCTAGTAACAACTACAGAGTGGGCCACATCCAATAGTGTTACCAGGATTAGATACCCAATTTCATCCATATACTTATTAGACCATTTAGGCTATATATTATCAACCTGATCCTGTTTATGTCATTACATGAAGTTACAGCATTCAGACTATAGCCAAGGATGTGTTTATTGGATTTCCATAATAAGATGCAAAATCAATAAGTCATTATTATTGATAAATAGATTGTTTAACATGAACTGCGAGTTCTAGGACATTCCCAATAGAGAAGAGGTTGATGCGGTGCTTAGAGCTGGCCAAGAGAGACACCGTAGTCTCTATATATTTGTTTAAATTACAATGTAATTACGAATATTTCTTAATAGGTTAATTTCAATCTCATTTGTGTGGTCGGGGTAGTTTAGACTTTTATAAATTCGTTTATTTTTTATTTTTAATATTCGGCCATTTGTACGAATAAAATATTGATTTACTATTTTTACAAATGAAAAGTTAAAATCTGTTATTCCTCTTGTTAGCTCAAAATAAAATCTAATGAACTCGACCACCCAAAATCTCATCAATTTGAAATTTGAATATACATTTATTGTGAAGCAAATAATTAAAAAAAAAAAAGATTTAGATCAAATAGCATATTAAAACTAACTTTAGTTAATCAACAAAAATTATAATTAAAAACTAAAAATTTAGACATGAAATAAACAAATATATCGTATGCAGAATAGCTATCAAACAAAATCTGATGAGCCCTACGAATACCTTATACTCGTAAACAATTAAAATTTCATGATATGTTGTACACGTACTAAAGCAACTGAAATATTGGTTGGTATGTAACATGTAAATACCTCACAATATCTAGAATCTTTTCATATTTTGTCACACACTTTATATTAAAAATAACTTAAACTCCACCCACATACCTTGTAATATCTAAACTATTCATCACACATACCTTGTAATAGCTAAATTATGTATCAGACTCCACACATATACCTTATAGTGGCTAAATTATTAAAATCATGCAAAAACAAATACTATGTACAAAACAATCATCATGTGGACCTAACCAATATTCTATATTAAAAACAAAGTCTAGGTCAAAATCTAAACAACTTATTCTCAACTTGGCATGGTGCCCATTATACACACTAGATTTACCACCACCAAAATTACCCTTTCTCCATCACAAACTCTCATGTTGTCTACCCTACTACAACTTTTCTATAAAAATATCAATTCTTTTCAAAGTTTTAATTCATCCTTCATTCCAATCCTCATCGATTTAAAAACCTCACAAATTAGTATGAAAAAATACCTCGAATCAATTTGTAAAACTTAATAAAAAATACAATACATACCTTAAGTTTGAATATAGTTTGAGAATATCAATCCAATGACCAAATGATCAAGCAATGCCACTTCCATAAAAGATTGTAGAAAAAATTTTGAAATGTTACACACATGAAGGTAAAAAGATACTTTTTAACATGTATATATATATATATATACACATATAGATATAGATATAGATATAGATATATGTATGTATATACATATATGTGTGTGTGTATGTATATACACATATATATATATGTGTGTATGTATGTGTATGTATATATATATATATACATCTATATGTATATATATATATATATCATGAACAATGATAGAATCGATAATAATTTATTGATATCACTAGATAAAGGTAGAATATTCTTTTAGGAAAAAAAATGAAATTTTGATTTGTATTTAAACCACCTTTAGTATTAAAAACACAAGATAAAGAATCAAATCCCTACCAGATCTACCTAACAAATTTAAAAACTACAAAAAAAAAAAAAAAAAATCACTTAAAATTGTGGGAGAGATTATTCACTCTCCTTTAGAGCTACAATGAGATTGAGGGGTAAGAGGAAAATTAATTATAGGAATGGGCCCTTCACACAATGTAATTGGTATAATCATAAAATTTTAAATTTGAATTTCTACGTAAAAGACGTAAAGAATAGACACATATTATATTAATGTCTTGAACATTTCATTGTTAACAAAAAAAAATCTATTGCGTTCTCTATTTTCACTAATATTAGTGGTTATTTACAATTTAAATCTCACCTACGTTTTATACATATACATATATATGTGTGTGTATTTATTTATTTATTTATTTATTTATTTATTTATTTCTCTCTCTTCCATGCATACTCTTTCTCCCATGCATATTCTCTCTCCCTCATGCATACTCTCTCTCCCATGCATATTCTCTCCCCTATGCATATTTTCTCTCTCCCCAATAATATATTTAATATATTCTCTCTCCCATAATTCATACCCATTTCTTCCTCCTCCCTCTCTTTTCTCCTTCCCCCTCCCTCTCTTTTCTCCTTCTGGCAGTGTGAGTTGTAGGCGGTAGACGACGACGGGGGATGAATTGATGGCTTGACACGAGATGACGCAAAAAACTTGTGATGAATCGATGGCGTGGACGGAGTGGGGCGAATCGATGATGACAGGTTGAGCAGAATTGATCGACAGCATGACGAAACGAACAAATCCAATCGACAACGACGGGGAGAGAGATCCGTGGCGGCCATGGCTGAAAAAGAAGAGATGAAGATGGAAGGTTATGTATTATAAACCCCCATATGAAGATGGACTTTATTTTTTCCTATTTTTTATATATAATATGATAAATATGTACTTTTTTTAGCTTTGGTAGGAAATTTGATATATATTGTGATATATGTATTCGTTTATTTGATATAAATAAGTGTTTTTTTATTTAGATTTATTGTAATATGATAAATATACTGTGATGTAAATGAAATTTATGAGGATTTATATATTGTGGTATATTTCTATTGGGTTTTATGTCATAAAACTCGCAGTTTGTAAAATGATAAATATTTTCTATGATCAATATACTTATTATTGATTTTATAAATTGTATGAAAGTCTAAATCCAATAAATTATGACCCATGAATATTGTATGAGTACTTGAACTTTATGTGGAGACATAAGAGTGGATCAGGTTTGAGTAAATAGTCAAAATAATCTATAGTACATGAATGAGGTTGGGTACCTTATTCTAGTAACACCATTGGATGTGCCCTACTCTGTAGCTGTTACAAAGAGTTGTAACGTGCTACATACGATTTGATCCTAATTCGTACATGTTATGACATAAGGAGTGGGGGCATCCTATTCAATGAGTTTGCATAAGATCGGACCAAGAAATAAATCACTCTTACTTTATAACGTTGTTTACTGTATAAGACTGACTATTTCACCTAAATGACCTAGGTAACTCGATCTTAATCCTGAGCTAACTATGAACTCCTATTTATTCAGGATTGCTTTTAGATTTGCATAGGTGAGGGTTGGCTCAACAGCGGCGGCTCATTAAGACTCCCATTTCAGGGGTAAGACCGAATAGATAGCTAGGGACATAGAGTGCAAAACGAAGTTCACATCTACCCGATTTAAGGATAGGAGAAAGATTGTTCTCTCAAGTATTGAATCCAGTTCTTGAACAAGGGGCCCCACCCTCTCACTGGGCTGAGAGTGTTTAGTTTAGTGATTGGATCACAAACTAGTTGTTCATTAGAAGATTAGTAGCAACTTGAGGAATAAGACATAATCTCTAGGGTAAAACAAATATTTGACCCAACCGTTATTTCGAACAACTTGTGAAGGGTCGACTTGCTGATTATGGTTAAATCAAGTGGACATAATATATCTACAGTGAGGGGAGTGCAACCGTGGGCTTTAGTGGAGTGACTCATTAGTTAATGAATGGGGATTAATCTAGTCTAATGAGTTTAGCCAATTAATCTCGGATTGTTAGAGCCCATGATCTGTAGGTCCACGAGGTCCCCTTACTAGATCATAACGAACTAGCTCTAGAATAGCGTGATAAGTTAATTTGAAACGTTCAAATTAGAATTAAGAGAATTAGTAATTATATGAGATATAATTACGTGTTTAATTTGAGAATTAAACGGAATAAGAGAATTTATATTTAAGTATGATTTAAATATATAAAGATGGATGTGTGTAAAAATTAATTCAATATTTGATATTAAATTAATTAAGTTTTTTTAAAAAATAATTTATGAAATTAATTTCTATTTTTTAGTTTTTAAAATTAAAATGGATTTTGGAAATATCAAAGTTTTTATTTTGAATAAAATTGAAAAATTGAAAAATTGAAAAAACGAAAACACAAATGGAAAATCATGTTTTCCATTATCCATCTTTTTACTTGCTCACACAAAAGCCTTCATCTTTGCCTTATCTTACTCCAAGCATGAGCTGCAACTCATGCAATTCTCTCCCTTGCATGTTGATCTGCAATATATTGAAGAGTTTGTAGTGAAATTCGGGCATGCAATCAAGAGAGAATTTTAGTATTAATTCAGGTTGAAGAACCTTATCTTACTCCAAGCATGAGCTGCAACTCATGCAGTTCTCTCCCTTGCATGTTGATCTGCAATATATTGAAGAGTTTGTAGTGAAATTCGAGCATGCAATCAAAAGAGAATTTTAGTATTAATTCAGGTTGAAGAAAGGGTTCTTCAACAAGATTGCATATATGAGCTATTCTCCTTCATCCCTTGATTCAAGCTTGTTTTGAGTCCCACAACTCAATCTAGAGCACCAAGAGAATAGTAGGGAAGATCTTGAGGTGGTCTGCAACAAGATTTGGAGAAGATTGCAGCTGGAGAACAAGCTTTGAAGAAGTTTTACAAGAGGTATGTCTTGAAACTCACTTGTTTTCTGCAAGAGCATGTTTTGTTTTTGCCAAAATTAGTGAATTAAAGTACTTAAATGATCCTTGTGCTTCCGTTGTTACTGATACATTCCTATAATTGGTATCAGAGCATCATATAAGCATTCAATTCAGTTTAATTTTGGTTTGGTGGGTGTTTTATATGAGAAATATTAAATTGATGCACTGATATGGTTTTCTGAGTTTTGGCAATTTAATTTTCTTTAATTTCTCATTTAAATTTATAATTGGCTCTTGTTTGATGAGCTTTTATGTGTTAGTAAAAGTCTTTAATTTATTTAGAGTCATTAGAGTTGAAATTAAGATGTAATTGAATGAACGAGTGAATGAGGTCAAGCTGCTGTTCCAGTTTTTCAGCTTCTACTCAAAATCGTTGTTGAGGTTTAGTAGCTAAGCGATCGTCTAGTTCCAGGCACTACACGATGTGAAGAAAAGCTAGATGATCGTATTGCAATTGGCACTGGTCGTTGTGATGTTGAACGCTAAACGTGAAGGAAATCGGATTCGAGATTTCCATGAGCAGCAGAAAAAGATTATTCCAAATCACAATCATGAATGAACAATTACATTTACAGTTGACTTCAAACAAGCGATTATACAATTCATATAGAAATTGCAACATGAATAACTACAAATGCACAAAGGGAATACTCTATGAACATTTGAAGAAGCGTCTCTATGCTCCGTTGTGCATGACCGCTCGAACAACAGCAACCTCAAACGCTCGATCTACATAACCACAACACAACACGAACACTTTGCACTCGTCCTCAACGATTGCCTCGATCACGAACTCCTCAGCAACAGCACGAACGGCCTCTAGAGAACCTCGACATTGTCGAGTTAAGTAAGACACAACCAACAAGGCTACCTTAGTATTCTTAATTTGAGAATCAATAGGGTGGACTCTGTTCGGGCTTGGATTAAGGAAGACGAAGGGGTAAACACCGATTGTGTACATGACTGGAAAAGTGGGAGATGGCAGAGACCTATCATATAGGTCGATGCCCAATCGTTTAGATAAAGCTATGCGATCGTCTAGAAAAATCTATGCGATCGTTTAGCTCATCATTTAGCTCGGTCTGTCACCTACAGACACTACACGATCGTTTATTTAGGGCAAGCGATCGTCTAGCAAAACTATGTGATCATTTGGTAAATACTGTGCGATCGTTTAGCTCGCCCTAGCCATCGTTTAGTATATCTGTATTTACTTGACGACTCTGTGAGATTCTTTTGCACCAGAGAGAAAACTAAAAAAACTTTTTACGAAAACTTTTCAGTGTTTGTAAATCAGAATAAGATTAGGAAAACCATTTTCCTTTTAAACTCATGGTTACCATGAATTCAATAACCACCGCTCAATTGGTTATTAAAGAAAAAGAATTAAATATCCAATAATCAAAATTATTATAAATATCAATGATAACTAAATTATCATACTATATTTATAACCTATAGTTTTAATATTTCATCTCATGAAACATATAAACCATAGTTCTTTTTCTATTCCATGGTACTTAATGTAAATCTCATTTACATCAATCCTCCACTAGATGTATCTCATAGATCAAACCGATTACTATAAAAATAATTTTTTTTTAACTATGTTTAATGGATACTTTTAGCTCATGATTCTATTTAGTTTTTTAAACTATGATTCCTTTTTTTATCAAAATTCGACTTTTACAGTATATATAATCAAAATACCTCTTGTCAATTTGAACATTTCAAATCAACACCAATAACTGATCCTCAACTGAATCCATTGAGCTACTAAGGGGACCTTATGGACCTGTAGCTCGAAGCACCAACGGTACGTGAATAACTAACTAAACTCTTTAGTCACAGGATCCACATCCGTTAACTGTTAAACACTCCACTAAAGACTGATAGATGAACTCTTCTTACCACAAATGTATTATGTGTCCATCTTAACCAATCAGCAATGCGACAACCCTTCACAGATCACTTGTAAGTATAGCTGGGCCAATAACCATTATGCCTCTGTAGTTACATCTTTCTCCTTAAGTACCATTGATCCCTCTAATAAACATAAGCCATAGTCCTACTATGACTGAGTCTTCTCTTCTAAAGAGAAGTTGTGGCCACTATGTTCAGGCCCCGGAATCAACCCTTAAGGGAGCAATCTCTCTACTTATCCCTGCTTCGGAAAAGGAGTGAATTCCATCTTGTGGATGGAGGTCCCAGCTCCCAGATCAGACAAGTTCCCAGAAAGGTAGGCATGTTGAGTTGGCAATCTAGCCACTCTCACCCATACTAATCAAAAGATCACCATCAAAGGCAGGAGTTCCCAAAACACTCAGGATTGAGGTCGTGTCACCTATGGTCGTTTAGGTGAGATACAAGTCTCTAGTATCAACAGCGTTATATACAGAGTCTAGTAATCTGGTGGTTCAGGTCTTTTATAAACTCTTTGTATAGGACACCCTCGCTCCACGTCTCCACATGAATAGTCAGGATCTACCATCTGTAGTAGTTTATAACACTTGCAAACCTCTACAAAGCGGGTCGTAACTGTAGTGTCACCAAGAATAGGTATCCCACCTTAATCCTTATACTACAGATCTATTTAGGTTATCACTTAAGGTATGATCCACTTGTATATCACATATACATGCTTAAGTTCACATAAGATAACCAAGGAGCTTTGTTTATTGGATATGAGTAAATGCTAGAATTAAATAGCACTTATTTTATTCATTAAATAATGTGTATCTTTACAAAAAAAACGAGACTCCGGGAGAATTAGGACACCAATCTCAATAATCTCCCACTTGTCCTAATGACTCGGGAGACTAATGTACAATACAATATAAAAATGTACAATATACAATAAACTAGGGCATACCCCAGTATCATCTCCCACTTGCCCTAGACAAGATGTCACATGTCCCGCAGACCTAGACCCTTTAGGTGACCCTCGAACACTTTAGCCGTGAGGGCCTTTTACAAAGGGATCAGCAATGTTGTGCTCCGATGCGATCTTCGTGACTATCACATCATCGCGATACACAATCTCCCTGATCAGGTGATATTTCCATTCTATTTGCTTACCCCGACGATGACTCCGAGGTCCTTCGAATTTTCCACAGCCCCATTGTTATCACAATACAGGGTGATAGGCAAATCCATATTTGGAACAACTGCCAAATCTCAAAGGAACTTCCTCATCCAAACAGCCTCTTTAACTGCTTCACAAGCTGCCACGTATGTTGCTTCCATAGTGGAGTCCGCGATGCATCCTTACTTGATGTTTCGCCAAACTGCAGCCCCTCCATTCAGAGTAAACATTGACCCCGATTTCGATTTGCGAGAATCTCGATCGGTCTAAAAGTCAGAATTCGTGTATCCTGTAAGGATCAGATCCTTATCTCCATACACAAGCATATAGTCCCTCGTTCTCCGAAGATACTTGAGGATTGTCTTGATCATCGTCCAATGATCAAATCTTGGATTGGACTGATACCGACTAACAATCCCTACTGCATAGAAAATGTCGGGTCTGGTACACAATATTGCATACATCAAGCTTCCTACAGCAGAAGCATAGGGAATCTATCTCATCTCCTCAACCTCTTGAGGTGTCTTAGGACATTGATCCTTCGACAGAATGATTCCATGCCTGAAGGGTTACAAACCCCTCTTGGAATCCTACATTCTGTACCTGATCAACATTTGATCAATGTACGATGCTTGAGATAAGGCTAACCATTTGTTCTTACGATCCCGAATAATTTGGATCCCGAGAATATACTGTGCCTCACCCAAATCTTTCCTTTGGAACTGGACAGCTAGCCAACTCTTAATGTCAGTTAAATACCATACATCATTCCCAATGAGTAGGATATCATCCACATACAGTACCAGAAAAGCTACTGAGTTGTTGATGATCTTCTTGTAAACACAAGTCTCATCAACGTTCTCGTCAAAGCCAAACGATTTGACAGTAGTGTCAAATTTGATGTTCCAAGATCTAAATGCTTGTTTCAACCTATAAATAGACCTATTAAGCTTGCAAACTCTTTACTCTTGATCTGGAACTATGAACCCTTCTGATTGAGTCATATAGATGGTCTCCTCAAGATTACCATTAATAAAGGCAGTCTTGAAGTCCATTTGCCATATTTCATAATCATAAAATGTGGCTATGGACAAGTGAATCCTTATAGACTTCAACATGACAACAGGTGAGAAAGTTTCCTCATAGTCAACTCCCTCAACATGGGTATAACCCTTTTCCAAGAGTCTAGCCTTAAAGGTTTGCCACTTTCCATCTACACTTCTTTTTCACTTATAGATCCACTTACACCCAATAGGTCTTACCTCATCAGGTGGATCAACAAGCTCTCAGATGTTATTCAAGTACATAGACTCCATTTCCTAGTTCATGGCCTTAACCCATTCATCTTTGTCAACATCCTCCATTGCTTTCTTAAAAGACAATAGATCCTCGAACCTATCATTCGTAATGACATTTTGGGCTTCAGTCAAACCAATGTAGCGATCCAATAGGTTTATAACCCTCCCACTACGTCGAGGCAATCTCAACTCTTGAGTTGGGTGACTAGACGACCAGACCTCAACAACTCTTGTTGATCTGTTGGCCTGTTCAACAACTCTTGTTGAACCCTGAGCAGTCTCAATCTTACGAGAGATCTCACGTAAAACGAGATTACTTCGTGGCTTATGATCCCTCATGTGGTCTTCTTCCAAGAAGAGAGCATTAGTGGATATTCTCACTTGGATCATAAAAGTATTCTCCTCTCGTTTCCTTGAGGTAGCCTACAAAGAGGCAAACCTTCGAACGCAGTTCCAACTTCTTCGGGTAAGTTGCTAGCACATGTGTCGGACAGCCCTAAATCCTGAAGTAGCGTAAACTACCTTTACGGCCTCTTCATAACTCAAAAGGTGTTTCAGAAACACTTTTCAAGGGAACGTTGTTCAAGATATAACATGTAGTCTGCATTGCATAACCCCAAAATGAGTTCGGAAGATGAGCATAACTCATCATAGACTAAACCATGTCCAATAAGGTTCTGTTTCTCCTTTCTGATACACTATTCTACTGAAGTGTACCAAGGGCCAAGAGTTAGGACGTAATACCATGTTCTATCATATAGTTTTGGAATTGGAGGTCCATATACTCTCCACCATGATCAGATCGTAGTGTTTTTATCTTCTTACCTAACAAGTTTTCAACTTCAGCCTTATACTCCTTGAACTTGTCAAGGACTTCAGACTTATGTTGCATTAGGAAGAGATACCCAAACCTTGAATAATTATCTATGAAAGAGATGAAATATTCATGCCCACCACGAGCTCTAACATTTATCAGACCACAGAGGTCTGAATGTACAAGCTCCAAGGCTTCCTTGGCTCTGTAACCTTTGCCAGTAAAAGGTCGTTTGGTCATCTTGGCTTTGAGGTATGATTCACATACCGGCAAAGAGTTTTCTTCTAAACTCTTTAGAAGTCCACTTTTCACCAACTTCTCAATCCTGTTGAGGTTGATGTGACCTAACCTAAGATGCCAAAGATGGGCATTTTCCTTTGGATAAACCTTTGGTCTTTTAGCTGTTGTTGACGTACCGAACATTTCAGTGTTAAACAAGGCTTTTATGACTAACGACCTTAGTACATATAAGTTATTTTCCATTGAACCATAACCAATCTCCATTCCATTCTTGAAAATAAACATTTTATTCTTAGAAAATGAGACGGTATAGCCTTGTTCAATGAGACAAGAAACCGAGATTAAGTTCCTCTTAATATGAGAAACAACAAAAACATTATCTAGTAACAGATAACGTTTCTTGTCAACAAATAACTTCAGACTGCCTACAGCAACAGCTGAAACAATCTCACTAATACCGACTCGAAGAGTCATCTCTCCTTGTGGCAACGTTTGCCAAGAACTGAATCCTTGGTAAGAAAAACTGACATGATTGGTAGCACCTGAATCAAGGATCCAGGAAGAATCATCATTCTCTACCAGACACGTCTCCAAGACCAATAAATCATATTTACTGTCATGTCTTCTCTTTTGGAGAGTAGTAGGATCGAGGTCGTTTTCCACGAAATTTGTTTCACACGACTCTTTCCACTGTAAATAATGGGTTATTTTTAGAAGCTTTAAACAGAAATACTAACGAGCTGCTAAAAAGAAAAACACATTGACCTACGTTAGGTTTTAAGCAAATACCTGTTGTAAAACAAAACAACATCCAATAAAGTTTTAGCAAAACTAATATGAACACCATGTGACATCTAGTTTCGCAATGACACTTCAAAGGTTTAGGACAAAAGCCACCGAAGGGAGGTCAGTTATCCCTCCTCTGAATTGAGAATTTCTTAACTAGTCATTAATACCAAAACAACTCTTGCTCCTATAACGACTAGCCATCATTGATTTGGCCAAGAGATCATTAATTTACTTAACAATCTCCCGTAAGTGTGACTCGCCATTTTAAGCCCTAGAGGTCCGTCCCAAAAGGCCAATCTGAAGGGAAAAAATCTGATTGGGGCAAAAACTAAAGTGACCCTATCCATTTCTGGAGTTCACCTTGATATTGACCAACTGCACAAAACCCATCCAAAGAGGGGACGCTCCGAAGGCGACACAAGGGCATACCGAATGATCTCATGGTGTGAACCAATGACAGAGACCATAGGACGGTTGACACACACCCTTCACCCACTTACTATAACGCTCTCTCCATCCACCTTGATATTGACTCATGCAAACACCATCCAAAGGGGGATGCATTCTGGGCACCACGAGGCAAAGCATGAATCTCACGGTGTGAACATACAGAGAGAAACGTGAGTGGAATCATAGACATATCTGATACGCCTCTTCCTCCCACTGATTATTTTATAACATAGGGTTTAGCTAACTTAGAAAAAACATGGCTAAGGATTTTAACTAAGTGACTTTTAGGTTTGCCCAAGAGTAACATTTATCTTAGATAGTTGAACAACTTTTGATCATCATCCATTAAACTCTTTAACGGAATCTTTGACCAAATCATCGCATGCTTGTTGAAAATCTATCTAATTCACCTTTCCAGGTAGGTTCCCAGGTAGGGGTATTACGTTTCCGTCAACTTAAGAACCCCAGCCTAGCCAGAAATTGCCTTAGACAAAAGGTCCCTTATAGATAGGTTTACAACAAATTTAATCTTTTATTCAACCAATTTAATCCTATTAAACCAATGTTAAAAGATTAATCAAGGTTACTAAACTCTTTAGAACCATTTGAACATAAGTCTATCTCAATCCAATTTTAAAACCATTTTAAAAAACTTGAGTTCACCCTAAGTCCCATGTAACTCTAAATTATTGAATTTAGGTCTAGTTTCCTTTATAACACTTATAAACGGAAACAACCACCACAATGCGAAGCTAACACATGCAAGGCATTCATACGCTTATAAACAACCTAAGTGTCATGCTCAATGCATTGTCCATTCATTGCTACTTCTTATATGACACTTATACAAAACCGCAATGAAACAAGCAAAACATGCTTCCATTCACTCTTAGACTATAACACTTATAATAAAAGGATGATGCATGATAATGTTCACTGCATGCAAAATATAACTCTTATATTTCATAATGCATGCACATGCTTTCAAGTAATTTCTTCATGCTCGATTATAACATTTATAATACATGATGCATGAGTAATTGCACAACCTAAGGTGAGTTTTAACTATATGACAAACACTTTGATATATAAGCATCATACATCACATGTATAAACAACCAATGTTGATGAACCGGGTAAAATTGCCTTAAAAACACAAAAATAAAGCCAACTATTACAAAGACAAGGAGTCTCCAGTTCAAACAGGCGAACTGGGTCTTGAACCACTCGGACAAAGCATCGCTTCTCCAACCATCGTATACTAAGCACCCAGTGATCGTCTAGACAACAAAACAAACTCTTTGCTCTATCGCTTACCAGCGCTCCCAGAGCTAAATGATCATTTAGCATTTACTATACGATCGTTTAGAAAAATCCAAACAATCGTTTAGCTATTACTATACGATCGTGTACCTTTACTAAGCGATGAAGCTTGAAGTACAGGATCGCTTAGCACACTCTACACAATGCCCGCCTTCCGCGATCGTCTAAACGACTATGATGCTGCGAAGCACCATCGCCTAAGCGATCGCTTAGCTAGCGTCTCTGTATCGCATACGCACGATCACATAGGTAGTAATTAAGCGATGAAGCTTGCTAAATACACGATCGTCTAGTGCGCGCCTTTTACTAAACAACGAGCATCACATGTTCCCACTACGATCATCTACCTCCAGCACCTACACGATCAGGCAACCAACACTACGCAATATGGTAAACGATTTACCCCATCGCTTAGAATTAGCTAAACGATCGTTTAGAAAATACCACACAATCGTCTAGAAAAATCTAAACAATCGCTTATTGAAATCCCAACGATCGTTTACCTGAGGCTACACGATCCGACCAACGTTTGGTCTTCTTCTTCGTTGAGAACCGCATCTTCATGCGGCGAAGCTTCATCATGTACAACTCGACGAAATCAAATTTTTTTAATTATAGACTCAATTACGATGTTAATTTCGCCCAAAACATAGGGGCCCTTACAATTAACACTTTGTAATACCAAAAGCTTTAACAAAAAAGCACTTTAAACCCGAAACATTCATCAATGCAACCACAGATATAGAAAACAGTTAACCACAAATGCACAAACCCACCACAACTAAAAAATGCATTCAATTCAGATCTGTAATTTGGAATATCAGAGAACCTGTCTCTGATACCAATTAAAGGAAGTCGGATTCGAGATTTCCATGAGCAGCAGAAAAAGATTATTCCAAATCACAATCATGAATGAACAATTACATTTACAATCGACTTCAAACAAGTGATTATACAATTCATACAGAAATTACGACATGAATAACTACAAATGTACAAAGGGAATACTCTACGAACATTTGAAGAAGCGTCTCCATGCTTCGTTGTGTATGACCGCTCGAACAACAGCAACCTCGAACACTCGATCTACACAACCACAACACACCACGAAGACTTCACGCTCATCCTCAATGATCGCCTCGGTCACAAACTCCTCAACAACAGCACGAACGACCTCCAGAAAACCTCAACGGTGTCGAGTTGAGTAAGACACCCCCAACAAGGCTACCTTAGTATTCTCGGTGTGAGAATCTAGAGGGTGGGCTCTATTCGGACTTGGATTGAAGCGAACGAAGGAGGAAACATCGATCGTGTACACGACTGGGCAAGTGGGAGATGGTGGAGACCTATCATATAGATCGATGCCCAATCGTTTAGATAAAGCTATGCGATAGTTTAGCTCATCGTTTAGCTCAGTTTGTCACCTACAGACACTACACGATCGTTTACTTAGGGCAAGCGATCGTCTAGCAAATCTATGTGATCATTTGGTAAATATTGTGTGATCGTTTAGCACGCCACTGCACGATCGTTTAGCTCACCCTAGCCATCGTTTAGTAAATCTGTATTTACTTGATGACTTCGTGAGATTTTTTTGCACAAGAGAGAAAACTCAAAAAACTTTTTACGAAAACTTTTCAGCATTTGTAAATCATAGTAAAATTAGGAAAACCATTTTTCTTTTAAACTCACAGTTACCATGAATCCAATAACCACCCACTCAATTGGTTATTACAGAAAAAGAATTAATTATCCAATAATCAATATTATTATAAATATAAATGATAACTAACTTATCATACTATATTTATAACTTATAGTTTTAATATTTCACCTCATGAAACATATAAACCATAGTTCTTTTTCTATTCCATGGTACTTAATGTAAATCTCATTTACATCAATCCTCCACTAAATGTATTTCATACATCAAACTGATTATATCATATATAATCAAAATACCTCTTGTCAGTTTGAACATTTCAAATCAATACCAAGAACTGATCCTCAACTGAATCCATTGAGCTATCAAGAGGACCTCATGGACCTTAGCTCGAAGCTCCAACGGTACGTGAATAACTGACTAAACTCTTTAGTCACGGGATCCACCATCCGTTAACTGTCAGACACTCCACTAAAGACCGACAGTTGAACTTTTCTTACCACAAATATATTATGTGTCCATCTTAACCAATCGACAGTGCGACAACCCTTCACAGATCGCTCGTAAGTACAGCTGAGCCAATAACCGCTATGCCCTTGTAGTTACATCTGCTTCTTAAATACCACTGATCCCTCTAATGAACATAAGTCATAGTTTTACTATGACTAAGTCTTCTCTTCCAAAGAGAAGTTGTGGCCACTATGTTCAAGCCTCGGAATCAGCCCTTATGGGAGAAATCTCTCTACTTATCCCTGCTTCGAGAAAGGAGTGAATTCCTTCTTGTGGATTGAGTTCCCAGCTCTCAAATCAGACAAGTCCCCAAAAAGGTAGGCATGTTGAGTTGACAATCTGGTCGCTCTCACCCATACTAATCAAAGGACCGCCCTCAAAGGTAAGAGTTCCCAAAACACTCAAGATTAAGGTCATGTCACCTATGGTCATTTAGGTGAGATGCAAGTCTCTAGTATCAACGGCGTTATATACATAGTCTAGTCATCTCGTGGTCTAGGTCTTATACAAACTCTTTGTATAGGACACCCCCGCTCGCACTCCATATGAATGGTCAGGATCTACCATCTATAGTAGTTTACAACACTTGCAAATCTCTACAAATCAGGTCGTATCCGTAGTGTCACCAGGATCAGGTATCCTACCTTAATCCTTATACTACAAACCTATTTGGATTATCAGTTAAGGCATGATCTACTTGTATATCACATATACATCTTAAGTTCACATAAGATAACCAAGAAGCTTTGTTTATTGGATATGAGTAAATGATAGAATTAAATAACACTTATTTTATTCATTAAACAATGTGTATCTTTACAAAACAATGAGACTCCGGGAGAATTAGGACATCAATCCCAACAAAACGATCGTGTACCTGTAGAAGCTAAACGATGCGTTCAATTTGTTATACGATAGCACTAAGCGATCGTTTAGCTTTTCCGTGGGAACTAAACGATATGTTGGATTTGCTAAACGATGGCACTACACGATCGTGTAGCTGCAGCACGCGCTAAGCGATGCGATGAAGTGCTACGCGATAGCATTGAACGGTCATTTAAATACGGAGCTAAGCGATCGTGTAGACGAAGTGCTCAACAACGCGGTGATATTCTATACGATAGAACTAAGTGATCGTTTAACTACGACGGATACTAAACGATGACATGAAGCGCTAGCTAGGGGTCGTGTAGTTCTATACGATAGAGCTAAGCGATAGCTAGGCGATGGTGTTAAGTGATCGTGTAGTTCTATATGATAGAGCTAAGTGATTGTTTAGCTACGGGTGACACTAAGCGATCGTGTACTTCTTCTCAACACTAGGCGATGGAGCTAGACGATTTCCTTCAACGCTACACGATCGACCTTAGCAAAACTTTGAGGTTAGACTGAGAGCAGTCGGTTCGACTGGTTTTCTCAAGGTCCAATCCAGTTCAGCCTCAAAGTGTTTTTGTCTGGTTCGATTCAGACTCATCCAGTCCGGTTCAAGATGCTTGGGTTCGGTTTTGAGCGGTTCGAGTAGTTCAAAGACGGTTTTGAAGTTGATTGTAATAGTTAGACTTTTGTTTGCTTGTTTATGCCAAAACTAAAACCATATCAATCTGTGTTTAATTATTTATAGATTTGATATATGTTAAAATTAAATAAATCTTGGATGTGCATACACTATGCCATTTAGATTTAAAATCCCACCAATGGAAGCATGTTACATGCATTGAAAATATGTTATAATCTATTATAAATATAGTATGCATGTTAGGGCTTTTTGTATTTAATATAAGTGTTATATTAAATATTGAATGCCTTTATATATGTTATGGATGTTTAGCACATCTAAAGTTTTATAAGTTGTATAAAATTGGGTTAGACATTTAAAATCCATAAACAACAGTTGTATGCTCATGTAGGTTGACCACCTGTTTTAATAGTTAAAACTTATAAAACTCGAGTTACAAACTCAACCGGTATATAATCCTGTCTAAGGTTGGGGGTACTAAGTTGACGGTTTACGGAACACCTCCTATCTGGGGATTATGGCCGAATTATTAAGCATTGGTAACCGGTTTTATGAGTATACGTGAGTGATGTGAAGTAATAAAATAGTTTATCACCTAGACATCGTAGGTTAAAATCCAATTATAATTATACTTGGATAAATCACATAGACTTAAGGTTGTTTTATTAGCCGAAAAGAACCTAAGTATAAATCTACCCAATAGAACACTTCAATAGTAGTTTAATAATTTCTATATGATAGAGTTATTAGAAAACTTCAGTGGGAGATTAATAACATATACGATACGTTATTTTTAGTTCTCACGTCTCTAAAAGTTCACAATCCAGATTTAAGCGGTACTTCATGTCACCCTGGGAGTGACCTCCCTACGAAAAGTATTTTTTAGCTTAAATCTAGATTTCAGTGAATAAGAGAAAGTTGTTCAAACATAAATCAATTATTCAATATATAGATTTCAACTACCACGTCTCCACATAGTTTACACCGTGAGATTCATATGACGCTTCGTATCACCCTAGAAGTGACCTCCCTACGGAAAGTGTTTTGTATGAGTCAATATCAAGGTAAACAGAGGAAGTAGTTCATAGTAAGTGGGTGAAGGATATGTGTCAATATATCCTATAGTCTCCTCCATTAGTTTGAACCGTGAGATTCCTATGTTGTGCCTGCTGATTAGCTTTAAGCGGCCCTTTGCTAGTCGTTTAGCGACAGCTATCCCTACGGAAGGTTGTAACATAGGATTTGGAACAATCCAAGGCTTCAGTAAAATGAATAGGATTTTATAGTTCCATCTTGGATATTTTCTTCTATTTCGAAGGCAAGTTCATACCGTTCTATTAGATCTAAAAATGGCGGGTCATAGTTACATGAATTACTAAGTTGTTAGTAAAGATCTTGACCAAAAACGATAACTAAACGACTCTAGGAATAAGAGTTATTCCAGAGACAATAGGAATAAGAGTTATTCCAGAGATAGTGTTTGGTCAAAATTGTTTGTTTTAGTGAAGGAGTATCTGACTGCCCCACGGTAGCACATATTCGGACTCACTAAAGTATTGTTGCAAATAAATAATAGTTATGGGTACATTATTACTTTTTGCTAAAACTTGATTTTGGATTTAGTTACAATTTCCTCATTAGAATTTGTTTTTATCAGCATGTCGAATTCTTCTAGAATACTCACTTCCGATTCAAATAATAGTAAAATCAAATCAACAAACAGATTACTAGCAGTTGATTACACCAAAAGAGTTTTAACAGAGGATGTCCTCTATCTCCCAACTCATCTGAAATTATGAATTATGTAGATGAGAGTGCAGAATTCGAACAACAAGATAAATATGATTTACTTGTTATTGAAGCATATTTAGTGGAAAAAGATAAAATCTGGATAATTGATTCAGGTGCTGCTAATCATGTTTGTACTATCTCACAGGAAATAAGTTCCTGGAGACAGTTGACAGAAAGTGAAACAATCTTTAAGGTAATGACCGGGGAAATTGTTTCAGCCAAAGCAATGAGAGATATGAAGTTATTTATAGGAGATAAGTACATTTATTTGAAAAATGAATATTATATTCCTTCTATGAAAAGGAATCTAATATCTGTTTCTTGTTTGCTAAAACAAAATTATAAAGTTTATTTCAAAAATGATGAAGTGTTCATCAATATAGGAAATAAACAGATTTCCTCTGCAAAATTAGAAAATAACTTATATATGTTAAAACCAACTGAGGTCAAAGCCGTATTGAACATAGAGATGTTTAAAACTGCTGGGACTTATAAGAAAAGGAAGATTTCTCCAAATGCCTATCTTTGGCACTTGAGATTGGGTTATATAAATCTCAAAAGGATTGAGAGATTGGTTAAGAATGGTCATCTAAATAAATTGAAAAACAGTTCATTACTACCATGTGAGTCTTGTCTCGAGGGTAAAATGACAAAAAGATCTTTTTTTAGAAAAGGTCTTAAAGCCAAAGAAACCCTAGAACTGATTCACTCAGACCTTTGTAGGCCTCTAAATGTTAAAGCAAGAGAAGGGTATGAATATTTCATCAGTTTTATAGATGATTATTCCAGGTATGGGCATGTTTACCTAATGCACCAAAAGTCTGAAACTTTTGAAAAGTTCAAAGAGTATAAGGTTGAGGTTAAAAACAAATTAGGTAAAAATATTAAAACGCTTCGGTCGGATCAAGGTGGTGAGTATATGAACTTGTAATTCCATAACTATTTGATAAAACATGGAATTCAGTCTCAACTCACAGCCCTTGGCACACCACAGCAAAACGGTGTGGCAGAAAGGAGAAACAGAACCTTGTTGGACATGGTTTGTTCCATGATGAGTTACGTTCAATTACCAAATTCTTTTTGGGGACACATAATTTAGACTACGATGTATATTTTGAACATAATTCCCTCGAAAAGTGTTTCTGAAATGCCTTACGAGCTCTGGATAGGATGCAAAGGAAATTTACGTCATTTCAGGATTTGGGGTTGTCCAGCACATGTGTTGGTGCAAAATCCTAAAGAGTTGGAACACCGTTCAAAAGTATGCCTATTTGTAGGCTACCCAAAAGAAACAAAATGTGGTTTCTTTTATGATCCTCAGGAAGATAAGATTTTGAAGAAACCTTCTCTCCAGTTATCATGATAAAGTCTATTAGAATACTCTTGTTCATAGCCACATTTTATGATTATGAAATATGGCAAATGGATGTCAAGATAGCTTTTCTGAATGGTTATCTTGAAAAGAGTATCTATATGTCTCAACCAGAAGGGTTTATACAGCAGGGTCAAGAGCAAAAGGTTTGCAAGCTTAATCGATCCATTTATGGATTAAAACAGGCTTCTAGATCCTAGAATATGAGATTTGACGCTGCGATCAAATCTTATGGCTTTGAACAAAATGTTGACGAACTCTATGTATACAAGAAAATCGTTAACAAAACAGTCGCTTTTCTGGTGTTGTATGTTGATGATATTCTACTCATTGGGAATGAGGTAGAATATCTAGCTGACGTTAAGAGATGGTTGGCTTCACAATTCCAAATGAAAGATTTGGGAGAAGCACAGTATGTTGCTTAGGTATAACAGAACATTAGCAAGAACAGAACATTAGCATTATCTCAGGCATCTTATATAGACAAGATATTGCTTAGGTATAAAATGCAAAATTCTAAGAAAGGATTTTTACATTTCAGACATGGAATTCACCTGTCTAAGGAACAGAGTCCTAAGACACCTCAAGAGGTTGAGGATAGGAATCGAATTCCATATGCATCAGCAGTAGGGAGTTTAATGTTTGCAATGTTGTGTACTCGTCCTGATATATGCTATGCCGTAGGAATTGTCAGCAGATTTCAATCCAATCCTGGACATGATCATTAGACTGCTGTTAAAAATATTCTCAAGTATCTTCGGAGAACGAGAGATTATATGCTCGTGTATGGTGCTAAGGATCTGATCCTTACTAGATACACTGATTCTGACTTTCAGACCAATATTGATTCGAGGAAATCAACTTCGGGGTCAGTATTCACTCTAAACGGAGGAGCAATTGTGTGGAGAAGCATCAAGCAGAGTTGTATTGCTCCACAATGGAAGCTGAGTATATAACTGCAAGTGAAGCAGAAAAAGAAGTATGGCTCAGAAAGTTCCTGACAGATCTGGAAGTAGTACCAAATATGCACCTGCCTGTCACTCTCCATTGTGACAACAGTGGAGCAGTTGCAAATTCAAAGAAACCACGAAGCCATAAAATAGGGAAACATATCGAATGGAAATACCATCTCATCAGGGAGATTGTACACCAAGGAGACTTTATCGTCACCCAGATTGCTTCGCAAGACAACTTAGCTGATCCATTTACAAAGGCCCTCTCGACTAAAGTGTTCGAAGGTCACCTAGTAGGACTAGGTCTACGAGTTTTGTATCACTAGGGCAAGTGGGAGAATTTATGGGTATTGTAATGCCCTAGTTTATTGTATTTGTACATTTTATTCTCTCCATGTAAACTCAACATTGTATATATTTGTATATATTGATCAACTGAAGTTTTTGTCCAAGTGGGAGTATTGTTGGGTTTTATGTCCTAAAGCTCGCAGTTTGTAAAATGATAAACATTTTCTATAATCAATATCCTTATTATTGACTTTATAAATTGTATGAAAGTCTAAATCCAATAAACTAAGACTCATAACTATTGTATGAGTACTTGAACTTCATATGGAGAAATAAGAGTGGATCAGGTTCAAGTAAATAATCAAAATGATCTATGGTACATGAATAAGGTTGGGTACCTTTTTCTAGTAACACCATTAAATACGGCCTACTCTGTAGTTGTTACAAAGAGTTGTAAAGTGCTACATACGATGTGATCCTAATTCGTACATGTTATGATATGAGGAATGGGGCGTCCTATGCAATGAGTTTGCATAAGATCGGACAAAGAAGTAAGTCACTCTTACTTTATAATGTTGTTTACTATATAAGACTGACTATTTTACCTAGATGACCTAGGTAACTCGATATTAATCCTGAGCTAACTACAAACTCCTATTTATTCAGGATTGCCCTTAGATTTGCATAGGTAAGGGTTGGCTCAACAATGTCGGTTCATTAAGACTCTCATTTCAGGGGTAAGGCCGAATAGATAGCTGAGGACATAGGGTGCAAAACAGAGTTCACACCTACCCATTTAAGGATAAGAGAAAGGTTGTTCTCTCAAGTATTTAATCCAGTTCTTAAACAAGGGCCCCACCTTCTCACTGGGCTGAGAGAGTTTGGTTTAGTGATTGGATCACAAACCAGTTGTTCATTAGAAGATCAGTAGGAACTTGAGGAATAAGATGTAATCTCGGGGGTAAAACAGATATTTGGCCCCACCGTTATTACGAACAACCTGTGAAGGGTCAACTTGCTGATTATCGTTAAATCATGTGGACATAATATATCTACAGTCAGGTGAGTGCAACTATGGGTTTTAGTGGAGTGATCCATTAGTTGACGAATGAGGATTAATCTGGTCTAATGAGTTTAGCCAATTAATCTCGAATCGTTGGAGCCAATGATCTGTAGGTCTGCGAAGTCCCCCTACTAGCTCTAGAATGGCGTGATAAGTTAATTTGAAACGTCCAAATTAGAATTAAGAGAATTAGTAATTATATGAGATATAATTACGTGTTTAATTTGAGATTTAAATGGAATAGGAGAATTTATATTTAAATATGATTTAAATATATAAAGATAGATGTGTGTAAAAATTAATTTAATATTTGATATTAAATTAGTTAAGTTTTATTTAAAAAATAATTTATGAAATTAATTTTATTTTTTTAATTTTTAAAATCAAAATGGATTTTGGAAATATCAAAGTTTTGATTTTGAATAAAATTGGAAAATTGAAAAAACGAAAACACAAATGAAAAATCATGTTTTCCATTATCCAGCTTTTTACTTGCTCACACAAAAGCCATCATCTTTGCCTTGTCTTACTCCAAGCATGAGTCGCAACTCATGCAACTCTCTCCCTTGCATGTTGATCTGCAATATATTGAAGAGTTTGGAGTGAAATTCAGGAATGCAATCAAGGGAGAATTTTAGAGAAAATTAAGGTTGAAGAAAAGGTTCTTCAACAAGATTGCTGTTGTGAGCTATTCTCCTTCATCCTTTGATTCAAGCTTGTTTTGAGTCCCACATCTCAATTTAGAGCACCAAGAGAATAGTAGGGAAGATCTTGAGGTGGTCTACTACAAGATTTGGGGAAGATTGCAGCTGGAGAACAAGCTTTGAAGAAGTTCTACAAGTGGTATGTCTTGAAACTCACTTGTTTTCTACAAGAGCATGCTTTATTTTTGCCAAAATTAGTGAATTGGAGTGCTTAAATGATCATTGTGCTTCCGCTGTTGCTGATACATTCCTACAATTTCATATATTGGTTTATATTATGACTTATGTCAAACATTGAATCAATCTTTAATTTATAAACTGTAATATATTTCATATATTGATTAGAATATTTTCAAATACCTAACAAAATGTTCTAAGGTATATTTAAAATAATCATGAATCCGTCAAAATGTTCTAAGGTATATTTAAAATAACCATTAATCCATAAAAAAAACCCAATAAATTGATATGTGAAAACCAAAGTAAATAGAAAATAAAATTTCATTAAATGCATTTTTTTCCAAATTGAAAAATAGAAAAAAAAATTAAAATAAATGCATTTTCTCTCTTTATAATAAATGTATTTTCTCCCTTCATCATTAAAGTAGCTTCAAAAATATAATATACAAATAAATATAAAAATGGTAAAACTATCCAAAAATAACACTAAAAGACCTTTTCAAAAAAAAAATCAAATTTAAAGACATTTATGAAAATATATAGCCAAAGATAGGCTTCTTATGTAAAAATCCCTTTAAAAATTGGTCATTTATTCAATTGAAAATTTTCTTTTGGTCATTTTATACAAATGTCAGCGTAAAGTTAGCTCCAAATAGGGGTGCACATGGGTTGGGTTTAGAAAAACTTTTTAGACCAACCTGAAAATTCGGGTTGGTCAGGTTGGTTACCTAAATGACCCGAATAGGGTCTTCACCCAACCTAACCCAGCTCTTCAAATTTGGGTTGAGCTAGGTGGGTTGTCGGGTTATTTATTTTTCTTTTCTTTTCTTTATTGCATTTTTATTAATTTAAAAATATTTAAATTTGTGTACAACACATACTAATAATTAAAAATTCATAAACTTAAATGTTAAATAAAAATCCAAGATATTTATTTCAAACTTCATACAAACATCATAAACATATATATGAGTTATAATATTTATAAGTTATAATGTATATATATATATATATATTAGAAATTTAGTTTGCATTGGGTCAACCCAAATTTTTAAAAGTGTAACCCAGACTCAACACAATCCGAAAAAAACATAAAAAAAAAAAAATCAAGTTGTTAGGGTTGTTGGGTCATTTGAACACTCCTAGCTCCAAACAACAATTTAGAGCTAAATTACTTAGTTTAAATACAAAAAGGAGTATTTTGAAATAGTGGCGGAGCCAGAAATTTTATATAGGGACACTCTATAATTAAAAAATTGTAAAGAAGATGTAAAAAGAAAATATTCATAACTTCATAAATTAATTAATTTAATATATATTACAAGTTTCCTTTTTCATGTTTTGAAATCGATCCAAATTTCTTGAGTTGAAAAATATGATTATGAGGCTGATAAGGACATTGTTGTGAATATGCTCTACAAACTTAATCTTAAATATTATCATTATATTTAGAAATTTTAGTTCTTTGACCAAAATTTGCAGGTAGTTCTCCTAAATTGATTTCTATATCAGATATATCAGGATCGGAGGTATGTTTTCTTTTTTAAGATGATGACTATGTGGTTTTTATTGTTATTTTTTTTTTAAAATTATCTCTTCATATTGATATAGACCCTACAAAAGTGTTATCAATAAAAGTATTATGATTTATTACATAGATTTAAAAGTATGAAAATTAAAAATATTGAAAAAAAATTGAAACTTATTTGTGAATGGTATAATACGTATATCCTGATGACAAACGAGAAAATTATCTTGTAGTTTGACCTGAAATTAATTATGACCCTAAAATTAATTCAAATAAATATATACTCAGTAATACAAATTAAAAATTAAGTAAAAAAAAGTTAACAACACATTGTCAATAGAATGTTGTCAATATTTTAGAGGGAAAATTTAGGTTGAAAAAAATATTTATGATTAAAAAAAATTGCTACTGATTTTTTTTCTTTTAAATTTTCGTTGAGACGATAACCGGAGAATTTAAGTTAAGGGTTGATTTTTTAGAAAACCTAAATTCCTTTTTCATTATTGTCCTTTTTTTTAGAAAAAAAAAACAAGTTTTTTTAATACTAAACTTCTTTTTTAGGCAAATGCGGTAACAACATTATCAAAATTTGATTTTAAAATAAATTATAAATAAAAATTACATAAAAATGATACAAACCCATACCTTGACCATATATGCTCCCTTACCACTATACCACACTCAATTTTCTAAAAAAAATGTTTTTTTAATATATATATATGATTAGATATTACTTAAATTTTATATTAAAAATGTAAAATACAATAAGTCAAGAGAGCACGTGCCTTCTGACCCCTACGTGGCTCCGCCTGTATTTTGAAATATCTATTTGAATGAGTTTTAGTATAATAATGATGATTTTTAGATTTTTTTAGTTAATGAGTTATCTCATTAAAAGTGTAATTAATTAATGCCAACTGTTTATTTTAAATACAAAGAGATTTAGTATAATATTTTTGATATAAGAATATTGAATTATTGGATTGAAATTTCTAAATATGGAAGAAGAAAAATAAATACTAGTATGATCCTAGCTTTCAAGCATTTTACTCATAATTTTGAGCATTTCAAGAATATTTTTTAGTTTTGAGTTTAATTTTTATTTGATTCCTAAGTTTAAAAATTTTATAATTTTACTATTGTGTTTTGAATTTTTTTTTCTTTAAGATTTTAATATTTGACACTTCTAATTCTAAATTTTTGCTATTTGTTAATGTTTGATCACTTTATCAACGATAATTTTCAATTAATTAATTTAAAGTAATTATGATTATGATGTGAAAATATTTAATTAAGATGGATAGTGATCGAAAAGTGAAAACTAATTTAATTATTACATATTAATTCTTTTACGTGAATTAATAAACATTAATAAACTGAACATGGATAAAAAAAAATCAAGAATAAAAAGGTAAATCTTGAATTTATGAATTAAAATAAAACAAAAGTAAAGGTAAGAAAAAAAACGTGACATTTTTTTAATCCTATAAAAAAATGAAGAAATATTAGCAAAATGGTTAAAAGTTGGAGTCAGATTCAAAGAATGAAGCTCTAAATGATTCACAATCACACTTCACATTTACTCTATTTATTTATATCAATTTTCCATAAGATATGAAAAAAAGAAATTAAAACGAAATTAGAAAAACCCTTGGTTGTTGCCGGCAGGCTGAGTCGACGACGAGGGCGACCATGGGAGGTTTCCGGCGAGGTCAATCGATGGAATTACCGAAGGATCTCCCATTCGCATCGCCCGAAAATTTTCCACTCTTTTGGCCACATTTGCTCTTAGTTGGAGCAATGAAGAACGAAATCTCTTCAACTCGTCGATTCTCATACATTCCAGCCGATCGTCCCACCAAAATCGGTCGCTATTTCTCAATCTCTCCGCCGCGCCCCTCTTCTCCATCTCAAATTCGGCTTCCGCTTCAGAGAAATCACGATTCGATCCGGGCAGAGGCTTGGGCGAAACAAAATTTCCGGTGAGAAACCGATCGAGGAGAGCGTCAACGTTGGGATGGGCGAATGTATAGATTTTGGAGTGGGGAGTGAAGATGAGGATTGCGATCTCAGCACCGCAGAGAATGGACAGCTCGGCGGCCTTGTTGAAAAGTCCGACGCGGCGTTTCGAGAAGGTAACTTGTTGGGTACTCTTCTTCTCAAGTTTTTTTATCTCAATCTTTCGACGCCCTAAAAATTTCTTCATTTTTCTCAAACGGAGTTTGTTTCAGTTTCAGAGAGAGAGAGAGAGTTGACCGTTGAATTTCAGAGAGGGAGCGTCGGACATACTTTCCGGCCAACGCTCCAGCGGTTTTTATAGGCGCCAGCGTGGCTACATTAATTGATTAATTAAAATTAAGGTTAAATTATTATTAATTAATATCTCTAAACTTTTAACTTTGTGTCCAAGCTAATTGAATCAAAGTTTAATTTTTAAAACTAAATGTTTAAAGGTCAATTTCATGCAAACCTTCGGGACCGAATATCAACCATTGACATAAGTTTGAAGATTCATTTTTATCATTAAATGTCTGGAAATCCAATGTCTACCCAATTATGTAATGTGGGTCTAATTTTAACATTTACATACATTTTAGGGTTCAATTTTTATAATTAAAGGGTTGGCGATGTCATCGTAACTACCATCATACTCCATGGTTAGTTTTTTCATTTTGTTCAAAAAAAAAAAAAAAAAAAAAAAAAAAAAAAAAAACACATAGTATTTTATATTCCAGGATGGATCACCTTCATCACTAGACTTACTTGACTTGGCACAAACAGGTCCAAGCTTAAGTTGTATCCATGGATATATTATAAATACATGCAAGTCAATCATTCATGAGTTATTATTATTCATAATTACATTTGGGTCAAAATTTTATTTTACCCATTTAATTAAATTTGATATCTCATGTACCACTAATTTTTCTAATGGACAATCGGCTTACAATGCTGATCCAATAATAAATAAATTCTCTCTCGAATCAATAAGAGGGTGGGCCTCATTATTCAAATCTTAAAATCAACATTTAAGAAAATTATTCATTTATTTATTCAATAGGGAAGGTATGAGTTTCATTTGATAGGATTATGTTTTCAACTTCGTATTTTAAAAAAAAAAAAAACTACACAATTGCAATCAAAGGTCCAAAATCCAAATACTATGCAAGGGATTGTTCTTTTAGTTAATACAATTTCGAGTATAACTCAATTAGTAAAAGATCAACCGTTCAAATCCTTCTACTCCCAATCTAAAATAAAAATAAATAAATAAAAATGGCTGAAATAAATTTTCAATCTTGCTTCAAATTTTGTTGAAATAAAAAGTTTGTGCAGCAATTGGAAGACCACTTTCTTATGTAATTTATTTTTAGTGCCTCAAATAAATATTCTTATTATCCACTAATTTATTAATTTTGACTAATACAAAGATCATATACGAAACAAGTGTAAATTAAATTCTCACCCCTTATGATTTTTGTAGAAGAAAGGAAAAAGAATCTTGCATCTTTCTGATTGCTCCCTAAAATTAACACAACTTCCAATTTCAAACGTGCACTCGTCGAAAAATGAAAAATTAAAGTAATAAATAATAAAAATTTAGTACTTTTTTGCGCAAATACAATTACCCGAACCTAAAACTTGTGTTCAAGAGATAATTGTTCGTGAATTGATACCTTCGATGATCACATCTCCAGGTCATGTGCCCATCTATTTTTTTATTCAATTGTATTCATATTCTCATAAATTTGGAAGACCCTTTCATATATTGTATTTTTGTTTCTCCCTCTCAACTTTCTTTTCTAAATCTTCCAACTTTAATACATGTTTTAGATTAATTATTCTGCTGTTAATTAAAACATTTGGGATTACTTCATTTTTCAATTTCCAATAAATCCTCACTTCTAATATATTTGAACTTTAGATATCCTAGTTATAAGTAGTACATAGAAAATAAATAATAAATACTTAAATCCCACTAAAAACTTGAGGAGAAACACTCTTCCACACCAATATTGATCAAATTCTAATAAAATATAACTCTTAGAGATTTGAGATCAAACATCTTCACTCCCATATAGCAGCCAAATCTTTCAAGTACTATACTCCATAATACATCATAACTTTCTTAATATAATTCCAATATTCCCCACTCAATAAAACCTCAATAAACCAATAGAAAATCAAATTTTCTTTTAAGAAATTAAAAAGAAAAAACAGCACATAATTAAAAATTAAACTAGTTGTCCCACAAAGCTGAGATCATGAACTAATACTGGCTCTTTCCATTGATCTCTATTCTTGGCCCTTCTCTTCTGCTACCTCAGCTGGTTTCTCTTCTTCAACTTGTTTCTCTTCCTCCGCCGCAGGTTCGGCCTCGGCCTCAGCCTCGGCTGCTGGAGGCTCCTCAGCCTTTGGTTCTTCAGCTTCAGGCACCTCTTCTTCTTTCGCTACCGATTCGGTTGGCACTACTGCTTCTTCTTTCTTTTCTTCCTCCTCAACTTTGGGTTCCTCCGTAGGGTTCTCGGGCTCCGCCGGGGCTTCCGCGGTTTGTTCTGCCTGTGGGGAGAACATGTATCAAGTTGGAACAAATTAATTTTTAGACAAACTTTTAGGTATTATCCCTTCTTTCTTTTTTACTCTACCTGATCGGACTCTTGAACTTCAGGTTTTGGCTTCTCTACGTTAGCTGACTCAGCCTCCGGTTTGGCCTCGGTCGCTGGCTGTTCTTCGGGAGTTTTCTCCTCGGCCTTCACCACCTCCGGTGACTCCACGGTCTCCGGCAAAGTTGCAGCTGATTCAACCTGCAAGACCCAGCGTTGCTGTGATATTAAATAAAATATATACCAAACAAAACTCAACTGATATAAAGTATGTACCTTGAAATCTCATTCTATAATATGACTTTAAAATATGTTTAAAGTTATGGTTTTGATATGAAAATTTTCAGACTGGATGAGGCTTTGGATCAATTAAGTTAAGGAAAATTAGAGGGAAATTAATGCATTATGATCTCATGAAAGGAAGTGGGGAGCTTCTTATACAAAACTTTTTTTAAAAAAAAAGAGAGAGAAAAAGAGTTAATTACCTCAGTGGCCATTGGAGAAGATGTAATAAAAGAAGGGAAGGGAAAGTTTTTAAGAGAAGAAATATGAAAATAATGGGGAAACTAATGAAAGAGATGAAGAAAATATGAATGTGAGAGAGGGTATTTATAGAATAGAGAGTGAAAAATAATGAGCAAAATAATAAAAGTTGAGAGAGAGAGAAAAAAAAAAAAAAAAAGAATCTTATGCAAAATAGAACACCTCATTTGAGTGTCACAAGTATAAGGACATCAGTTTTTGTCCAGTTGTAAATGTTTTCCCTTTATCAATTATTAATGCTTTAAATCATAAATTTTTATTTAAGTGTATTAATTTAATTACATTTTAGGTAAAACTTATAATTTGTCTCGATTAAACTTCTAAATTTTTATAAATAAATCGATTTAGACCATTATTTATAATTATATTTGAAAGCCATCCATACATAAACTTTCACATGTATTGGGAAGATTTTTTCAAATGTCAATTTTATAAAATTAATATTATTTATCGGTTTAGAATTTTAATTAGTATGGAAATTGATGTTTGTTCTAAAATAAAATAGAGAGGTCACATATCAGTATCATATCTTTTCTTTTGAGTTGATTTGAGCAGAATAACATGGGGGGATATAGCTTGCATGATTGACAATTAATTAACTTTATTCATGCACTATCCACCCACCCTCTTTTGGGTTATCTGTTTGTTATTTACTCCATATTTTTATTGATATTTTCATAATTTTATGGGGTTGATATCGATATAAGGAATGAATCCATATTTCCATTTACCTCATGGAAAAATTTTACAAAACATTAAAAAAAAAATCAAAATGACACTAATATAAAAATAATATAAATAATAGATATGTTTACTTATTTAAAAATAATACAATATTTTATTTATTAATTTAAATTTATTTTTAAAATTTTTTATTCTTATAATTCTTTTTTAGAAATATCCTTCAAAATCGATATTATATCAATATTTTCATCAAAATTTCTGTAAAATTAAGACTTTGATATTTACATCGATATTGATATTTTAAACCTTAATTTTACTATTTCACTTTTATGTTTTATACTTTTGACTTTTCTTTTTTTAAAATATAAATATCATCATTTTTTATATTTTTCAACAATAAAATATTTTTTATTTTAAATTTTTAAATATGAAGACTAAAATTGTAATTGCAATATTTTTCTGAATGACTCCGTCAATCAAATTTTATAGCAATCAGTGTAACCCTTTTTCTTTTTCTTTTTTTTTTAATTATTTTTTTTACTTAAGAAAAGTTCGATAATAAGAATATTTATTTTAAATCTAAAAAAAAGTACTGGGTATGATTTTAGTCTAATAATTTAATAAATTTTTCCACCTTGGTTAATATATAGTTATTAACCAAACAAATACCTTTTCCAGAAGAAAAAAATTAATAATAATTAACTTTTTAATTAAACTAAAAAAACAATAATTTCTGCATATTTCCTCATAGAACTTGATCACCATAAATTGTTCATAGGAAGTTTGTATACTTCAATTCCCGTATAATTTTTCCATAAATTTTACAGGAACAGAAAATTAAATAGAAGGCCTTCTCGATTTTCACCTTGTTCAGTGTACATTTCTAATTTGACAAATAATATTTATAGTCAAGATTCAAAATATAGACGTCGATGAAAATATCGAGATCCTGATTTTATGAAAATATTGATAGAAATATTGATATCAATGAAAAATTTGAAAAGATTTATGAAAATGATGGAAATTGTTATATTAGTTAATAAAACTTTTGGCTTAATTAGATTATAATTGACAATTTTTTAATCACAATTTCTATAGAGTAAGACAACATTTAGATGTTTATCGTATGAATGTGTAAATATTGATGCGAGAGCAAGATTTTTTTTAAAAAAATTACAAAATAATAAAAGTTTATGAATATTTTGAGATGAAATGATGTGAAAGTTATGAAAGTTTTGAATGGTAAACGAAAAAAACAACTCGCTTCAATTTAATTTTGAGGTAAAATAATGTAAAAAATTAATTAAAAAAATTTGAATGAGAATAAAAATAAATATAGGTTAATTTTTGTAGTTTTTCAAATTTAATTTCTTTAGAAATGACAGTTTTGACTCGAAAACAAAGCTAAAAATGGAGAAAAGTTAGAAATTAAAAAAAGTAGTATATAAAAAAGCTTAACCCTTTGTCTTAAACGAAGTGCTCTGTGTAATCAAGATCACAAAATTAAAAAACTTGAACTAGGTAATATACTTAATTTAAAAAATCATTTTTTTTTTTAAATGTCTAAATTTTTCGAAATTCTCTCGAAATATTCTCAAAATTTTGGTCAAAAATTGCCAACCGTTTAAATTTTCGAGATTTTCGTGTAAATTTTAGATCATGATTGTAGCAACTCAATGTGGATCCCACTTTGTGGTATTGTAGACCAGGCTGCTGACGTGGCTAGTAATTTCTTCTCTTTTTTTTTCCCGTTTCCCAAATTGGCGATTTTTTTAGTAGGGCAAGGAGGAAAAACGATTCTTTTTCCATTCCACTCCATTGGATGAGAAATCTAATGGCCCACATGTAGCTGTCGGCCAGATCGGATGCTCGTGATATGGGACCCACTCTGCCGCCCTTCTACTGTGCCACGTCAGACCTCAGTCATTGCTTTGCTCCGTGACCATGATCCCATTATAAATTTTAAATACAATAAAAATTAATAAAACAAAAAAGATCAATTTTTAATTATATTTATTTTTATAGATATTTTTTTCAAGTGGTGTGGTACTGGTACCAGGAATCTTTTATTATTTTTTTAATTTGCCGCTAAATTTTGGAATTAGAAAATAGAAATTATTCTGGAATTTAAAAAATATCGAGGAGGATTAAATTTTAGCTAAAATGGATTAAACCAACGTAATGATTTATGTAAATGAAAAATTGGTTGCTTAGCCAAAACTAAATAAATTTAATTATTTGCTTCGACTTTATAACTTGGTAAATGAAAAATGAAAACCTTAACGTGTCACTATCTATAACTTGATTGGAACACTTGTGACAATTAGGCTATTAGCTACCCAATATATATATAGATTGAATATAAATGATTATTAATTAATTTTTTAAAAATATATTAATAATTAATTAATGAACATACTTAGGTTAAATTTGTTATATAATAATAATATTTTTTTTTTTATCTTTTTTCAATATAATTCTATGAATTTAGATACACTTAAAATATAAAAATATAATTTTTAGAATTTGTAATATGTTAATTACAAAATCCAAAAATATAATTTGAATGGTACATATTCACTAAACTTAACAAATCTGAAAAATATACAATAGAATTCAAATTGTCTACCAAGAGTTAAGATTAAAATATTGATATCGATATTAATATCGATATTTCAATTTTATTGATATATTTATATCGACAACAATTTTTAGTAAAAAAAATAAATTATAAATATTAGTATCAATAATCATATTTATATCGATATATCTACAAATATTTTTAACTTTGACTGAGAAATAATTTGATATGGGTATAGAAATTATAATATTCATGATGGGCCCACTTTTGAGAGGAGAGGTGTAATAGTGGATGGATGGAAAGTAGGACGGTGAGGGTAGGGCCCACAAATGGACCCCATAGATCAAACCGTCCTTCAACCAATAGTGAACTGCCACGCGTCGGTACCTTTTAGAAAACGTGGGCCAGGACAGTGCATCATGGTTTAAAATATTACTGATGGACGGATCTCATAGGCCTGATTCGGCACCACGTCATTGATGTTCGTGACAGCATATTTTTTGGTACGTAAATTTAAGATTATTAACAATCCATTCTTATTAGGATAAATATTATTTTATATTTTTTAATTAGTTACTATCAATATTATTTCAAAACTCTCATTTACTCTAATTTTATTATTTTATATTTTATATATTTTTATTTTTTATTACCATATTTATTATTTCCTTTTAAAATTAAAACAGATATATCTCAAACATAAATTATTGTAACCTGACTATAATAATGTAGGATTATAATAATCAACTCATCGTTCCAAATACGTCTATATTTTGTTTCTTTTTCAATTTTCAAATTCAAAAAACTTCTTTCGAAAAGTTTTAAAGAGAAATAATAATAATAATTTAGAAATCAAATTTCACATGTATATAAGACTTATTTGGAGAAGAACTAATCATAACATTTTTCATTAATATCGATGGTTTCCATCTTCTCTTCTTCCAATTTATTTTTTAATTCATTTAGAAAAAATAATGCGATACTTGAAGTTTGAGAGAAGAATAAATTTATTTGAATGGAGTTTATTTTAAATGAAATGTTGTAAGGGCCGTTTGAGGCAAGAGTTATCATCAAAATATAATAACCACATAAAAACTATTTCAAAACCTTCAATTAGCTACGGTCAACATTATTTCAAAATCCCTATTTGCTACAATTTTTAATATTTACTACAGTTTTTACTATTTTACATTCATCATTTTTTTATTATTTGCTACCGTGTTTACTATTTCATTCTTAAACTAAAACAGTTTACACCTCAAACACATACTATTATAATATAAACTAAAATAATCTACACCCCAAATACAAACTATTATAATCTAACTATAATAACTAACTCATTGTCTTAAGCATCCCATAAATAATTAGAGGATCAACTTGATTCACTAATTAAAGTATACTGTTATAGTTTGAAGTATTAATCGAAAACCTCCAAAGCTTATTTTATAATTTTTTTTTTCTTAAAAAACTCACTTCAAAGTGTCAAGATTTGTCTATATTTTTCTTTTAATTTTTAAATCAATTGAAATGTCTATGCAAGTCTCAAATTTAAACGAATGAGTATTTTTGTCCTCATTATTAATGTAAACTATTTAAATCAATGGAAGATGTGATTTTTAATGAACATTAACATACTAACCTTAAGTATATGTCAATTTCAATGTAGCTCAACTATTCAAATACATATATTTGATCTCGAATCTCCTAACTTTACGAAAAAAAGTTCTGATATTAATTTTTGCTTTCAACTTTTATTGTGTTACCTCATCACGCGTTTAGAAATGAGTAGGACCTATTGATATTAATGTAGGGTCCACTAATATTTATGAACATAAATCTATAGTATGAACAAATGGATTATGATACTCCGTAGTACTATAGATTTTTTCAAATGGTCGAAAACACACACAAAACATACACATAAGTATATATTGAAGCTATTAGTTAGTTAAAATAGGTAATGAACGAAGGAGAAAAATAATAGCAATGATCATACTGTTCTATATTTTTCTGTTTTTTTTTTTTTTAATTGTTTGAGAACTAAAACACATTTTAAAAGTTTATGAATCGGTAGCTGTTTTTTAAGTTTCAAAATTAAGAATAGACATCTTAAAGAGAATAAAGAGCCAAATAAAGTTTAAGTGATTTTCACTAAATTTATAACATCAACATGAAAATATATTAAAAATTAAACATTTGATAAAGTTCAGTTGATGAAAATTTTCATATTCGTTTTAATCAACCTAAAATTTTTATATTGGAAAGTAATGATGTTTATACAAAATAATAATTTCAAGAAAGCTAGGGACATTTTAATAAACAGGATGTGATTTCAACAACTCTATTTTAAAGCTGCTTTTTTAGTTAAGGTTTCGTTTGATATTATCGTAGTTTTTAAAATAATTGTTGGAGACTACTTTTAGAGAAACCAATTGTAAAAAGAGATAGGTTAGAGTGTTTGGAAAATTTCAGCTTAAATTTGAAAATATAGGTTAGAGTGTTTAGTAAATAAATACAAAAATATCTTATTTTAAATATAATAACTATAATAGACTCATGATTTTATAATAACTATAAATACAAACTTGAAAATATAGGTTAGAGTATTTGATAAATAAATACAAAAAAATATCTTATTTTAAATATAATAACTATAATAGACTCATGATTTTTTTTTAGTATGATAAATTTTGTTTGTTATAGATTAATTTTTAAATATTAAAAAAAATAGCTTTATGTAGAAAAAATAAATACGGTATATCTTTTTTAAAAAATTGATGTATTTAATTCATGAAAAATAAAAAATAAATTTGATTAGGTGAGAAATAAATAAATATATAAAATAAATCTTCTTTTTATAATATAAGGATACTACTTTTAAAGTAGACTTGAAATTAACATATTTTTAAAAGTGATTTTAACATTAAATCTATTTTACCAAATGCAAAAATAGCTAAGATTTTTTCCAAATAACATTTTGACACAACTAAATATCCAAAGTATTGTCTACAAAATACCCATATTAGCTATTTAGTAATGGTTTGGAATATAATTCTTGTACAATTATACTTCAAAACAGTTTCCTTTTGTAATTTTAAAAAATACACAGCTTAAAACTTCACCAAATTGTCGATATTGGTCCCTATAATTGGTGCAAATAAAATTTAGAAATTATTTCTTGTTTATTAAGTTTAAAATTTTCAAATTGACCCCTGTATTGTAATCAAATTTCAATGTACGGACACTTTTTCCACATAGCAATGAGATGATAGGTTTTTTCAATAGAGTAACCAAATCAATTCAAACTACCAAAAACACCAAATTTGCGGTTTCAACCTCAAAATATGACCATAACGCGTTTAAAATTTCAACTCGAGCAATTATCCAAACTTATAAAATTGTTGTTACTGCCTGGTTGAAAATGTACTACCCTTGAATTATTGAAATAATTCGCAAACCTCTCGATTGATAAATTATTTATTTAGATAATCAAATTATTGACTTCAAAAATACATCAAAATATTTATGTTTGAAGTCACATTCTTCCTAATAAAGCTCCACAAACAACTCAATCAAGTCCCTTCTTAAAAACAGGGGCTGGATTCAGATTATTTTAAGAAAAGAAAAGAAAGCATGGGTTTTACTAAAGGTATATTCTAAATGGCTGAATCAACAGACAAATCTCCAACCACATTCTTTAAATCAATCTCAACTTTAGTGATCTCATCAATGCATTGTGGCATGAAATGGATATGTTGACAGATTAGGATCCAAACATGTTTGGTATAATAGACAACTGAAATTTAAAGCTCAAGAATAAGTGATGCATAATGATGGCCACACTGTGTACCTGTGTATAAACTATATAATATGTATCCACATGACAGACTGGCTGGCACCATGAAATCAAAACTTAAGCAAGATGCAGGCAAGTTGCTTTCATGATGCTTTGTCCAAGTTGTGTTTGATTTCCAATAAGAAATGACTCCTTTAGGAGTATCAACCTTTGGGATCATCAATCATGTTGCCTTTAATCACTTTAGAAGAAAAGTAAAAGCAATTGGAAGCTGATGATCTTGGGGGACACTAAAACATTATATGATGACCCCTCTCCTTTTGAATTCTGATAAATGAAAGGCAATAAATGAAGAAACATTGGTTGGTCCACTGGAAAGAGCCTGCTTTACTCAGGGAGAGTCATCGAGAAATACTTGAATCAAGGATCAATCAGTCAAGATTTACTAAAAGGTTTTAGCCACTGCTATCCATGGAAGTTTTATAGAACGAATCATCTTTTTCTTTCACTTTCTTTCACAATGAACAAAGCTCCCAACTAGGGATGTTCATGGTTCAATTCGGTTTGGTTTGGGCCTCAAACATAACCGAATCGCAAATTTTAAAATTTTTATTATATCAACCGAACCAAACCGCTTGTTCAGTTCAGTTTGGACCGAATTGAGCCGCAAATATGTGGTGCGATTCGGTTTGGTTTTGCAGTTTTTCTGTTCTCTTTTTTTTCCTATCCTTTGGACCATGACAAACGAAAAACACAAGACAATGGATGATTGCCAGCAACGGATGAGGCATATGCAGATGAGACCGAGAGAGTCAATGGGGGCCAGCTGCTGCCTAGCAAAAGTTAACCTTAAAAAACAAACAAATAAATAAATAAATAAATATATAAATATATATATATATATATATATTATATCTTTAAAATTTAAGCAGTTCAGTTTGGTTTTAATTCGGTTTTCAGTTTTAAACCGAACCGAACCGCTTAATTCAGTTTCTAGTCTAGTTTGGTTTACGCAACCGGTTTGATTTTTGCGGTTTGAATGCCACCCCTACTCCAACAATGTCGTGTGGAAGTCATTTCATAGACACTGTTAAACATTTTGATAGGAGAAATGGTGAAAAAGATTTTGTAGGTTCCAAGAAGGCATTGAGTTGAGATCTCCAATTTTAGTCGAAATCCAATCAGGGGTATAAACTGAACTAGAAATTCGTTAAGACCCTAAATCCTTCATCCTGAGGTACTTTCGTCTACCTACTTTTTTTTAATATCCGTGAGTGTCTAGACTAGTTTACGCACCTATTGACGAATTCTACAGGATAACTTGCCTGACTCTACAACATTTGAATAAAAAACAATTTTCATAGTATTTTGGTGTTCTTTCGCACTATATGACCGGAGAGACTTGTATGCCTTCTAAGAGATGTTCAACATCATCATTGCATTCCATCTTTAACGGTATCCTTTTGCTAGAATTGATTGTACATAACTTGGAAAGATTCAAATTGCTATTAGTTGACTAAAAATAATTTAATGTTACAAAATCCATGGCTGATAAAAACAGATTTCTATGTTTCACAACAATCCCCAAGAAAAGTACCTAATTCGTAATAATCATATAAAAGATACTAGTAGAGGACCTGTGAGGCAGAAACCGATCAGCTGACAATCTTTCTCAACACAGCTTCAGCACGGTGCTCAAACTTGGGCAAGACCCATTCATGTTGCACTATGTCTAAGTTGTCTTTCTCGGCACTCAAACCCTGCAAGAAAAATGCATACCATCAAGATCAGCAGGAGAGAATAGATATTTTGAATAACGATCAATTCAAGTATTCACAAAGGTGATATCAATCAATTATGTTTCTTAACAACTACTCAATTATATTAATTATTCGCAGAGAGATTTGTTATAGAAACAACACAAACATCGAGTTGTGTCTAGGTTTACTGTGAAAAAAAGGTCTAAATGACCACTGGTCAAAACCGTACAAATGATTGGCCCAATTTGGCAAAGGGAATAAAAAAAGGTTCAGATTTTAAGGAATAAAGTGTTCCCTGGATCCCAGAGAATTAGGAGTATAAAACCTGAAAAGTGAATTGATTAAAGTTAAAAATCAATTAGAACATTGTGGTCAATTCACACATCCCAATGATATAATCATTTTGGTTGAGGTAGCTGATCAGTTGATGAAACAAAAAGTATAACGAGGTTTCAGATGGAGCTTCATTATCACCAAGGATGCAAGGATGGTAGGTTGTATAGCGAGGTTTCACATGAAACTAGCTCAAATGGGCACAGGCAGCTAGGTGCGCATGAAACCAAAATACCCAAAAAGCCAGCTTAAACTGACTGAAGCCCCTGACGCTTTGGGTTCGTATCGGTTTGGTTTGTGATTTCGATTTTCATATTATAAAAACTAGTCATTTTCGGTTGTATTTGGGTTTGACAAGGTCGTACCAGTTATAACCCAAGCTGACCGACGATGATAGGTATGATAAAAAATGAATGTTTATTAATCAGTACATGCAGTCTAGTGGCATTATTCTCAGCTTCGCATACCCACTGACTTGGGTTTAAGCCCTAGGAGGCACGCAAATTTCCTCTTCTTTATGACACTATGAGGTTTATTTTTAAAATGCAAGCCCATACCCAATAAATTTCGTAGTTTCACCCCACCAGCCCGACCCAACTGTGAACTGCAAGACCAAGCCGATTTAACCATTGGATAATCAGTTCAAGCAGTTCATTTCTGCAGCCAGGCCTGTTCGGCTTTGGCAGTTTGAAGTCTGTTCAGCACTCAAATCGAACTGCTTATACCCCCTACAAGCAGCAGGTAACGTAGCAACAAACGAGCCTTAAATATAAGTAAAGTAAGAGGAGAAATTACGGGATTGGGCATCTGCATTTTGAAAACACTGCACCAACAAGATGTTTGCAAATAAATCATCAAACAAATTAAAATAATTTATAGAGGAGAAAAAACCATTTTGACAAGTTTTCAACTCCAGTGCTTTCCACGGATATCAATACCAGGTCAATGAGCAATAGGAAAAGCACCAAGTCGGGATAACTAAAAGCTTGTCCTGTCTACAGCCAGACAGATGTAGGGTCAATCACAAACAAAGGATCCAATAGGCAGGCAGGCCAAGGACCACCAACATCTCCAGTCAAATGAACTCTATAAAGTTTATTTACCCCCATTTCAAGAGAGGCAATTTACTATTTTAACCTCAATTACATTCCCCTCCTGTCCCAAAACTTGTCTTGATCCTCCACTTAACATCTCCTGCCATTCTGTCTCTGCCAGATTGCTCCATTAAGAAATACTCTACCTACCTGTAATTGCTAATAAGTATACGACTGAAAAATGAAAATACAATTGGTGGTCCCACGTTCTAGCATTCTAAATTCTAGTAGTAGTCTAGTAATTGGCCACACTGCCGAAATTTGAAAATATTCAAAATTTTAACATGAAGAAAACCAGGCTTTGCCATAACATACTACTTTGCCTAAAAGATTAAGTTCACATCAAACTAGAAAAGAAAACAATTGACCAAAAAAGAAATTGGTCATCTCATATTCCGGTATATTTTGTGAAGTATTCTAACCCTTAACTTAAGAAAACCAGGCTTCTCCAGAACATACTACTTTTCCAAACTGATCAAATCCAAAAACCCGTCCTCATTTCGGATTGTAGGTTGCAACTTGCCTACATGAAGCCAGAATCACTAGTAATCACCGGTCAGCCAAATAGCGATGAATTCGTTCCCGGGCCTTGTACACATTGCCCCTCACACGATGGGACCTGGCCATGCCTAAAGTCGTTACCTTAACAACAAGGAGGGGATGCCGAAGGCAGGGCTGGTGACTGAAGTGAAGTCGTAACAAGGTAGCCGTACTGGAAGGTGCAGCTGGATCACCACCTTTTCGGGGAGAGCTAATGCTTGTTGGGTATTTTGGTTTGACACTGCTCAACACCCAAAAAGAAGTGAGCTACGTCTGAGTTAGACTTGGAGATGGAAGTCTTCTTTAATTTCTCAACGGTGAAGTAAGACTAAGCTCATTAGCTTATTATCCTAGTCCCACGAAGTGAGCTTTAATTGAATTGGTAGCAAGCCATAGGTGGAACTAATGCTTGTCGCCAAGAAAAAGGAACAACTGCTAAGCTGAGTTGAAGAGAGGCTACTTATTTGGGCGATTTTTTTCCTTTTCTACTTGGATGCAATCTAGCTCTTGCTATGGGTAATTTTGATCTTTTGGCAAAGAGGTAAAGAAATGGATTCATCATTCAATTTGAATCACTTCAAGAACGAGAAAATGAACTACCACCCCACGTCAAACTAGGAAATAATTGATTTAAGATTGCCACAAAACCAAGCACAACAAGGGTTTAAAAGCTGATAGGATCAGTTCTTGCCAAGAGATTCATGTCACAAGGAGTTTAAGATTTCATAATGAAATTTTAAAAAGGCATGGGTCCTGTTGTCTATATAACTAAGATTTATATTCCTGATTAACAATTAGAAAATAGGAACGCTACAGGCTTCATGACTACTATGATGCCAAGACAACAAGAGTGTTAGGATACAAAAATACGTGAGAAAACACCAAAGATACCGGTATTGCAATATCAAAAAGAAATTATAAGATTAATAGCCTTTTGGGAGGGCTACATCTCTACCACAGGCCACAACCAATCCACTAAGGACGGACTTACCAAATTATTTCCTCCCCTACAAATACTCGCTTATTCTATTTATAACCAAATTACCTCTATCTAATTACTATTACTACTATTTCCAAAATACCCCTATTAGTATTCTGTTAGCAAGGATTAAAATATCAACATTTCAATTTTACGAATATATCGACGAATATATCGACAAAATATTCTGTAAATCACGAATTTTATAAAATTTATTTAGATAAACAATTAAGTTGTTTTTACTCCGAACTAAGTCATGGATATTATTATTAGTATTCATGTTCATATTGAACTACATAGATGACAATTTTTTATGTTTTACAACCATTGATACAAGATGTTGGAGACATTCGTGGATATTTAATATCAATATCAAATCCTTTGATTTACGGATTATCGACGAATATATTGACATATTATTAGATATTTTCATCCTTGTATGTTATGACATATCGTCGGATATTTCCATCCTTATCTATTGGATACTTAAGCACCTTGGAGAACCACACCCCCAAAACCAACTGTTGAGGTGAGAGAAGTCACTTAAGTACCACATTGATCATCCATTCTAACTGATGTGAGACAAAGGTAGCCCATACTACCTTAGTTTCTAACAATACCTGATCCCTGGAAAGCTGACATCCCAACAGCTAGACCAATGACACTTCACTCGAAAACACCTGGTTAGAGCCCTTCGCCTGTGCTCTTCTCCGAAATGTCAACAACCGGCTTTGATACCATTGTTAAGTACTTAAACACCTTGGAGAACCACACCCCAAAAGCTAGCTATTGAGGTGAAAGAGCCAAGCCACTTAAGTACCACATTGGTCATCCCATTCTAACTAATGTAGGACAAAGGAAGCCCATACTACCTTGGTTCCTAACAATACCTTATCCCCGAAAAGCCGATGTCCCAACGGCTAGACGACGATACTTCACTCGAAAACACCCGATCAGAACCCTCCACTGGTGCTCCTCTCCAAAATGTCAACGACTGTCTCTGATACCATTGTTAGGTACTTAAGCACCTTGGAGAACCACACCCCAAAAGCTAGCTATTGAGGTGAGAGCATACCACATTGGTCATACCATTCTAACCGATGTGGGACAAAGGTAGCTCATACTACCTTGGTTCCTAAGGTATGCTCACAAAGAGCTTTTGGGGTTTTTGTTCACAACCATAGGTACAAAAAATTGTTATCAGAGAAATAACTAAAAGCTTCATTTCTGATCTTCAAACTGAAGCTCATGCACATCACAAGGTGAGCAAGACCTGTTAACAGCACCAGGGAACCTCATGTATGACAACAATCTACTCCTAGTGAGCTAGTGCAAGATTGAGCAGACTCAAAAATGCTATTCAACCTGGGTTATCAGTTATTATACTGAACTTGCAGGTTCAACCAAAAGGGATATCCTCACAAAATTAAAGCAGACATTCAGGAACAGAGACTGCACAACCAGTACGAGGATCAGAGGTAAACAAACAGTCAATACTTATTTTGAATGATACAGCAGACAACCATCAACACTGATATACAGACTTAACAAAGTCTACCCTACTACAATAGGTACTATGAGCCAAAGTTTGAAACTTAACCAATAAAAAATGTGTGATTTCTTCACAAGCTTAGTTTATTTCTCTGGCAGAAGAATAAGAAACAAAATGCAATGCAGCCATCCACATTTCTTAAAAGAAATTAAACAAAAAATGATGTGTTGAATCCAATACATATATATATATATATATGTATATGCAGAAGATCAAAATTGTTCAACCATGAAAATTGAGTTGCATACTACTGATGCAAACTTCCATGCATGAATGTATGCATAAGTACATTTGAAGAGAGGGAGAGGGAGAGTTAAAAATAATGAATATAAAACTTTAGACATCCTTATTCGACAGCCTGCAAATTAAGAAAGAAGTTTGAAATACCGAGTAATAAAGACTAACAATAGTTACCTTTGTTGGGTCCATGCCAAAACCAGACATTTGCATCATTCTCTGTGTATCATCCATTGCTACACCAAGAATTGTTCTCTCATAAGTCACAGTATAAGAGCTGGAACTTTCAAAATGCTACTTATTGTTAAAAAGATTCCATATATACATAAATGGTTATAAAATAAATGCAATCGTTATACAGAACAACCAACCATTTTCTTCTCCCAGAATGAGACTGAATAAACCTCTTAATCCAAACAAATTTAGAAAGTACCTGACATAAGTAATCTAAAAGTATTAGTGATAATCATCCAACCAAATACTTAGGGAAAAACATTACCCCCAAAAAAAAAAAAATAATGATAAAATTAATTCAAAAAAAAACTTCAGAGGACATTAACACATGCACCAGAACATTTGAATAATGATCTTGCAAAATACCATGAACGGCTACTGACATAGCTGACATCCACAGTACTCAAATCGATTCCATTCTGTAACATCGACCGGAACCTCTGAGTCAGAGGAAAGGGTATTTTTGCTATGATAAGGAGAGAAGACACCATTAGATGTGAACAAAATGGAGGCTGAAAAGAAAAGCGATACTAAACAGGTAGAAAAACAGCTTTATATGCACAAGGTTAATAAACCTGAGGTTAACTTTTTCTACCAGTTATAACCAACAGGATTATCAGAATAGGAGAGAAAAAATGGCAGAGAAACAGCAAAGACATAGTAAATAACACCTAAAAAGTATAGAAATTATAAATCTAGAAAACTTGGAGATTCACTCAACCAAAAATGTTATTTTTAGCATTCAAAAGTATTAGTAGTATGAAAAACACACCTGCTACAAATCCGGAGAAGAAAAAGTTGACCCACGCAAAAGTAAGAGTCTAGAACAAAGAATAAAAGGATTAATAAAAATGTAAATAATTGAACTCCATGTGATATCAATGAAAAAATAAATAAACAACCAACGTGCAACTACAGTCACCTGAGGTATAATCATGGAGAGATTCTTCTTCATCATATCCATTGCCATATTTGGATCTGAAAACATCTGTGCTTGTGCATTTTGGGCCTGGCCTTTGGGAACATAGAGCAGCCCATTCTCCTGCCAATTGCATATGTGGACTATGAATATCTAGGTTATCAGATTGTCCCTTTATCCTCTTGTGCTACTTAGAACATCATAGTTACATCAAAATCATTGTACAATACAAGATATATAATCTCACAGCAACCATTCTCGGACATAGATTCCTAAAATTGGTCGCACAATACAAACATCCACATGCCACGATAATCAAGGATGAAATAAATCATACAAGATTCAACAGAAAACCTTATGAACAGTGCATAAATACTCTACATGACGAACCCAAAATTCTTCTCTAATAACTTTAAGTGCTTGTATCCCACCATAGAGTAAATAAGATTCCTATCTCAGAAACCGTAAGCTATTTAAGCTTACTCTGATACCATGAAATGAAACTTGAATTATTGAATCAAATCTCAGATATCAAATACAGAGGGCTTACAAGCTTTAAAGAGGAGAAGTATAAACTAATTATCAACAAATTAAATGAAAAATCCAAAAGACCAACAGATGAACAACTTGACTAAACTGATTTTAACAAACTAACAGAAATAATAAGAAGAGCTCTCATAAGAGAGCTGACTGCACTTGATAACTCAAGCTGAATCCCGACACGGAAACTAAACCATCTACACCTTACGCCCTTAATGAAGTACAATAGATACATGTAAAACGATTCCTCTAAAAAATTTTAATGAAGCAAATCTGGCAGGCTATAGCAGACACACATCACATACTACATTTCTTTTTTTATAAGTCCATCGCATACGACAATGGAAAAAAGGGGGGGAAAACCTCGTTGCCATAATAAACTCTGCGGGAACGAAACGACTTGTGGGGAATAAAATTAGCAGCAGAACGTAAATTCCGAGCCCTAAGTACGATTTGCCTGAAACCCAAAATTAAAAACTGAGTAAGGAACTAACAAGATGAAGGGTGAAGGAATGCTGAAAGATTAGGAATCGAAATTTACCCTTCTCGTACGACTTTAACATCGGGGACTGGAGACGAGCGCATAAGCTTCGAGACGAAGTAGCGGAGAACTCCAATGAGGACCATGACAACAGAGAGCGGAATCAGCACCCAATCTCTGATGGCCGTGTCGAGCACTAGATCTTCCGCCATGACTGGATCCGGTAGGCGAGCTCCTCAAAGTCGAACTATGAAGGCCAAGAGGGATCGAATGTTTGATGATCAGTCCGTCGCGGAAGAGGAGTTGAAACTCTTGCCGAACGAAAATACCAAGATTAAAATATCGCAAATCCGTATCAACATTGATTGAACAATAGAAATTCCAGCAAATCCAAAAGAAAAAAATATATAAATATTGTTATTAGTATTTTTAATTACATTAGACTAGATCATACTATTAAATTTTCTATTGATATTTCTATAAATTCGATATTGATGTACGTGGTGAATAGATATTTTTACTATATCGTAAAAAATAATATATAAAATACAAATACAAAAAAATTAGCAACAAATTATTATTAGTTATAAATATAATATAATAATAGATGTGTTAACTTGATTTTTTTAAAAAATTATTTATTAATTCAAATTTATTTTTGAAATTTTTTGTTTTTATAATTTTTTTAGAAATACCCATCGAAATAAATATTTTCTATATTTTCATTGAAATTTTCATAAAATTAAGACTTCGATATTTTCACACGTATTAAACCTAATGGCTATTTTAATTTTTAGATATTACAATTATTTCCCTCTTACTATTGTTGTTTACTTATTAATTATATGAAGTTACTGTGAAGTAGTTGTTTTATTATGCGATTAAAATGTAGGATTATTTACGAGTTTAAAATCTTATCATGCATGCTTGTTTGAATTTTCAAAAATCTTTTGGTGATATTGTTTGAATTTTCAAAAATCTTTTGGTGATACCTTTTTTGTTTCTAATTTTAATCAAAATTTATATGGATTTTTTTTTTGGACAATGTGCGTTAGAGGAGGAGGAATCGAACCTCTAATCTTGAGAGGTCGAAAATGTTGGGGTTAATGCCCTAAATCTCGTAGGGTCCTGTAGTTTGTAAACACATGTATGAACAAACATTTTGTGATGTAATAATATGAGATATTTTATTCACTACTGTCTATGAAATATGAGATATTTTAGTTGCATTAACCACAAATCAACAAACTAAGATCACTGGTTATTGTTGTAACTTAGTTGTAACTTAAGCATGTATGTGATGACATACAAGTGAACCGTGCTTTAAGTGATAACCTAAATGGTCTGTAATATATGGATAAAAGAGGGAAACCTTATCTTGATGACGCTACGAGTGTGGCTCACTTTGTAGATGTTACAAGTGTTGTAAAGTGCTACAAATGGTCTGATCGGATGCTTTATATAAAAAAATTTGTATAAGACCGGACCATGAAATGTTTAGTCTTGTTATATAACGCCGTTCATGACAAAGACTTTCATTTCACTAGGATAACTATAGGTAACATGACTTTAATCTTGAGTGAGTTGGGAACTCTTGCCTATGAGGGCGATCATTTGATTTGCATAGGGGCGAGTGGCCAGATCGCCGACTCAAACCTACCATTTTGGGGATCCGTCTGATTGGGGAGCTGGGAACTCAACTACATAAGACATAATTCACTCCTTCCCCAATTTAGGGGTAAGTAGATAAATTGCTCTCTTAAAGGCTGATTCTGGGGCTTGAACAATATGGCGCCACACTTTCTCTTGGCCCGAGAAGGATTTACTCATAGTAGGACTATGAAGTATTGTTCATTAGAGGAATTAGTAGTACTTAAGGAGTTAGATGTAATTACAGGGGCAAAACGGTAAATTGGTCTGGCCGTACTTACGAGCGATTTGTGAAGGGTCACCATATTGTTGATTGGTTATATCCAATGGACACAGAAATATATTTGTAGCACGAAGAGTGGAGCTATCAGTCTTTAGTGGAGTTTCCGACAGTTAACAGATGGTGGATATCGTGATTAAAGAGTTTAGTTAGTTATTCACGTACCGTTGAAACTTCAAGCTACAAGTCCATAAGATCCTCTTAGTAGCTCAATGGATTCATGTTGAGAATCAGTTTTTGGGTTAGTTTGAAGTGTTCAAATTAATAAGAGGAAATTTGATTATATATGATATAATTAAATTGCTTCAATTATATGTGATATAATTGATTTGATGTATTAGATACATTCATTGGAGGAATTATTATTAAATGCCATAAATAAAAAAAAAGAACTATGATTTATATATTGCATGAGATGTGATATTAAAACTATAGGTTATAAATATATTATTTATTTGTAATTAAATCAATTATGGGTTAATTGGTTTCAGTTTTTTCTCCTAATATCCAACTTAGTGGGAAGTTGTGATTAGTTATGGTAACGGATAGATAGAAGGAAAATCGTTTTCATTTTTTGAAAATGCGATCAATAAGCGATTGATAATTGAACGTACAAAAGAATATAGCTATACGATAGCTTAAGAGCATAAACAATTGTGCATCGAATTTACACTCGTTTGCTAAAGATCAAGTACTCAGTCTATACGATAGACTCCAGATTTCTCCCACTTACTCGATCGTCTATACGATCATTCAATTCCTCCTTCCCTCTACCAAATCCATACAGAGCCCACAACTCCAAAATCTCATACCGAGAATACCAAGGTAGCCTAGTGGTGGTGTCTGCTTGCTATTCGAGGGTCGAGTGTTATTTGTTCCTGTTCAAGGAGATTGTTGAGGCGTGACGTTCGTGCTGTTAGATCGAGGGGGACGAGAAGAAAAGTTCTTTAAGGGTAAGTTCACTTGATCCTTAGTGTTATTTTTATGAAGCATGCTGTAATTTAGAGTTTATGCATAATTGGTGTTGTTTGATTGTAAATGTGTGTGTTCTGTCACAATGGAGTTTGAAACGATCTTGCTTCCGCTCACTGGTTCTCTTTGTATAGAGTTCCTTCATATAATATAAGCTTGTGTTAATTGAACTATGCTCCAATTGACAAATTTTATATGGATTGTATTAGGAAGGTAGAATAGTTTGAATTTAAAATTTACATTTTTTTAAGGGAAACTTAAATAGATAGCTAAAAAGAATAGCCAAAATGAAAAATGACGACAACAAAAACAAAAAAAAAATGTATTCGATATTGTAGCTATTGGATTTAAAGGAAATAATAGTGTTCGCACAAGATATTAAAGAAGAAATTTAATGTTTGGGAATGACTTTGAGTATTTGGTCCATAGCAAATGGAAAAAGGAGAAAGGTATTAACATTGTCCTATATTGAAAGGCCACTGTCATCCGGTCGAACGGTCGGATTCGTGTAACTGCACTATCTTGGGGAGCAACTAGCTTTGGCGGTTTAGCATCAAGGTCACGCCGATTTTGCTTTCAAGCAATGGACTCATCTACAGCTCGACGATACTCATTTGGTACTAACAATTTGAAAGCAAAATTCGCTCATTCTTCACTCCAAATGTTGATCAAGAATGGTAAGATGCATTTCTTTTCTGCATGTTTCATTTTTAATGGGGTCCCTCACAAAATACTAGATAAGACACCGATCGCTCGATTGTGTATGAGTGATGCATACATCATCGATTGAAGTAATAAATCTTGGAGTATTCCAAGAGTCGAATCCCTTGAGACTAGTTTGCTTTTAATTTTATTAAGACAATGAATCAATGAAACCAAAGGTAACCAAGTATAAGAATTGTTGTGAATAGACAAATTGTTGACTACAAATAGTAAAGAAGAATAGTTGAATGGGGAACAACAATGTTTCAACCTATCGAGCAAGGTGCCTTGGGCAATACTGTTGCATCATACCTGGAGAGTGACTCAGTCATGGATAGAAAACTCCTCCTACTTGGTCTTGTGTCAAGTTTCTCTAGGAGCTTTAAGCAGCTAATGCCTATATTTTTATGGTTAGTTGGATCTTAGATTAATTCACATGCAGTTTCTTTATCCTATGGTGTCCCTTATTTCTAAAGCCACGTGACAATTCTATTTCTAGATTCTTAGTCTCATATCCCTTTGTGACATCAGTTTATATCCTAACCTTATCAGTATTAAGACTCCACTATATTGCTAAATTAGGTGGCTAATTCAACCTAACAATTTTTATCTTTAAATTCAACAAAGTCAATGCAAGGCAAGTGATATGAAGCATAGACATTGCTCAAGCCATAAAATCCTAAGGTACCCACATTGTCGAGCCCCTTAGAGAATTTAGCTCATGATTATGCACAAATAATTAGATTTCATCAAATCAATAACCATGATTACAAGACAAATGTTTAATAGAAAAAGTAATAGAAGAAAAATAAAAAAGTGCACAAACGCCCTAAAGAATGGAGTCTTGTAACAATCTCTCGCTCTTCCAATCTTTTCCTAGGACGATTCTCCTTTTTCAAGGATAAATCCCATCTCTCCACACGTTTTCACAGGGTAGAGATGACCTAAAGCGCTCAACCTCAAGGGAACTCTCGTTTTTTAAGCTTACTGATTGAGAGGATGAGATTTCAACCCAAGGACGACTGACTTTTTATGGATACAACGTGGATTATCGAGAGGAAAGGCTTCCCATCCTTTTATAGGCTCAATTTGATTGTAGAAGAGCCAAAATAGGTGCACCAGAGGTTTACCAAGTGATTCCTACATTGAAGAACAAGTATGGACCATGAAAATAGCAACTGCAGACGACTTGGCAAAAATTTCGGATTTTAGAGTTTTTATACGGGTGCATTAACACAGTTTCTTAAAAACAATATAAAAGTCCCTACAAAATTTTGCAAAATCAACCAAAATAAGTGAAAATCAACTTTTGAGATCAAAAGGACCATTGTACGATCATTTTATTCATTTAAGACCACTTACGGGGTAAACCCACATGACCATTTTTACTCAGTAAAACACACATGTCCGTTGTGAAGGGCTTATAGAATGTTTCTAAAAAAAAAATTGTGGACTTGTCCATTGTGGACCATTTATATGTTTCGATACATGCTACTTAAAAGGGTCATGTCAAGGTCAACTAATGTCTATTGTAGGCATGGGTGGGACTCCATTTATCTAATTTTGTGGCCGGTTGTGGATGCTAACGAACGATAGTTGGACTTGGTTCATTTAGTTGTTGTAGAAAGACATTGTACTGTTTGAGTTGAAAGGAATCACTTTCATGTTTGAATAACAAAAGTACTACATCATTTGAATAAGGGTGAATACTAAAATCAAACCAATTCAATAGAATGGAACCAAACTGAAAATTATGTTTTTACGGAAGTGTTGATTTAGTTCAAAACCTTAAGGAAACCAGATTTTTTGGTTCCATTCGATTTTGGATTTGAAAATTGAACCAAACTGCTTGTGTGTTTGTGTGACCGGAATCGAATATTTGTGGTTAGGTTTGGTCCAATTCGAACTAAACGGTTCAATTCCAAATCGAACTAAATTAGTTTTCAAAACATATGTGCTACTTTTTTTTTTCTATTGTTTGATTGGTTTAGTTTAGACTTTTCTTAACTTCTTTCCAAATGTTAATCATAGATTTCGTGTTTGACATTTGTATAGTAACTTTTAGAAGATGTTTAAAAATTACAACTTAGGAATTGTTCTTGTAGTACTTTAAAAATACCACAAGCTTTGAGTTTAAGAAGTTGACGAAGAAGATGTCAAAGGTGGATGTTAATTCTTAACAAGATATGAATAACATTCATTCAAAATATTGGTCTAAACATACATTTGAAACAGAGCCTAAATGTGATTTAGCATTGAACAACATGTCTGAATGTTTCAACTCCTTCCTTTTAGAGACTAGAGATAGACCTATCATTCAAATACATGAAATGTAATCTTGTAATGAATTTGTTATTTAACAATTATTTATTTAATTATTTTATATACGATATTAAATTATCCATTATAGTAAAAATCCAAGGTCATTAAATGTAAATTATCCATTAATAAAAATCCAAGGTCATTAAATGTAATCTTGAACAATATGTGGTTGACATATTAGTGAATCATGTAGTCTAAATAGTCTATAGTATATGATAAGGTAGATGTCTTATCCTTGTGATAGTGTGGATACAACTCACTTTGTAATTGTTACAAATGATTTGATCCAAATCATTCATTTGGAGACATGTGAGTGACTATATCCTATACAAAGAGTTTGTATAAGTTTGGACCACATAATATTTAACTAAAGATAGTATATTTCATAGGATGATCATATGCGACTCAATCTTAATCCTGGGTGAGTTATGACTCCCATCTGTTGCCTTTTTGGCCCTTGTTCTCAAGTTAATTAATTAATTCATCTTTTGATGAAATTAATTTACTAAAAATTATAGTGTTTTGAAGAATTCATCGTGTAGAACTTAGAATAATGATTCCGACGCAATTTGAATCACTCAAATTGAAGAAGATATAGTCGAAACAAGTTCAAAGGAAAAATACAAGAATGATGTGGTGAAACTGACGAATAGTGCATGAGGACATGGCAAAAATCTAGTGGTTGTTGAGTGGATTGATCCTCTCCAAATATGAGACTTGGTGGTTTATTGATTTAAATAAAAAGAAAAAAGAAAAGTCATAAAACATTTAATATTTTAGAAAAAATATCTTTTTGGTCTCTGAGTTTTCAAGAATGTGTGTATTTGGTTCCTAAGGTTAGACATATTTAAATAATAATATGTTTAATTAAAGTATGAGCTATGTGGATTAATAATTTATCACATTGGATTATTTTATTAGATTGGCCCTATTATATGATCTAATTAATTAAGACCCTAGATTCCTAATTGAGTATGAACTTAATGGGTAGAAGCATAAGCCCTTAATTAGGGTTTAATGGGAACCCTAATTGAACTAGTATATAAAGAGACCTTAGGGCTATGGTCCCCAATATACTAAAACAATATAAATACTCAATCTTTCTTGAATCCCATCTAGAGAGATCCCACTAAGGGCATTCGGAGTTTTGGTTGAGGAAGACCATAGTCATCCATCATCATCTTGAAGCTATCATCAATTTTGCAATAGAATCCGGTATGTTATTCTTGACAATTTGACATGATCCTAGGGTTTATCTATTCAATATAGATATAAAAAATTTATGCTAACAAGTGGTATCAAAGCATGAATTTCATGTTGGATTGTTAGTTTATGCATTTTCTATTGGCATTGCTGATTAAATTTTGGTTTCGGTAAAGAATTTAAAGAATTAAAAAAAAATGGTCGGCTTACTATATTAGCGTTGTAAACTCATCGACGATAGGATGGAAATCTCGGCGGTCATTTTTTTCTTTGGTAATATGTGTTCTTGCAACCCGTATTCTTGTCTGTGGTATTTGGCATATCCATTACCGATTATGACTGATGTGCTAGTGGTGGATTAAAGTGTTTTTTTTTTTTGTTGATTATTTTGATTGAACGTGGTTTCCTAAAGTTTTTTTTTTAAGAAAAAGAAAAAACCTTAGTTCTATTATTGTCAAAATTAAGGATGTTCAGTTCAACATTCTTGACAAAAGTCCACCAATGTGATTAAATCCACTGGAAAAAAAGTTAAAGACCGATCGAAGGAGTTAGGTCTTTAGTTGCTACAAGTTTTACCCATCAAGACTTTCGGTTAATGACTGACTGGAGTTGCCGTTGAGTGAAGATATCGATCAATTACCGATTAAAGTCTTGCCAGTTGTTCTTGGTTTTAATTATCAATTTTTTTTCTTTAATTCTTAATGAATGACTTTATGAGTTCAGTTTTAAATTTGATTAGTAATGGAAAAGTTAATGTTGTCGCTGTTTTTTTTTCTTTTTTTTTTTAACTGAAAAATTATGTTAATACTTAATTGATGAATATGAGTTTCAAAAAAAAATGATTGAATTTAGTGAATCTAAGTTTTATTGATTAATAACTTGGTGAAATTTTTGAAAAGGGTTCTTAGTTCTTGATTGATAAGTTTGTGAATTAAAATCTACAATTTGATTGTTTTTTGTGATATTCACTTGTTTATGTTACTTATTGATTAATAACTTGGTGAAATTCTTGAAAAGGGTTCTTAGTTCTTGATTGATAAGTTTGTGAATTAAAATCTATAATATTATTGTTTTTTGTGATATTCACATGTTTATGTTACTTTAATTGTATTATATGTATGCAATTATTAAGTGAATTTTGTAAAAGACTATTTGGTGTTCTTCCTCCTTTATTTTTTGTACAATAATATTATTATATTATTGTATCTTATATTTTAGATTGAATTGGTCAAAAATAATATGTTACCAAAGTAGCCTCTATTATCTAGATCGTTTTAATTATGAAATATAAGATGTGCATATTCATGAATTTATGCGGATAATTATCGGCCCAAAGGAAGATAATTATTTGGCCAAATTGTGGGTATGCATGTGGTAATGAGTATGTGGCAATTATAAGGATTGCTCATGTGAAAAGTAGTCGGTCCAAAGAAAGGCTATTTTTTTTTTTTTTTTACAGAGTTAATTGTCAGTACTTTGATTACTACGTTGAGAGTACCATTTACAATTGGTGTTTTTTGCCCAAAGGTTGGACATCAATGTTGTGCTAGGTATCTTGTTAAAGGGGCCCACCACATATGTGAAATTATTTTGTTATGTTTTAATTGTGAGCATATGTTTTGTTGTTTATTGTTTCAGTTGGTCTTACTCAAATATCTGGAAATCTAAGTTCAATCCCTAAGTTGAATGGATCGAACTTCAAGATTTGGAAAGAAAGCCTAGAGATACTTCTTGGGTGTATGGATTTGGACCTTGCATTAAGGACCGATAAACCTACTTCTACTGAGGAACAAGCCAAATACGGCTAATATAGAGAAGTGGGAACGGTCAAATCGCATGTGTCTGATGATCATTAGGCACTCCATTCCGGAGTCTTTTCGGGGCTCTATCACGGAAAGTGAAAATGCCAATAAGTTCCTTGCTCAAATTGAGAAATATTTTGCTAAAAATGAGAAAGGGGAAGCAAGTAGTCTTTTGACTTCTTTAACTTCTATGAGGTATAAGGGCAATGGAAACATAAGGGAGTACATTATGGAAATGTCCAATCTCGCAGGTAAATTAAAGGCACTTGATATCGAGATAAATGAAAATTTACTCGTGCATCTGGTACTTATCTCTCTTCCTGCACAATTCACTCAGTTTAAGATAAGCTATAATACTCAGAAGGATAAATGGAGTATTAATGAGCTTATCTCACAATGTGTGCAAGAAGAAGATAGGATTAAGAGAGAAAGGACAGAAAGTGCTCATTTGGCAATAGGCTCTCGTGATAAGAAGAAAAGGAGAATTGTGGATGCTGCAGAAGGGACATCTCAGCAGAATAAAAACAAGAAACAAGCTACTGAAAATCCTTGTTTTTTCTGCAAAAAGAAAGGTCACTTCAAGAAAGATTGTCCCAAGTACGCCAAGTGGCGTGTAAAGAAGGGTAAACTTCTTACTTTGGTTTGTTCTGAAGTTAATTTAGCTTCTGTACCTACAGATACTTGGTGGGTAGATTCTGGTGCTACTACTCACATAAGTATATCAATGCAGGGTTGCCTGTGGAGCCGGCCGCCAAGTGATGCTGAAAGATTCATCTATGTGGGTGATGGATCTTGCTTCATTTAACAAGATCCTGTTATCTAATTCATGTGTACAAAGCGTAAATTAAATGAGAATTCTGCTATGTTATGGCACAAGCGTTTAGGTCACATCTCTAAACAGAGAATTCAGAGACTTGTGTCAGATGGAATTCTTGATTCCCTTGATTTAAGTAACTTCAACGTTTGTGTGGAATGTATTAAGGGAAAACAGACAAACATAAGAAAATTAGGTGCCAACAGATGCTTAGACGTCTTAGAACTAATACATACAGACATTTGTGGTCCATTCCCTACGGCCTCTTGGAATGGACAACAATATTTTATTACGTTCATAGACGACTATTCAAGATATGGGTACCTATATTTAATTCATGAGAAGTCTCAATCCTTGGACGTTTTCAAGTCTTTCAAAGCTGAAGTTGAACTTCAACTTGGAAAGAAAATTAAGGCTGTCAAATCTGATCGTGGTGGTGAATATTACGGTAGATATGATGGATCAGGTGAACAACGTCTAGGGCCCTTTGCCAAATACCTAGAGAAATGTGGAATCGTCCTGCAATACACTATGCCGGGCAAACCCAGCATGAATGGTGTAGCGGAAAGGCGAAATAGAACACTTAAGGATATGGTAAGAAGTATGATTAGTCATTCTTCTCTACCAGAATCCCTTTGGGGTGAGGCACTAAAGACTGCAACATATATCCTTAATAGGGTACCTAGTAAAGCAATAGCCAAAACCCCTTATGAGTTGTGGACAGGAAAGAAGCCTAATATTAGGCATCTTCACATATGAGGTTGTCCAGCTGAAGGCTAGGCCTTATAGGCTTAATGAAAGAAAATTGGACTCAAGAACTATTAGCTACTATTTTGTTGGGTATTCTGAGCACTCTCGGGGTTTCAAGTTTTATGATCCCACTTCTAGATCATTGTTTGAGACAGGAAATGCTAGATTCCTTGAGGATGTTGAGTTTGGGGGGAAGATAACATAAGGAAAGTTGTCTTTGAAGAGGAATTGGTTTCTTTTCCTCATGTGATTATAAATGATGTTCAGGCTCCAATTCCTGACTTCATTATTGAACCAATTATAGAACAAGACAACATTGAAGTCCCCGTTGTTGAACCTGAAGTTCAAACTCAACAACCTCAAGAAGTGCCACTAAGAAGATCTACTAGAGAGAGAAGAAGTGCAATTCCAGATGATTATATTGTGTTTCTTCAAGAACATCAAGGATGATGTGGGCATAATGGAAGATGATCCAATCAACTTCCAACAAGCTTTACAAAGTTCTAACTCTCAAAAGTGGATAAGTGCTATGGAAGAGGAAATAAAATCCATGAAAGACAATGACATTTGGGAACTTGTCGAACTGCCATCAGGAGTGAAACCCATAGGTTGTAAATGGATATTTAAAACCAAAAGGGATTCACATGGCTATATCGAAAGATATAAGGCTCGTCTTGTTGCAAAGGGTTTTACTCAAAAGGAAAGGCATTATTACAAAGAGACTTTCTCTCCGGTTTCATCGAAAGACTCTTTTAGGGTAACATGGCACTGGTAGCTCACTTTGATTTAGAGCTACACCAGATGGATGTAAAAACTGCATTTCTCAATGGGAACATTGATGAGACGATTTATATGGTGCAACTAGAAAACTTCAAGAATTTATGCTAACATCTAAAATTTCAAATTGATTATTTGAGTCCTTAGAACTTCAAGAATAGGTTTGAAAGGTCCATCTACTAATAGAACTATCAAATGTGACTAGATGGATTATGTGGCCAGATGAGTTGGAAAGTATTTTTTTAAAATTTTTTTTCTCCTCTCTCTCCCTCTCATCTTCTCTTTCTTGTTATCCCCTCCCATCCTTTTATCTTTCCCTAAATAAAGATAAACACTATTTGAGCCGCTTTACAAATCACGATCACATTTGAATGATCTCTTTGGTTAACGAACATAGCTGATGAGAAAGAGATCCGCGATCACAGTGAAATTGCCACATTTGAAATAAAGAGAAAGATGTAATTTTTGTATCAGAAACCTTAAGGGAGAGTTCGCCAACAGGCTTCCTCCCATGGGGGCAAATGTAGTCGACCAGGCGTAAATCTTCATCTATTGTCCAGACACTTTTGCTGGTGTGGAATTTTTCATAAAATGACATGGAAAGAGAGGGAGGATGGCAAAGGAGGAGAGAGAACAAGAAAGAGGAGAGGAAGGAGAAAGAAAGAGAGAGAGAAGGGAGAGAAAACATGAAAGAGAAGATGTGAAAGGGAGAAAGGCCGAGAGAGAGAAAATCAGAAAAATTAAAAATGTTATTTTTCCGACTCATCTCAACACATCATCCATCAAAATAATTTTATATTTAAATTTAATGGTTCTATTAGTTAGAGGGACCTTTTAAACTTATTATTAAAAAGTTAAGGATTAAATGCACACATTCTAAAAAATATAGGACCAAAAGGATACTTTTCCCTTCCCCCCCCCTTTAATCGTTGGAGAGTTTTAATATATGACACATGGTAGTGCTATCTCCCTTTCCCACTTTTTGATCGACTGCACTCATTTTTTTATTTAGAAGTTAAATAGTCTTTTTTTGGAGCCCACCGAGATATGACACATGGCACCAATGATTCTATTTGAAGCCCAAAAATGGAAGAAAAACTTTGGAAAAAAATTGAAAAAAAGATACAGTAATATTTTTGGATCATTTTGGCACTATTGAATGAGAAATTTTGGACCAATCACAAACTACCACATCATTCATTAAATTAATGACGAAATTCTAAATCATCAAATTTGGGACCAACTAGGAGGTAACATGTGTCCCAAATTGAAGTTGAAGATAATTCCGATGATGTCACGTGGTTTTATCATGACCATTGAATCAGATGAGATTAATTTGACCCAATTTGATATTATTATTTGAGTTAAAGGTGCAATTGAACCCAAAAATATTCTTAATTTGACCTAAATGTCAAATAAGGCCAAAATCTAATTAGTTGGGCCCAGGGGCCAAGTCCATGGACCAAACAAGCCTAAGCCCATGAAGCCCACCCGAGAACTCTATAAATAGAGAGGCTTTCCTCATTTGTGGAGGTCAACAATTCTAAACTCCAGAGAGCTTAGAGAAATGTTTCACAATCAGAAGACTCCTTAACTCCTGAAGCTGACCATGCTTGAAGACTAAAGTCCTTTGGAGATACAAGCATTCTGAAGACCGAAGTCCTTTGACGATACAAGCATTCTGACCACACTTGAAGACTGAAGTCATTTGAAGATACAAGCATTCTTCCAAGACTCCAAGCTCAGGAACATCCGCACGCTCCGCTTCTATACATCAAGCGTACGCATTCACCCGAGAGAGAATCAAAGGATCAAGTACTAGAGATTGAACCACATCACATCACATCAACATCAACACTAACTCAAGTTCAACTCCACGAAACAAGTTTCTCTAGAAGCCTCGTGCGAACACTGATCCTCTAAGAAGATCGTTAAGCCCAAAGGCCGATCATCCAAGAAGATCAACAAGCCCAAAGGTCGATCATTCAAGAAGATCAACAAGCCCAAAGGCCGATCAACCAAGAAGATCAATAAGCCCAAAGGCCGATCGTCCAAGAAGATCATCAAGCCCAAAAGCCAATCATCCAAGAAGATAAACAAGTCCAAAGGCCGATCATTCAAGAAGATCGACCAATTTAAAGATTATAATTTATTGAGATTGTACTCACTTTTCACATAATTAATACAAATACAAAGTTCAAGTTCCACGAAATAAATTTATCTTAAAATCTCGTGCGAATAAATTGGCATGCCCAGTGGGACATCTCTACCTCTCATCTTCCTCTTGTCATCCAAACCAACAAATCTACATATGGAACGAAAGAAAGTTTTCATCCAAAGCTACCATCGTAAGAAACATTTACATAAGCTCTGTCATCACGGAGAAAATCTGGGAACAGTTAATGGAATCTCCTAAAGGCGAGATTGTCATCAGAGAAAATCCTTTGTTCAACAACTATGCTTCTACTACTGATCCATCAGATAAAGAATCACATTTTGATGTAGTGTCTATCATGGTGACTGACGTAACGGTTGAGTTAGCCATGGCAGAGATGGAGAGAAAGATGAATTTCCTAATGAAAGCTATAGAAGAATGAGATTATGAAATTACTGCTTTAAGAGATCAAATATAGGCTTGAGAAACTGCTGAATCGAGTCAATCTCCAGCTACAAAAGCCAATGACAAAGGAAAAATAATCTTGTAGGAAGACCAACTGAAACAATCTACCTCTATCGTCGTCCTGTCAGTTCAACAGCTGCAGGTTATGATTACGAAATCCACAAGGGCTCAGTATGGAGGACCATCGCAATCTTTCTTTATGCACTCCAAGTCGTACACTAAGAGAATCGACAACCTAAGAATACCAGCTAGGTATTAACCTCCAAAGTTCCAATAGTTCAATGGAAAGGGCAATCCGAAACAACATGTTGCTCACTTCATTGAAACCTACAAAAATGTAGGAACCAAAGGAGATCAGCTAGTAAAGCAATTCATCCATACCTTGAAAGGAAATGCTTTCGATTGGTATACTGATCTAGAGCCAGAAGTGATTGACAGGTGGGAACAATTGGAAAGAGAGTTCCTCAACTGCTTCTACAGCACAAGGTGCACCATTAGCATGATGGAGCTGACGAACACCAAACAGTGGAAGGGAGAGCTAGTCATCAACTACATCAACCAATGGAGAGTTTTGAGTTTAGATTGCAAAGTTAGAATCACTGAATTATCCGTAGTAGAGATGTACACCCAACGCATGCACTGGGAACTTCTCTACATTCTGCAAGGAATAAAGCCACGTACATTTGAGGAGTGGGCAACACGCGCTCATGATATGGAGTTGAGCATTGCCAATAGGGGAACTAAAGATTTCCTAGTCCCTAAAGAGAGAAAGGATAAAGAAGAAATCAAGGGCACTGAAGAGATCGTGAGTAGTGCCACATGAGAATCTATGGTCATTCATGTGACCCTGTTGAAATTTTCATCCAAAGGAAAACAAACAAAATTTGAAAAAAGGCACAACGAAGGCGAGAAGCGTCGTCCAACTCTTAAAGAAAGACAGGAGAAGGTTTATCCATTCCCTGACTCTGATGTAGCTGCTAGAGCAACTGCCAGAGAAGCAACTTATTCAGTTGCCAGAATGGAAGCGACCAGAACAAATAGGAAAAGTAGATGATCCTAAATACTGAAAGTACCATCGGGTCATTAGTTACCCAGTTGAAAGGTGTTTCGTGCTGAAGGAGCTGATTCTAAAGTTAGCTCGTGAAAAGAAGATTGAGCTAGATTTGAATGAAGTAGCTCAAACAAATCACACCACAATAGTGACGATGTCAAGTGTTCCAACATCGTCTGCGTCTTAGATAAAAAAGAAAGCATGATTCAGTTTCGAACCTTCGAGCCTATAGTTGTTCGATTCCAACAAGAGATTCAAATGACAAACTCCCAGAAGAAAGATGGGCTTGTTGAAGATAACGACAAAGGGTGGATCCTTGTGACTTATCGAAAGAGAAGACAACCAAATTCCACCCAAAAATAGTTATGCTCCTATCAAAGATATAAAAGAAGGAACAAGACTCATAAAAAGAAAGGCAAGAAAATGGCAAGGAAGCCTAAGCCTGCTAAAGAAGAAGACAAGGACTTCCCTCAACTTCGACGGTCGATAACTTTGGCAGAATTTATCCCAAGAAGCTTCCTCGATAATCATCAAGAGGAAGTATTAGAAGTTATTGCATGTCATGCTGTCAGCATAGTAGAAGCCGACAACAATCATATAACTACTAAAGAAGTTGACAACTCCAAAGAAATGGAGCAAAGAGTTTATGTCTTCAATCGTATCAAGCCTTCAACTACTCGATCTTCAGTCTTCCATGTTGGGATTGATGCCCTAAATCTCGTAGGGTCCTATAGTTTGTAAACATTGTATGAACAAACTCTTTATGTATTTAATAAAATATTTGATATTTTATTCATTGTCTATAAAATATATGATATTTTAGTTGCATTAACCATAAACCAATAAACTAACATCCAATGTTATCTTTGTAACTTAAACATGTATGTGGAAACATACGGGTGGATCACGTTTAAATGATAACCTAAATGATCTGTAGTAGATGGATAAAGCTGGGTATCTTATCCTGGTGACACTACGAGTATGGCCCGCTTTGTAGGTGTTACAATTGTTGTAAAGTGCTACAAATGATCTGATCCTGATCATTCATGTATTAGACATATGAATGGAAATATTTTATACAAAGAAGTTTGTATAAGATCAGACCACGAAATGTTTAGTCTCATTATATAACGCCGTTCATAATAGAGACTTACATTTCACCAAGATGACCATAGGTAACATGATCTGAATCCTGAGTGAGTTGTGAACTAACCTATGAGGGTAGTCTTTTTATTTATATGGGTGAGAGTGGCCAGATCGTTAACTCAACAAGTCTACCATTTTGGGGATTCGTCTGATTGGGGAGTTGGGAACACAACTACACAAGATGGAATTCACTTCTTCTCTAAGGCAGGGGTAAGTAGATAAATTGCTCCCTTAAGGACTGATTCCAAGTCTTGAATAATGTGGTGTCACACCCTCTCTTGGCTCGAGAGAGGTTTAGTCATAGTAGGACTATGATCTATTGTTCATTAGAGGGATCAGTGGTACTTAAGAAGTTAGATGTAACTATAGGGGAAAAAGGGTAATTTGGCCCAGTTGTACTTACGAACAATTTATGAAGGGTCATCGTACTGTTGATTGGTTATATCCAATGAACATAGAAATATATTTGTAGTGTGAAGAGTGCAGCTGTCGGTCTTTATTGGAGTGCCAGACAGTTAACAGATGATGAATGATGTAATTAAAGAGTTTAATTAATTATTCATGTACCGTTGGAGCTTCAAGCTACAGGTCCATGAGGTCCCTTTGGTAGCTCAATAGGATTTAGTTGAGAATCAATTTTTGGATTAATTTGAATTGTTCAAATTAATAGAGGGATTTAATTATATATGATACAATTAAGTTGTTTTAATTATATGTGATATGATTGTCATAATGTGTTAATACATTATAGCTTAATGGGAGGAAATAAATATTTGAATGAGAGTTAAATTCATTTTCTATGAATGAGATTCATAGTTGTTAAATTTAATATAAATGAGATTTATATTAAATGTCATATAATAGAGAAAAGAAACTGTAGTTTATATTGTATGTGATACAATATTAAAACTATAGGTTATATGTTATATTTGATATAACATATAATTTAATATAAATATGATATGATAAGTTAGTTATCATATTTATTTATATTATATTATTATTATTATTTGAATAACATGGAAGGGAGTTACAACTCCCTTCCCTATCTTTTCTCTCCACCTACTTTAGTGGGGTGGTTATGTTTTTATGGCACGTAGAATAAAAGAAAAATAGTTCTCTTCTTCTTCTACGAATGTCATTGTTGAATGATTGATTGAGAGAAAACAGAAGTGTTCTGTCTTTTGAGTTTAGTGTGAGAAAGCTCTCAATCTTCTTCTTCCTCCACCTTAGAGTTTCCCTTCTAACCAAAATAGTCGGAGTCCACCATTCCTGGGTTCTCACCCTGAGAATACCAAGGTTTCTATTGTGGTAGTGTCCAGATTTTTGGTTCGAGGTTATTTTGAAAAAGGTTTTCAAGAAGTTGGTGATTCCATTCGAGGGAGGTTCGTGAAGAAAAAGGTCTTCAAAGGTGAATTTCTTGAAACCCTTTTTCTTGTATAACATGCTATAATTTAGTATTAAATGTATAACTATTTGTATGTTTACTATAAACTTTGTGTTCAATAATTAATGGAATTTGGTCGATCCGCTTCTGCTCAAGGTTTTCATCATACGAGTTCCTTCAATTGGTATCAGAGTAAGGTTGTAGGTTTTTTATTCCAAATTCCATTCTTGTATTGAATTTTTTTTACAGTAAAGGTGGGCTTTATAATATGCATTCTATTTATGTAATGAATGGTTGTGGATGTTTTGTTGATGGATGTTTACGGGATAAAACTCTCTGTTTAAGGCTTTCTATTTTTTTTTTTTTTACAAATTTCGATTTGTAAGGGCCTTTACGTTTTTGCGCATTATTATTGCAATCGAGTTTGCAATTTATAAAGTTTGAGTCGCTCGTGAGGCTTCAAAGAAGGGTTGCAGTTCGTAGTTTCAATGGAGAAGATGAAATAGAGATTCCAAATCATGTAGTTAAAGCTAAACGATCGGGTAGCTTTTGCTATGTGATCGTGTAGAATTTGCTATATGATCGTGTAACATTTGCTAAACGATCACATAGCTAATGCTATGCAATCGTGTAGAGTTTGCTACACGATCGTGTGGCGTTTGCTACAAGATCGCATAGGCGCTCGCTTACTGAACGATCATGCAGTATATTGATACTCGACGCATACTTGATTTCTACATGATCACATAGACTATCATGCTCATCGCATAGTCATTAGCTACACGATCACATAATCTTTTATACTCGACGCATAGCTGCTTGAGACATGGTGCATTTGCTACATGATCAGCTGTAAGGAGTTTTTTTAAAGAGTGGTTCGATTCGGGCGATTCAAGACCTGGTTCAGTTGTTCCAAACTGGTTGACTCAAATTTTGTAATAGTTAGCCTTTTGTTTTTTTTAGAGAGGTTCTATCCCGGTCCATCAACTTTTAGAATAAATATACATATGATGTATGTTTTATATTATATGTCATAATGTATATCATATAGTTTTAAAATTCACCATAGGTTATGCATTTATTTTCATGCATCATTTTATATTATAAGTGTTATAATATATGAATATGCATGATTTAAATTACACAAAGCATGCTCATGTATCATATAGTATAAGTGTTATAGCATATGTATGCATACATTATAGCATATTCATGCATCATTTATATTATAAGTGTTATAATATATGGTTGAATAGTTGTATGGAATGTATGTTATAAAATGACTTATTACTTAGCTATATAAATGTTATATATTAGTAATGAGTGAACATTGCATGAAGCATGACATTACCTTAGGTTAATTTATAAATGTTATAATTAACTAAAGTATGTCTAGCATGCAATGGTTGATTTTTAATTGTTTAATTTAATTATAATTGTTATAATTAAATGAAATTAAAATCAAAATCAATAACAAAGAGCTGCATGCAAACCTTAGGCTATAATCATTTTTTTAAATTTGTTTTAAAATATGATTGAGATAGACCTAAAATCACATTTCTAATGAGATTAGAAATCTAAGTTTAATCTTTTAATCGGTTTATAGGATTAAATTGATTCTCAATAAAAGATTAAATATGTAACAAATTTATCTATAAGGGACCTTTTGTCTAAGGCGGGTTCTGGATAGGTTGGGGTACTTAAGTCGATGGAAACATCGCACCTTACCTGGGAACCTACCTAAAAAGGTGAATTAGATAGATTTGTTACATGCATGCAAATTTAATTAAAGTCTATTAAAGAATTTAATGAGACTTAAATCAAAACTGTTTAATCATCAAAGACAAGAGTTGTTTTTTAGCAAATTAAAACATTTAGATAAAATTAGTTGCCAAATTTTCCTAAGTTAATTAACCCTAGGTAGAACACTCAATGGGAGAAAAATGAGGTATATGATACTTCAATTTTTGCCTCTACACGTTTATCCCTAAAAGTTTACACCGTGAGATCTACTTTCAGCCTCGAGACACCATGGGTGTCCCCCTACAGGTGGCATTGGGTAGGTCAATACCAAGGTAAATGGAGTTATAGTAAGTGGGAGCGGGACGTGTGACAACACATCCCTCAATCTCTCCCATTATGTTGAATAAAGTTTCATGCATTTCCTTGAGGCCTCGTGGGTGTCCCCCTTAAAGGATGGCTATATTGCATGATGCTTTATTTGATCTCCAGAAATGGATAAGGTTGCTTTAGTCTCATATTCCAATCGGCTTTTCCCTACGGTTGGCTCATTGGGGCGAGACTCTAGAACCTAAAATGAGGGGTTACACTGGCGGGACTCTAGAACCTAAAATGAGGGGTTACACTTACACAGAATTGTTAAGGATGTTAACAAATACTAGACTGAATAATGGTGACTATTAGTTACAGTGACAAAGAGTTGTTTCTGTCTAATGGTTGAGAATGTCTCATTTTAGTAAAGGGGCACTTGATCATCCTATGGTGACTTTTGTCCTACCTCACTGATGCATCATTTCAAAATAGATGTCACTTAGGGTACACTAGACTATTTTGCTAAAAATTGATTGGTTTTCTAAAAGTGGTTTAATGCAAGTAGACTAAAATAAGTTTGTTCTTTTTCAACAAATTTAAAATGGCTACCGCTACTCTTAGTTTACTAGTCGCCGATAAATTAACGGGAGAAAACTACGCTAGCTGGAAAAACACAATCAATACTATTTTAATCATCGATGACCTTTGGTTTGTTCTGATGGAGGAATGTCCTCCCATTCCATCTCATAATGCTCCTCGAAATGTTCGGGAAGTATATGAGCGCTGAATAAGGGCAAATGAAAAGGCCCGAGCGTATATCTTGGAAAGCCTTAATGAAGTCTTGGCCAAGAAGCATGAGCCTATGCTCACAGCCTGTGAGATCATGGAGTCCCTGAGAGGAATGTTCGGACAACCGTCTGCATAGCTCAGGCATGACACTCTGAAGTACATCTTCAATGCCCATATGCAAGAGGGGGCATCTGTTTGAGAACACATTCACAACATGATGTCCACTTCAACGTTACGGAGATGAATGGGTCAAACATTAATGAGGTCAGCCAGGTTAGCATTATACTAGAATCTTTACCTGAAAGTTCCCTGCACTTCCGTAGGAATACTGTTATGAACATGATTGACTACAACTAAACTACCTTGCTCAATGAGCTATAGACCTTCCAATCCTTGTTGAAAAGCAAGGAGAAGAAGGGTAAAGTAAATGTTGCTTCATCTTCCAAAAAGTTTCACAAAGGTTCAACCTCTGAAACTAAGTCTGTACCTTCTTCCTCCGATACCAAAAAGTGGAAGAAGAAGAAGGGTGGAAAGGGGAAGGCCGCTAACCCAATAGTTATTGCACCAAGGGGTAAACAAAGGAAAATGTTTCCATTGCGACCAAGATGGGCACTGAAAGAGGAGATACCCCAGATATTTGGCAGAAAAGAAGAATGCCAAACAAGGTAAATATAATTTATTTGTGTTGGAAACTTGTTTAGTGGAGAATGATGATTCTGCTTGGATTGTTGACTTTGGGGCCACTAACCATGTTTATTCTTCATTTCAGGGAATTAGTTCCTGGCGGCAACTGGATGATGGTGAGATGAAGATGCGAATTGGAACTGGGCACGTCATCTCAGCTGTGGCAGTGGGAGGCCTCTGATTGACTTTACAGAACAAGTTTCTAGTTTTGAATGATGTATTTGTAGTTTTTGATTTAAAAAGGAGCTTAGTTTCTATAAAATGCTTGTTAGAACAATGTTATCATATAAACTTTTCTTTTAATAAAGTGTTTATTACAAAAAATGATGTTGATATATGTTCTGTAAAACTGGAAAATAATTTGTATGTGCAAAGGCCGTTAGCAACAAATGCCCTCCATAACATAGAGATGTTTAAATAACTCAACATAAAAGATCTAGAATTTCTCCTAAGGAAATTGCCCAACTTTGGCACCTAAAGCTAGGACACATCAATCTCAATAAGATTGAGAAGTTGGTGAAGAATGGACTTCTAAGCGAGTTAGAAGAAAATTCTTTACCTGTGTGTGAGTCATACCTTGAAGGCAAGATGACTAAAAGACCTTTTACTAGAAAAGGTCATAGGGCCAAAGAACCTCTAGAGCTAGTACATTCAGATCTCTGTGGTCCAATGAATGTAAAAGCTAGGGGAGGTTATGAATATTTCATCACTTTTACTGATGATTATTCAACATATGGGTATGTTTATTTAATGCAACATAAGTCTGAATCTTTTGAAAAGTTTAAAGAATTCAAGGCTGAAGTTGAAAATGCATTAAATAGAACGATTAGAATATTTGGATCTGATCGAGGTGGAGAGTTTTTGGATTTAACATTCCAGAACTATATGATAGAACATGGAATAGTATTCTAACTCTCAGTACCTGGTACACCTCAGCAAAACAGTGTATCAGAAAGGAGAAGTCGATCCCTGTTGGACATGGTTTGGTCTATGATGAGTTACACTTCCTTACCTGACTCGTTTTGGGGTTATAGAATGGAGACTGCAGTGTATATCCTGAACTGCGTACCCATTAAAAGTGTTGCCAGAACACCTTTGGAGTTATGGAATGGTCATAAAGCTAGTTTACATCATTTCAAAATATGGGGTTGCTCAACACATGTGCTTGAGGCTAATCCTAAGAAATTGGAACCACTTTCAAGATTGTGCCTATTTGTAGGCTACCCCAAGGGAACGAGAGGTGGTTATTTCTTTGATCGTAAAGAAAACAAAGTATTTGTATCGACAAATGCTACTTTTCTTGAGGAAGACCACATAAGAGAGCACAAACCCAGAAGTAAGATTGTGTTGAATGAGATTTCCAAAGAAATTACTGAATCTTCAACAAAAGTTGTTGAAAAACCTAGTGCCTCAACAAAAGTTGTTGAAGTAGGTTCATCTAGTAGGTCAAATCAACCTCAAGTGTTGAGGGAACCTCGACGTAATGGGAGGGTTGTGAACCCACCTATTCGCTATATAGGTTTAACTAAAATCCTAGCTATGGTAGCTAATGACGAAGTTGAGCATCCATTGTCTTACAAAAAGGCAATGGAGGATATTAACAGAGATGAATGGATCAAAGCTATGGATCTCAAAATGGAGCTAGGTACTTTAATTCCGTATGGGATCTTGTAGATCAACCTGATGGGTTTAAACCTATAGGTTGTAAATGAATCTACAAGAGGAAACGGGGTGCTGATGGGAAGGTGCAAACCTTCAAGGCTAGATTTGTGGCAAAGGGTTATACCCAGGTAGAGGGAGTCGACTATGAGGAGACTTTCTCGCCTGTTGCCATGCTAAAGTCTATCCAGATCCTCCTATCCATTGCCTCATATTATGAGATTTGGCAAATGAATGTCAATACTGCTTTTCTGAATGACAATCTTTAGGAGACCATTTACATGGTGCAGCCTGAGGGATTCATAACCCAAGGTCAAAAGCAAAAGGTTTGCAAGCTTAATCGATCTATTTATGGACTGAAACAAGCATCTCGATGTTGGAACATAAGATTTGATACTGCAATCAAATCTTATTGCTTTGATCAAAATGTTGATGAGCCTTGTGTATACAAGAAGATTATTAACAGTTCAATAGTTTTTCTAGTGTTGTATGTAGATGATATCCTACTCATTGGGAATGATGTAGGTTTACTGGCTATAGTTAAGAATTGGCTAGCGACCCAATTCCAAATGAAATATTTGGGAGAGGCCCAGTTTGTTCTAGGTATTTAGATATTTCGAGATTGAAAGAACAAAATGCTAGCATTGTCTCAGGCATCGTATATTAACAAGATGCTTGTCAAATATTCGATGCAGAACTCCAAAAGGGGCTTATTGCCTTTCAGGCACGGAGTTACATTGTTTAAGGAATAGTGTCCTAAGACACCTCAAAAGGTTAAGGTGATGAGACAAATCCCCAATGTATCTACTGTGGGCAGCTTGATGTATGTGATGTTATGTACTAGACCTGACATCTGCCATGCAGTGAGGATAGTCAGTAGATATCAATCTAATCCAGGATTAGATCACTGGACAACCATTAAAAACATCTTCAAGCTACGGAGAACGAGGGATTACATGCTTATGTATGGTTTTAAGGATTTGATCCTTATGGGATACACGGACTCTGATTTTCAGATTGGTAAGGATTTTGAGAAATCCACATTAGGATCAGTGTTCACTCTTAATGGAGGAGTAGTAGTATGACGAACCACCAAGCAAGATTGCATCGCAGACTTCACCATGGAGGCTGAGTATGTAGTGGCTTGTGAAGCTGCTAAGGAAGTCGTTTGGCTCAAGAAATTCTTGACTGATCTGGAAGTTGTTCCAGACATGTCAAAGCCCATCACACTTTATTGTAATAATAGTGGTGCTTTGGCTAATTCTCGAGAGCCCAGGAGTCATAAGCGTGGCAAGCATATAGAGCGAAAATATCATCTCATCCAAAAGATTGTGCATCGAGGGGACGTGATTGTCACGCAGATAGCTTCGGAGCACAACGTTGCTGATCCGTTTGCAAAGGCCCTCACGGCTACAATGTTTAAAGGTCACCTACAGAGTATGGGTTTATAGAACAAGCCACGTATGGACTAGGGCTAGTGGGAGGTATTGTACTGGGCGTGTTATGCCCTAGTTTATTATTTGTGTACTTTGTATTTTGATTATATTGTACACCTCACTAGCTTTAGGTCAAGTGGGAGATTGTTGGGGTTGATGCCCTAAATCTCGTAGGGTCCTATAGTTTGTAAACATTGTATGAACAAACTCTTTATGTATTTAATAAAATATTTGATATTTTATTCATTGTTTATAAAATATATGATACTTTAGTTGCATTAATCACAAACCAATAAACTAACATCCAAGGTTATCTTCGTAACTTAAACATGTATGTGGAGATATAAGAGTGGATCATGTTTATGTAATAACCTAAATGGTCTGTAATAGATGGATAAGGCTGCGTACCTTATCCTAGTGACACTACGAGTATGGCTCACTTTGTAGGTGTTATAATTGTTGTAAAGTGCTACAAATGATCTGATCCTGATTATTCATGTATTAGACATGCGAGCAGGGATATTCTATACAAAGGAGTTTGTATAATACCAGACCATGAAATGTTTAGTCTCATTATATAATGTCGTTCTTAATAGAGACTTACATTTCACCAAGATGACCATTAACATGACCTGAATCCTGAGTGAGTTGTGAATTCCTGCCTATGAAGGCGGTCATTTGATTTGTGTAAACCCCAAATTCTACATTTTCTATATAAATGTGTTTAGCTATGAGAATCTTATGTTAATTAAATGATAAGTGAGATTATGGTTTAATACAGGAATTACGAAGAAAAGAAGAGAGAGGAAAAAAAAGACTAAAAGATTAATTAATTAATTCTGGCCAAAATGTACTTAATCATTACTGGGTGAGGTGGCGGTTTGATATTCATACATGGGAGGCAGCCGAAAGTATAAAAAGAAAGATGAACTTCAGAAGTTCGATTTTGACAATTGACTCTAGCGAATTAAGTAAGATTAGTGCCATTTGAAAGTTGGGAGAGTCTAGTTTTTGTGGATGGTTGCTAGAGAAAGATCTCATAGGAAAAAGATCGAAAAGTGAAGAAATTTGTAGAAAGGCTAGGTTCTCGGATTAATTAGAGCTAGTGGTAAATATTGGAAGCTCTAGGCCAAATCACAAGAAATTTAGAGCTGAAATTTTAAGATAAGAAAGTTAATCAATTCTAAACAAATTTGTATAAGAAAGTTTCTTGAAAAGAGTTTTGGATTTTGAGTTATAAATTTTTTAATTTGAAATAGGAATTCGGTGCGTAAACAGGCAGTTACTTGGGAAGATCAAGCTAGTAGCTCACTGAGGGAGCGAGAGCGAGACAAGGATTGTGGAAATCTCGCTCAGGATGATAATCTTGCTAGTTTTGTGCTGAATCTTGCTCATGAGAAGAATCTCGCTGAATTTTTGGACTGAATCTCGTTGGTGTTAATGTAAGTCTCGCTAGTGTGATGCTTGATCTCGCTCGTGAGGAAGGTCTCGCTCATAATGTCAATGTCATTAGTATTGATGATCTTGTTGATAAAGGTTTCACTAGTAAACAAACTATTTGAAGCATCTTGATAAGAATTCTAAGGAATTTTACAAGGAATTATGTCGTTTCAAGCCAAGAGGAGCTAGAAGAAGCTTACAAACCATTAAGAGCCCCGACGAGTAGTGAGTGACTAAAATAACCTCAATGTAAGGTCTCGCTCATGATGTTTTCAATGTTTATGCATAAAAGACCATGTGATCTCAATAATGTTTGATGATAAGATTATATGTTTTCGAGCAACCAACTTTTTATGAATTGCATAACATTTCTTCTCCAGCCTGTATATGTTTTATTGCATGCCAAGGTTATATGTTAATTCATTACAAAAGCTAAGTTACTATGATGAAGCATGCATTTTTTGAATAAAGGTTATGATTGAATGATCCCTAATGTAAATGTTTTACTTTTAAAGCTTGATTTGATTCTAGAGAAGAGCCCGGTACTGAAGGACTTGGAGAAGGCACCTGGGTAATAGTATCTAAGGTGTTGACGATACTTAGTAAACTCCATGTGCACATAAGTAGTTCTGAATGAGAGGCCAAAGTATGGGACTCCTAGGCCATATACCAGCAAAGAGAGGCTGAAGTATGGGTCTCTTGGCCGGATATAGACGTTGGGAGCTAGAGCGATGTATGCTCGTTCTTAACTAAGGTTTACTGATGTTTCATGATGTTTATTGATGTTTAATGAGGTTTCTTCTCAGAAGCTTGAGGTTAAGACCATGTTTATGTTTTAAAGGAAGTTTCTTAAAATGTTTCCCAGTATGTTTACATGTTTTATAATAATGTGAAGCATGGCATAATATGATTTCTATAGTCACTCACTAGGCAACTAGCTCATAGTTTCCTATGTTTTACTTTTCCAGGTAGCGGTCAGATTCCTCAAGGTTGATCCTGCTGCTGCTTGCCACTAAAAGGCTCGACTAGTTTAAAGAATTTAGGTTAATGTTCTATATCAATGTACACATGTTTTAAGGGGAATCAGGGTTTGTTAGTAAAGTTTGGGCCCAACTGTAAATATTTTGTCTGTATATATTGTGCCATGGTTGTTAAGCATGTGATCATATAAGATTATGTAGAGCTTTCTAGATGTGAGTTAATTGCATAAGTTAATAATGTTTATCAGGTTGGCACTTCAGGAGTGAAGGAAAAAGGTAAAGGTGGTAAGTGCTGGCGATAGGGCTAGTAACTGTTGCCGTCACATCTTCTTTCAGGTTAAGAGGGTAATCTGGGAGGGGGTGTGATAATTTGTATGGGTGAGAGTGGCCAGATTGTCAACTCAACAAGCCTACAATTTTGGGGATTCATCTGATTGGGGAGCTGGGAACACAACTACACAAGATGTAATTCACTCCTTCCCTGAGGCAGGGGTAAGTAGATAAATTGCTCCCTTAAGGGCTGATTCTGAGTTTTGAACAATGTGGCGCCACATCCTATCCTAGCCCGAGAGGGGTTTAGTCATAGTAGGACTATGATCTATTATTCATTAGAGGGATCAATGGTACTTAAGAAATTAGATGTAATTACAGGGGAAAAACATTAATTTGGCCTAGCTGTACTTACGAGCAATTTGTAAAGGGTCATCATATTGTTGATTGGTTATATCCAATGGACACAGACATATATCTGTAGTGCAAAGAGTGCAACTGTCGGTCTTTAGTTAAGTGCCCGAGAGTTAAAAAATGGTGAATAATGTAATTAAAGAGTTTAATTAATTATTCATGTACCGTTGGAGCTTCAAGCTACAGGTCCATGAGATACCCCATGTAGCTCAATAGGATTTAGTTGAGAATCAATTTTTGGATTAATTTAAATTGTTCAAATTAATAGAGTGATTTAATTATATATGATATAATTCATAGTTGTTAAATTTAATATAAATGAGATTTATATGAAATGCCATATAATAGAGAAAAGAAACTATAGTTTATATTGTATGTGATACAATATTAAAACTATAGGTTATATGTTATGTTTGATATAACATATAATTTAATATGAATATAATATGATAAGTTAGTTATCATATTTATTTATATTATATTATTATTATTATTTGAATAATATGGAAGGGAGTTACAACTCCCTTCCCTATCTTTTCTCTCCACCTACTTTAGTGGGGTGATTATGTTTTTATGGCACGTAGAATAAAAGAAAAATAGTTCTCTTCTTCTTCTACGAATGTCATTGTTGAATGAATGATTGAGAGAAAACAGAAGTGTTCTGTCTTTTGAGTTTAGTGTGAGAAAGTTCTCAATCTTCTTCTTCCTCCACCTTAGAGTTTCCCTCCTAACCAAAATAGTCGGAGTCCACCATTCCTGGGTTCTCACCCTGAGAATACCAAGGTTTCTATTGTGGTAGTGTCCGGATTTTTGGTTCGAGGTTATTTTGAAAAAGGTTTTCAAGAAGTTGGTGATTCCATTCGAGGGAGGTTCGTGAAGAAAAAGGTCTTCAAAGGTGAATTTCTTGAAACCCTTTTTCTTGTATAGCATGCTATAATTTAGTATTAAATGTATAACTATTTGTATGTTTACTATAAACTTTGTATTCAATAAGTAATGGAATTTGGTCGATTTGCTTCCGCTCAAGGTTCTTCTCATACGAGTTCCTTCATTCCAAAGACTGAGTATGGCCATGATAGAAGAAGAAAACCAATGTCCAACATCTACTTCCACTCGAACGTTAGCCTTCAAAAGGCTAAGTATCTCTACATCAAGGAAAGATAGACCTTCAACATCTGATCTTGTTCGTCTCAAGAAAACAAGCAATCAATATAAAAGAAGGATGAGAATCTTGAGGGCAACATCATTTCATGGAGAAAACAATGATGAGAAGATTCATAGTCGTGTTCTTTCACGCATGAAGATGAAGTTTTTTGTTGATATAAATACAGAAGGTTCCTTGATGGTGAAGTCAAAGCTCATCGTATTGATGAATCCTACAAATGAAGAGGATGATCAAAGCCATGATGAAATAAGAGCTTCTGAAATTTAAATGTAGAAGCTCCTTATCACAAGAGCCCAAACTGCATGGTGCTCCTGGGTCGCATGAGCTTGAAAGGTGAACAGCAAAAAAAGAAAAAAAAAAATTAAACTATGTTATGACTTGATCCCTGTCATTGTAAAGGGTATGTAGGCAGCTTGAAAGAAACTTTAAGTTCAATCCAGCCAAAAAAAAAAAAAAAACATTGAACTAGGTTCTGACTTGATCCCTTTCTTCAAGGGTATGTAGGCAACTTAAAGAAATTTAAGTTTGCTCCATAAAAAAAAAGGTACCACAATCACCCTACGTATGACGCTACACGACAGATTGAAGATGTTCATACCTATTGAGGGCAACACAACAAATTGAAGATGTTCATCCCTTTAAGGAGCTAACACAGTAAATTAAAAGCACACACTTGGAATGGCGCTTCGCTTCCTCTTCGAAGTCAAGTTCGGAGGCTTCACCACTTCCTCTTTGAAGTCAAATTTGGATGTTTCTTTTCTTCCTCTTTGAATTCAAGTTTGGTCTTGCTTGCCCTAAAAAATATTATTCCATATAACTTCGCTTCTTTTCTAAAAGTTGTTGTAGTTCTACCTTCTTTACAAAGATGTTGGCACTACTGTTTCTTCATCTCCAAGTTCGAGGATCAGACTACTGCTTTGATGGTTGCACCACTGTTTCTCCATCTCCAAATTTGATGGTTGCACTACTGCTTTCCCATCTCCAAGTTTGAGGATTGCACTACTGCTTCTACAACTCTAACTTCGATGCATTGATGCCTCTCTATCTTCAAATTTGATGGTTGCACTGTTGCTTCTCCATCTCCAAGTTCAAGGGTTGGATTGTATTCCTCCATCTTCAAGTTCAGAGGCTTCGTCGATGTTCCTCCATCTTCAATTTTAGAAGCTTCGTTGATTTCCCCCCATCTTCAAGTTCAGAGGCTCTATTGATGCTTCTCCATTTTCAAGTTCAGAGGTTTCATCGATGCTTCATCTTCATGCTCAAGTTTGGAGGCTTTGCAATGACATCTTCATGCTCAAAGTCACAAAGTCAAGCCTACTGCCAAAGATTCATTAGTGCTTCATCAAACTCAAATGCGGAGCATTCACCGATGCTTCAACGAACTTAATTGCAAAGGATTCGCCGATACTTCAAGCTCAAGTGTAGAGGATTCGTCGATGATTCGTCAAGCTCAAATAGAAGAATTCGCCGATATTTCAAACTTAAATGCGAAGGATTCACCGATACTTCAAGTTCAAGTGTAGAAGATTGTTCGATGCTTTGTCAAGCTTAGATGCCGATGATTTATCAATGCTTCATTGAACTCAAATGTAGAGCATTCGCTGATGTTTTGTCAAACTCAAATGTGGAGAATTTTCTGATGCTTTATCAAACTCAAACGTGAAGATCTCGTTGATGCTTCTCCATCTTCAAGTTTAAGATCGGCGTATATGGCCTGTTTCCATCTTCAAGTTAAAGATTGGCGTGCATGGCTCCACTTCTATCTTTAAGTTCAAGATCGGTGTGTATGGCTTTGCTTCCATCTTCAAGTTCAAGGTCAATGTGTCTGGCTCTGCTCCATCTTCAAGTTCATGGTAGGTGTGCATGGCTCGGCTCCATCTTCAATGTCTCTGTCTACGAAGTCATAATGCAGCTTCGCTTCATCTTCAAACTGATCCGGCTTCGCTTCATCTCCAAAGTCTAGCGTGGTCGCTTCATCTCCAAAGTTTGGCGGGGCTCGCTTCATCTCCCAAGGCTGGCATGGCTCGCTTAATCTCCCAAGTCTAGCGTGGCTCCGCTTCATCTTAATAATTCATATCGGTGCAGCTTTGCTCATTCTCCGAAAGGTCGGTACAACTTCACCCCCCACTCCAAAATTTTGGTGTAGCTTTGCTTTCTCTCCAAAAATGTTGGTGTGGTTCCACCTCATATGCAAGATCAAGTTTGGTCTGCCTAGCTCCACTTATATGCGAGGATAACTCTGGCCCGTTCGACTCTGCCTCATATGCGAGATTGACTCCGGTCAACTTGACTCCACTCAAAAGCTTAATGACATATTCTTCCCATCTTCAAAGCTTGATGGCATATTCGCTTCATCTCCAAAGTCGTGGCATGGCTTCGCTTCATCTCCAAACTAATGGGGTGGCTTCACTTCATCTCCAAAGGCTGGCGTGGTTTGCTTCATCTCCAAAGGCTAGCATGGCTCGCTTCATTTCTAAGGTCTGGTGTGGCTCGCTTCATCTCCAAAGTCTGGTGGGCCTCAATTCATCTCAAAGGCTGGCACGGCTTGCTTAATCTCCCAAGTCTAGCATGGCTTGCTTCTGAAGGAACTCTCATATCAGAGTACCTATGAGCAGAAGCGGATCTTTCCAATTCATTGTGACAAAATTTCCACATATACATTCACACATACAGATATGCATTGATAACGCTAAATTACTGGCATGCTTAAAGGATAAATAAACAAGAGATCAAGAGAGCATACCAGTTGAAGACTTTTTTCACTTAAAATCTCGTTCTCTCCACGAACAACCTCTTGTTCTCGCTAAACCAACAAGTAATCTTCCAGCAATACCCCAATCATCTACACAAATAGCTTCACTCCAACAATAGGAAACGGGGACGACACCACCACTCGGAGCCCTTAGTAGTCTCGGAGTGAGAATTCAAAGGGTGGTCTTTGATGGAATTGGTAAAGGTGAGGAGGAAAAGCTATCGTGTACCTAGATCAAACAAATGGGAGAATGGAAAGACTATCGTATAGTTAGGTGCTTGATCGTTTAGTGTGCAGTACATGATCTCGTAGTAAAACTAAGCGATCATCTATACAATCGTTTAGTTATGCTCAGATGCTAAACGATCATCTATGAAATGGTACGCGATTGTTTAGGAAAATGCGAGCGAGGGTATGCAATCGTTTAGTAAGCTAGCGTTATCATATAAATACTACAAACACTAAGCGATGGAATACTTATCACACTGTGAGCAATTATGTGTGTGGCTTGCAAAATGAAAACCATTTTCATTTTATTCTTCAGTTACTAAAACTGAATTGAACTACCCACTAACGCATGAATTCGGAGAAAACGGTTGGCAATTATCTCATAACCATCCAATTAATAAATTAATAAATATAATCATATTATATTCATAACCTATAGTTTGATATCATATATTAGCCATAGTGTTATCTCCTCTACTTGATATAAATCATATTTATATCCAATTTCCTCCAAATTAATGTATCTCATACATTTAGTCAATCATATCATATATAATTGACCAGTTCAATTATATCATATATAATCGAATTCCCTCTTGTCAATTTGAACGTTTCAAACTGATCCAAAAACTAATTCTCAACTTGTATCCAAGCTACCAAGGGGACCTTATGGACCTATGGCTTGAAGCTCCAACGGTACATGAATAATTGACTAAACTCTTTAGCCACAAGATCCAACTGCAGACATTCCACTAAAGACCGACATCTGAACTCTTCTTACCACAGATATATTTCTATGTCCATCGGAAATAACCAATCATGAGTACAATAACCCTTCACAGACGCTCGTAAGTATAGCTGGACTAATTCACCATTTTGCCCCTGTAGTTACTTCTCACTCCTTAAGTACCACTGATCTCTCTAATGAACAATACAACATAGTCCTACTACGTGTGAACACCTCTCGGACCATGAAAAGATGTGTGGCGTCACATCGATCTACTTACCCCTACTTCAAGGAAGAAGTGAACTCTATCTTGTGTAGCTGAGTTCCCAGCTCCCAAATCAGATGAATCCTCAAAGTGGTAGGTTTGAGTCGGCGCTCTGGCCACTCGTACCCAAACAAATCAAATCACCACCCTCAATGGCATTAGTTCCCAACTCACTCAAGATTGAGGTCATGTTACCTATGGTCATCCTAGTGAAGTGAAGTCTTTGTCATGAACGGGGTTATATGATGAGGCGTTAACACTTCGTGGTCAGGTCTTATACAAACTCTTTGTATATGACACCCCCGCTCGCATGTCCCCTACACGAATGATCAGGATCAGACCATCTGTGACAAGTCACAACACTTGTAACTATTCCACAAAATGGGTCGTATCCGTAGTGTTACCACGATAAGGTTTCCCTCCTATATCCGTATACTACAGACCATTTTGGTTATCACTTAAGACATGATCCACTTGTATGTTACCACATACATGTTTAAGTTACATACAGACAACCAGGGATTTTAAGTTTATTGATTTGTGGTAAAGCAAATATAACATCCAAATGTGCAAAGTCAAGAAGTGAAGTAAATATCATATATTATATATCACAAGCCATCGTACAAACTGCTTACAAACTACAAGACACGAGACTTTAAGGCATCAACCTCAACAACTTTATCTCCCAAGTCTGGCATGGCTCCGCTTCATCTTCACAACTTATATCGGTGTAGCTTTGCTCTTTCTCCAAAAGGTTGGTACAACTTCGCCCCTCCTCCCCTCCTCCTCCTTCCATGTTGATCGAGATATACTAAGGGTAGACCTTTCTAGGCTCAACCTTAGGTTGATCAAATGGGGGAGTTGTAAGCCTTTCCAGGGCCCCTCATATTGATTGAGAAATAAATAGGTAGACTTTTCCGGGGTCGTCCCTAGGTTGATCGAATGAGGGAGTTGTAAGCCTTTCCGGGGGCCCTCCCATGATGACTAGGAAGCATGAGCACGAGCGGCGATACTATATGTAGACCTTTCTGGGTCGTCCCTAGGTTGATCGTGTTGGGGATGATGTCCTAAACTCTCGTGTCCTGTAGTTTGTAAACGCAGTTTTGAACAAACGCTTGTGATGTATAATATATGATATTTTCTTCACTTATTATCTATGAACATTGGATGTTTTATTTGCTTTACCACAAACCAATAAACTAAAATCCCTGGTTGTTGTTTGTAACTTAAGCATGTATGTGGAGACATACTAGTGGATCATGTCTTAAGTGATAACCAAAATGGTCTGTAATATATGGATATAAAAGGGAAACCTTATCCTGGTAACGTTACGGATGCGACCCGCTTTGTAGAATAGTTACAAGTGTTGTGACTTGCTATAGATGATCTGATCCTGATAATTCATGTGAGGACATATGAGCGGGGGCGTCCTATACAAAGAGTTTGTATAAGACCTGACCCCGAAGTGTTATAGTCTTGTTATATAATGCCATTCATACTTTACTTCACTAGGATGACTATAGGTAACATGACCACAATCCTGAGTGAGTTGGGAAATCTTGCCTTTGAGAACGGTTCTTTGATTTGCATGGGTGCGAGTGGCCAGATCGCAGACTCAAACCTACCACTTTGAGGATTCATCTAATTTGGGAGCTAGGAACTCAGCTACACAAGATGAAATTCACTCCTTCCCTGAAGAAGGGGTAAGTAGATAGATTGCTCCCTTAAGGGTTGATTCTGGGGCTTGAACGATGTGGCGCCACTCACCTTCTCATGGCTCAAGAGGTGTCCACACATTGTAGGACTATGTTGTATTGTTCATTAGAGGAATCGGTGGTACTTAAGGAGTTAAATGCAACTACAGGGGTAAAACGATAAATTGGCCTAGCTGTACTTACGAGCATCTGTAAAGGGTTATCGTAGTGTTGATTGGTTATATCCGATGGACACAAAAATATATATGTGGTGAGAAGAGTGCAGCTGTCAGTCTTTAGTGGAATGCATGGTAGTTAACAGATGGTGGATCTCGTGGCTAAAGAGTTTAGTCAGCTATTCACGTACCATTGGAGCTTCGAGCCATAGGTCCATAAGGTCCCCTTGGTAGCTCAATGGATTCAAGTTGAGAATCATTTTTTGGGTCAGTTTGAAGTGTATAAATTAACAAGAGGGAGTTCGATTGTATATGATATGATTGAACTGGTTAATTATATATGATATGATTGACATTATGTATGGGATACATTATTTGGAGAAAAATGGATATAAATATGATTTATATCTAGTGGAGGAGAAAACACTATGGTTTATATATGATATTAAACCATAGGTTAATGAATATAATATGATTATATTTATTATTTTTAATTAGACAATTATAGGATAATTGTGCCGGCGTTTTCTCCGTAACCATGATAGTGGGAGGTTTCATTCAGTTTTTGTAACTAAAGAATAAAATGAAAATCGTTTTCATTTTTCAAAGAGATCGGTCATTTGCTCACGTTTGGTGTATACAACCTATCGCATAGCAAACTGAGAAACTACACGATAACTCAAAGTTTCTAAACGATCGTATACATACACGCTTCTTTCTAAATGATCGCATAGGAATTGCTAAACGATCGTCTAGCTCTTTCCTAAACAATCGCGTGCCCGAGCGTTTACTAAACGATCGTCTATACGATCACAACCTATTTACTAACCGATCATGTACCGCTTCCTAAACGATCAAACATTGTCTATATGATAGACCCGATATTCTCCCACTTGATTGGTTGTGGTATACGAACTTCACTTCTTCCTTTCCTCTGCCAAATCCAACAGAACCCACACCTCTTAGATTCTCACATCAAGAATACCGAGGGTTCTAAGTGGTGGTGTCATCCTCATTGCTGTGTTCGTGTGGAGGCCGTTCGTGGGTAGACGACCGGTGATTTGGTGAACGATTGGAGTGGAATTTCCCAGCGAGAGCGAGAGAAGCATTCCTTTGCAGAGAACGAGATTTTCTGTGAAGTCGTGTTCTTCAACTGGTACATATTTCTTGTGCTCTTTATTAGTTAATTGTTAATAGCATGCCAGTAATTAGTTGTTAAATGCATATATGTTCTGTTAGATTGTAAATGCGGTAATTTTTTCACAATGAGTTTGGAACGATCCGCTTCTACTCAGAGGTACTCTTATATCAGAGTTCCTTCAGATCAAATGGGGGAGTTCACAGCCTTTCCGGGCCTCTCCCCCCATGATGATCAGGAAGCACGAGCACGAGCGACGATGCAATAGGTAGATCTTTCTGGGGTCGTTCATAAGTTGATAGAATGGGGGAGTTATAAGCCTTTCCGGGGCCCTCCCATGACGACCAGGAAACACGAGCATGAGCGGCGATACAATAGGTAGACCTTTTCGGGGTCGTCTCTAGGTTGATCGAATGGGGGAGTTGTAAGCCTTTCCGGACCCCCCCCCCCCCATGACGATCAGGAAGCACGAGCACGAACGACAATATAGTAGGTAAACTTTTTCGGGCTCGTCTCTAGGTTGATCGAATGGGGGAGTTGTAAGCCTTTCCGAACCTTCCCCACCCCCCCCCCCCCCCCCCCCCCGATGACGACCAGGAAGCATGAGCACGAGTGGCGATATAATAGGTAGACCTTTCCGGGGTCATCCTATGTATACCAAGGAATCAGTCACGTGGTAGGGTATTTCTGCAAAAAAAAAAAAAAAAAGGAAAGGTCTGCCTACTGTATAGTCGCTTCATCTCTCTCATCCTATAGTTGTAATTCAATTAATTTAATTAAATGAATGTTAATTTAATTAAATAATTAATTAATTTTAAAATTAATTAATCATTAAATTAAATATCACATATTTAATTTGACCTTATAATTAAATCACATTCAATTATTTTTCTTTCATACTACCTATAATTTCAATTTGCATCTAATGCACATTAGTTTTAACCTATAGTTTATATGAATTCTATTTATATTAAATTTAATATTTGAACTCCTTCAAATATTTAATTCTCTCATTAAATTAATTTTTGAATCAAATCCAAAATAAATTTATATTATAAATTTTAATTAAAATATAAACTATATTATAATGTATCACCATATATTATATTCTTTCCTTTAGTAAATTTGAACATTTCAAATTACTTTAATTACCTCAATACTGTTTTTGAGTTACCAGTAGGACCTATTGGACCTACAGATCAGAAGCTCCAACGATATGAGATTAATTGGCTAAACTCATTAACATATCAATATTCGTTAACCATGAGTCACTCCACTATAGACCCACAGTTGCACTCTTCTCACTGTAGTTGTATTTTTGTGTCCACGGATATTGTCTAATAACAGCAAGTTAGTCCTTCATAAGTGTTCGTAACATAAGTTGAATCAAATTATTATTTTACCCCTAGGTTACCTCTGTATCCTTAAGTACCAATGCTTTTCTAACGAACAACCTGTTTAAGATCCAACCCATGAAACAGAAATCCCTCTTGGGCCAGTGAGAGGTAGGGCCCTTTGTTCATATCCCAAAAGACACCATTTAAGGGAACACTCATCTACTTACTCTAAAGTCGAAAAGGAGTATGTTCCATTTCATGAAACCATGTTCCAAACTCCCCACTTAGTCTTGTCCCAAAAATGGTAGGTTTATTGAGTCAGCGAATTGGCCACATTCACTCGTACAAATCAAAGGATAATCCTTCGTGAACAGGAGTCCATAATCCACTCAGGATTGAAGCTAAGTTGCCTAGGTCATCCTAGTGAAATAGAAACCTAACTAGTCAACGAAGTTATATCTAGAGGTTACTATTTCGTGGTCTAGTCTTATGTAAACTCATTGCATAGGATACCTCAACTCCCATGTTCCCTACTCGAATGCGTTGGATTATCGCATTTGTATCAAATATAAAGTGAATCGTATCCATATTGTCACTAGGATAAGGCACCCAACCTTATCCATATACTATAGACCCTTTAGGCTGTATCTTGAACACTGATCCTCATATGTCTCCACATACATTTCAAGACTCATACATCAGTCTAGGATGTTAGTTTATTGGATTAGGGTCATTTAGGCAAGATAAATACAAGATAAGCAATAACTATTTATTATAATAAACATTAATAACACTTTATTAATGATCGAACAAATATTACATTTACTATCTATGAGTTTTAGAGCATAAAACCCAACAAACTCCTACTTGAACTAAAACTCTAGTAAGTGGGATGCATATACAATAAATAATCTGAAGCTGGAAATGTCAGATATATAATGTACATTACATGAAAAGTAAATATACAAATACAATAAACTAGGGCATCCTTATACCCGTTATACATCTCCCACTTGCTTTAGTGTAATAGCCCAAAATTTTGTTCGTAATATAATTTCAGTATTTTGTACTATTCAAGATCATTTTTGAATTTTGAAAATTTAATTAGGTTAGTAAAATTCAATTGTTGAGAAATGAATGTTTCAATTTAATTGTTTATTCAAATGAAAATTATAGGAATTGGACTTTATGTCACATAAATTTAATTTGAAATTAATGTCAAGAATTAATTTCATTTTGGAAGGCATTGTGTCACACAAATTTAACTTGAAATTAATGTCAAGAATTAATTTCACGTTGGAAAGAAGTTATGTCACACAAATTTAATATGAAATTAATGTCATATTGAAAGTGGGTTATATCACACAAATTTAATTTGAAATTAATGTCAAGAATTAATTTCATTTTGGAAGGGGGTTATGTCACACAAATTTAATTTGAAATTAATGTCAAGAATTAATTTCATCGTGGAAAGGGTTTAGTTAAATTCTTTGTGAATTGAAAATTTTAAGGGAGAAAGGGAATAAAAGTTGGAAGCAGGGTCTGACTGAAGGAAGATTTTGGAGATTGGAATCTCGAGGGTGGTTGTTGCTCAGGCTTCATTGGGGAATTGAATTCAGAGATTGATCATTGAAGACTGCCATTTGAATCGATATCTGAATCTAATATCGAGGTAAGTAATCTTACTGCTAGAACTATCCACGTGCCAGACAATGTAGTTATGATTTACTGAGGATTTGATGATGGTTTAATGTTTATGTATGCCTTGCTGATATGAGGATTTAAAATACTAGATGTGTATAAAGATATTCGAATGCTAGCATGATTTGAGTATATTATTATTCTATGAGTTTCTATTTAATCTGAGGATGATGAGACATGATGATGAGATGTATATGTATGTTATAGAACCATGTTATGATACTTTTGATGTTGAGATTATGATAGTGTCCTCACTGATTAGTTAGATGTCCAATAGAGGTTGTGTCCTTCGGGATTCACTAGAGGGGTGCTCTCCTTCGGGATTCACTAGAGGTCGTGTTTCCTTCGGAACTCACCAAAGGTTGTGTTTCCTTCGGGATTCACTAGAGGTGGTGTCTTCTTCGGGAGTCACTCCACTACAGTAGGATGAAATTCATATATTCATGTATATATGTGTCCCATGGGGAATAGGGGTTTGCTTACGTCCCACCAGAGATAGGCATCTAGAGGACATAGATGCCTAGTCTGACCCTCATAGTGGTTACTTATTGAATAATTTATACTCACCCTTTCTCATGTTTATGTTTCAGGTAAGGGTAAGGACGCGTCGGCGAATGACAAGAGGAATTCATGAACGAGCCACTGGGGACCAGTTTTAATGCTTCCGTTCATGTTTTAAGAGTTCTTTTATGTTTTTAACTTTCGGTCTTGACATTTGAAACTTATCGTTTGAGATTTGTTTTCAGACTTACTTATTTCCATTTATGACTTATGGGTACCCTATTATTTGATTTTAATATTTGAATTTAATGAAGATCTTTTAAGTTAACTTATTTATTTAACATTTATTTCACTATAAAAAGGATATCAAAACTTCCATGCATGCATGCGTTTAGTAACGGCCTAGCTTAAGTACTAGGAAGTTGGGTAGTTACAGTTGGTATCAGAGCCCATGTTTTGGGTTCTGTAGGCTGACATACTATGTAAGTCCAGATTGTCTCTATGACCCATGAACGGATTCCTTGTCATCGCTAGGTATGTCGTATCAATTAAAAGTTTTATGGTAGTTGTGCATTAAAATATTTGTTTAGTTAAAATGCACTAGTTATATTCTAATGCTAAGTCAATGACTCGTTAGAAGTTATTATAAGCGGATTATTCAGGTACAACGCCACAAAAGGAGAGAAAAAATGAGGTCACTTGGCACTAGTTTATCTCATGGAAATTCTATCAAAAACAAACAAATATATACCTTAGTTTAGAGATCTTAAAGGTTGATGAAACTATGTAAAGTTATGACAATTTAGGAATAAAGGTATTTAAATGTTTAAGCCAATGAATAAAATTGTCTAGATAAGAATTCATTAAGGGCTAATGTTATGTTTTTTTGTTGAGTAGTGCAATTGGTGTTAGTATAAATAAATTCCTTCACAGGCCACATACTCATGTATAAGCCGGGGTCCAGGGGCGGCATGCTCTAGTGGGGGTTTGGGGGCAACGCCCCCGAAACCTATTCAGATTTTATATTCAACATATTTATTTATTTGCAGTTATTTACGATTTTGACTCTAGGGATTAGAGCAGTACGATATATAAACTCTCTAACCTAGAGGCGCCGTTCTTGATGTAATTCTGAAAACATTCTCTCGAAATAATATTGTTCTCCCTCTGCCCGTGGATGTAGCTACCATACTGTTAGTGAATCACGTATATCTGTGTGTCGATCTCCCCTACTCTACGTTCTTTTTTGTGCTATTTAATTGTCGATTTCGCAACAATAAGGTTAAAAGTTGTTTTATGGATAAGAAGGAGAAAAAGAAGAGACTATAGATTTATTAAAGGTTATGAGATATTAAAACCAAACATTTTGAGAGGAATTTTGGAAAGAATTAACAAGTCATAATCACTTTGGTAATACTACGATTTGATGGATTAGGTAAAGTATGTGTAGTGATATGAAGGATTCTTTTGGAATATCTAGCTAAGTTGGTGTCATAAAGGAAGCCAAAATAGTTGGACATGAGTTTAGACTTAAAGAGGATAAAGCAAAGTGTTATTTGTTTGGGTTGAAGGTTTTAGAGTACCTAGATCAATTAAATCCATAGCCTTATTGTGATGAGGAGATCAAAGTTGGACAAATTTGAACAAATGAAAGTCTTTTGGAGTTTAAAAGCATGAAAATTGGCAAAGGAGAGTTCTACAAGATGAAAATTATTAGTGAGAGAGATAAGACTTATGGAGGAGTTAAATAAAATATACTTTAGTAAAGAGATTATGTTCCACTTGGAAAGTGGAAAAGAAAAAGTATCCAAGAAATTTTACTCTTTTGAAAAGAGAAAGGAATTTAATGTGTTCAAAACTCCTAGTTAAGTATGGTTTGGAGGCATGATATGAGGAGTTACAAGGAATTTGTTTTAGTATAAAAGAAAAATATCTCATTATCATGTGGAACTTTAGGAGAATATGAGTTGGATGGAAAGATAGCTTACATAGGTGATCGGTATGGAATTTTTTTTTAACACAAGAATCTGTTATTGAAATAAAAGTTTGAGAAGGGATAAGCTAAAATGGAGTTACTAGTAATAGTAGATGTTCAAGAACTATTGACATGGTATGTTGAGGCTTCATTAGTTAAGAGGTAAACCATTAAGGGAATTAGTAAGATTTAAGGAATTTTAACGTTGTGTGCAAGTTCGAAACATGAACTAGCAAGACCATCAATTTGATTGAAAAAGGAAATTAATCCAATTCGAGGTAGAAAAAAGTGGTATATGCACAAAAGTAAGTAAGTATGATCTTCCAATATCACCAATGGCATAAAGGATAGACTGGTAATAAAGTTGAGTTGATAACAAAAAGTGTCTATAGGTGGGTTTGGAGCAGTACAGGACAATATGTTCTCCCTTGTATGAGCAATGAGTTAACTAGCTCTAGGAAGTACGAGTAATTCAAGCTATGACTTATGAATCAAGAAATTTTTATCGTAAAAACTAACTTTAGGGATCAATTACAATTATTACAAGGTTATGGAAATGTGTTATCAATTGATTGATGCTTTAGCATCCAGGGACTTCAAAACCTCATTTTCAGAGGGAATTTTAGACTCATCCACAGCAGAGTCTAAGTAATGATATGTGATTGAGGCTAAAGAATAATATGAAGATTTGCTCAAGCAAGTTTTATAGCCCATGACAGTATAGAGCCTCATGATGAATTTCACATGAATGTGAGACTTAATTAGGTAGATTTATTCTCAAACATGTAGACCTTAAAAAAGACATCACAGTCGGTGCCTCTAAGGTAGAAGCAATTTTTAGTTGACCAGATTTGTTCTGGTATGTATCTTTAGATGACGCATTATATAGCATGACCAGTTTCTCCACTACACATATGAAGTTATCCCTGTGACAGAATGGTAAGCTAAGATATATGTTTTTAGTGGATAAGACTTTCTTAAGCTCACGACAGTTTTCATAGTTCTCAGCTTGAACGTGTTAAAGTATTGTTGGTTTTCAACATCTTAAGTTTCATAGTTATATATGGAAGGGGTTGTCACACAACTTTTGATACTAGTTTCAGCTATGTCAAACAACGACCCTTGTTTTACATCTACTTTTTGGAAGAGTCTCTAGTTAGCATTGGGTACATGATTGGATTTTAGTACTGCTTTTCACCCATATACTAAGGGTCAAAAAGAATGTTTGAACTAGACATTGGAGGATATGTTGTGCACTTGTGCGTTAGAGTTTTCAGGGATTTAAAACTCTCACCTGCATTTGATGGAATTCACATAGTGACAGTTATCCGGCTACCATTGACATGTCGCCATTTGAAGCCCTCTATGGGAAAAGCTGCAGGTCTTCTACGAGTTGGGATGAGGTAGAAGAAAGGAAATTGCTAGGACTTGAGCTAGTACAAGCCATGAATGAGGCAATATAGAAGATCAGGGCTCGTATGCAAACAACTCAGAGCAAACAAAAAAGCTATGTCGATGTGGGACGTAAGGATCTGGAATTTGAGACTGGTGATAAAATGTTCTTAAAGGTGGCACCTATGAAGGGTGTTCTAAGGTTTGGAAGGAAAGGGAAGTTGAACCCGTGGTTCATTGGACCGTTCGAGGTCTTGGAGCGAATTGGTCTCGTAGCTTACCGATTGGCATTGCCTTCATAACTTTCTTCAGTACATAACGTCTTCCATGTTTCGATGTTGACAAAGTATGTGACAAATCCGTCCCATGTAGTTAATTTTGAGTCATTGTAGTTGAATGATAACTTGAGCTACAAGGAGAAACCTGTAGAAGTTTTCACCAGAGAGGTAAAGACATTGCATAAAATGGAGATAGCATTTGTGAAAGTCTTGTAGTAGAATCACTAGTTCAAGGAGGCTACCTGGGAGCGAGAGGATGAGATGAGGGCCTAGTACCTAGAGCTTTTTCAGGAATGAACTTTTAAGGATGAAAGTTCTTTAAGGAGGGAAGAATGTAACATTCCAAAATTTTGTTCGTAATGTAATTTCAGTATTTTGTAATATTCGAGATCATTTTTGAATTTTGAAAATTTAATTGGATTACTGAAATTCAATTATCGAGGAAGGGATATTTCAATCTAATTGTTTAATCAGAGGAAAATTGTAGGAATTGGACTTTATGTCACACAAATTTAATTTGAAATTAATGTAAAAAATTAATTTCATTTTGGAAGGGGTTGTGTCACACAAATTTAACTTGAAATTAATGTCAAGAATTAACTTCATTTTGGAAGGGGGTTATATCACACAAATTTAATTTGAAATTAATGTCAAGAATTAATTTCATTTTGGAAGGAGGTTATGTCACACAAATTTAATTTAAAATTAATTTCAGGAATTAATTTCATCGTGGAAGGGGGTTAGTTAAGTTCTTTGTGAATTGAAAATTTTAAGGGATAAAGGGATTGAAAGTTGGAAGCAGGGTTTGATTGAAGGAAGATTTTGGAAATTGGAATCTTGAGAGTGGTTGTTGCTCAGGCTTCGTTAGGGGATTGAATTTAAAGATTGATTATTGAAGACTACCATTTGGATCGATATCTGAATCTAGTATCGAGGTAAGTAATCTTACTATTGGAACTACCCACGTGCCAGACAATATAGTTATGATTTACAGAGGGTTTGATGATGGTTTGTTGTTTATGTATGCCTTTTTCTACGTGGATTTTGGAAGTTATTTCTTTTTTGAAAGAAAGGGAATTTTGGAAGATTTTGGAAGTTATTTATTTTTTGAAAGAAAGGGAATTTAAAGAATTATGTGGATTAAGAAAAGAATAGTATAAAATAAGATATATTTTATTCTTTTATTCTTTCCTTTTCTTTTCCCTTTCTTTTTCTTTTTCTCTCCCTTCCCTTTCTTCTTCCTTGTGCAGACACCCCCAGTCTTCTTTTCTTCGGCGCCACTCGAAACCCCAACCCCTCGTCCGTTGAACCTCCCAGCCATCGCATCTTCCGTCGAGCCCAACACCCACTAGCTGCCACCTCGATCCATGAGCAACGTGTGCCACTAGCCGCCCCAAACGCGCGATCTTCTCTTTCTTATTCGCATGCTCGCGCCTCTCCTCGTCGCTGACTATACGCACCGGAGTTCCATACGCCTCTGCTCACATCGTATCGGTCACCGTCGACTCCCATCCGTCTAGGGATTCCAGATCTAAAGTCGCACGCGTCTTTCACCGTTCGTGGGTTCTGTGTCGTTGCCCAGATCTGTCCAACCATCCACCGATGTTTCTTCGCCGGACCAACCACGCCGAGTGGTTTAGGACCCGATTCGCCTGTTTGAACTGGAGACTCCTTGTTTTTGTAATAGTTAGCTTTAATTTTGTGGGTTTAAGGTAATTCTACACAGTTCATCAATTTTTGTTTCTTATACATGTGATATATGCTGTTTATATGGCAAATTTTTTGACATATAGTTTAAAAACCTACCTTAGGTTATGCAATTGTTCATGCATCATGTATTATAATTGTTATAATCGAGCATGAAGAAATTACATGAAAGCATGCACATGCATCATGAAATATAAGAGTTATATTTTGCATGTAGTGAGCATTATCATGCATCATCCTTTTATTATAAGTGTTATATTCGAATGGTGAATGGAAGCATGTTGTGTTTGTTTCGTTCCTGTTTTGTATAAGTGTTATATAAAATGTAGCAATGAATGAACAATGCATTGAGCATGACACTTAGGCTGTTTATAATCGTTATGAATGCCTTGCATGTCTTAGCTTTGCATTGTCGTTTTGGTTGTTTCCATTTATAAGTGTTATAAAGGAAATTAGAACTAAAATCAGTACGAAAGGGTTGCATGCGGACTTATGGTGAAATCAAGTTTTTTTAAAAGGGTTTTAAAATTGGATTGAGATAGACCTCAGTTCACTGGTTCTAAAGAGTTTAGTAACCTAGATTAAGCTTTTAAATTTGTTTAATAGGATTAAATTGATTGGTATAAAAGATTAAACTTATTTTAAATCTATCTATAAGGGACCTTTTGTCTAAGGTGGGTTCTGTCTAGGCTAGGGTTCTTAAGTTGACGGAAACGGAACACCCCTACTTGGGAACCTACCTAGAAAGGTGAATTAGATAGATTTTCTACAATCACCCAACAATTGATCAAAGAATCTGTTAAAGAGTTTAATAAATGATGATCAAAAGTTGTTTTTTAACTAACCAAGGTAAAAGTTACTTTTGGGCAAACCTAAAAGTCACTTAGCTAAAATCCTTAACCGTGTTTTTTTCTAAGTAAACTAAACCCTAGGTTATAAAATACTCAGTGGGAGGAGGAGGTGTATCTGATATGTCTATGATTCCATTCACGTTTCTTCCTATATGTTCACACCGTGAGATTCATGCTTAGCCTCGTGGTGCCCTGGGAGCATTCACCTCCGGATGGTGTTTGCATGAGTCAATATCAAGGTGGACGAAGAGAGTGTTTATAGTAAGTGCGTGAAAGGTGTGTGTCAATACATCCTATGGTCTCTGTCATTGGTTCACACCGTGAGATCATTTTGTACTCCCTCGTGGCGCCCTGGGAGCATCCCCCTTCGGATGGGTTTTTTGAAGTTGGTCAAGATCAAGGTGAACTCCAGAAATGGATAGGGTCACTTTAGGTTTTGCCCCAATTGGATTTTTTCCCTTCGGATTGGCTACTTTGGGCGGATCTCTAGGGCCTAAAATTGCGGGTCACACTTACGAGAGATTGTTAAGTAAGTAAATGATCTCTTGGCCAAATCAATGATGGCTAGTCGTTATAGAAGCAAGAGTTGTTTTGGTATTAATGATTGGTTGAGAACTTTTCAAGACCTCCCTTCAGTGACTTTTATTCTAAACCTTTGAAGCATCATTGCAAAACTAGATGTCATACGGGGTTCATATTAGTTTTGCTAAAACCTTATTCGATATTGTTTCTTTTACAACGGGTATTTGCTTAAAACCTAACGTAGGTTAATGTGTTTTTCTTTTCAGTAACTCGTTAGTATTTCCATTTCGTGCTTTTAATATGACCGATTACATATAGTGGAAAGAATCGTGTAAGATGTATTTCGTGGAAAACAACCTCAAATTTTTCATGGTTGAGGAATGTCCTCAAGTCCCGACCCTTAATGCACTGCGAAGTGTTTGTAATGTATATGAGTTGTGACTTCACATTTTGGCTAACATACCTGATGATTTGGCCAAAAGAGTTGAAAACATGGTCATTGCACGTGAGATCATGGACTCGTTGCAAGATTTGTTTGAACGTCAGTTCTTACTTGTCGAGCACAAAGGGATGGATGACAAAACCAGTAGTTTCAATTGTTTTGACACTGATCCCACTACTCTCCAAAATAGGAGAAAAGACAGTAAATCTGATTTATTGGTCTTGGAGATGTGTTTGGTAAAGAATGATGATTCTGCCTCGATCCTTGATTTACGTGCTACCAACCATGTCAGTTCCTTTTACCAAGGATTTAGTTCTTGGCATCGTTGCCACAGAGAGAGATGACTTTTATAGTCGGTACTGGTGAGGTTGTTTCAGCTGTTGCCGTAGGCAGGCTGAAGTAATTTGTTGACAAGAAACGTTATCTGTTACTAGATAATGTTTTTGTAGTTTCTCATATTAAGAGGAACTTAATCTCGATTTCTTATCTCATTGAACAAGGGTATACCGTCTTCTTTTCTGAGAATAAAGTGTTTATTTTCAAGAATGGAATGGAGATTGGTTTTGGTTCAATGAAAAGTAACTTAGTCATAAAAGCCTTGTTTAACACGGAAATGTTTAGTATGACCACAATAGCTAAAAGACCAAAGGTTTCTCCTAAAGAAAACGCCCATCTTTGGCATCTAAGGTTAGGTCACATAAACCTCAACAGGTTTGAGAAGTTGGTGAAAAGTGGACTTCTAAAGAGTTTAGAAGAAAACTCCTTGCCAGTATGTGAATCATGCCTCGAAGGAAAGATGACCAAACGACCTTGTACTGGAAAAGGTCATAGAGCCTAGGAAGCCTTGGAGCTTATACATTCAGACCTCTGTGGTTCAATGAATGTTAGAGCTCGGGGTGGGTATAAGTATTTCATCTCTTTCATATATGATTATTCAAGGTACAGGTGTCCCTACCTAATACAATGTAAGTCTGAAGTGAAGGATCTCATACCGAGAGTTCCATGAGTAGGCTTAGATCGCTCCGATTTCATAGTGACCGGAATATAAACGATATACATTGTATACTAATAGTTATGCATATTAAATTCAACAACAGCATGCTCAGAATACGAATAAATAACAAGGAGACAGAGTTCCTTACCAGTTGAAGACTATCTTCAAATTTCAAACTCCAACGCAGCGGAAACCCTTCAGTGATCTACTAATGCCCGGCGGGAACGTCGATTGCAACAGCACGATCAATGCGAACACAAATGCCGCAACAAGGATGAAACCACCACTAATGAGCCCCGAGTATTCTCGGAGTGAAAACCCAAAGGGTGGGCTTTGGTGAATTTGGTAGAGGACGGAGGAAAAACGAATCGTGTAGGCGATAAGCAAGTGGGAAAGAAAACGATGCTATCGTATAGCAGAAGCTTTTATCGTCTAGAGGAGCTACACGATCATGTAGGATTTGCTGAACGATCGTTTAGGAAAAGGTATACGATCGTTTAGCTAAATCGACGCACTATACGATTGTTTAGAGAAGCTATCCGATTGTCTAGGCGATAGTGTGCGATAATTTAGCGCGAGGTGGATGATTGTCTAGGCGGAGAATGCTATCGCATAGGCTCTCAAGCGATCGTTTTGATTTACCATCACGCACTTCACGAATTCTTTGGGCGATCAACAAGAAAACGATACTATCATATAGCAGAAGTGCTTATTATCTAGAGGAGCTACACGATCGTGTAGGATTTGCTGAACGATCGTTTAGGAAAAGGTATACGATCGTTTAGCTAAATCGGCACACTATGATCGTTTAGAGAAGCTATCCGATCGTCTAGGTTACAGTGTGCGATCGTTTAGAGCGAGGTGGACGATCGTCTAGCCGGAGAACGCTATTGCATATGCTCTCAAGTGATCATTTTGATTCACCAATACGCGCTTCACGAATTCTTTGGGTGATCGACCGATTATGAATCCTCGATTGTGAAGAATGAAAATGATTTTCATTTCTTTAACCTACCGATTACCATAACCATCGCAACCCACTTCCCATGTTCGAACGTGGACAATTAGTTAATTATCATATAATTAATTAATTATATAATTAATATAATCATATTATATTTATATCCTATAATTTGATATCACATATCTATTATGCTATTTTCTCCTCTACTTGATATAAATCATATTTATATCTTATTTCCTCCAAAATAATGTATCTCATACATTTGCTAATTATATCATATAAAATTAACCAATCTAATTATATCATATATAATTGAACTTTCTCTTGTCAATTTGAATATTTCAAATTAACTCAAATATTGGTTCTCGACTTTTATCCAAGCTACCCAGGGACCTAATAGACCTGTGGCTCGAAGCTCCAACAGTACATGAATAGCCGACTAAACTCTTTAGCCATGAGATCCACCATCCGTTAACTATTAATGATTCCACTAAAGACGAACCGTTGAACTCTTCTTACCATAGATATATTTTTGTGTCCATCGGATATAACCAATCATGAGTACGATGACCCTTCACAGATGCTCGTAAGTACAGTTGGGCCAATTTACCGTTTTGCCCTTGTAGTTACATCTCACTCGTTAAGTACCACTGATTCCTCTGATGAACAATACAACATAGTCCAACTATGTGTGAACACCTCTCGGGCTAGGAGAAGGTGTGTGGTGCGACATTGTTCAAGTCCTGGAATCAGCCTTTAAGGGAGTCATCTATCTATTTACCTCTGCCTCGGAGAAGGAGTGAATTCCATCTTGTGTAGCTGAGATCCCAGCTCCTAAATTAGACGAATCCCCAAAATAGTAGGTTTGAATCGGCGAACTGTCCATTCGCACCCATACAAATCAAAGGACCACCCTCAATGGCAGGAGTTCCCAACTCACTCAGGATTGAGGTCATACATGCTTGAGTCACATACAGATAACCAGGGATTTTATGTTTATTGGTTGTGATAAAGCAAATAAAACATGTAAATAAGCAAAACAACAATATATGAAGTAAATATCATATATTAACAATCACAGATGTTCATATATACTATGTACAAACTACAGGACACGAGACTTTAGGACATCAACTCCAACATGAAGCCCTTGACAAGTTCAAAGAGTATAAGGCTGAAGTTGAAAACTTGTTAGGTAAGAAGATAAAAATACTACAATTTGAACGTGGTGGAGAGTATATGGACCTCAAATTCCATAACTATATTATAGAACATGGGATTGCGTCCCAACTCTCGGCCCCAGGTACACCTCAGTAGAATGGTGTATCAGAAAGGTGAAACAGAACCTGTTGGACATGGTTCAGTCTATGATGAGCTATGCTCATCTTCCAGACTCGTTTTGGGGTTTTGCAATGGAGACTGCATGTTATATCCTGAACAACGTTCCCTCGAAAAGTGTTTCTAAAATACCTTTTAAGTTGTGGAGAAGCCGTAAAGGTAGTTTACGCCACTTCCGGATTTGGGGTTGTCCAACACATGTGCTAGTGACTAACCTGAAGAAGTTGGAACCGCATTCGAAGGTTTGCCTCTTTGTAGGCTACCTCAAGGAAACGAGAGGTGGATACTTCATGATCTGAGTGAGAACAAATGTTTATTTCTATAAATACTATCATTTTGTCTAAGGATCAATGTCCTAAGACATCTCAAGAGGTTGAGAAAATGAGACGGATTCCCTATGCTTCAGCTGTAGGAAGCTTAATGTATGCAATGTTGTGTACTAAATCCGACATTTGCTATGCAGTAAGGATTGTCAGTCGGTATCAATCCAATCCAGGATTTGATCACTAGACGACAGTCAAGACGATCCTCAAGTATCTTCGGAGAAAGAGGAACTACATGCTTGTGTATGGAGATAAGGATCTGATCCTTACAGGATATACGGACTCTGACTTTCAGACCGATAGAGATTCTCGCAAATCAACATCGGGGTCAGTGTTCACTCTGAATGGAGGGGTTGTAGCGAAGCATCAAGCAAGGATTCATCGGAAACTCCACTATGGAAGCTGAATATGTAGCAGCTTGTGAAACAACTAAAGAGGCTGTTTAACTGAGAAAATTCCTTTCAGATTTGGCAGTTGTTCCAATTATGGATTTGTCTATCACTCTTTATTGTGATAACAGCAGGCCTATGGCAAATTCGAAGGAGCCTCAGAGTGATCGCCAGGGTAAGCATACAGAACGAAAATACCACTTGATCAGGGAGATTATGCATCGCGGTGATGCGATAGTCACAAAGATCGCGTCGAAGCACAACGTTGCTTATCCTTTTACAAAGGCCCTCATGGCTAAAATGTTCAAGAGACACCTGGAGAGTCTGGGTCTGCGAGACATACGACATCTTGTCTAGGGCAAATGGGAGATGATATTGAGGTATGCCCTAGTTTATTGTATATTGTACATGTTTTATATTGTATTGTACATTAGTCTCTCGAGGCATTAGAACAAGTGGGTGATTGTTCGGATTTGTGTCCTAATTCTCTCGGAGTCTCATTGTTTGTAATTATACACATTGTTTTATGAATAAAATAATTGTTATTTCATTCTGCCTTTTACTCATATCCAATAAACAAAGCTCCATGGTTATCTTATGTAAACTTAAGCATGTATATGTGATATACAAGTGGATCATGCCTTAAGTGATAACCTAAATAGGAAGAATTAAGGTGGGATACCTAATCTTGGTGGCACTATGGATGCGGTCCGCTTTGTGGAGGTTTGCAAGTGTTGTAAACTACTACAGATGATAGATCCTAACCATTCATGTGGAGACATGCGAGCGGGGGTGTCCTATACAAAGAGTTTATATAAGACCGGGCTACGAGATGACTAGACTCTATATATAACACTGTTGATACTAGAGACTTACATCTCATCTAAACGACCATAGGTGACACGACCTCAATCCTGAGTGTTTTGGGAACTCCTGCCTTTGAGGGCCGTCCTTTGATTAGTATGGGTGAGAGTGGCCAGATTGCCAACTCAACATGCCTACCTTTTTGCGGACTTGTCTGATTTGGGAGCTGAAAACTCAGTACACAAGATGGAATTCACTCATTCCCTGAAGCAGGGGTAAGTAGATAGATTGCTCCCTTAAGGGCTGATTCTGGGGCTTGAACATAGTGGCCACAACTTTTCTTTGGAAGGACTCAGTCATAGTAGGACTATGACTTATGTTCATTAGAGGGATCAGTGGTACTTAAGAAGTAAGATGTAACTACAGGGGCATAATGGTTATTGGCTGAGCTGTACTTACGAGCGATCTGTGAAGGGTTGTCACACTATTGATTGATTAAGATGGACACATAATATATCTGTAGTAAGAAGAGTTCAGCTGTCGGTATTTAGTAGAGTGCTTGGCAGTTAACGGATGGTGGATCCCGTGGCTAAAGAGTTTAGTAAGTTATTCATGTACCGTTGGAGCTTTGAGCTACAGGTTCATAAGGTCCCCTTGGTAGCTCAATGGATTCAAGTTGAGAATCAGTTCTTGGTGTTGATTTGAAATGTTTAAATTGACAAGAGGTAATTAGATTATATATGATTTGATCGGTGTGGTGTATGACATACATCAAGTGAAGGATTAATGTAAATGAGATTTACATTAAGTGCCATGAAATAGAAAAAGAACTATGGTTTGTATGTTTCATGAGATGAAATTTTAAAATTATAGGTTATAAATATAGTATGATAAATTGGTTATCATTATATTTATAATAATATTAATTATTGGATAATTATCTCTTTTTCTCTAATAACCAATTGAGTGAGAGGTTATTGGTGGTTTCATGGTAACTGTGAGTTAAAAAGGAAAAATGTTTTCCTATTTTTGGTAATGTTGTTTAAGGTTGATTTGAGATTTCCAATCTCGGAAAACACTCATGCAGAAGTTGTCAAGTAAATGAGATTTACTAAGCGACAGCTTGGAGTTAGCTAAACGATCGTGGAGTGTTCTTAGGCGATAGGCACTCAGCTAAGCGATGAGCTAAACAACCGCATAGATTTTTCTAGACGATCGAATAGATTTTCCTAAACGATTGGGCATCGACCGATACGACAGGTTCGTCCATCTCCCACTTGCTCAATCGTTTACACGATTGTGGTTTCTCCATTTTTCTGCCTCAAACCAAGTTCAAACAGAGCCCACCCTCTGGATTCTCACATCCAGAATACCAAGGTAACCTTCTTGGTGGTGTCATACTCAACTCGACACTGTCGAGGTTCTGTGGAGGCCGTTTATGGAGTTCGGGTTGTTCATGACCTTGGCAATCGCTTAGTTCGAGTGCGTAGTGTTCGTGCAGTATAGCGATCGTGTTGGACAAGCATTTGTGTGTTACTGTGTTGCTGTGATCGAGCGTTCGTGATCAAGGAGCTTTGCGATGAGTCTGCAAAAGTGTCTCTTGTCCTTGATCTATAATAAAGCATGCTATAATTTTGTATTTCGCATAACCATATGTTTTTGTTTTTGATTGTAATTGTAAAGTTCATATACAATTATAATTTGGAATGATCTTTTCGCTGCTCATGGAAATCCTCGTGTTTGATTTTCTTCAGCCGATCCATTATCGTCCAGCCCCTTCCGCTATCGATTGTTGCTGGTTCAGTGGTTGGCATATTGGTTAATTTTGGGTTACCCACTTGATTTTGGTTTGGATTGTTAATTTACCCATTATGGTTGGATGCTAGATTTGGGGGTTTTGGAGGAGAATTTGTGCACTGTCCAACGGGTGTTAAAGTTCCTTCTTCGTGGCGATTTGGTAAGTTCCAAGGCTTGGTAACCCCCATTGTGGTATGGTATGGGGATTGTTAGATTAAATTTTATATCTATTGGTTTTGGGTTAAAATTGTTAATATCTCTTGGGTTTAGACTTTAGATTCAAGATTGAGATGTTTAGGGGCGTTGCTCATCAAAGTAAAGGCCAATTTTCTTTTGAAGTTTGGTAAGTTTGGAGTAAGTTGTTGGTTGGTTATTTTGAATTAAGATTAATTGTGGAGAATTAAGTTATTAATTTTGAAATTTGTGTATGTTCAGGTAGCGAACGTAATTGGGTTTTGGAATCAAGTTTAGACTGAGCCATAGTTTAGGTAAAGTTAAATTGGAGGTCTTTGAATAACTCGGTCAATTAGAGTTAGACCCAAAATATTGATTTAAATATTGGATTTATTTTAGGTGTTGTTTGGCTAGAAAAGGATAAGTTTGCTTGGGTTTCTTTGGATTTAACTTTGAGGTAAGTAATCTTACTATTAGAAACTGCCCACGGGCCAGACACTAGATGTATGCTAGCATGATAGATGGATATTATGACAGAACGATAGCATGATAGATTGATAGTATAGTATAACCAATGTATGTTCTTGTATGAGGATCTGAAAGATTAATTGTGCACATAGATACTTGAATGCTAGCATGAGATGATATTTGATTCCATGAGGTCGTATTTGATCTGAGGATGTTGAGATGTATATGTATGTTATAGAGCCATGTTGTTGAGATGTATTTGAATGTCGTAGAACTATGATGTTAAGATGTATATGTATATTATAGAACCATGTTGTGATACTTGTGATGTTGAGATTGTGATAGTGTCCTCACTGATTAGTTAGATGCCCACAAGATGTTGTGTTATCTTTGAAATTCAACAGAGGTTGTGTTGCCTTCGGGATTCGTCGGAGGTTGTGTTTCCTTTGGGATTCACTAGAGATGGTGGTTTCCTTCGGGATCCACCAGAGGTTGGGTTTCCTTCGGGATTTACTAGAGGTGGTGTTTTCCTTCGGAATTCACCAGAGGTTGTGTTTCCTTTGGGATTCACTAGAGGTGGTATCTCCTTCGGGGTTCACCAGAGGTTGTGGGTCCTATGAGACTTACTAAAGGTAGTGGGCATACTAAACTATAGTAGGATAAAAATTAGTTTTTCATGTATGAGTTCCATAAGAACTAGAGGAGTATTTATGTTCCATCAGAGGTAGGCATTTAGAGAACATAGATGCCTAGCCTAACCTAAGTGGTGGGGTTACTTACTGAGTACTTTTATACTCATTCTTTCTCATGTTGTTGTTTCAAGTAAGGGTAGAGATGCACCGGCGACTGACAAGAGGAATCCTTGATCGAGCAACTGGGGACTAGTTTACATGCTTCCGCTCATATTTTAATATTTCTATTATGTTTTACATTTTCAGTTTTAAGATTCGTGTCTACCGCTTCAGTTTTTTTATAGACTTAATTGTTTCTTTTTATGATTTAAGGGTACCTTATCCTTCACTTTAAGTATTTGAATTTAATGCAAATATTTTTAGTTATCTCATTTATTTAGCATTTATTTCGTTATAAAAAAGAATGTCATGTTAACTTACATGCATGCATGCATTGGTAACGGCCTAGCTTGAGTCCTAGAGGGTCGAGTCATTACAGTTTGTATCAGAGCCCGAGTTTTGGGTTCTGAAGACTAACTTAGTACGTAAGTCTAGGTAGTCCATGTATCCCAGTAACAGATTCCTCGTCATCGCCAGGTGTCCTACTAATGAAAGTTTTTAGTACATATATGAGATTAGTGATGTAATGTTTCAATAGCATGCTTTCTGAGAAAGACCCAGAGATAGAGAGCTGATGTGCGAGTTCATGGCAGGGCATGGCACCTAAACTTAGAGCAAGAAAGACTGTTAGAGGAGGAGTTCAGGACCCCCAAGTGCAATATCCACGAGTTCAGGATCCTCCCCCTCCAGGGGTGCAGGAAGAGGGAGCCGAGGGTAGCCAGACCGTCCCGACAGCTCCGAATCCACCTATGACCTAAGTTGATGAGAAGGCAATGGAGGCAAGAATTGGTGAAGCAGTTGCATCCTCCCTGATGGAAAGACTACAAGAGTTGATCCGTAACACGATGGCAGGACAGACTTCCCAGAACCAGGCTCAGAAAGAACAAGTGCCACTTGAGCAGTTGCAGCAGACCCGATCGCAGAATTGAGACATGCAGGACCTGTCTTTTGAGGCTAAGCATTTGAGGGATTTCAGGAAGTTTGACCCTCGCTCTTTTGATGGATCGTTGAGGGATCCCATTAAATCAAATATGTGGCTATCATCGATGCAACAATTTTCCGTTTTATGAGGTGCCCGGAAGAGCACAAGCTCCAACGTGTAGTTTTCATGCTAACTGGCAACACAGAGATTTGGTGACATTCAGCAAAGAAAATGATTGATACTAGTGGGGGACTTGTAACCTGGGAGTAGTTCAAGGAGAATTTTTATGAGAAGTATTCTTCAGCCAACACCTGGTACAACAAGCAAGCAAAGTTATTAAAATTGAAACATGGAGTTATGTCAATAAAGGAATATGAGCAAGAATTTGATAAGTTGTTTCACTTTTCTCCTGAGCTAGTAGCCACCGAGGCAACAAGGACAGAGAGATTTATCCAAGGTTTGAGGAGCGGATTGCGAGGTATGGTACATGCCTTGGACCTTAAGACGTATGTTGCAGCACTGCATGTCGCCTTGAGGATTGATGCTGACTCTCAAGCAGGAGAAGAGTATAGGAAGTCGCTCAGGATTGGGACCTCTGCAGGTTAGAAAAGGAACCAAAACACAGTTAATGCTCCACGTCAGTGGGGACAGCAGGGCTCTTAAGTTGTGACTGTCAAGGAAGATAAGCCGATCTTACTACTTGTGGTAGGCGACAATGGAGACGTTGCCGAGTCGACTCTGGGGTTTGTTTTCGATGTGGTCAGAAGGGGCATATTTCAGAGAAATGCCCAAGGAGGAACGTGCCTGAACCCAGGGGCTAGCCCGTAAGCTCGTTTTAGGGAGGCCCGAGTTGTCAGTAGCAGCAAGGGATAGTGTTTTCTACCACTCCGCGTGAGGCCGAGAAGTCAGGCACAGTTATGACAGGTACGCTTCCCATTTTGGGGCACCACATTTTAGTTTTGTTTGACTATGGCTCTTTGCACTCATTTATATCCTCCATATTTGTAAAGCATGGCACGTTAGAGTCAAAACTTTGCTCTTTGCACTGTCTATTTCCACTCCATCATGAGAGATCATGTTAGTTACTAAAAATATAAAGGCATGTCAGGTAGAGATAGCAAATCATACATTAGATGTGACCTTGATAATTCTAGATATGCGTGACTTTGATGTGATACTGGGCATAGATTGGTTAGCTGCTAATCATGCCAGCATAGATTGCTCCCTCAAGGAGGTCATTTTTAACCCTTCTACAGGAGCCAGTTTTAAGTTTAAAGGGGTTGGGACCATGGTCCTACCCAAAGTGATTTCAGCATTAAAGGCCAGTAGACTGTTTGACCAAGGGGCCTGGGACATTATGGCCATTATGGTTGACACTAGAGAGGTTGAAGTCACCTTAACTTCAAAGCCAATAGTATGAGATTTTTTAGACGTTTTTCCAGAAGACCTTCTCGGACTGCCCCCACAACGGGAGAGAGATTTTGTAATTGAGTTGGAGCCAGACACAACCCCATTTTGAAAGCTCCATATAGGATGGCACCAGCAGAGTTGAGGGAATTTAAGGTCTAGTTACAGGAGTTGTTGGACAAGGGTTTCATACGCCCTAGTGTGTTACCATGGGGTGTATCCATTTTGTTTAAAAAAGAAGGATGGATCGTTACGTCTGTGCATTGATTACAGAGAGCTGAACAAGGTGATCGTCAAAAATAAGAATCCCCTCCTCAAGATTGATGACTGTTCGACCAGTTGTAGGGAGCTATGGTGTTCTTAAAGATTGATCTCCGGTCAGGATACCATCAGCCGAGAATAAAGGACAGTGACATACCCAAGACAACTTTTCGTTTGAAGTATAGGCATTATGAGTTCATAGTGATGCCATTTGGTCTGAAGAATGCCCTAGCAGTGTTTATGGATCTGATGAATGGGGTGTTCAAGGAATTCCTCGACACCTTTGTGATTGCTTTTATGGATGATATCTTGGTTTATTCCAAGACAGAGGCTAAACATGAGAAGCATTTGTGAAAAGTTTTAGAGACGTTGAGAGCCAATAAGCTTTATGCCAAGTTCTCTAAATGTTTTTGGTTGAGGCAGGTGTCCTTTCTAAGACATGTAGTATCGAAGAAAGAAGTCTCCGTGGATCTTGCAAAGATTGAGGCAGTTACAAGTTGGGCTCGTCTAACCATAGTCAGTGAGGTGTGCAGTTTCCTGGAGTTAGCAAGTTACTATAGACGATTTGTAAAGGACTTCTCTCGCATAGCCACCCTCATTGACTCAATTGACCCGGAATGGAGCTTCTTTTGTTTGGAATGAGGCTTATGAAAGTAGTTTCTAAGATCTCAAGCAGAGGCTGGTTTTAGCCCCAGTTCTTATAGTACCAGATGGATTAAGTGGTTTTGTCATTTACAGTGATGCATCTAAGAAGGGTTTGGGATGTGTATTGATGCAGCAGGGAAAAGTAGTTGCTTACGCTTCGCGTCAATTAAAGAATCATGAACAGAATTACCCCACACACGACTTGAAATTAGCAGCAGTGATTTTTGCTCTCAAGATCTGAAGGCACTACTTATATAGAGAGAAGATACAGTTTTTCACCGACCACAAGAATTTAAAGTAATTTTTCATTCAGAAGGAGTTGTACATGAGGCAAAGAAGATGGTTAGAGTTGGTGAAAGATTATGACTGCAAAATTTTGTACCATCCGGGAAAGGCGAATATAGTGGTAGATGCCCTAAGTATAAAGGTAACCATTCAGCAGCCCTCATTATTAAACGGACTTATTTGTGCAAGGAGCTAGAGTGGATAGAGATTGCAGTGGCAATGGGGAAGGTCACGACACAGTTAGGCAGTTGTCAGTGTAACTGAGTCAAGGCAGAGAATTATTGATGCGCAGTGGTGTGACTCTTATCTGGAGGAGAGAGTTCGTAGGGTGGAGTCAGGCCAGGTTGGTGAATTCTCGATATCAGCGGAAGGTGGTCTCCTTTATCAGGGACGTTTATGCATGCCAGCAGATAATGATATTAAGAATGACTTCTTGTCATAGACTTACAGTTCCTTGTTTTTGATTCATCCCGAAAGCACCAAGATGTATCAGGACTTGAAACGTTATTACTGGCGGAATGATATGAAAAGAGAGATTGTGGAGTTCGTCAGTAAGTGCTTGGTGTGCCAGCAGGTGAAAGCCCCAAGACAGAAGCCAGAAAGCTTGTTACAGCTTTTGAGTGTGCCAGAATGGAAGTAGAAGCATCTGTCTATGGACTTTATTGTGGGGTTGCCTCCAATAGTCTGATAATGCACAACATACTACAAGAACATTCATTAATAATGCATATCTAGAAGTAGTATCGCATAAAGAAAATAAAGTCATCATTCATCCATGCGTTATATGACATAAGATTAGAATACATTGTACGTCAACAAGTTTATGGCATCTTTATGTCTTTACAAGTTTATGGTAATGCATCAGATTTCATGTTGTCACAGTCAAAGGTTTCACTGTGATTTGGATTGTGGTAGACAGACTTACTAAATTAGCACATTTCATACCTGGAAAGTCCACCTTTTTAGTAAATAAGTGGGCACAGACATACATGAAAGAGATGGTGAGATTGCACAGAGTGCCTGTGTCCATTTTGTCAGACAAAGACCCTCGTTTCACGTCTAACTTCTGGAAGAGTCTTTAGGCAGCTTTGGGAACCCAGTTGGATTTCAGTATAGCTTTTCACCCATAGACTGATGAGCAGACAGAGCTATTGAATCAGATATTGGAAGATATGTTGCGTGCCTGTGCCATAGAGTTTTCAGGAAGTTGGGATGCTCACTTGCATTTAATGGAGTTTGCTTATAATAATAGCTACCAGTCCTCTATTGGGATGTCACCATTTGAGGCCCTATATGGAAAGAGTTGCAGGTCTCCTGTGTGTTGGGATGACGTAGGAGAGAGGAATTGTTAGGACCTGAACTAGTGCAAACCACGAATGAGGCAATATAGAAGATCAGGGCTCGTACACAAACAACTCAGAGCAGACAAAAGAGCTATGCCGATAAAAGACGTAAGGACTTGGAATTTGAGACTGGTGATAAAGTGTTCTTAAAAGTGGCACCTATGAAAGGTATTCTGAGGTTTAATAGGAAAGGGAAGTTGAATCCGATATTCATTAGACCTTTTCGAGGTCTTGGAGCGAATCGGCCCCGTAGCTTACCGTTTGGCATTACCTCCATTACTGTCTTCAGTTCATAATGTCTTCCATGTTTTGATGCTAAGAAAGTATATGACAGACCCATCCCATGTAGTTGACTTTGAACCCTTGCAGTTGAATGACAACCTGAGCTGTGGTGAGAAGCCTGCAGAGATTCTCACCAAAGAGGTAAAGACATTATGCTGCAGGGAGATAGCATTTGTGAAAGTATTGTGGCAAAATCATCAGTTCAAGGAAGCCACTTGGGAGCGAGAGGATGAGATGAAGGCCCAATACCTAGAGCTGTTCCAAGAGTAACTTTCGAGGATGAAAGTTTGTAAATGGGGAAGAATGTACCACCCCAAATTTTTGTTACTAATGTAAATTCTTTTAATTAGAGGTGTTTTTGGAATTTTGGACTTCAAGTGTAATTGCGGGAATTTAATTATTGACGTTGGAAATTATTTATGTTGAAAATGATTGGCTGAAGTTATTTCTTTTTTGAAAGGAAGGGAATTTAAAGAATTATGTGGATTAGGAAAAGAATAGAATAAAATAAGATATATTTTATTCTTTTTTTTTTTTTATTCTTTCCTTTCCTTTTCCCTTTCTTTTTCTTTTTTTCTCCTTTCCCCTTCTTCTTCCTTGCGCAGTCCCCCCAGTCTTCTTTTCTTCAGCGTCGCCCGAAACCCTAACCCCTCACCCGACGAACCTTCTAGCCATCGCGTCTTCCATCGAGCATAGCACCCACGAGCCGTCACCCCAATCCATGAGCAACACGTACCACCAACCACCCCAACCGCGCAACCTCCCCCTTCTCAGCTACGTTTCTGTGCCTCTCCTCATCGTCGACTCTATGCACGGAGTTTCGCATGCCTCTGCTTACGTCGCGTCGGTGGCCGTCGACTCCTAGCCGTCCGCGGGTTACAGATCTAAAGTCGCGTGCGTCTTTCACCGTTTGTGGGTTTTGTGCCATTGCCCTGATCTATCCAGCCGTCCACTACCGTTTCTCCGCCTGGCCAACCACGCTGATCCATCACCACCAGCCCCTGCCACCATTGATTGCTACTAGTTCGGTGGTTGGGTAAGTTATATGGCATTTTGGTTAATTTTGGGTTACTTACTTGATTTTGGTTTGGATTGTTAATTTACTCATTATGGTTGGATGCTAGATTTGGGGGTTTTGGAGGAGAATTTGTGCGCTGTCCAGCGGGTGTTAAAGTTCCTTCATCGTGGCGATTTGGTAAGTTCTAAGGCTTGGTAACCCCCATTGTGGTTTGGTTTGGGGATTGTTATATTAAATTTTATATGTATTAGTTTTGGGTTAAAATTGTTAATATCTCTTGGGTTTGGACTTTAGATTCAAGATTGAGACGTTTAGGGCGTTGCTCATCAAAGTAAAGGCCAATTTTCTTTTGAAGTTTTGGTAAGTTTGGAGTAAGTTGTTGGTTGGTTATTTTGAATTAAGATTAATTGTGGAGAATTAAGTTATTAATTTTGGAATTTGTGTATGTTCAAGTAGCCAACAGAATTGGGTTTTGGAATTAAATTTAGACCGAGCCATAGTTTACGTAAAGTTAAATTGGAGGTCTTTGAATAATTCGGATAGTTGAAGTTAGACCCAAAATATTGATTTAAATATTGGATTTATGTTAGGTGTTGCTTGGCTAGAAAAGGATAAGCTTGCTTGGATTTCTTTGGATTTAACTTCGAGGTAAGTAATTTTAATACTAGAAACTGCCCACGGGCCAGGCACTAGATGTATGCTAGCATGATAGATGGATATTATGACAGAACGATAGCATGATAGATTGATAGTATAGTATAATCGATGTATGTTCTTATATGAGGATCTGAAAGATTAATTGTGCACATAGATACGTGAATGCTAGCATGAGATGATATTTGATTCCGTGAGGTTGTCTTTGATCTGAGGATGTCGAGACGTATATGTATGTTGTAGAGCAATGATGTTGAGATGTATATGTATGTCGTAGAACTATGATGTTGAGATGTATATGTATGTTATAGAACTATGTTGTGATACTTGTGATGTTGAGATTGTGATAGTGTCCTCCTGATTAGTTAGATGCCCACTAAATATTGTGTTTCCTTCGAAATTTACCACAAGTTGTATTTCCTTCGGGATTCACTAGATGTGGTGGTTTCCTTCGGGATCCACCAGAGGTTGTGTTTCCTTCAAGATTCACTAAAGGTGGTGTTTTCCTTTGAAATTCACCAGAGGTTGTGTTTCCTTCCGAATTCACCAGAGGTTATGTTTCCTTTGGGATTCACTAGAGGTGGTGCTTTCCTTCGAGATTCACCAGAGGTTATGGGTCCTACGAGACTTACTAGAGGTAGTGGGCATACTTAACTACAGTAGGATAAAAATCAGTTTATAATATATGAGTTCCATAAGGACTAGCCTGACCCCAGCGGTGGGGTTACTTACTGAGTATTTTTATACTCATTTTTTCTCATGTTGTTGTTTCAAATAAGGGTAGAGATGCACCGACGACTGATAAGAGAAATCCTTGATCAAGCCACCGGGGACTAGTTTACATGCTTTTGCTCATATTTTAATATTTCTATTATGTTTTACATTTTCAGTTTTAAGATCCGAGTCTACCGTTTCAGTTTTTTTTTTTTTTTTAGATTTAATTGTTTCTTTTCATGATTTATGGGTACCTTATCTTTGACTTTAAGTATTTGAATTTAATGCAAATCTTTTTAGTTATCTCATTTATTTAGCATTTATTTCATTATAAAAAGAATGTCGTTTTAACTTACATGCATGCATGCGTTGGTAACATCCTTGCTTGAGTCCTAGGGGGTCGAGTTGTTACATCACTGATTAGTTAGATGCCCATTAGTGGTTGTGTGTCTTTCGGGAATCACTAGAGGTGGTGCTCTCCTTTGGGATTCACTAGAGGTTGTGTTTCCTTTGGGATTTACTAGAGGTGATGTTTTCCTTCGGAATTCACCAAAGGTTGTGTTTCATTCGGTTTCACTAGAGGTGTGTCTCCTTCGAGGTTCACCAAAGGTTGTGGGTCCTATGGGACTTACTAGAGGTAGTGGGTATACTTAATTATAGTAGAATGAAATTCATATATTCATGTATATATGTGTCCTATAGGGATTAGGTTTGTGCTTACGTCCCATCAGAGATAGGCATCTAGAGGACATAGATGCCTAGCCTGACCCCAATAGCGGGGTTACTTACTGAGTATTTTATACTCGCCCCTTCTCATGTTTATGTTTCAGGTAAGGGTAGGGACGCGCTGGCAAATGACAAGAAGAATCCATGAACGAGCCACTGGAGACCAGTTTTAATGCTTCCGCTCATGTTTTAAGAGTTCTTTTATGTTTTTAATTTTCAGTCTTGACATTTGAAACTTATCGTTTGATATTTGTTTTTAGACTTATTTATTTCCATTTATGACTTATGGGTACCCTATCATTTGATTTTGATATTTGAATTTAATTAAGATCTTTTAAGTTACCTTATTTATTTGGCATTTATTTCACTATAAAAATATTTCGTTTTAACTTCCATGCATGCATGCATTTAGTAACGGTGTAGCTTGAGTCCTAGGAAGTCAGGTCGTTACATCTAGATTATACTACATACATGGCTCAGACTCTCTAGATGACTTTTGAACACTTTAGTCGAGAGAGCCTTTATAAATGGATCAGCGATGTTGTACTCCTAAGCGATCTTGGTGACGATCACATCTCTTCGTTGCACAATCTTCTGTATCAGGTGATACTTCTTCTTTGTGTGCTTTCTTCGTTTGTGGCTGCAAGGTTCTTTTGAGTTGGCTACTACTCCATTGTGTCATAGTATGTGTAGCATGATCGCATAGCTTTGCGCTGGCTGAGGTTGCCCCTGCGGTCAAGCTTAGGGTTGCAATGAAGACATCCTCACATTTTCTCTATTTTCCATGCATTTTACTACGCGTCAACAGTTATCGTGTCTCTATCTTTCATTCATATTCCCACTGCTTTGTTTGTTAGTTAGGAGTAGGAGTAGTGCTTAGCGTACAACCTCCATCATTATTTTATTCATCCGCCGCAAACACATCGCCACATATATTTAGTTACAAGTCCCTGAGTTCGACCTCGGATCACCCGAGAAACTTGCATTCGCGTTATACTTGGTGTGAGCACAAGAAAACTTATGACAGGAACACATGGTCATCACATATAAGAGTAAGGCATATTTTCATTCCAACACATGACCACCGACGCATGAGTTTAAACGCATAACCTAAGACATACATCACATATTGCATCCCACATAATTTTAGCCATCAGTTTTTGGTAGCTAATTTCACGTCACCAATGATCCGAGGTCGAACTCAGGGACTTGTAACTCACTGTTTGTGAAGTAATGTGTTTGAGGAGATGAATAAAAAAATAAGGAAGCTAAAAGACTATGTGCTTCTACTCCTAACTAAATAGATTGAGCAATGGAAGTATGACTATGAGAATTGGTAGAGACGCAGCAACTGTTAACGCGTAATAAGATGCATGGAAAAATAAATAGAATGGTGGAGGGGATAAATTCATCGCATCATTAAGCTTGATCACAAGGGTAATCCCAGCTCGCCACACTAACGCATCGCACACCTTTCGGTGGTCAACCGCATGCTTATATCTCTATAAAGAATGGTTGTGTTGAACATAAGATTATTCCTATCTTTAGGAACACTTCTTACTTTGCTTAGTGAGTTCCACTACTTACCCTCTCAGGTAGTTAGTTGCGGCTAATCAGCTCATAGACAAGCATTGTGACAACTCATAGACAAGCATTGCTACAGCCTCACACTAAACAAAGAGGATTAACTCACTATACTCACGTGATGCACACCTTTCGGTGGGTTGCTACATGCTTCATATCTCTATGCCGCATGATTGAGTATGCGATAATGCTTGTGATCTTTACTTAGTTCGTTGTAATGAAAGTAAGGGATGATAAAGAAAGAGATTATGAAGATGGTATCAAAGGAAATAAAGAGATGCATTGATTACAAAATGTATTAATTTCTTAAGCCAAAATGTAATACAATACAGAGATAAGAAGAGAGGTGGAGGGCGAGATGTAGGCAATCTCTTGCTTCCATCAGATGTATGTCAAGGCTGCCGGTGGTGCCATGAATGGGCGGTGGAGTAGTCTCTCTCGAGCTCTATCTCCGACAAAGCTCCGGTCGTCACTCGGAATGGTTTGAAGGAATGAAGAACTCTCAAAGAATGTCTTGCTCATGCTCTCATCTGTGATCACAAGGATCTGCCTTAAGGCAGAAGCTCGGATGCCTTGAATTTAGGCTCTACGGCTCTATTTATAGAGCTCAAACGCCGACAGCATTGGTGGTCCCGCTCTGAATCACTGCCACTTTCGGTCGATAGGTGAAATGTCAACATCATCTTTTTTGTACTCCCAAGTATGCGTTCATGCTTGTTTTCTGAAGTACTATCACATTCCACCAATCTTGCGATCACCCTTCATCATGGTTATTACTCTGTAGCCGTAACTTCATGCGATGAACGCATGCAATCAACTTTGCGATGGTCTGGGATTCACCACATGCGATCGATTCCTACGATAGCTACAAAAATAGACATTTTGACGTAGAATAACGCATAAAATTGGGTTAGAAGAGATTTACCATGCTGATCGACGCAAGCTCACTTTTCACATGAATTATTAGTATTATCACCGCATATTCTACTTGTTAGCCCACAAAATTCTAAATAAAATGCTACAATAACTTATATTTCTACCAGCTATCACCCTCCCACTGCGTTGAAGCATTCTCAACGATTGAGAAGGACGAGATAGACCTAAATAACTATCTCCTTCATCAACTCTTGTTGAAGGACCAACTTCATCATTAACTCTTGTTGACTCATTAGTAGCTCATCCTAATATTAACTTACTACATGATTTTTTATCCCTCTTGTGGTCTTCCTTCAAGAAAGTAGTGTTTGTCGATACAAACACCTTATTTTCTTATGGGTGATAAGCTCGGAGCTTATTGTTGCCCATAAAGCTTTGCTAGTAAAATAAATTTTATATATCACCGAACGAACTACTTATACTAACTGGTAGTACAAGTGGTAAATCTGGGGTCAAACCTCATGGAAGCACGAAAGATTAGTTCCTCGAAGCGCATTTCTAGTTAAAGTGGTAAAATGGGGGTAGGAGTGGAGGGGGGAGGGGATTTGGTCTGGATTGGATAAGTCAAATTGTAAGAAAATAAAATGCGAGAAAATAAAAGATAGAAATGAAATCGACAGAGACACGGTAGCTTAGAGGACGAATATTGGAATGACTCAATGTAATATTGTTCATCGAATTATTCGAATGCAATCTTGTGGTCCTTATTTATGCCTAGCCCAATTGATTGGACATCCAACCAATGATCCTAATTACTTAATTAGTTAAACATGCTAGATGAATCCATACTAAACACATTTACCTAACCGTATTACACTTTGGGGCTTAGGCTAGGATGAATTTTAGGGGGCGTTTGGGCCCCTTAAGTGCTCAATTATTTTGGTTCGTTTCCTTACTCTCCCTCATTTTCCTTACTCCTATTAGCGCTTGATTATTTTACTCCGATTACTCGATCCTCGATGGCTCGTCAAACGTTCCTCGATGCATGGTCACTCGATACTCAGCTTCATGGTCACTCAATACAGCTTCAATCGACACGTGTATACTCGATCATATTAACGCCATACTCGATGCTCGATTACTTTATACTCGATTATTTTGAATTCAAAACACGTTTGAAGGCCACTCGATACCCAAGTTCATGGTCACTCGATACACCTCGTGTATACTTGATCATATTGATTTCATACTCGATGCTCGATTAGTTTATACTTGATTATTTTGAATTCAAAATACGTTTGAAGGTCACTCGATACCTAGCTTCATGGTCACTCGATACACCTACAATCGACACATGTATACTCGATCATATCAACGTCATACTCGATGCTCGATTACTTTATACTCGATTATTTTGAATTCAAACCCCGTTTAAAGTTCACTCGAGACCTAGCTTCATGGTCACTTGATACGCCTACAATCGGCACATGTATACTCGATCATATCAATGTCATAATTGATGCTCGATTACTTTATACTTGATTATTTTGAATTCAAAACCCGTTTGAGCATGTTACACGATACTCAATTATTTTGCCCTTATTTCGATTATTTTCCTTACTCTCCCTCGTTTTCCTTACTTCTATTAGCGCTCGATTATTTTGCTCTATTTCCTTCCATCTCTTCTCCTAAGGTTTTCGCCATTGTTCCCGATCGGCATCATTCCTGGTGGGTTTTAGAGCTTCCTCTTCTCCATTCCCTACCGATCAACTGCCATTGTGGTTCTCTTTGGTCGGATTTGAAGAAATCCTTCATAGATATGGACTATGGTATGTTTGGTAGTCTAGATCTGTGTTTTTCTCTAGATCCATAACCTATCCTCTTTCATCTTGTTGTTCTTTCTTTATCTTGTCACTTTTTTTGGTTCTTTTTGCTCTCTTTGCTCCAAACGAGGGTTTCCCCTTGCCGCTTCTTTAAGTTCTCCAATCTTTTGTGTTGTCCCACCTATCTATCTGAGTCCAAGTCGTACAACCATGTTGGTGAAGGAAATAAGACATGAGGATTTCCATGAGCAGTGGAATGATCGTTCCAAATTCCATTCGAAATTGAACATCAACAATCACAGTCACAAAACGGAAACTCATTAGTCATGCACAATACGAAATTACAGCATGCTTTTCAATGAGATCAAGGGATAACGAATACATACCTTTGAAGACTCATTCTTCAACCTCTCTTGATCACAAACGCTCGATCACAATGACCGCAACATATCATGATTAACAGCAAACTCGAACCAACGATCTCCAAGATCACGAACACAACGAACGACCTCCAAAACCTCGAACTGAGGACACCACCACAATGGCTACCTTGGTATTCTCGGTGTGAGAATCCAAAAGTGTGGGATCTACGTAGACTTGGTTAGAGGAACAGACTAGAGGAATAACAATCGTGTAGACGATTGACCAAGTGGGAGATGATAAGGGTCTATCATATAGACATATGCTCAATCGTGGAGAAAAGGCAAGCTATCGTATAGAAAATGCCCTGCTATTGTTTAGCTACGACCAACTAAGTGAACTATCGTATAGTGTCACTCCACGATCATTTAGTCTCTCTTTCAGCTATCGTTTAATGAATCTAATTTACTTGACAGCAAACCGTGAATTCCTTTTCCGAGAATGGCAACTCAACTAATTTTAGGAAAATATTTTTCCTTTTTATCTCATAGTTACCATAAACCACCAATAACCTCCCACTCAATTGGTTATTAGAGAAAAAGAGATAATTATCCAATAATTAATATTATTATAAATATATATGATAACTAACTTACCATATTATATTTATAACTTATAGTTTTAATATTCCATCTCATGAACATATAAACCATAGCTCTTTTTCTATTTTATGGTACTTAATGTAAATCTCATTTACATTAATCCTCCACTTGATGTATCTTATACTTCACACCGATCATATCATATATAATCTAATTTCCTCATGTCAATTTGAACATTTCAAATCAACACCAAGAACTGATTCTCAACTTGAATCGATTGAGCTACCAAAGGGAGCTTATAGACCTGTAGCTTGAAGCTCCAATGATACGTGAATAACTGACTAAACTCTTTAGTCACGGGATCCACCATCCGTTAACTGTCAGGCACTCCACTAAAGACCGACAGTTGTACTCTTCTCACTGCAGATATATTTTGTGTCCATATCAACCAATCAACAGTGCAATAACCCTTCACAGATCGCTCGTAAGTACAATTAGGCCAATTTACTGTTTTGTCCCTGTAGTTACATCTAACTCCTTAAGTACCACTAATCCCTCTAGTGAATATAAGTCATAGTCCTACATAACCGAAACCTCTCTTCCAAAGAGGAGTTGTGGCCACTATGTTCAAGACCCAGAATCAGCCTTTAAGGGAGCAATCTATCTACTTACCCCTGCTTCGGGGAATGAGTGAATTCCATCTTAGAGTTTCCAACTCCCAAATCAGACAAATCCTCAAAAAGATAAGCATGTTGAGTTAGCAATCTGGCCACTCTCACCCATACTAATCAAAGGACCGCCCTCAAAGGCAGGAGTTCCCAAAACACTCAGGATTAAGATCATGTCACCTATGGTCGTTTAGGTGAAATGTAAGTCTCAAGTACCAACGACGTTATATAAAGAGACTAGTCATCTCGTGGTCCGGTCTTATATAAACTCTTTGTATAGGATACCCCACTTGCATGTCTCTACATGAATGGTCAGAATCTATCATCTGTAGTAATTCACAACACTTGTAAACCTCTACAAAGTGGGTCGTATTTGTAGTGTCACTAAGATCAGGTATCCCTCCTTAATCCTTATACTACAGACCTATTTAGGTTATCACTTAAGGCATGATCCACTTGTATATCTCATATACATGCTTAAGTTTATATACAATAACCATGAAGCTTTGTTTATTGGATATGAGTAAATGTCAAATAAAATAACTCTTATTTTATTCATAACAATATGTACAATTTACAAACTACGAGACTACACCAATCCCAATAGTTGGAGCTCAGATCTTGCTTGATAGGGGATGGAGATCCTCGTTTGAAGCATGTTAAGGGATGGAGGATGGTGTTCAGATCTTGGTAGGGTTACCAGATCCAATGGTAAGTCTTTTTTCTCTTCACCAGCCGATGATGAGCCACTGTATATTTTTTTCCTTCTTTTTTTTTTTTTTTTGACAAAATGTAAGCTTATTTTGCTCTATGCTTGATTTTAATGTTCTTGGTCTTTGATTATCGATCTCTGATGATCAATGTGTCTGTTCTATTCAATGATTGTTTTTGTTTGATTATCGATCTCTATGCTTGATTTCAGTTTTCTGCTCTTGGTATATGATTATTGGTCTTTGATTATCGGTCTTTGATTATTTTGCCCCTATTTCGATGACTCTTTTTGCATTGCTACTGTTCTTGATATTTGATTATTCTTCTTTGATTATTTTGCCTCTATTTTTATGACTCTTTTTGCATTGCTACTGTTCTTGGTATATGATTATTGGTTTTTTATTATTATTATTTTGCCCCTATTTTGATGACTCTTTTTGTATTGCTACTGTTCTTGGTCATTGATTATTGGTCTTTGATTATCGGTCTTTGATTATTTTGCTACTATTTCAATTACTCTTTTTGGACTGCTTTTGTTCTTGGTCTTTGATTATTGGTCTTTGATTATCGATCTTTGATTATTTTGCTACTATTTTAGTGACTCTTTTTTCATTGAATCTAATGATCAATGTATCTGATTTACCATGATACATCATATTATTCAAAATTCAGAACGACTTAAGAAAGAATTTCGTTGTTCTGGGGCTGGTTCTTACTGTCTAAGCATAATACTAGGATAGTGGATTGTTTGTTGGCTTCCTTGTTTTTTTTTCCAATCTTATTGTAACTATGTCATAACTCTTGTTTGGTTCCCAACTTGTTTGGTTTACTCTAGTTTGATTGCAAATTGTGGATCTTAGAGTCATGGTTTACAAGTACTTTGTTGATGTGATTGACAGTAGTGAATATATGTCTTTGGTTCCCAATCTCAATGGTACATTATTCACTTTATTTCACTATGTGGGGTTTACAAGGTGTACTTATTACTGCTTTTCCTACTCATGACCTACCCGCCACATCACATTAGACATCATAGGCAATTAGCATACTTTTGGCTAACCTTGAGTCTGATTTAAGTTGTTATGAAAGCACGCGAGTGGATAGAAGATGTTTTGTCATTTTATGTACTTTACTAAGGACAACTAGCAAATTAGTGGGAACAGAAGTTGTAGATGTTGAGGAGATGGTCGCCATGTTCCTACATATCTTAGCCCATGATGTTACGAATAGAGTAGTTCGTAGACAGTTCGTTAGGTCAGGTGAAACAGTTTCTAGGAATTTCAACTCCGTTCTCAACGCCATTTTATGACTACATGAAGTACTGTTGAAAAAACCTTTGTCAATCCAACCTCCTGTACAGATCCGAGATGGAGATGGTTTGAGGTACAATGAAACTGAATGTTGGTGCGTTGTCTAGTTTAGATAACTTATGTATATGAATATTTCATACGTTGTGTTTGTATAAGATTGTCTAGATGCGTTAGATGGTACGTACATAAAGGTCAACGTGAGTGCCACTGATCGACCAAGGTACATGACGAGTAAGGGTGAAATCGCCACGAATGTTCTTGGTGTTTGCGACACGAATGACGATTTCATGTTTGTCTTACCTAGGTGGGAAGGTCTTGTAGCTGATTCTCGTATTCTTAGAGATGCAATATCACGACCTAATGGATTGAAGGTTCCGAAAGGTTACTTTTGCGCATAACTTCTTGTCGTACATCGTAGTACTTAATGATTATGATTTCATACAATTGGACATTGTAAAGGGTATTGTTATCTATGTGATGCTGGGTATCTAAATACGGAGGGCTTCTTGGTACATATAGAGGAGAATGATATCATCTTTCGGAATGACATGAAAGAGCGAATGCACCAAAAAATGCAAGAGAATTTTTTAACATGAAACACTCTTCTGCGAGGAATGTCATCGAGAGGGCATTCGGGCTGTTGAAAGGGAGATGGGCAACTACGCGAAAAATCATACTACCCCGTGCAAGTCCAAACTCGGACGATCATAGCATGTTGCCTTCTTCATAATCTTATTAATAAGGAGATGAATCTTATCAAAATGCTCGAGGACCTAGACAAGGTGGACTCACATTCTGCTACCACTGGTGAGGACGAGATCAATTATATTGAGAGTTCAAACGAATAGATACAATGGAGAGATGAATGGGCACATAATATGTTTTCTGACTGGGAGTTACGTAAAATCAGTAGCTTCATACTTAGTTTGTGGCTTTTATAATGTATTTTTTAAATTTCATGTATGCGATTTTGTAAATAAGTTTCCAAATATCTTAATATAATTAAATTTACTACCTTATATATTGTAAATAATACATCACCTGATAATTTTTTTTCTTTACTACATAAATTGTACTACGGTGTATATGTAGCAGGATGGGAAGTTCTTCTAGAGCTCCAAAGCACACTTGGACGAGGGAGGAAGAGTCGAAGTTGGTGGAATGTTTGGTGACTTAGTTGAATCTGGTGGATGGAGATCAAACAACAGGACCTGTTGCCCTAGATACCTGGCAAAGTTACAGCGTATGATGGCTAATAGGATACCTGGCTATAGAAAACAAGGGACCCCCACCATAGATTGTAGGGTAAGAGCCTTAAAAGAACGTACCAATCTATAGCAGAACTGCGATGACCGACATGCAGCAGGTTCGATTGGAATGAAGAATTCCAATGCATCACTGTGGAGAAAGAGATGTTCGATGGTTGGATAAAGGTAAAATTTCATTAAAAAAAATTTTCATTCATCGTCACCCATTATATTGACCAGTCATACTCTCCATGTAGAGCCATCTTGTAGTAAAAGGGCTCCTAAACAAGTCATTCCTATATTTTGATGACTTAGCCTACGTCTTCGGCAAGGACCAGGCAACTAGAGAAGGGGCCTCAAATGTGCCAGGGTGCATGCCTGAAGGTGCTTCTACTGATGATTCACAGGAACATGGCCTGTCACAGGATGAGTTTCATGGAACCCCGATTGGTTTTGGTTCTGAAGGAGGCAATTCATCAAGGGGTAGTAAGAGAAAGCGTCATGGATATCAGTCTAAATTAGTTAAGGTTTTTAAGAATGCAATGGACTTTGCAAATGACCAACTGAAGTCCAATGATGAATGGCCAAAAGAGCAACGTGCAACAGAGGTTGAGCTACATGCCAAGTTTGTGAATGAACTTAACAATATTCCAAAATTGCAAACCCAATAGAAGGTGATGCTTATGAATATCATATTCCACCATGTGCATGATAACAGGCAGAAATGCACGTTATTACAGTGCAAAGTCATAAAACAATGCAGGATTACGATGATAAAAATATATAATATTGTGTCCAAAAGCATTAAGTTCATAACATTGCGATCGCATACGTCCATCGCATTAAAACATTTAACTTATGTATTTTTGTGTAGGAAAATGCGTTAAGACAACGTAGAAATGCGATTTGAAGAACTTAATGTCCGAACGCATAAGAGATTGCGACCGCAAGGCTATGCAATCGTTTGCATTCAAAAATCTGCTCGAGAAGGTAGCCGCAAAGAGCCGGCGCATTAAGGTGGGCACATCTGGGTGAAAGCTTAATAAATCACGATGGGACAGAAAGCTAATGATGGTCGATTCTGAATTAAGTTGACAAGCCGTTAACGACCACTCTAGCAAGTACATTCAACTTTTTGGTGATAAATATTCGGCGCATCAGATAGAGAATTAATGTCATCCCATCAGTGCAATCATAAGAGAGAAGAAGCTTCTCACCCTGAAGTCTATAAATACCAAAGGCCACCTTTAGTGAAGAGTTAGTTAGTTTTTAGTTAGTTAGCCTTGTTCTTAGTTCTTATTTTAACTTAGAAGGCAGAAGCGAGAGAAAAGAAAAGACGTCAGAAGATCGTCCTGATCAGCTCGAGAGAGAACCCAGGGAGCGTAGAAAGTAGAGAGAGGGCCGACTTTTGCGAGAGCAAGAATATCTTTTGAGCAGAGTAGAGAAGAGCAGTGTAAAAGCCTTGGGAAGCAAGAAATTGCTACCAGACTCTTTATTCTTATTTTGCATTATCATTTTGTACTTCGATTTTATGTATATAGGATGGAATTTGCACTTCTACATCTGTTCACTCTCTGTAAAATACGCATAAGTAGCTAAATTTTTTGAATGGGTTGAGAAGCACTTAGCTAACATAATCTAGGATCTTCATTGCATGCGATCATCTTATCTTATGTTGCGCCCATCACCCTTTAGAGCTACTCAAGAGAGAGTCTAAAGAAAGAACCTAATACTTGAAAGAGCTAGGTTAGAATCTAGACTCAAAAGAGCAAGATTAGATCTACATAAGCCAGAGATAGAGACTTAGAGATAAGCTCTGTTTGCCAACATGCATCGCAAGTAGCCTAGAAATAGGTCATGATAGTATATGGTCGCCTTGTGTATGTGTGTGTCATTCGTCATCGCATAGACAAGAATAGAGGCTTAAACGTAAGTCCTATAGACACCATCGCATACATCGTTTGCATTCTAAAACTAGAAGCCATAGCATTTGTGTTGAGAGATGATTGTTGTTGTATATGTGTAGCATGATTGCATAACATAAACGCAGTCCTAGAAGTGTTAGCTAAACCTCTTCTCAACCTGTTCCCCCGCATATTCATCGCATCTTTCGTAATATTAACTCTTTTCTTAACTCCGCCGCATACATTTTATACTGTAAACAACAAACCAACCAACTCTTTGATTTATTGTTACCGCAAATTGATCATAAATTACCACCGCATATTGTTTTCCTTAGTCACTGAGTTTGACCCTGGGCTTACCAGGCAACAAAATAGGATTTATACTTAGATCTTACAGAGAAAACTTGCATGCTCAACTCATTTTCCATCAACGCAACCCCTACCATTATTTCATTGCATAAAAATAACGCATAAAGTTTTTGGCGCGGTTGCCGGGGACTTCGGCAATACAGTGTGCTAATGGTAATTTTCCGATTTTCTTTGCAGCTTTCAATCTCTAGCGCATTACGACCCAGAGATTGAAAGAACATTCTGACGAAGATTAAGAGATAGCAGCCAACAACAATAAAAAGAGAAAGATAACATGGCGAAACAACCAGGAAATGGAGTACCAAATGAAAATAACATCATGGCGAATCCCATCCTATTGGAAAACGACCGCAATAGGCCCATTCAGGACTATGCGTCACCCAACCTCTATGATTTCTCCCTAGGAATCATGAGGCCTGTTATTGATGGATCGAGATTCGAAATGAAACCGGTGATGCTATAGATGATCCAAACTGCCGGACAAGTTGGTGGAAGGCGTGGTGAGGATCCGCAAGCCCACTTCTGCAATTTCATCAAGATCTGCAACACTTTTATGTTCCCTAACATCTCCACTGAGGAGGTTCGACTAACTTTGTTTCCATTTTTGTTGTGTGACCAGGCACAAAAAAGGGTTTATTCTCTCGAGCCAGGGGAGATTACCTCATGGGAGCAAATAGTAGAGAAGTTTATGAAGAAGTACTTCCCTCCGATGGAGAATGCCAAAAGAAGGAAGTTGATAACCAATTTTGAACAGGATACTGACGAATCGCTCAGCGATGCATGGGCGATATTTAAGAGGCTGGTAAGAGATTGCCCGCATAACGGCTTACCAAACTGCTTACAGATTGAGATTTTTATCACGGATTAAACCCTGCATCGCAGACCGCTACCAATGCGGCAGCAGCTGGAGGTCTGCTGGATAAAACTTATGATGAGGCCAAGAATATCCTTGATCGCATTTCTAAAAATCATGAAGACTAGAGAGAAAGCAATCAAAGATTGAGAATCAAGGACAGTGACGCGAACAATGATGCCATCGCATCCCTTCAGAGTCAAATGACTGCGATGATGAACTTGATATAAGGAATCGCAATCAATAGCCCAGCAACGTATAGTGGGCAAGTAAACGCAATCAACCAGACGACCGCAAGTTGTGCTACTTGTAGAGAAGGAAATCAAATGGAGGAATGAGCACGAAACCCACAGTCAATCTATTTTGTAAAGAATAATCCGTTTTCTAACACGTACAACCCTAGGTGGAGAAACCACCCCAATTTCGCGTGAAAAAACCACAGCAAAATTTTCAATTTGTGGCACAAAAAGAAAGGCCACCCGGATTTTTCCAGCGAACCAACGGTCAAACGAGTAATCAAGCCAGCAATTTGCAGGCGCCGCAATATTCCACTTTGGAAAGTTTGTTGAAGCAATACATTGAAAAAAATGAAACTGTGCTTCAAAACCAAGCGACGTCCATCCGTAATCTGGAAATTCAAATAGGCCAGTTGTGGGTGAACTCAAGAACAGACCACAAGAGGCCCTGCCGAGTTCAACGGAACTTCCATGCAACCCAGGGAGTATGGGTAAAAAGCAATGTCAAGTCAGACGTTGCAGAGCAGAAAGATTGTGGCAGAAGAGAAAAAAGAGCCTAGCCGGACTGCTCCAATTGCGCTGGAACCAGAGATTGCATTGACTCAAGAAGAAACAGAAGAAAAAGAGGTGATGGAACCAGAGATTGCATCCACCTTGGAGCCAAAAGAACAGGGGATCGTAAGAATACAGTTGCCACCATTCCCACAGAGCTCAAAAAGAAGAAAAATGATGAGGTAAAATATCAATGCTTCATGAATATGTTAAAACAGTTGCATATTAATATTCCGTTCACTAAAGCAATTGAGGAGATGCCTGCATATGCGAAGTTTCTAAAGGATATGGTGACAAAGAAGAAAGGCACTGGTAAGCTCGCAACGGTGGCTTTGATGCAAAGTGCAAAATCTATCATCCCACCGAAAATGCGCAACCCTGGGAGTTTCACTATACCTTGCTCTATTTGAGGGTTATACATTGGTTAAGTGCTATGCGATCTCGGGGCTAGCATTAACTTAATGCCCCTGTCAATTTTCAAGCAGCTGAATGTGGGGCAACTTGCACCCACAACGGTGACTTTCCAATTAGCAGATAGATCTCTTATGCATCCAGAGGGGAAGGTGAAAGATGTTCTAGTTACAATCGAAAAATTTATATTACTAGCAGACTTCATCATCCTGGACTACGAAGTAGACAAGGATGTGCCATCATCCTGGGGCGACCATTTTTATCCACCGGTTGTGCCTAGATTGATGTGCACAAAGGAAAAATCACGCTGAGCGTGAATGGATAGAAGCTCAGGTTTGACATTATCCGAGCTATAAAGTATCCTAATGAAGAAGACCTTAATGAATCTGATGATGAACAAAGTTTGAATGATGAAGAGAAGCCTGAAGATGAAAATGAAGATGAGAATGCGATCGCATCCATTGGAGCATGCAATGCGATCTCAGAAAAAATAACCAAATAAGATGAGATGATCGCATCCCAAGAAGATAAGCCATCAGTGAATGAAGAAAGAAAAACAACAAAACCGTCCTTAGAACAACCATCAACAATAGAGCTGAAGACCCTTCCTAACCACCTGAAGTATGCGTTTCTAGGGCAGAATGAAAAGCTATCGGTAATCATTTCCTCTGTGCTTAATGAAGACCAAGAAAATACACTGCTGAGCATTCTGAGAAAGTATGTAAAAGTAATTGGCTGGACGCTCGTAGACATTAGAGGAATCATCCCCGCATACTGTATGCATAGGATTCGTCTCGAAGAGAATCACAAAGGATTGATCGAACATTAGTGCAGACTCAACCCTGCGATGAAGAAGGTCATAAAGAAGGAGATAATCAAATGGTTAGACGCGGGCATCATCTATCCAATAGCAGACAGCACGTGGGTTAGTCCCGTGCAATGCGTGCCGAAGAAAGAAGGATGACGGTAGTCCCTAATGCAAATAACGAACTAATACCGCAAAGGACTGTCACCGGATGGCGGATTTGCATGGACTACCGCAAATTAAATGCGCCAACAAAGAAGGATCATTTCCCTTTACCTTTTATTGACCAAATGCTGGATCGCCTAGCTGGAAATGACTTCTACTACTTCTTGGATGGGTATGCCGGTTATAACCAGATCATGATCGCTTCTGAAGATCAAGAAAAACCACATTCACCTGTCTATATGGAACATCTATGTTTCGACGCATGCCGTTCGTCCTCTGCAATGCACCGAGCACTTTCGAAAGGTGTATGATGGCCATCTTTTCAGAATATCTCAAAGACTCTGTAGAAATATTCATGAACGACTTCTTTGTGTATGGCCAAACGTACGAAGTCTGTCGTAACAACTTGGAGAAGATATTGAAAAGATGTAAGGAGACGAACCTCGTGCTTAATTGGGAGAAATGTCATTTCATGGTGAAGGAAGACATTGTGCTTGGGCACAAGGTCTCCAGGGACAGGTTGGAGGTGGAAAAGGCAAAAATTGAAGCAATTGAAAAGCTCCCACCTACAACAAATGTAAAGGTTGTCAGGAGCTTCTTAGGACATGCTGGATTTTATAGACGTTTTGTCAAAGACTTTTCAAAAATTGCACGACCACTGAGTGCGTTGGAGGCAGATAGAAAGTTTGACTTCGATGATCAATGCCTCAACGCATTCATAATTTTGAAGAACGCATTAACGGCCGCACCTGTGTTGATCGCACCAGACTGGACACTGCACTTTGAATTAATGTGCGACCCAAGCAGTTATGCGATGGGAGCAGTACTGGCGCAGAAATGAAAAACAATATTACATCCCATCGCAATTCGAGTAAAACCTTGAATCCTGCTCAAACAAACTACACCACCACATAAAAAGAATTGCTTGCGGTGATATTTGCATTGGAGAAATTCAGAGCTTATTTGCTGGGAACTAAAGTGCTCATCCACACTGATCACTCAGCGATAACATATTTGATGACAAAGAAAGATGCGAAGCCGAGATTGATAAGATAGGTTCTCCTCCTCCAGGAATTCGATATGGAAATAATTAATCGCAAAGGGACGGAGAACCAAGTTGTGGACCACTTATCCAAATTAGAAAATCCAGAAGTTGACCATAATCAGTCAGAGGTGAGCGCAACGTTCCTAAACGAGCAGCTATTTCAGATTGAAGAATTGCCATGGTACGCACATGTGGTAAACTATCTAGTTTACGAACAATTTTTCGAAGATTATACCGACCACCAAAAGAGGCGGCTCAGACATGAATGCAGATCATATTATTGGAATGAGCCAAATCTTTATAAGAGGGGGTCAAACCAGATTCTGCGCCTGTGTGTTCCGGATGCTGCTCACCAACGCATTTTATCACAGTGTTATGACTCACCTTATGGAGGGCACTTTGGAGGCCAGCGCACAGCAACAAAAGTATTACAAAATGGGTATTATTGGCCAATACTATTCCAGGATGCAAAAGACTATGTGATGAAGGGTGACCGATGCCAACGCACGGGTAATATTTCATGGAAACATGCGATGCCCATGAACATCATTTTAGAACTGGAATTGTTCGACGTCTGGGGCATTGATTTCGTGGGACCATTCCCACCATCGAATAGTCACAAATATATTATGTTAGCTATCGACTACGTCTCCAAATGGGTAGAAGCAGTAGCATGCACCACAAGTGATGTGGCGGTAGTCTCCAAATTCTGAAAAAAAATATTTTCACTCGTTTTGGCACTCCGTGTGCTATAATAAGTGATGAAGGCTCCCACTTTGTAATTCACACTGTCAAAGATTTGTTGTGCAAATATAATATCCTCCATAAAGTAGCCACCGTATACCATCCATAGACAAATGGTCAAGCTGAAGTCTCCAACCGGGAGATCAAGTTGATACTAAAGAAGATGGTGAAGCCTTCACAAAAATATTGGGCAACAAAGCTGGACGATGCGCTGTGGGTATACAGGGCCGCCTATAAGACACCCATAGGCATGTCCCCGTATGCGTTGTATTTGGAAAGGCATGTCATTTACCACTCAAGCTAGAGCATAAAGCATTGCGAGCGGTAAAAAAGCTAAACTTTGACTTAAAGGCCGCAGGAGAAGCAAAAAATTTTCAATTGGTCGAGCTGGAGGAATAGAGAACTCACGCATACGAGAACGCAAAGATCTACAAAGATCGCGCAAAGCGTTGGCACGACAAACAATTATGTGGAAAGAATCTCCAAGTCGGACAAAAGGTCTAACTATTTAATTCACAGCTACGACTCTTCCCTTGAAAATTAAAGTCATGTTGGTCCGAACCCTTCATAGTCAGAGGCGACTCTAGCTCTACTGACTTCATGACCCGCTAATCATCAAATGAGTTAGTTTTCACTTAGGTCCTCATCTTCCTATCAGGGCGGAGAGATTTATGTTGGAAGCATAACCGACCACCACATGTTATTATACGTTTTCGGTCCCGATCATATGTTTTCCTGACATATTGCTTGTGATTGTGCATTTGGTCACTACCCTACGTGAGAACTACTTACTGGGTATATTATATACTCATCCTATATTTTTACAGACTTTGTAGGTAAGGACACAGCGTAGATGGCAGAATTGGACGTCGCTCAAATGGCCAACCATCAAACTCACTATTATAGGCATATGCATTTTGTACCACCACACTATTGTTTTATGGATCCTGGTGTTTTGATAAATAAACTTCTTTTATATAGTTTTCTATCTAATTAATAAAATTTAGATATGTTCTTTGAAATTTTCACCAAACTCATCTCATGATAGAAAAGTCTAAGTATGCATGTCGTAGCGTTCGGATCATAATGTGTAAGGATCCGGTCGTTACAGGGGGCATCAATGTAAAGAGTTTGCATAAGACCAGACCAAGAAATAAGCCAATCTTACTTTAAAAGTTGTTCATGTTTAAGACTACAATTTCAAAACGATGACCTAAGTAACTTTAACCTTAATCTGAGCTAACTATAAAATAAATTTATTCAGATTATCCTTAGATTTGCATGGGTGAGGGTTGGCTCAACATCGCCGACTCAATAAGCCTCCCATTTCAGGAGTAAGAGCGGGTAGATAGTTGGAGAGATAGGGTGCAAGATGAAATACCCTCCTACCCACTTTTAGGGAAAGTAGAGAGGTTGTTCCCTTACGTGCTAACTCTGGTCTTGAACAAGGGCCCCACCCTTCTCATTGGCCCGAGAGGGACTCAGTTTGATAATTGGATCTCAAACCAATTGTTCATAAAGGATCAGTGAAACTTAAGGAACAAGAGGTAATCTGAGGGTAAAATAGTATTGACCCAACCATTATTACAAACAGCATGTAAAAGGTTAACTTACTAATTATGGTTATATCAAGTAGACACAATATATCTAGAGTGCAATTATTGGGCTTTAGTGGAGTGACCCGGTAGTTAATGAATGGGGGTTAATTTGGTTTAAAGAGTTTAGCCAATTAATCTCGGACCGTTGGAGTTCATAATCTATAGGTCCATTAGGTCCCCCTTCTACTCACAAACGGTATAACCTTAATAGCGGGTGAGTTAATTTGAAATTTAAATTCGAATTAAGGGAATTAGTAATTATAATATGATATAATTACTAGTTTTAATTATTGAATTAAACAAAATTGAAAAATTGATTAATATTTCAATATGATAAATATTAATTTCACGAATAGGGATTCATGTAGTGGAAATTGGTATTTAATTAATTTAATTTTGATATTAAATTAATAGAATTAATTAAATAATTTAATTAATTTAAATCAATTTTAAAATAATTTTTTTTGATTTTTGAAAATTTAATAATCATTTTAATTTGATTAAAATTGAATATTAATTAAAAATTAAAAATTTGAAAGAAAAAAAACTAATTTAGTGGTTTTTTCCAATTCTTGAGTTTTGACTCACTTTCCACCAAAACTTCACTCACAAAGCTGAAGTAAGAGTTGTTATATGCTTGTGCAATCTGATTGCATGAGTCTTCTACTTAAAGTACACATTTTTTAGTTGAAGAAATGCCATGTAGTTGAGATTTTCAAATTGGAGAGGTTGAAGAAGTGTTCTTTAACAAACCCAGAAAATTGCTTTCCTCCTCTCAAATTCTTCCCTAAAATTCATATCATTTTGAGTCCACAACTCAAGCTAAGATCCTAGAGAATAGTATGGAAGATCTTATGGTGGACACTTAGTAGCTTAGGAGATTGGAGTTTGAATTTGAAGTTCAAAGGAGTTCATCAAAGGTATTTCTGAAACCCTCTTCATATTGTATGAATATGCTTACTTTGATCCTAAAATTGTAGAATTAGAGTGCTTAATGATCCTGAAATCTTCCGCTACATGCTATGCTACTTCCGATAGGTAGCAATGACCACTTAAGATCTAATGACCCATGAGTAGCATGATTGATGCAATACTTCAAGTCATTGAAACTCCTATGAAAGAGTCTATTCTTATTTGTGCATGTGTTTGTGTGAACATGAGTAAGAAGGGGGGGAAGAAAGAGAAAGAACAACAAAAACCCAAAGCTAGTGACCAATAATGGGTGACATGTGTTACAAATAATATTCGATGATCCAAAACTAGCACAATCGACATTGGACTTTAGTGTGGAAGATGCTAGAATAAGAAAGAACAAAAACCCAAAGCTAGTGACCGACCAATGGTGACATGTGTTACAAATAATATTCGAGGATCTAAGACTAGCAACAATTGACATTGGACTTTAGCGTAGAAGATGCTAGAATAATGAGAGTTTCATTTTATTATTATTTGTTATTATTTTTTAAATAAAGAAGGGAAAAAGTGAGAAATCCAAGGGAAGAGTGAGGGAGAAAGGAAATAAAGAGAAAAAAGAATGTATGAGGATAAACAAGTTGTTGATGGAAAACATTCATGGTCAGCTTGCCGACAACAATTGTCGATTATCATAGGCAACCATGCATCAGATCGATGATGATCACATTGGTTGCTCTCGAAAGATTACGACAATCGGTAACCGACGGTCTTAACGGTTGATTGCCTTAACATCATTTGTTCATCAACCATCACTATGATCAATCATTGACCAACATGACAATCGGTTGCTGACAGTCAAGACGTTCGATCATGGACAACTTGTGAGGTCGCCCGTGGTGGATCATGACAATTGGCAAAGGGTCTCTGACAACAATTGATAAGAGATAGGAGATGAAGATAAATTTTCCTCGAATGCATGGAATTCATTTTTTTAAAAAAAAAAAAAAAAAAAAAAAAAAAAAAAAAAAATTCAAACCCATGAGTTTGGTTTTTTTTAATCCCAAGAATTTTATTACAAGAGCCCAAATATGACATGGTTTCAAAAAGTCAAATCCTCTAATTCCAAACCCATGGGTCAAACACCCACTTACAAATTTTCAGAACTACTTTTTTTTTAAAAAAAAAAAAATGTAATGAAATGTTAATAACTAAAATGAGTATGTAAGAATATTCTACTCTTATCACTTATGGTCCTTATTATGTATATAGTTATATTTTCCTAAAAACAATTAGTAATATTTAATTAATTGATTACTTGTGATTCACATCTATGTGATCAAAATGTTTTGGAACAATAGGTGATTGATTAATTATAAGATGATTTTCAATTTAATTATATTTTAAAATAGGTATATACAGTAAAACAAATGAAAGGTAAAATAAGTATTAAAAATTCTTCTATGTAGTCTATTTATAACTCTTGTGTATATATATATATATAATATGATTTATTGCACTACATTTTAATCAAAATTTAATTCTACCTCGATTTAAACTTGTATCTTTCTTTTATGTTTATTATTGTTTTTATTTAAAACGACATTCTTTTTTAAAAAAAATAAAGAATATAACTGACAACAAATTTTAAATTTATAATTTATTTTTTCGAAAATCAAATTTAAAATAGGAGTTATTTTCAAATATAGATAGATAATGACAAATAAAGATAGATCACTATTATCTATTATAATAAGTGACGATGATAATTTATTTTATTTGTAAATATTTTTAATAGATTTTTTTTCTAATAGAAAAAGAAAAAACAGGGTGAATCGACATTTTCATTATAATTAGATTGTCATTAATGTAAAAATAATATAAATAATATAGTTTTATATTATTTAAGAAGTTAAAAATATTTATTTATTACTTAAAATTTTGTTTTCAATAAACTATTGAGATTATTTTCAAATATAGTAAATTGAAAATGAAAATCCTTTACTATTTTGCTACATTTGTAAATAAATTGGTATTTTGATATATATATATGAAAACAACCATTCTCGTATTTTTTATTATCCATTCAAAAATATTGGTAAAAAACATGCAATTGTAAACTTAACGACAATAATTTCATTCAATGTATCGAAAAATTACAAAAATAATAAATAAAATATACATATATATATATATATATTTGTAGTTCAAACATTTGCAAAAAAATAATATCATTAACAATTCGACAATTTTTTTTTCAAGAATTAGAAAACAGAATATTACCAAACAAAGGAAAGAAATTGACGAAGCAATCACAATAATTAGAGGGGAAAAAGGATTGCCTTTAACATTTAGCCAAAAACCAAAGCTGAGCATTTTTTATTGACAGTACAGATCTAACCCATCTCTGTTTTTCTTTTTCTATTGTTAGTTCGAAAACATCCTTCATCCTCATTGTCAAAAAAAAAAAAAGAAGAAAAAACATCAACTTTGAGAAGATTAAGAACAAATAAGAACAGCAGCAAAATTAAACATCTTAAAAAACCCGAGCAGCAGCGAATTCGGGCCGAATCAAGCACCGAATGATCCGAATATTCGAGGGGTATGATATTAAGCAGGCTGCTCCTCCTTCCAGTCTTTCCTTATATCAAATGTGTAATTGATCTCCAAGTAGCATTTATTATCATCATCAACAAACTGAGCCAAAAAAAATAAATAAATAAATAAACCCAACAAACAAGCAGACAAGATTACAGACATAGATTCATGTGAAGAAGAAGCAAAACAAAACATGTCTTTTAAAACAAGACTATAGAGAAAAGGAAATTTCATGTTACTTATTGCATAAGCATATGCATAAGTAGCCATGGAAATAATAATAATAATAATTATAAGCTGCTGCTTTCTCTTAAAGGTGAAAGCTGAGATAAAAGCCAGTAAACCCATGTGATGCAAGCCATAAATGGACAGGTGCAGTTGAAATAGAGACCCTTTAATTGGTTTCCATAAAGGAAAATAATGGAGGAGAGAAATTCATAAAAGCATTCAAATTCATATTTTAATATCCCTGTCTGTTTTGAAATTGTCAGATAAGGTATTTAGGTAGAAAATTTATTTTCATACATAGCCTCTTTCCTTTATTAATTTTTTTACCCCATCTTTAATAAATGTTAATATGTCGCAATTACTTGGTTATTTTTACCATATAATGACGGTCACTTCCATGAAAGTTAATTACAATGTCATCATAGGAGGGACAATTATTATAGGTTTTTAATTTCTTTTGTTTAAAGTAAGGAAACTACTAGGGTAAAGATTTTAGATAGTTGGTCGCTTAGATTTAACTCATTTTCTCTCTCTTAGTGCTATATCAAACTCATGCAGATTATATACCATTAGGTCAATCATAGATTATTAATATTAGTCCATATAAAATTGTACAAACTGACCTTGCTTCTGGCTGAATATGATCCCCTAGCAAAGATGCCAGAAGGAGTTGTTTCTTCCTGCATCTCATGATCATAAGGCTCAGGTTGAGGGCTAAAAGTTCCAATCATCTCTTTTGTACTGTCAACTGTGGACAGTAAAAAGTAAAAGAAAATAAAAACAAGAACAGTTCGCCATTAATGGCAGAGAGAAAAACAGAGTGTACATATATATAGAGAGATTTTTGTTATGTGTTTTTTTTTACCTTTGACACCAGTTTTCCAGACTGTATTGGTATATTTGAGACCAGAAACAATGTTGTTGCTGACCTGAAAAGTAAACTTAAGGCTGTAACGACTACCTTCCTTCAAAGTAAACCAGAGGCCTTTAGGATTTCCACTCTCAGGAACTGGAAGAACAATGTCAGGCCGGCCTGATGATTTGATTGCAAGGCTCAAAATCTTTACATCTGGCTCAAGAGTTTCTAATACATACCACCAACAAATATAATAGAGAAAAAAAAAGTCATGAAATGGGGATTTGAACTTGAAGAAAAATTGAGAGTTTAAGTGGGTTTAGTTACCTCCAACAGCTTCAAAATCAACACCACCAAGAAGCTGTTCTTTCCACCTCCTCAGACTTTCATCATCCTGAAAGTGAGAGGCTCAAACTCAATTGGAAAGGAAGAATTGAAGAAACAAAGTTAATGTTTAAAATGGGAAATAATTAGAGAAAGAAGACCTTATCCTTCTCGTTGAGTTCTTTCAAAGTGTATTGAGGACCCAACTCGATTTTCCTTCCATCTTCATCGTCTTCCTCCTCAGTTGCACAGATAGAGCTTTCACTCATTTTCCTACTCAACCCAGGAACCGAATCAACATCCTGATCTTCATCCTCAGCTTTCTTGGGCTCTGACATTTTGGGAGAAGAATCCTCTTCTTTCCCATCTTTGTCTTTATCATCGAACCCCATTATCCCTTTTGAACTGGAACCAATTTCAACGGCCACAGACATCAACAGGCCATGGACAGAGGCGAAATCGTACCACACAAAAATGGCACACCCACCAGTGACCCAATAGAGGAAAAAGGGTAAAGAAGAAGCAGAAACCCCCAGAAACCCAAATAAAGATAAATAAAAAGAGGGGAGAAAAAGAAGAGAATCAGAGTGATAGAGACAGAGAAAACGAGAGAAATCAGAGAAAGATGCAAAATGAAAAACTAAAAAAAGGAGCAAAAACCCAGAAAGGGGGAGAAGGCAGAAAAGAAGAAGAAGAAGCCCACGAGAGAATTAACCCTCGTGAGAAGAAAAAGAAGAAGGGGAAAGGAATTAGCGAAGGCAGTTAGAAAAAGTTGAAAAGAGGAGAAAGGGAAGGAGTCATGTGGTGATCCGAAATTTTATGTTGAGAGAGAAAAAGAGATCGTGAAGGTCAGTCGGTCAGTGCGGTTGGTTAGGCCACGAATGCCAAGATTCGAGCGGCTAAGCATCCGGCCAAGGGCTAAGGGCTAAGGGCTAAGGCTCATCATCAAATAAATCACTTGGAAATTGGAATATCAGCTGCCACACAAACATACACCACATAACAAACAGACTAACCTCAGGGTTAGGTCCACCTCTCTCACCACTTTGACTTTTTTCTTTTTTTTTTTTTGTTATAAAATAATATTAAATTCTATGAAAATAACATTCTAGGTTCAACTTTGCTAATGATTTTAGATTTGTTTGAGCTTGTGTAGCTTTTCAAATAATTCTTCTCAATTGTGTTTTTAGAAAACCATTAGTAAATCTTAATTTTGAATTTGAAAAAAATTAGTTACGGTGTTTAGTAAACTAAATTAAATGGGTGTAATTTGGTTATATGAGTCAAAGTTACATATTTTAATTATTATCATATTGGTAATTTATTTGAAATTTATTATAATATTTTTATTTAAAATCTTATATGATTTGAATTTTACTTAATTTATTTTAAGCGTATTAGAGAATTTTTAAAAATAGAAAAAATAAGGAAAACTATTTGAACAAAATAGAAAAATTTTAATCTTTGTTTAATAAAGGCTGATAGAAGTAGGTAGAGATTAATAGAAGTCTTTCATGAATTGGGTAGATATCTATCGGTGTCTATCAATTTTTTTTTTTTTTAACTATTTCTGTAAATTGATATTTTTCTATTTGTGAAAATTTTCCATCTTATTATTCCATAAGGGTTTAAGAAAGATAATTGTTACAAAAAATTTGAATCAATTAAAATTTGAAAATAGATGTGGCAAAATATATGAATACAAAATTATATTATTATAATATATTTATTTAAATGATTAAGAAAGTAACAGATTCTTAGGAAAGTTAAATCTAAAAGTTGGTGTTTATATGTTAGTTAAAATTTAGAAAATATTATGGGGAATTAATAAATAAGTTGTTTTACGGACATTATAGAAGGTTAAGATCTCTCCTTAATCGCTTACTACGATGGTAAAGACAATCCCAAACAGAGCCTTGGTTGATGTACGGTTAAACTTGTAATGATGAACTTAACACGTAATAATTTAGTCTATATCATGAAAAATCTCATCAATTTTAGGATTTTGGTTAATATAACAACTTGATTTTTCTACTTTACAAAAAAAATTATCTCCAATCAATTTATCAATCTATATGGGTAAAAATTTTTATTAGATTTTAATGATACGAGTTTATTAGATTTTAATGATACTTTTCAAGATAGAGACTAAATTGTTATAAATATAAAATAATATGTACTAAATTGTTATTAACTAAAGTTCAGAAACTAAATTGCTACTTCAATAATACTTCAAAGACTAAAAAAAATGTTTTTAAATATCTTTTAAAGCTTAGATACAAGTGGTTTGAGAATAATTTTAGAATGGTTAATTAAAATAACTAACATGATCAAAATCATTTCATTAATGTTTGGAACATAGAAAAAAATTTAAACATTTAAAAATCACTCTCAAATATATATTTAATAATTTTAATTTATGTCAAACAGGTTTCTTTTAACAATTCTCTATATTTTTAATTTTCTGTCTAATATGTTTTTAAATTTTAAATAGTGTCTAATAAGCCTAACAAATTTTGATTTTATATTACCGTTATTGAACTTTCAATTTTGTGTCTAGTAGAGTTTTGGACATATTTGAATTTTTTTAAAATTCTCTAATCTACTAGATAATGTCTTATTAGAGGAAAAATTAGGATAATATTGTAATTTTTTAAACCATTTATAAAAATATGGTTGTTTCAAAATAATTTAGAAAAATATTGTACTTCTTTTTCTTTTCTTTTCTTTTTTTTTTAATTTAGTATGTCGAGTCTTGGAAACTCGACAAAGGATGTCGAGCCTTCAAGATTCGACAAGCCTAAGTCGAATTTTGAAGACTCTACTTCCATCCATTTTTTTTTCCATTTTATTATTTTAATATTACACATCTTTTTTTATTTTATTATTTATTATATTCCACCTCACTTACTTTGTTATCACCGTCTTCTTAATTTAACTCTAAAAAATATCATATAAAATAATATCTCATTCATGTTTTCTTCCACAATTTAAAAATAATAAAGTGTAAATTAAAATATTCATATTAATACAACTATTATCTCATTTATATAAAAAAAAAATAATTAAAAAAATCAATGTGCCCCACAAGGTAGACGTCGTTGATTTCAAGTTGGTTGTTGTCGTTGACTTCAAACTTAAGGTTGCTCTGATTCTTCGGTACCTCTGCAGGCGCTTCATAATATAAATATTCATTATGCTCTCCACGACCGCGACCATGTCCATGCACGTATGAAGACGATGGACCAGCCTCTGAATCATAATATCCTGAACCAAATGCTGGCATCATCATCATCGGACTAACATAATCAATTTGGCTTTGCATGTGCATCATTGGGAGCAATTCTTCTACATTATGAGCAACCTCATCGAACTCATCTTCTTCTTCTCGAACAAGTCCTCGACGTCTAAGAGTTGGTGGATGAACAGTAGGTATATCGTACATATAATGTATCTCCTCCATATAACTCTGATTGTCACTACATATAGCAAGAACTTGGTCCGAATCATTCGCAGTATCACAGAGTCTACTGTTGTTCGATCTCTGTGAATTATAAAATAATTAGATAATATTTAAAATAAATTTATATTAAAACTAATTAGATAATATTTATTTATTTACTAGATGACCCACAGCTGCTCCCGGACGAGTAATGTAGCGCCTTGTGATATTATTATACCAGTTGATGTAGTTTTGAGTGACATCCCAAACTGCTCAATAGAAACACTCACTGCGATAAACCTTGCACAATAGTGTCATTGCACTACTAAATGTGCAACTTTTTCGGACCAATCTGAGCCGAGAACCGTAGGATTGCTCAGCTAACTGAATATCATTTACATGTTGTAGTTATGGAGCCATTGTTGGAAATCGCTCTCAAGCCCAAAGTTGCAAAAGTATCAAAGGCTCAGCTACCTCGCAAACTTCAGATTTTGTTGCTTTGCACAATTGTCTATACAACCATGCCAAACATGCTCCACCCCAAGAATATCATCCCGCATCATAGAGGTTAGCTAACAATGGCAGGAACATCAAGTGAACAAAAATGACTTGATTTGTCGGAAAACTAACTTCCACCCATCATTTGCAATATATATGCCCGTGCATATCTCATGACGATTTCCTTGTTTGCATCATCGGCGAGCTCATAGAATTGTGTCCCTAACCATATTAAACTTAACCTCAATCCTTTAATTTTGTCAACAGATGGGGTCATATCGAGGTACAGTTGACAGATTTATAATTAGTCATCATACATCACTCTAAAGACTAGCTCACTGTCAACAGGTAACCCGAACAACATTTCTATGTCCTGTAGAGTGATAGTGCACTCTCCAATGGACATATGAAATGTATGTGTTTCAGACCTCCATCTCTCGACCAATGCTGTGATGTGATGTCAATCTAACTGAATGAATCCCAATCTGGCAACTCCATAAAATCCAGATGTACGAAGTAGCAGTAGTATTCAAGGGTAGAGTGGAGTGGTGCGCTGAACAACTGTCTCTCAACATCTGCAAGATATTTCGCCAGTGTTATGACCTTGCCATACAATGGTTGATTGATAAATGGATTGATCGTACAAAACATCGAGATCAATAGGTCCTGGATTTAAGGCCATGATCTAAAAGGAAAAAAAATTATTTATTTCTCAATTAAATAATGTACAACTTAATTAAAATAATAATATACAGCTTTATAAACTATAATAAAAAAAATTAAGTATACAATAAAAGTATCATCTACACTTAATTAGATATACATTAAAAAATTTTATTTATTTCTCAATTCCTAACTGTCTGGAGCATATCTTAGTAACGAAGGACACTTCTTTCAATTATAACCTAACTGATTACAAAACTCACATCATTGTCGAGTGATTGGTTCTGTCCAATCCATTTCGTTATGGTAACGTGAAATCTTTGGTCTACCAGGTTTTCTCAACAATGATGGATCAACATGTAAGACGGACATATTAGGGTGCATGATCTAGTAATCTTCATGCGGTACAGGTTGAAATTGAGGAGAGTAACATTCAACATATATTGACAATTTATAATAGTCCTCAATAAAATCTTCGTAGTTCATGTTAAAATGTGAGCAAACTGCCATAAAATGCGAGCATGGTATGTCAAACGTTTGCCACTTATTACATGAACAGTACCGCTCGGATCCATTTAACCTCAATATTTAAACATTTCCTCCTTTAGCATTGAGACTGTGATATTTGATCTTCACATGAAACACACCTTCATATCAATCGTATGACTGTACTTCATATTTACTAGATCTTGCAGCCTATTTATTAATTTTTTTGTGTGCGTACCTGAATTTTTTCGTGTGCAGTATTATAAGTATGCTTGAAACAAATTGTTAATGACATATATATATATATAAAAAAATATTACTGGGTGTATTTATCTTGACGCTTCAAAGCAACTCTTATTTCTTCTCTTTTTTTTTTTCGGAATAATTTACGCATTTGAAGAATATTATTTGAGCAAGAGCATTTATCAGCAACATTCGAGCTTCTTTGAGGACACCATTTATGCACTTTGATAGATTTATTGTCATCCACTCGTATCTGAATCCTCCATCATGTGCTTGAGTCCATTGCTCTATACTAATGTTGTAAAAAAAAAAAACTCAGACAGCTCTGGTTTATTCCTTTGATGTTTTCAATGGCTTTATTAAACTTTCAAATTTGAAATTGACACCCAGCGCAATAAACATAATTTTTTAGTGTATTAAACTTGTATTTTTTATTGAAGTTGCTGACGATATGTCGTAAGTAGAAACGATGGTAAGATTTTGGTCTCGTCCAACCATTTGTTGGATTATTCACTGTTGCGGTGATGTCAGCATGTCAATCTGAAATTAAACACACCTATTTGTGTGTTACAATTTCTCTAGTGTTTTAGGAACCATCCCCATGAGTCTGCAGGCTCCTCATGTGCAAAGACGAATGCAAGTGGAAGAAGATGCCCGTTCAAATCAATTGATGTAGCAATAAGTAATTTTCCTTGATATTTTCCATATAAATGGACACCATCTATCTGAATTATCGGCCGACATTTATTAAAAGTTCTATACAAGGACCAAATGCCCAAAATACTGAAGTTAGGATAATGACCTTCAGTAAATATTTCTTTCACTCTCCACTCTACACGTGTTCTGAAATTGGTCTACTTAACCATATACAGCCAGGGTAACAATTGTATGACTCATCCTAGTCACCGAACACTTTAGTCAACGCTTTTCTTTTGCTCTCCCACACCCTATGGTAAGGAAATGATATCCCACACCCTATGGTAAGGAACATGATATCCAAATTTTGATTTTATATCGGACTGCAGTTGTGCCACGCTAATAGATGGTTTTTCTCTTACGGCATCACAAAACTCTAGTGCAATCATTGACGAATCCAATTGTACAAGATTTTGACTTAGTTATGAATAAAAACATGTATGTTGCTTAACATATTTAGTGATCTCGAACAAGTCATGCGATTTTTTCTTTATTGCATGAAGTCTCCATTTGCAACCTTCTTCCCATTTCTTACACCGAATTGTCCAAATCGTTGGTGTCGATTCCACAATCTCATATGGTGCGTGACATTTTATAGCAAAACATTTGACCGCGTGTTGTAGCATTTCTTTGTCTTGACAAATCATCCCCTTATACAATTAGGTATTGTCAACATCCACAGGGGCTACAATTGGGTCGTGTTGTTGAATGCTATCTAGTACATTCATATCCAAATCATTGAATGTTTCTGAAGGTAACTCATGTTCACAACCATCAAAATCCAAATCTTCAAATTCATCGTCTGTTTCTGTTCTGAAATCTCTGTACTGATTGTTAGCTACCATATTTTCATCTTCACATGGCGATGCAACTAACTCCAGATCAAGATCAATACATTGAGTTGGATCTTCAAACTGACTAAAGGGTACATTCAAGTCTATAACCAACTCTATCCTATTTACATTTACATATAAATGCTCTAAATTCGGGAGTGACATCGCGATTGAGAACATCAAGTTCATAACTTGTTCATTCGGAATAGGGAATGACATAAACCTTACTGATCCTCATGATTCTAGATTAGGATGTCTATATATTATTTCTAACTGATCTGTTCTCATATCAACACTAAGTGACATCCCAATGATTTCAATGAATTGTTCAAATACAATTGCACTGTTCACATTAATGCTTAAAACCCCTACATGGTGGTTGGTCATAATCAACTCCATCAATACCATTTATCATATTACCATTTGTAAACAATATAAATCTCAAACATTTGTCCGTCATTTTCTAAAAAAAAAAAGACAAGCAATATACTACTAATTGTTTTACTAATTATCAAACTTAAACAAAAACAAATCACAATAAGAAATATATATAAGAAATATAAGAAATATATTAAAAAATCACAATAAAGAATACAATAAGGTAAACTTTTTTAAACTGTTTTTGAAAGTCAATACTAAAAAAATATTAAGATTTTTAAACTATAAACATCACATTTTTAAACATAACAATAAATTAAACTTTTTAAAACTATTTTTCAAAGTTAATGCTAAAAAATCAAATATCATCAGAAATATATTAAAAAAAATCATAGTAATTTTGTATTAAACTAAAAATACTAAAGTTTTTAAACTATAAACATCAACTTTTAAACATAACATTAAACTAAACTTTTTAAAACTTTTTTTTAAAGTTACTACTAAAAAAATCAAATATCATAAGAAATATATTAAAAAATCACAAAAATATTGTATTAAACTAAAAATATTAAAGTTTTTAAACTATAAACATCAATTTTTTAAACATAACAATAAGGTAAACTTTTTAAAACTATTTTTTCAAATTTAATACTAAAAAAATCAAATATCGTAAGAAATATATTTAAAAAAATCACAATAATTTTGTGTTAAACTAAAAATATTAAGGTTTTTAAACTATAAACATCAACTTTTTAAACATAACAATAAATTAAACTTTTTAAAGCTATTTTAAACTATATTTTCAAAGTTAATACTAAAAAAATCAAATATCATAGGAAATATATTAAAAAAATCATAATAGTTTTGTATTAAACTAAAAACATTAAACTATGAACATCAAAATTTTAAATATAACAATAAACTATACTTAAATATAAACAAAAATATAAACACAACTTTAAACAACAAACTTAAATACTAAAACAATCGAATATTATAAAAATATATATTAAATAATAAAAAAAATTGTATTAAATAACAAAAACAACTACTAAACTTTTTAAAATGCAATAATACTAAAAGAATAACACTGATATATATATATATATACATAATAATTAACTTATTATATATATATATACGATATGTTATATCAAATACAATATAACCTTAGTTCTATTTTCTCTCAACAATACATGGTATTTAATATAAATCACATTTATACTAAATTTAATTATATGAATCTCATTCATATAATTAATATTTGAATTATATTCAAATATTTAATTTTCTCTCTACCATTTATGATATTTAACATAAATCATATTTATATTAAAAAATTAATTATATGAATATCATTAATATAATCAGGATTTGAATCATATTTAAATATATAATTCTCTCAAAATAAATTTTTATATTATAATGTATCAAATATATTAAGTATATCACATATAATTAAATTAATTAATTATATATGTATATCACATATAATTAATTTAATTAATTACATCATATATAATTAATTTTCTAATTAATTTGAATAATTTAAATTAATCAAAAATTAGTTCTCAAGATTACCATTAAAAAATGCAGTATTGACGTCCATTTGTCATATTTCATAGTCATAATATGTGACTATGGACAAGAGAATTCTAATAGATTTTAACATAACAATATGTGAAAAAGTTTCTTCATAGTCACTCTCTCAATCTGGGTAACCCTTTGCCACAAGTCTAGCTTTAAAGGTCTATACCTTTCCATCTACACCCCCCTTTCTCTTGTAGATCCACTTACAACCTATAGGTTTTACCCCATCAGGTTCATCTACAAGTTTTCAAATAGAATTGAAGTCCATAGACTCCATTTCTTGATTCATGGTTTTAATCTATTCATCCTTGTCAACATCTTCCATTGCTTGTTTGTAAGACAATAGATCCTCAACACCATCATCAGCTATGATGTCTTGGGCTTCTGTTAAACCCATATAGTATACAGGTGGATTCATAACCCTCCCACTACGTCGAGGCAATCTCAACTCTTAAGATGAATGTGTATGACTAGATGAATCCACATTAACAACTCTTATTGATGTATCAGCCCCTTCAACAACCCTTATTGAAGTCTCAGCAGATTCATTAGAAATTTCATTTAAAACAATTTTGCTTCGTGGCTTATAATCCCTCATGTGGTCTTCTCCCAAGAAGGTAGCGTTTTCCGACACAAACACTTTATTCTCACTTGGATCAAAGAAGTGCCCACCTCTCGTTTCCTTGGGGTAGCCTACAAATAAGCATACTTTTGAACTAGGTTCCAACTTTTTGGGGTTTACCATTAACACATAGGTTGGATATCCCCAAATTCTAAAGTGGCATAAAATACCTTTACAACCTCTCAATAACTCAATAGGTGTTTCAGAAATACTCTTTGAGAAACGTTGTTCAAAATATAAACTACAGTTTTTACTGCATATCCCTAAAACGAGTTAGGAAGTTGAGCATAGCTCATCATAGACAGAACCATGTCAACAAGGTTTTGTTTCTCTTTTCCGATATACCATTTTGTTGAGGTGTACCAAAGGCTGAGAGTTGGGACATGATTCCATATTCTATCATATAGTTTTGGAATCTTAAATCTATATACTCTCCACCACGATCAGATTGTAGTGTTTTTATCTTTTTACCTAACAAGTTTTCAACCTTAGTCTTGAACTCCTTGAACTTTTCAAGTGCTTCAAACTTATGTTGCATTAGGTATAGATACCCATATCTAGAATAATCATCTATGAAAGAGATGAAACATTTATACCTCATTTTGCTTTTACATTCATTGGACCACAGAGGTCTGAATGTATAAGCTCCACGGTTTATTTGACTCTATAACCTTTTTCAGTAAAAGGTCGTTTTGTCAATTTGCCTTCAATGCATGACTCACATACAGTTAAAGAGTTTTCTTCCAAATCATTTAGAAGTCCACATTTCATCAATCTCTCAATCCTATTGAGATTAATGTGACCTAATCTTAGATGCCAAAGATGGGCATTTTCTTTAGGAGAAAATCTCAACCTTTTAAGAATTGTTGCCGTTTTGAACATTTCAGTATTTAGCACGACTTTTGTAACTAACGGCCTTAGTACATATGAGTTACTTTCCATTGAACCAAAGCCTAGTTCCATTCCATTCTTAAAAATAAACACTTTTTTTTCAAAGAATGATAGAGAATACTTTTGTTTAATCAAACAAGAAACAAAAATTAAGTGTTTATTTTTAGAGAAGGATAGGGATCTTATGGACACAAATAATGTGTAATGTTGAGACACATGGATAAAGCTTTCGAAAATGAGGACATGAAACATGGTCAATGAACTAAGCATGAGTATCCAATGGGCATTTATTATCATAATTTTTATAATACTCCTGAAGGAACCTGTGAAGACTCCACAGCAGAAGTGAGGATCATTCCCAATTTTGGTTTTCAAATAACTTTAATTTACAAAACAGAGATAAGAAAAAAAATGCATTAAACATTAAATTTAAAGCATGCTTGAGAAGAATTAGGAAAGAGAAGCCTTACCTTTGAAGCTAATCTTCTTCGCTTAATTCCTCGATCCACTCACGAACTCTTCGATCTGGATCTCGATCTCCAAAATACGAAATCCTAAATGGCCATCATCACCAAAGAACCCTCTGTATTCTCTTGGGTTTGAGAATTCAAGTAAAAGTTATGGATTTTGCTTGAATTTGAGAGAGAGAGGAAAAGGAAGAGAGGAGGGAGAAGAAAACTCTTTACTTCTTTGTGTTTTTCCAGGGAGATGAACCAGAGAGATAGTTCTTTGTGTCAATAACAAAAAATGTGGAAGAAGAAAACTGAACCACCATCCATCTTACGTTGTGGTTGAAAGAGTTAAGGGGAGGGAGTTAAACTCTCTCCCTTTAATTAAATTATTAATTAAATTAAAATTAATTTAAATAATAATTATATATAATAACTAACTTATTATATATATATACTATATGCTATATCAAATATAACACATAACCTATAGTTTTTTTATTGTATCAAATAAAATATAACTTATAGTTCTATTTTCTCTCAACAATACATGATATTTAATATAAATCACATTTATACTAAATTCAGTTATATGATTCTCATCCACATAATTAATATTTAAATCATATTCAAATATTTAATTTCCTCTATATCATTTATGATATTTAATATAAATCATATTTATATATATAATTTAATTATATGAATCTCATTCATAAAATTAGTATTTGAATCATATTCAAATATTTAATTCCTCTAAAAAATTATATTATAATGTATAAAATACATTAATTATATCACATATAATTAATTCCCTCAATTAATTTTAACAATTCAAATTAATCTAAAATTAATTCTCAATAATCCATGTTAAGCTACATAGGGAACCTTATGGACCTGTAGACTGAAGCTCCAATGATACATGGATAATTAATTAAACTCTCTAATTAAATTACCCAACATCTATTAACTGCCCGCTAAAGATCGATAACTGCACTCTTTGCACTACAGATATATTTTTGTGTCCATTTGATATAACTAGTCAACAATGCGATGACCCTTCATAAATTGCTTGTAAGTACAGTTAGGCCAAAATTACTGTTTTGCCCCTTTAGTTACATCTAACTTCTTAAGTACCATTGATCCCTCTAATGAATAATAAACCATAGTCCAACTGTGACCAAGTCCATCTCGGACGAAGAGAGGGTGTGGCCACATTGTTCAAGTCCCGGAATCAGTCTTTAAGGGTGCAATTTATCTACTTACCACAACATTGGGGAATGAGTGAATTTCGTCTTATGCAGTTGTGTTCCCAGCTCCCAATCAGACGAATCCCCAAAATGGTAGACATATTGAGTTGGCAATCTGACCACTCTCACCCATACAAATCAAAGAGTCGCCTTCATAGGCAGGAGTTCACAACTCAATCAGGATTCATGTTATGTCACCTATGGTCATCCTGGTGAAATGTAAGTCTCTATTATTAACGACGTTATATAATGAAACTAGTCATTTCGTGGTTCAGTCTTATACAAACTCTTTGTATAGGATACCCTGCTCATATGTCTCCACATGAATGATCAGGGTTAGATTATTTGTAGCACTTTACAATACTTGTAATATCTACAAAGTGGGTCGTATCCATAATGTCACCAGGATAAGGTACCTAGCCTTTTCCATCTACTATAGACTGTTTAGGTTATCATTTAAACATGATCCATCCGCATGTCTCTACATACATGTTTAAATTACATAAAATAACCTGGGATCTCAGTTTATTGGATTGAGTGTATGCTCATAAAATATAATTATTTATTAATAATAATCTGTTTATATAATGTTTACAAATACGAGAATACTAGAGAGATTTAGAACACCAATCCCAACAACTCCCCTTAGATGTCCATTATATATATGAAATATGTCTCATTGAAACCTTATTATGAAAAAACACAATGGAAAAAAATCCCAGTGAAAGGAAAAAAGTGCATATTTCATATAATTTATACTCCTAAAAAGTATATTTACTTCCCCTCATGGAAACATCACTTGAGATCCCTGAGTCGGCACATTCCAATATTGTGCACAAGTTTTTCAAAGATTGCGGTAGGTAATGCCTTTGTAAATAGGTATGTCAGGTTATCTTTCGAACAAATTTGTTATATAGTAATGTTGTCATTTTCTCCAAGATCATGAGTGTAGAAAAGCTTTAGTGAAATATGCTTTGTTCTATCTCCTTTAATATATCATCCTTTGATTTGGAATATGCATGATGTGTTGTCTTCGTATAATATTGTTGGAAGATTTTTACTAGAAGACAAACCACATGTTCCACGAATGTGCTAAGTCATTGATCTTAGCCATACACATTCTCGATTAGCCTCGTGAATTGCAAGAATTTAAGCATGATTTGAGGAAGTAGCTGTTATGGTTTGTTTCACTGACCGTGATGATACATCAATTCCTCCATATGTGAATAGATAACCTGTTTGAAATCCAGCTTTGTATGGATAAGATAAATATTCAAAATCTGTATAACCAACTAGATCAAAATTTGATTTATTTGAATAAAATAAACCTATATCAATCGTTCATCAGAGACAACATAGTATATGCTTAATTCCATTCCAATGTCTATTTGTTGGAGAAGAACTATATCTTGGTAATAAATTTACTAAAAATGCAATATCTAGTCTTGTATTATTAGCAAGATATATAAGTGCACCAATTGCACTAAGATATGGTACTTCAGGACCAAGAAGTTCTTCATTATCATCTCGAGATGAAATATATCTTTCTTCACATCTAGTGAATGAACTTCCATTGGAATGTTCAATGAATGTGCTTTGTCCATATAGAACATTTTCAAAACTTTTCCTGTATAAGTTGGCTGATGAACAAATATCCCATCTGCTAAATGCTCAATTTGGAAGCCAAGGAAAAATTTTGTTTTTTTGAGATCTTTCGTCTCAATTTATTTCTTAAGATATTCTATTGTCTTTGAAAGCTCTTCAGGGGTTCCAATTATATTTAAATCATTAACATATATAGTTATAATAACAAATCATGACTGTGATTTCTTTATAAAAACACATGAATATATTGGATTGTTTTGATATCCTTTATTCAACAAATATCTATTGGCGATTGGACCACATTCGTCCTAATTGTTTCAATCCACATGGAGATCTCTACAACTTTATTGAATACAATTCTTGGGAATTTGATTTATATGTTGTAGGTACCTTAAATCCTTATGGGATTCTCATATAAATATTATTATTAAGAGATCCATATAAATATGTTGTGACTACATCTATAAGATACGTGTCCAAATTTTAATATACAATCAGACCAATTAAATATCTTAATGTAATTGCATCCACCATCGGAGAATACATCTCCTCATAATCAATACTAGGTCTTTGTGAAAAGCTTTGTGCAACTAGTCTTGCTTTATATCTCGTGACCACATTATTTTCATTTCTTTTCCTCACAAATACCCATTTGTATTCTACATGTTTGACACCTTCTAGTGTTTGGACTACTCATCCAAAAACCTGACATTTTGAAAGTGAGTTTAATTCTACCTCGGTTGCTTCTTTTCACTAAAGCCAATATTTTCTATGTTGACATTCTTCAACAAATTTCGATTCAGGATACTCACTTTCAAATATATATCAAGAGCAACATTATACGCAAAAATGTTGTCAATAACCACATTAGTTCGATCATCTTTTTTCTATCATGACAGTTTATTGAAATCTCATTATTATCTTTAGATATTTTACCTTTCTCACCAGTCATGTCAAGAATTTCTTCATGGGTATTTATATCCTCTACCAAGTCTTCTTGACTATTTATTATTTTTCTTTTTTGGGGATTTTTATCTTTAGAATCCATTGGTCTACCATCCTTTTGGCGTGTTTCAGACTCATTAATGACAACTTGCTGTGTTGAGATATCAATTTTCGATGGAACATTTGCAGTTGGTATATGTGATTTAGTTACTCTCTTTGCATCTATAAATACATCTGGTAACTAATTTTCTATATTTTGCAAATGAATTATCTTATGAACTTCAAGTTCACATTGATATGTACGGAATCTAAATGAGATAATAATTAATGATGCGTTTCATGTAATTTCTTTTTCTAATTTCTTAATTTCTCCCCCTTAATGATGGAAAATTTGTCTCATTAAAATGACAATCGATAAATCGTGTAGTAAATACATCACCCGTCAAGGGTTCAAGATATTTGATCATTGATGGGGAATCATATCTAATATATATTCCTAACCTCCTTTGAGGACTCATCTTAGTACGTTGTGGTGTAGCAATTGGAACATATACTGCATGTCCAAAAATTCTCAGATGGGAAATATTTGACTCATGACCATAAACTAATTGTAATGGTGAATACTTGTGATAAGATACTGGCCTAATGCGTATAGCAATTAACTGCGAACGTTTTATGAATGATTTTGCTAAACCATTTTATGTATGAATATGAGCTACATGATGTTCAACACTTATCCCAATTGACATACAATAATTATCAAAAGTTTGGGATGTAAATTCACTAGCATTATCAAGACGAATAATCTTATTTGTATTATCAGGAAATTGTGCTCTTAACTTAATTATTTGAGCAAGTAATCTTGCAAATGCAAGATTTCGACTTGATAATAAACACACATGTGACCATTTGCTGGATGCGTCTATTAATACCATAAAATATCTAAATGGTCCACTTGGTGGATTAATAGGTCCATATATATCACCATGTATTCCTTCTAAAAATGTTGGTGATTCAATCCCCACTTTAGTTGGTGATGGTCTAATTATCAATTTTCTTTGAGGGTAAGCATCACATGATAAGTCATTAGATTGAAGAATCTTTTGGTTCTTCAATGGATGTCCACATGAATTCTCAATAATTCTTCTCAACATTATAGACCCTAGATGACTAATCTATCATGCCAAATTGTAAATATGTCTGGATTCATGAACTTCAGATTCACTGTTGCATATGTTTCAATTACTGTTATAATATAATCCAGAAGATAAAGCAGACAACTCTTCCAATATACGTTTTTCATATGAGATAGTAGATATGATATAAAGATACTCCATATTATTCTTTCCATTAGTCTCAATATGATAACCATTGAAACGTATATCTTTAAAATTATGTAGATTTCTCTTTGATTGACTAGAGAACGATGACTGTAAATTTTGTTTCCCAGGCAAAATAATATTTGCTTTTTCAAATCCTTCAATTAGGTCTGCGGAACCTGATATCGTATTGACTTTTCCTTCCAGTATTGTCAGTTTAGAAAAATATTTTCTACTTTTAAGTATTGTATATGTAGTTGCATTGTCTGCTAGATAAAGATTTTTTTTACTCATTTTTTAGTCACCCAACTTATGAAAATGATCTAGGTTTCTTAAGGAACTACCTTTAGCGGGAAAAACGATAGAAGCTCGTACTGATAACGTGTTGTGAACTTGAGAAGTACAACAACACAACAAGAACACAGATACCAATAAAATATAATATTAAAACAAATATAATATAATATACTAATAAAACAAATAAATATTATAATAAATTAAATGTAATATATAAATAAATAAAATAAAATAAAATAACAAAATATGGAATAAGGAATTTCTTTAAAATCTCCACTTTCTCCAATTTTCATGGATTTTGCCCAATGTATGTGTCTTCCAAAACTCATTAAATGCCACTATTTATGGCAATTTGGCAAGTGGGAGGTGGATTAGATGGATACTAGTAACGTGTAATGTTGAGACAAATGGACAACAGTTTGGAAAATGAGGATATGACACATGGTTAATAGACACCAAGCATGAGCATCTAATAAACATCTATTATCATAAGATTTATAATAATTAACATATAAGTGTAAAAATTAATAAATAAAAGTAAATAGAAATAAAAGAAGGAAAGAAAGAAATATAAAAAGGGTAACATAGAAAAGAAGGAGATATATTATTCTAAAAAATAAAATAAAATAAAAAAAGTCTTACCTAGGATTCAATCCCAAGATCATGAGGCCCTAAGAAGTCTAGACATGTTGCTTACCCAATGACCCAAGACAACATTTTAATTCTTTATTGGAAATATGATTAAAATAGAAATGAAATACGGAGAAACTACTTTTTGAAATTTGTCATTCTTGACTTTATCTTTAGAAATGTTTCTATTTTAGAAACAAGAAACATGAATACGGTTATCAAACAAATCAGTTTCTTAACAATTGAGAAATAGAAATAGAAAATAGAAAACGAGAACGTTATTAAACCGACCTCTGATTATGATTTGATGGATGGGATCTGTTTTAATAAATTTATATGATTTGGTTAGTGATGGACTAGACCTTTTGATTTTATTATAATTATAATTATATAGTTAAAGAGAGAGTAGACACGCCGAGACTAGAGTAAGAATACTTTATAGTTCCTTGATAAAAGAAAATTTTAGAAGTTAGTGATTGGAAAAGTATTGTGGCTAGCTTTGTCATATAGTTGATGATATAATTAAATTTTCTAAAGAAAAGTAGATTAGTTTTGTATTATTAGAAATTTGAGTGAATAACCTTTGGTTTGGTCGATGGAGGAGGGTACTGAAACTTAGCAAAATGAATTAAGTAAAGAGAAAATAATTAGCTTTTAAGATTAAGGTATGAGTTTTTCACCCTAAATAAATTTAGGCTCTGTTTGGTAACCATTTGAATTTTTGTTTTTTGTTTTTAAAAAATAAGTCTATATCATCCACATTTTTTACCATGATTTGCATCTTTCTTAAGTATAATAGTTGAATTCTTAGTCAAATTCCAAATTTCAAAAACATTTTTTTAAAAGCTGCTTTTTTTAGTTCTCAAAATTTGACTTAGTTTTTTTAAAACACTGGTGAAAAATAGATAACAAAAGAAGAAATTTGGAGGTGAAAGTAGTGTTCATAGACTTAATTTTCAAAAAACAAAAAACAAAAAACAAAAAATAAAATGATTACCAAACAGGGCCTTGGTGTTTTGATTACTTGAGCAACTCCTATAATTTAGTATGTGCTATCTCAAATTGATTGAAGATCAAACTGATCAAGCCTCATTTGGTAATAATTTCATTTTTAGTTTTTGGTTTTTTTTAAATATTAAACCTGTTTTCTCTATATTCCTTACATTAATTTGCATTTTTCTTAAGTACAAGAGATCAATTCTTAACCAAATAAAAAAGAAAACAAGTTTTTAAAAGCTGCTTTTTTAATTTTCAAATTTTGACTTATTTTTTAATATTTTGATAAAAAGTAGATAATAAAATATAGAATTTAGATGTAAAATGGATATTTATAGACTTAATTTTTTAAAAACAAAAAACTAAAGACGAAATTATTATTAGGTCATATAGGAAATAAAATTGGGTGACAATAATATGACTTGTTTCTTTGGGACAAAATTGGAAAATGTACTAGAATATAGAGTTTGACCTTGGTTCATGTGTCTTCTGGCTTTAGTGCAAGTAGAGGTTGTTGAAATTTACACCAATTAAATGTTGTAATTTTCTACCATAAACATTTCAAAATGAAAATAAAATGATTTTTAAGGGTGCCTTTTTCCTTTAATACATAATAAAATTTAGGTAATGAGTATGTCATATGATGTACTGATTTTTCATAATTTTACTTGGCTATAAGTTAATGAAAAGTTAAATTGCAAACATAATGATTAATTATACAATCACGATGCATTTTGGACAAATAAAGGAAAATGAAAAATAAAAACCTCAACTTGAGTTTCTAAACGAAGACATAGATATATATGTAATAGTCAACATGAGTGTAATTCAATTGACATAGTGCTCGTACTATCGACTTTGAGGTTTAGTAGTTTGATTCTCCCACTCCACACTTTAATTACAATACCTTTATAACATATATATATACGTAATAGTGGATAAATGTGTACTATTTGTTATGTTTATTTACACTTGTTTTGAGCCTTTCATGATTAATTTTACATGCACATCTTTTTGTTTTTGTACACTTCAAACAATTTGAGCAAATCAAAGTGTTTGAAAGTTTTATAGAGAAAAGGGATAAAAAATAATAATATTTTTGAAAATTTTTTATTTATAAGAATTTTCCTTGAAAAAGAATCAAATGAAGTGAAGAATGGCGATAATGTGAACAAAAATCATGTAATTAAAGAGAAAATAGAAATTCCAACCATAATTAGATTTTCTCTATTTATATTTGTAATATTTGTATTTAACCCGGTATTCTCTATTTGTAATATACACAGTAATTCTAATAAAATATTTCTTAGAATACATTACTTCTTTAAACAGAGAACATGCAAAATTTCCAAGAAAACTTTGAGATATCGTCTAGGGCATCTCATCAACGCCATAATTATTGTAGCAAAGACATTGCTCCCCTAAGACCAATGCCTTGACGCTGCCCCCAGCATCTTGACGCGATCAAATTTGACGAAAACAACACGTGCAAGATTTAGCCCATTTTTAGTTGGGTAGAAAATTAGAATTTTGTCCCTATTGGGATTTATGTCCTAAATTTCGTAATCTGTAAATTTGTAAACAAATTATTGAATAAATAAAGTATTATTTATTATTTGCAATACTCAAATCCAATAAGATCCAAAGTCATTTTAGGTAACTTGAATAGTATGTGATTGATATACAAGTGGATCGTGTTCAACGAATTGAAGGTTTGTGGAAATCGTGCGGAAGCGAGATTGGATCCCAATTTAAATTTTTTACCGAAACATAAAATTACAGAGAACAAAAACTTCATGCATTAAAGAAAATTACAACATGCTTTAATTAAAAGAAAGAATTTAGGGTTTAGAAAATACTAACCCATGTAGTCACAATTCTTCTTGACATAATTCTCTCTTGGTTACATCTAACTTTTTTAAGTTCCACTAATCTCTTTAATAAATAATAAGTCATAGTCCAACTATGACCAAACTTCTCTCGGGCTAGGAAAGGGTGTGGCGCCACATTGTTCAAGCTCAGAATCAGTCCTTAAGGGAGCAATTTCTCTACTTACTCTAACTATAGAGGAAGAGTGAATTTCTTCTTGTGTAGCTGCGTTTCCAACTCCCAAATCAAACAAATCCAAAAAATAGTAGGCATATTGAGTCGACGACACCACCACTCCCACTCGTGTAGATCAAAGGATCACCTTTATAGGCAGGAGTTCACAACTCACTCAGGATTCAAGTCAAGTCACCTATGCTCATCCCGGTGAAATGTAAGTCTCTTCTATCAACAGTGTTATATAGTGATACTAGTCATTTCATGGTCCAATCTTATACAAACTTTTTGTATAAAACATCCCCACTCACATGTCTCCACATGAATGATTATGATTAGATCATTTGTAGCATTTTACAATAATTGTAACATCTGCAAAGTGAGTCGTATTCATAGTGCTACCAAGATAAGGTACCCAATCTTATTCATCTACTACAGATCGTTTAAGTTGTCTTTTAAACATGATTCACTTGTATATCTCAACATACATGTTTAAGTTATAGAAGGCAACATTGGATCTTAGTTTATTAGTTTTATGGGTTAATGTTACTAAAGGTCAAATAAAATACTACTTATTAAATGAAGGGCTAGTTGTATAAATGAAATTCAAGCCCAAAATAATAGAATATGTAGAACAAGGATAAAATAATTACATATATAGAACAAAAAATGGTAAAAGACCAAAAAACCCACGCCCAACCACCATTTTCCAAGCTGCTTTCCGGTTTTCTCAAATTGAAAGCTATCACTGATAGCTTTCAATTTAAGAAATGTGTTATCACTGATAGTTGCTATCAATGATAGTTTCTATTAGTAGCTATCGCTGATAACTGCTATCAGCGATAGCTTTTCGATTTGAGAAGTGTGCTATCAGTTGCTATCATTGATAACTGTTATCAGTTGCTATCACTGATAGCCGCTATCAATGATAGCTTTCAATTTGAGAAGTGTGCTATTAGTTGCTATTGCTGATAGTTGCAATCAGCGATACTGATATCAATGATAACTTTCAATTTAAGAAATGTGCTATCAGTTGCTATTAGTGATACTGCTATTGGTGAATATCACTGTTAGTTGCTATCGTTGATAGCAACTGAAAGCTACTATCAACGATAACTTTCAATTTGAGAAATGTGCTATCAGTTGCTATTATTGATAATTGTTATTAGTGATGTTGCTATTAGTTATAACTTTCAATTGGAAAAATGGACTATCAGTTGCTACCACTGATATGTTTCTATCAATGATAGCCAAATAGTGGCTATTGCTAATATGTTTCTATCAATGGTAATATTTTGATGCTTTTTATTGCTTGAATTTGATATCATATTATACTTGTTTGTAAATAATCGGAGTTTTTTTTTTTTATTAATTTGTTGATACATGTAGTATGTTTGTATGTCGTTATTGATGCATATAGGTATATAATGATATCCTTCTATATTGATAGTCATAAAGGATATCATTGATAGCTATTGTCAGTGATATCTTTCTATTGCTATCAAAGTAAAGGATATCATTGATAGTATTTATGTATTATGCAATGTAGTATTTTAGATGAAATGACTCATCGAGATTGTTTGATTGTGCATAAAAGTTTTTATTGATAGCATGATATCATAGTACATAAAAGTTTCGTTATAATTATCAAACTTGATGATTGGCTTGTTGGTGTTAAGTCACTTATAAGTTAGGCACTTTCAAGTCTTAGGTTTGAAACTCATTTTTTCTCTTATTGTTCTATCTATTACAAATATCCTTCGTTAATATATCCAAATCCAAGTAAATTGTCCAAAATCCCAACTCACACGCGAAAATTGTGCCCGATCCACTCGATCCATTCGCGTGACCAACGATTAATCGACAATACCCACGAACCCACAATTACTCCAATGCGTGCTTACGGAAAATCGGGCATCTTCTACATCTTCTATCAGCATTTTTCTTCTTCTTCCTCAACTGGTCAGACATAAACACATCTTTGTCTGTTTAGGTATCCTCTACCCCTCTCTTCTTATCTACATTCTCAACCACTAATAAAACACAAATATATGAAAATCTTCACCGCTAAGAAAGAATCTCCTCACTGTGTGGCCTCTAAAGCTGCAGGCCCCTCTACCTGAAAAAAAACACCAACCACAAAAAAACGCTACTCTTATAAATGCAGTTCAATGATGAATTGATTGTTTATTGTGAAACCTTCCGAAAACAAAGATAGTCTGAAAATGAAAAACTACTTTGAATGTTCCACCCCATATCTCTTCTTCATTAGCAAGAACAACAGTGTTCTCGTTCTTAGGATTCTTATAGCATCCCAATTCACCAATTGCCGTAGATAAGAAATACCCTACAAAAATAAAACCCTCCATTTTTCTAGATACATAGGTTTTTAGAAGAGTCTAGGAATCTAATCAACTTTGAGGGAAAGAAGAAAGCGATTTAATCCTTTAAAAAGTATTTGTTAAAAGCTAAGTTGTTGAATGAAGTTAAGAAGGTTAGAAGTGATAGACCAAGTCATAGAACACTATCCTGTCTATCACCGATGTACACTGATAGACTACTATTATTTTCTATATGTGATAGACAGTGGTAGAACTGATAGACAACAATAGGTCACTACCATTTATACTCTAGTTATAGTTTTGTTGCCATGATAGATCAATTTTTCTAGTTCCAAAATGTTTATTGCTTTGATAGATCAGTTTTGCTAGTTCCAAAATGTTTCTTGCTCTGATAGATCAGTTTTGCTATTTCCAAAATGCTACTCAATTAGAATAACACTATCATTTCCATGTTTGTTACTGATAGACAGTGATAGTAGTATATTTCTTTCTATCTGAAGACGACGACGACGAACAAGATGAAGAAGAAAGTGATGGTGATAGACCTCTATAAAAGAACAAAAAGAAGAAGAAGAAGATAGTGATAGACCTCTATTGGTATTTATTACCTATTGTGATAGCCAGGTATAGTAATCTATTACTGTCTATTAATGATAGATAGCATAGTGAAGAAGAAGAAATAGAAAAAGAAGGACAAGTAGAAAAAGGAGAAGAAGCTAATAGTGATAGATCTCTATCAGTGTCTACACTAATAAAGGTTGATAGTATTCTATCACCGATAGATGCTGATAGTCTTCTATCACCGTTTATCACTGATAGACGGTGATAGAAGACTATCATCGTCTATCGGTGATAGACATTGATGGAGATCTATCAATGACCATGAGTTTCCTTCTTTGATCTTTTTTCTTCAGCCACAGATTTCTTTCTTTCACAAATCAAAGCAACGCTAAAGTTCATTATTCAACAAATCAAACAATGCGGATCAAACATTGTGAAGGAATCAAATTATCGATGCGAAAACGATTGATCGCCTTTGTATCAGTGAATTTTTTTTCGGAACAAGTTAAAACAAAGAAAAACGCAGAATATGATAAACATAAATATATTATGGAAGCATGTTTTCTAATTAAACAGAGAGGATAGGGAAGATTAGACATACCCTTGAAGAAAACCTTCTTCACGAATTCCTCTTCCAGTGATCACGAACAAAGAACTTATGCACCTCACGAATACAGCAAAATCATAGGATCTCTCAAACAATAGATACCACAAGTGACTTCCTCACTATTCTCAAGGTGAGAATCAAGAAGGAGTTGTGGGCTCTTCTTGTTATTTTTGGTGAGGGATAAGGGAGTTCTTTGAGAGAGCTTTCACATAGAAAGAAGATGAATTGCACATATGTTCATCCATCCATCAAAACTTCTGTGATATCCTTATATATAAGAGAGATGAGAGGAGTCATTTTCGTAACTCCCTTCATCACGTAAAATAACTCAATTTTTAGTTATATTAAAATAATATAATCAAAACCAACCTTATATTATATCTCATATAAGATAATCTATAGTTTATATTATATCATATATAATATAAGCTAACTTTATATCTTCTCATATAACCAATAGTTTTAATATGAATCATATTCATATTAATTTTAACTTATAGTTTTTATATGAATCTTATCCATATAATTAATATTTGAATCATATTCAAATATTTATCTCTCCCATTAAACTTTATATTACAATGTATCCATATACATTATATTAATTATATCTTATAAAATTAATTTCTTTTAATTAATTTGAACGATTCAAATTAAATCAAAATTAATTTGATTCTCATTTAACCCTTATTGAACTAGTAAAAGGACTTTATGGACCTACAGATTAGAAGCTCAAATGAGATAATTAATTAAACTCTTTAATTAAATTAATCAACATTCATTAATTATCGGTCACTCCACTAAAGACTAATAGTTGCACTCTTCGTACAGTAAGTTGACCCTTCACAAATTACTCGTAACTATAATTGGATCAAAATTACCATTTTACCCTTGTAGTTACATCTAACTTCAAGTATCATTAATCCCTCTAATGAACTATTAATCATTAATCCCTCTAATGAACTATTAATCATTAATCCCTCTAATGAACCATTAGTTATAGTGAAATTATAAACTAGACCCCTTTCTAGCCTGTAAGAGGGTGAGGCGTCTCAATATTCAAAACCCAGAATCAGCCCTTAAGAGAGCAATTTATGTACTTACCCTAATAATGGGAAGGAGTGAATTCTATCTTGTGATGTTGTGTTCTCAACTCCCGACGAATCTCCAAAATGGTAGGTATAGTGAGTAGGTGAATCTAGTCACTCTCATCCATGTACATCAAAGAACCGCCCTTATAGGCAGGAGTTCACAACTCACTTAGGATTAAGGTCAAGTCACCTATGGTCATTCTAGTGAAAGGTAAGTCTCTTCAAGTAATGACGTTATAAAGAGAAACTAATCATTCTGTGGTCCGGTCTTATACAAACTCTTTATACAAGATATCCCACTCACATGTCTTCACATGAAAGATAAAGATTAGATCATTTGTAATACTTTACATAATTGTAATAATTACAAAGTGGGCTGCATCCGTAGTGTCACCAAGATAAGATATTCATGTTTATCTATCTGCTACAGACTATTCAGGTTATTACTTAAACATGATCCACTTATATGTCACCACATACATGTTTAAGTTATATTAAATAATCTTAGTTAATTGTTTTGGATTAATGAAAATTAAATGTCAAATAAAATAACTCTTTATTTCATTAAATAAATAATTTGTTGTACAAATAATTTACAAACTATGAAACCACGAGATTTAGAGCATCAACCTCAACATAATGAATATAATTTTTGAAGTGAATTTATGCTTTCTTTTGGATTAGATAGTTTGTGTCTATTATTGATAGACTTTGATAGATGTCAAGCAGTTTTTTATCACTGGTAGACATTCATAACCACTCGATCAATGTATTTCACTACTGTAATAAATGTGTCTTTCATCTCCTCTATTTTAGACTTTTCTGATTTGGAAGCTTATGAGGACTAAAACCCTTGCCCACATTCTCTACAAAACTTCTCCTGCCTTGAAGTGAATCCCAAATCAGCAAACCTTTGTGTTATTTTGGGATTCTCTCTGAGACCATAGCCTGAATTCCCATTAGTAACCACCGATTCTGAATCTCTTTTGCTTCTTTTCCTCTCTGTTGGAACTTGAAACTTCAAGATACTGCTTCTTTCCCTTTTCTTCTCTGCAACTCATGGTGATTTCTCATTTTTGTAAATTATGATATGACCTCCCAAAGACTTCCCACACGTAAAGCTCTTGTGGCAAAAGTTGCAAACAAAAACTTGTTTTGTTTAGAATCCTCCATTGGATATTAACTCAAATGATTAGTTAAGAACCCAAGAAGATCATTTCAACATATAGAATGATGCATTCTCTTGATCTTTGAATGAAAAGTTTCCAAATTTGGTTAGCGTGGATACGATCATCGAGAAATCTCTGTATATTTTCTTGGATGTGTGAAACTCTTGGTCAAGAGCAAGATCTGAGAAGTGACTTTCATTTCTGTATATATAGCTATTTCACATCCGTCATAGAATGCTGAAAACAAGAAGAAAGAAAAATTAAATCTGGGAACAAACTTGTGAAAACGCATTATGCAGAAAGTGAAAGGAGGAGGAGGTGTTGGTCTAATATGCCTAGCAATATCGTGTTGTCGATGAACCTCAAAGACCAATCGTCGTGAAGAAAAAAATCACCAGTGGGATGTTCATTATGTGGGTTGAGTTGGGTTTAAATGACTTTTTAGACTTAACTCAATTATTCGAGTTATAAATTTAACTTAAATAACCCTTATTAAATAAACTTAATCCAACCATGAAATATTTGAGTTGAGTTTGGTTCGAGTTGCTCGATCATTTATTTAAATTTTTATTCTAACAAAAAGTGAGATATTAATATGTAAAAATTTGATTTAATTGTTTTCATATATTATTAAAATCAAAATTCAATATCAATTTATATAATGAAAAATTTCTTTCCAAGATACTAAAAATTCATTTATAGAATTGTTGGAGAATAAATTATCCAAAAAGTTAAATAAATTTATGTATATATAATTGTATCACTATTACAAATATATATATATATATATATATATATATTTTAAATTTTCAAAAATATTTATTAAACGTTTTATCGATTTTCATGAAATTGAGTGTTGACATTTCCGTCGATCCATATTTTGAAGCAGTTAGATTAAAACTTTTTTTTTTTTTGTTAGAAAAGGAAAAAAACTAAAAATTCAAGGCAGTTTTGTTCTTGGTCATTTCCAAACGAAGCCTTAACTACTAAGCTTTGGTCTCTAATTCTCATATTTGGTTGCATTGCAAGATCTTCCCTCTCTCCTTCTCTCTGCGACTTGTTCATCTTCAACCTCTGCCCATTTCTCTCCATCGCAACGTTCTTCATCGTTCAATCTATCAGACCTTCGAATTCGAATTCGGTAAGCATTTCAGATCTCGTCTCTCTCTTCCAATTCTTCTTTGCCTTACAATTTCTCAGTCCTTTCTTGCTCTACTTCAAATTTACGATACCACCATTTGGAATCCACGGATTGACGGATTCTCTCTTCCACGCTGATCGCAGAGATCTAAGCACCTCCCGGCAAAATGGCGGGTCGGTTCGGCCTATCGTCAACTGCTCCGGCCACCATGATCGTTACCAATACACCGGCGGCGGACCTTGCACTCACTAATCTTGCTTACTGCTCCGCTTCTGATCTTCAAAACTATGCGGTCCCTGGCACTAAGCTCTTCCTTGCCTTGGTTGGCGATTCCTCTGTCCTCTCACTCTCATATCCTTTTCATTACTTTACATTTACCTCATTCATTCTTTTTTTCCCTTCCTTAGCTGTATTTTACGTTTTCTTTATATCTAATTAGCCATTTTGCATTATATTCCTTAGCTTGGTGAGGTTTCAAGCTCGTCTCGAGGTTAATGTTTGGCTAATTTTAGTATATGAAACCTTGAATTATTCTACTTTCATATTATTAGAGATTATTAACTGTTCTTAGAGCAAACTACTTTGTTCTGTATGAAAACTTCGACATTTGTGGTACTGCTCGTTCAATGTTGTTCATAACTGCTTTTGTCATCTGCTCAATTGGCTATACATTGCTGTTAGAGGAAATTGGCGACTAGTAATTTCAATTATATTATGTTAAAAGTGAGAGTATGTGCATATTCTATGTTGAGGGTTCTCTATCATTTTCTTTCTATTTTTGTGGGCTTAACGGAGAAAAACTCCTCATGGAAGCATAAGCAGTGGCTATATTGCCTTAAATGCTATTCAACGTCGTCATGCTAGAGTTTCAACTGGGGACAGGATATCTGTGGCAAGGTCTTTGTCTATACTGTACTCTTTTTCTTTGCAACTGTTTCAGTAATCATAATACTTTTAAAATGATATTTTCTTAGATTTATCCTGCCAGAGGATTTCAACCTGGCGCTACTTAGATTGGACTTGGAGTTTGTTAAAAAGGGTTCCAAAAGTGAGCAGGTATGCAGAATGAAGTCAAATTTGAACTATTCATGACTGTTCTAGGATAGTTTCGATAGTTTCGAAGCGTATCATCAAGGAATTAATTATTAAGGTTTTATTCCTTTTTTATATTTTTGTAGGTCGATGCTGTTCTCTTGGCTAATCAACTGAGGAAGAGATTTATCAACCAGGTAGAATTTTGAGGTGTAACTTATCTGATATGCATGCTCTTGTTACTTTGTATTCTTCCTGGTGGCCGTATTTCCAATTGTTTGCTTGTTTTTTGTTTTTGGTTTTTTCTAGATTGTGTAAATTTTACATTTCCCCCAATATAGCGCTTCATAAGTTTTCTACAGTGCTATGTTTATAGCACACCATTCCAGACGTTATGTGAAAAATCCCTGATAAATGATAGTTCATAGATATTTTTTTTGATGAATCTGTTATTTTAAAAATATTTGTTAATAAATATCTCATCTCCCAAAGCAAAGTTGATTATCTAGAATGTAGGTATTCTTCGGTTCCTCATTTGGTGTTTAATAATATATGATACCTTCTAGAAAAAGGTTGGAGGTCCATAACTTATTTACTGGTTATGCTTGCATGCAGATAATGACGGCAGGGCAAAGAGTTTCTTTCGAGTACCATGGTACTAACTATATCTTCACAGTTAATCAAGCTGTTGTTGAAGGGCAGGATACATCCAATGGTGTTGAAAGAGGGATGATTTCAAATGATACCTATTTTGTCTTTGAAACATCAAATGGAAGTGGAATAAAGGTTACCTGTTCGAAAATCTCATCCATTTCCTTGTATATTTTTTTCCAGAATATTGAACCCATTTCCTTGTAAGCTTTTCGTCTTCTTCTTCTCATCCCTTACCCTTGGCTAGTTAATTAAACAGCCATTGTAGGTT